>NC_056665.1:67066277-67666277 GCF_018350195.1 Panthera tigris | reverse complement strand
AGAAAAGACATATTATTTCTGTTCTGCCACATGTGTGAAGGATTTAGCAGGGCCTGGCACCTAGTACATGCCCCCAAAAGGGCAGCTCCTTTTATTTTATTGCTATGACATATTGCAAAATGAAACAAGAATCATACTCCTTTTCCTTACAAATATGCAACTAGATTGCAAACTCTTTTAAGGAAAAACCTTATATTTTACTTTTTTATACCCTGCACCAGGGCTGCCCGTTAGAACTTTCTGCGTTAATGGAAATGGTCTACCATCTGTGGTGTCCAATATAATAGCCATTATCTCCATGTAAGTGTTGAGTACTTGAGATGTGGCTAGAGAAACAAAGGAAGTGATTTTTTTACTTTATGAATTTATATTACAAAGGCCAACATGTCTATTGGCTACCATATTGGGCAGAGCAGGCAATGTCTACCACAATATCTTGCACAAAGTAGACACTCAGTAATATTTATTGGCTGGCTGGATGAAAAGTGATTAAATAAAGCAAACTATAAATTACATATGTTACAGTGCTGATATTTTTACAAATAGATAATTTTACAATCTACTTACCTAGGTGGAAAGTAGCTATTTTCTTGTTGCGTTATATTCTGGAGCAATTTTCTTGCCACGGGAAAAATAGCAAATGCTAAAACAAATAAGATGCTATATTTAGGTCTCGTTTCTTTGTTCAGTATAAATTCCTTCTGACTCTGAGGTCAGCCTCTTTTGTTTTTCAGAAATTAAAAAAAAGCTGTGATGTACACGTTTTATTTAATGGTGGGTTCTTGTTATGACATTTCCCTTCAGGAATGAAAGAGGAAGAGATAAGTTATTGTCAATGCAGCCACAAGCAAATTCAACCATCTTCCTCGGCACTGAAGAGAAACGTCAAAAGGGATTAATCATGCATTAAAGATGCACAGACATGTTATCTCTTCCATATATTGAAGGACTAGGATATGTTTAAATATGTGTAGACCATTATTAGATAGTCAGGGGCTTAGGAACCTTGAAATAATATTTATATCAGTAGCTCTTCAACTTTCAACACAAAGATAGAAAAAATATTTTATTGATATTTCATCTGTGTAATAATTGTGTTTAAGATTATTTAGCCTTACAAAAGAATATCTTTATGTTGAATTTATTTCTTCATCTCTTCATGTTTTTAAAACATCACATTTGAACAAGGCCCAATATATCTAGGTCTCTTTTCCCCTCCTAGAATGACAGTTAGGAAACCAAGATAAAGTGAAGTCATAAAAAGATTCCCGAAACAAGAGGGGAGGGGAACCTTATATTCAATATGAACAGAAGAAGTCTGGGATCTTAAGATTAACATTACACTAAGTGAAATAAACCAGACACAAAATACACCAGGCATGTAGTGTATTATTTCACTTACATGAAATACCTAGAAGAGGCAAATTCATAGAGATACAAAGTGGATTCAAGGTTACCAGGGCTTGGGGAGAGGGAGGAATGGGAAGTATTGCTTGGTTGGAGAGCTTCTGTTTTGGGGGATGAAAAAGTTTTGGAACTAGATAGTCGTGATGGTTGTACAACATTGTGAGCGTCATCAATGCCATTAAATCGTACCGTTAAAAATTGTTAAAATGGTCACTTTGAGGTTACACATATTCTACCACTATAAGAAAAAGAAGAGTTTGGTATCCCCAAAATAGGTGTCACATAGAAGAAAAATAGCACCGTTTAGAAGAGGTCAACAGGCAAGTTTAACCAGGTATTTAGGTCAACAAAATTATATAGAAAACATCTGACTTCAGGACTTTAGTTTTGACAGGAAACATTCTGTAGGGAAAACAAAGTGTCCTTCAAACAACAGCAAAGAAATAACTAATGGCATTCAATAGAAGGCAAAGGAAGTGATGTTAACAGGGTTTGGGAAAGCCTGCTGGAAGGCATCCTTCACATTTAGGTGATATACTGGAGTACAGCCATATCCTCACACAACCATCTCTTGGGGCCACTGGGAGAAAAAGAATGATGGGCTGGAACCAGTGAACTGACTTAATGTGGCATTTCTTGAGTCTTATGTGGCTATGGTATGACATTAGGACTAGAAAGGACTCTTAGAGCCATTTATTCATCCCTTTGAAGGACTGCAAGTAAGCCATCTGAAACTGAGAACTTATACTTTTTCTGAAGACTTCCAAAATCATGCCTTGGATGTTTAACTCACATCTCCTAAAGAAAGCTTAAACTGCTCTTTTTTTTTTGCTGTCTAATTAGAAGTAGAGAAAGAACCATCATCTTGCTGTTACCTTCAAGTTTCTCATCTGCATTTCGTAACACAGAGCCTGGAAATGGATAAAGTATTTCAGGAAGGATATAACCAAGTGAGCCTTTCCTGTATGTAGCAGTCAGAGTCCAGGCAGAAAAGCAGAGCCAAAATCATTACGGTAAGAATATGAATACTCTACATAATACAAAGGTCTACAAGAAAGAGTCAGAGGATCAAAGTGGATAAAGTATTTCAGGAAGGATATAATCAAGTGAGCCTTTCCTGTATGTAGCAGTCAGGGTCCAGGCAGAAAAGCAGAGCCAAAATCATTACAGTAAGAATATGAATACTCTAGGATGGGAAAGGTCTACAAGAAAGAGTCAGAGGATCAAAGAAAGAATCATCAGCCGGTCCAGTTGAAGTACTGACATGGATGGACATGTCAGACCTTCCAGGGAAATCTGAAAAGCCAAGCATGTCTGACTGCTAGAGTAGAGCCATGAAGGAGGAACTCCTGGAAAGATCCAAGTATGGCTGTGGTTCTGTTCAGCTATAGGCAGCCAAGCCCCTGGAAGACTCGATGCCTCTGTTGGTCTAGAGAGCCAGAGGTTGCAATGATGACCCAGTAACAGAGCAGAGGACAGCAAGGACCAGCTGGAACCCACCCGATACCTCTGTTTCTGTCCCTCACCATATATGACCACATAATTTTCATGATTGTCTGCCACTTTGCTTCCATCTTGCAAATCTCACACAAATTTCTTCCTTGACCAGCTCTCACCCTGAAACAGGTTACCACCATAACCAGGTTGATATAGCATAATCTAGCCTATTATATCACCTTTCTGTGTCTTGTAATTAATGTCTAGACTTAAGCTTAAATAAATGTATCAAAAACGTTTAAGTTGGAATAGCGAAAGTGCTGTCCATCCTGTTCTTGCCCTGTACAGGTGAATAAAAGATTGAAAGTTGATTTAAAAATAATCAAAATTATTTCCCTTCTTCCTTCCTGATTCTGTTTATTTACTTCATGGTAATCGATGGTAGAAAAACATAGTGCTTTATTACTCCCCATCACATCAACCTGAGACACGAGACTGTCATTCCACATTTTCAGTTTCAACTGTAAAGCATGCTCTATCAACAAATTGAGCAACGTCTACATTGGCTGTCTTTACTAATGCCTAACATCCAGAAGTGGAGTATCGTTTGCAGTGACAAACCCTTGGAAACAACCAAAATGTTCATCATGAGGAGAGTGGTTAAATAGAAGATGCAATGGAACAACAGGCAAGGGAATACTATGCAGCCTTTGAAAAAAAAAGACATGGTAGTGATATGGAGCCATCTCATTGTTACTTTTACTTTGTGAAATAAAAAGGCATCGTAGAAATAATGCATATGGTACTGTTAAACAAGGATGCATAAAGTCAGGCAGAGAAAGACAGATACCATATGTTTTCACTCATATGTGGATCCTGAGAAACTTTACAGAAGACCAAGGGGGGAGGAAAAAAATAAAGTTAGAGAGGGAAGGAGCCAAATCATAAGAGACTCTTAAATACTGAGAACAAACTGAGGATTGATGGGGGCTGAGGGAGAGGGGAAAGTGAGTGATGGGCATTGAGGAGGGCACCTGTTGGGATGAGCACTGGGTGTTGTACGGAAACCAATTTGACAATAAATTATATTTAACATAAAAAAACAAAGGATGCATATAATGTCTCTTTTCTCTGGGGAAAGTGACTGGGGATGGAGTGGGGAAAAGAATATATAATCTTTGAATTTTGTGCCATTTATCTGTATTGTTTATTAGATAGATAATGATAGATGATTAAATAGATGATTGATAGATGACAGATAGATAGATAATTGATAGATAAATAGATGATTGATAGTTGATAGATAGATGATAGATAAATTTAGACATGAAAAGGTAGGTAGATAGACCCACATTTTAATAATTATGTGCTCTGGGATATAGTGTGATTTAGCATATTTTACCCCCAAATTCTCTCCTCTTGGAATCAAAGATGACCAGGAGAAAGAGATGATAGTTATCATAATTCATTTCATGATAACAAAACCAAACTCACAGGTTGGGTCAATGTACCAAAGTGTACACATGTGAGAAAAAGGTGGAAAAATGTCTTACTTCCTTTGCCTTGCCTCATTTCATTCCTCCATGAAACCAGTATTTTTGCATATTTTTACACATTTTGCCACAAGTTTAAAAGATAGGTGCAAAGTACTTGTTAGAAAAGGTTCTTCTTGGAGACACCACCCATTCCAAACTACAGAAAGAAGTTCCCTGATCTGATCATCAGAATCAGTTATTAAAGGGGGAGAATATTGTTACTAATCTAGGTCAGTTAAGAGGCTTATTCTGCCCACCCTCCCTTTTCCTGGACCACCTGCTACAGGAGGATTGGATTTACTGTGCTCCTCCTTTGTAATTCATTTCCTCTGTCCAAATTACATTTCCCTCTTTCATTCTGCCCAGATGTTTGACAGGTGCTTAACTTCTGGAATCCCTCACCCAATAACCACACGTTCTTTCTTACATGTAGTTGTCCAAGGCTCAGAACAAGCCGCGTTTTGCATGAGACTACAGACTGTTCTGGTACTAAACGAATCATGGCTTCTGGAGAAGAGCGGGATATTAGTGTGGACTTTGGATTGGTGCTGACTTTCTGGGACCATGAAATTCTTCTCTCTGGCTCTTCCTTTCCATTTTCTCCTGGTCCTTGATTAGCTAATATCCTTGCTCAAAATACTTAGCTGTGACCATTGCAAAAAGGGCTGAGGGACACGGTTACATAACATGCTTTTTAGTTTCTGGTACTACATGCATCATCTCTTGATTAATATGCAGAATTAGGGGTGCCTGGGTGGCTCAGTCGGTTGAGCAACCAACTTGGCTCAGGTCATGATCTCATGGTTTGTGAGTTCGAGCCCCGCGTCGGGCTCTGTGCTGACAGCTAGGAGCCTGGAGCCTGCTTTGGATTCTGTGCCTCCCTCTCTCTCTTCCCCTTCCCCACTCATGCTCTGTTTCTCTCTGTCTCAGAAATAAATGAACATTAAAAAAAATTTTTTTTAAATATGTGGAATTAAGGACACTGGAAAAAAAACTATTTTTTTTTTTAAAAGAAGTGGTTATTAGTTTTCTTTATTACAAGAAATCCTGGACTTTCAATTTCTTTCTTCAGTGGGCCATCTGTATGCAAAAAACCATGCAGCTTTCATGGAACCCTTGGTTGTCCCACCAGCACTGTGCACTTATTTTTAGTTGCTTTAGTTGTTTGTGGAGGTGAGGATTTTCCTGACGTTTCCATGCAGGTAGGCCTTCGGTTTGCAAGCTGTGTATAATTTCTTGTTATTCTTACAGTGTGAGAAGTTGACTTATAACAGGCTGATTCCATTAGAAGTTGTTTATACAAATCAAAGTCACAATGAGATACCACCTCACACCTGTCAGAATGGCTAACATTAACAACTCAGGCAACAATAGATGTTGGCAAGGATGCAGAGAAAGAGGATCTCTTTTGTATGCTGGTGGGAATGCAGACTGGTGCAGCCACTCTGGAAAACAGTATGGAGGTTCCTCAAAAAATTAAAAATAGAACTAGCCTACGACCTAGCAATTGCACTATTAGGTATTTATCCAAGGGATACAGGTGTGCTGTTTCGAAGGGGCACATGCACCCCAGTGTTTATAGCAGCACTATCAACAATAGCCAAATTATGGAAAGAGCCCAAATGTCTACTGACAGATGAATGGATAAAGAAGATGTGGTATATATATATATATATATATATATATATATATATATACCACATATATATATATATATACCATATATATATAGTATATATATATATATATATATATATATATATATATATATATACAATGGAGTACTACTCGACAATCAAAAAGAATGAAATCTTGCCATTTGCAACTACATGGATGGAACTGGAGGGTATTATGCTAAGCAAAATTAGTCAGAGAAAGACAAAAATCATATGACTTCACTCATATGAGGACTTTAAGAGACAAAACAGATGAACATAAGGGAAGGGAAACAAAAATAATATAAAACAGGGAGGGGGACAAAACAGAAGAGACTCATAAGTATGGAGAACAAACTGAGGGTTACTGGAGGGGTTGTGGGAGGAGAGGTGGGTTAAATGGGTAAGGGGCACTAAGGAATCTACTCTTGAAATCATTGTTGCACCATATGCTAACTAACTTGGATGTAAATTTAAAAAGAAAAAGGGGGGTTATTTAGAGATCACTAAAGAATGGATGAGACTGGTGCTCTGGCCACCAGCGTTCATATTTACCACACCTCTTCTCTTCCTCGGGTAGAAAACTCCTAAAGATCCGGGTAAAGGTCATTGGTTTTCTCTGTCTCATGCACTTCCTTTCTCTCACTTCACTCCAGTTGTGGGCCCCTCGGGCTCAGGGCTTTGGTGTCTGCTGTTCCTTCTACTTGGAATACTCTTCTCCCAGAGCCTCTGGACTCACTCCTCCACTTTCTTCGAGTGGAGTCTATGCTCAAATGCGCTTTCTTGTCAGCCACCCTGTTTGGAATTATAATGCCCCGCACTTCCTGTTCCATTTGCTTAATTTTTCTCCAGGGTGCTCCACCTTATATATTTCGGCTTTTGTTATTGTATCGCTGCATCCTCAGGTCCACGAGGGCAGGGATTTTTGACTGTTGCTGTTTCCCTTTTGCCTGGCATAGAGCAGGCACACTGGAACGAAGGAATGAAGGAATCATTGTAATTGTTTTCCTCCTCATCTTACTGGATAGGCTAAACTAAGACTTTGCCCAGAGGGCATGAAGATGAGTCAATTCAAATGAGTAGAAGCCAATACTGAACTATAAACTACTATGTTCTAAGTATTTTGTGTTTTGACTCATCATTCTCTCTGCCCAGCACCACCACCACCTCACCCTGATCGTGTTTTGGAGACTGCTCTCCCTGCCTTTGGGAACTTCTCACCAACTCCATTCATATGGCCACCACGGGAGCCTCCATGTTAACACAGTATGACCTCAGCTCGTGGCCTTCATTGTTGGGCACAGGGGTAGACCTCTGTCTTATTCAAGCTAGACAAGAGACGTGCTCCTGAAAACTTGGAATCCAGACCAAGAGATCCAAACTCAGCCGGTTATGTGATTGAAATGAGAAAAGGTAAACCTGGGAGCTGCTGTTGACCGCCAAATTTTCATTTGTGCAGGCTGGCAAATAAAGAAAATGGGTCTGAGGCCAAGGGAATGATAGAACGATCATGCAGAGAGACCCAGAGACATGAAACAAAGTATGGTCCCTGGAATCCCTGATTTCAATTCACTTTACGTATGTATGTATGTACATATTTATTTATTTATTTAAATCCAAGTTAGTTAACATCTAGTGTATTAATGGTTCCAGGAGTAGAATTTAGTGATTCGTCACTTACACACAACACCCAGGGCTCATCCTAACAAATGCCCACCTTAATGACCATCACTCATCTAGCCCATCCCCCAACTGCCTCCCCTCCAGCAACCCTCAGTTTGTTTTCTGTATTTAAGAGTCTGTTACGGTTTACTTCCCTCTTGGTTTTTACCGTATTTTACCTTCCCTTCCCCTATGTTCATCCCCTTCCCCACTCATGCTCTGTGTCTCTCTCTCAAGAATAAATAAACATTAAAAAAAAATTTTAAACACTTTATTATGGACACTTTACACATATAAAGTAAAATAGCATAATGATTTCCTATGTACTGATGATCAACCAACTTCCACCATTATCACATTCACCAGTCTTATTTCTTCTTTTGTTTATTTTTGAGAGACCGAGAAAGAGCACCAGCAGGGGAGGGGCAGATAGAGAGAGGAAGACACAGAATCCAAAACAGACCTCAGGCTCTGAGCTGTCAGCATACAGCCCGACGCAAGGCTCAAACTCACGAATTGTGAGATCATGACCTGAGTTGAAGTCGGACCCTTAACCAACTGAGCCACACAGATGCCCCAAACCAGTCTTATTTCTTGATGCCCTTTTAACCAGCAAACCCTGAGAGAAAAGAGAACACTCAATAAGTCTTGTTGAGTCCTTGGAGTGGGATCTACAGTGTGGCTGTGCAGTGGTCCTCTGTGGAAAACTGCAGAAAAGGAAGAGACAGGCGCTCAGGAAGAGTGGCTGCTGGGATCCCAGGCATCTACTGTGCCATTGGAGGGAGGAGGATTGATTAGATCACCCAAGAGACAGAGAGGGCTTTTCCAGCACCAGAGGAAAGTACTAAATGTTGGAGGACCCAACAGAGTTAAACAAAATTCAAAACGCAGCCCAGCCCCCTGCAAACATATTGCATGTTTGTGATAACCAGGTAAGATTAATGCTCACATGTTGCCATCTGAGATGCGATGTTGGGAGGCCTCAGCATCAGGGTTCATTTATTTTCATCTCTTTCTGGTTCCTCTCTCTGCTCCTGGCTAATGATTTACAAGTGACACCTTGGTAACAGCTAAGGGATCCTCTTTCCCTGTTCCCTTTAAGGGCAGGAAGTAATCCTGAACCTGGGGACAGTCCCATCAGCCATGATTAGAGCTGTACCAGGGACACTGTTGGAGCTGGCCGGAGCTTTGTTCAATGAGATGGCAGGTCCCCAGCCTGACACTCTGCTGACAGCTGCTGTTTCCCTTTTCTCTCTCTCTGTCTTTCTCTCTCCCTCCCTCCCTCATGCCAGAAGGACATTTATGCAAGCGCCACTGGCTGGGGACTGAGTAAACCAAGATAAAAAATGAAATGTCTGGACTCAGCACGGTATAGTACAGTGTGCTTTCCCACAGTGAAGAAACACAGCCCCAGAACTGCCAGAATGAGCTAGAGTCATTCTCAGGAGATTCTCGTCCCCAGGGTTTCTCCTCTCATTATGGCTTTTAGGTGCCCATGACGTTACTCCTGGGACAGAGGCAGCTGCCAGCCCTAATATCTATCTCGTAGGAGAGTTGTGAGGATCAAATGAAATTGTGAATGGGGAGGTATTTTGTTAACTGCATAATGCCAGGCAATCGTAAAGGACTGTCATTTTCACTACAGTTTTTTTACCTCATACCTGGGGACCTGTTGTCACGCCCCGTCAGGCCTTCTTTCAGCCTGAAACCCGGGTCTTTTTTCTCTAAAGAAGAAAGCTTTGTTCAATACCTATTTCTGAGTGACAGCCACTCCTGAAAAGAATCCACTAATATTTATGATTCACATGCGAAAATGTGTCAAACATATTTAGCAAGCTTCCTGTGAATTCCTTGTGCCTAGCAACGAAAACAGAAAAGGCAACATATGGATTTGTGGTTATTTGAGACCAGTTTGATCTGAATGAACAAATTTGCCTGTTTTTCCAAATGTGAACCTGTACAATGATCATTGTGTGTGTGTAGGACAAGTAATGCTCTTCCTACTAGAGTTTTATTTCTATTTTTTCAGAATGAAATTTATATCCCTGGCAAGGAGTCATTGAGTCTAGTGTGTACAGCCTCTGACATTCTAACTCACTTCTCCATGCCCTGTCTTTTCCAATCCAAAACCCTTGAATTTCAAAGTTATTTCCTTCCTACCGGAAACATTGTATCAGGCATCACAGCAGTAACGATTTCTCTAGAAGAAAGCCAGTGGCCATAACTCCATCCCAGGCAGCAAACCCTGTGGGGGAATTTCAATGGGAAGAATCCAGAAGACAAAAACACCTTGTCTGTTGGGGTCTTGTCTGAAAGGTGCCTCAGTTTCTGGGAGGAGGTGTCGACGTCAACATGAGAGAGAACTTTTGAGCAGTCAGAGGTGCCAGAGATAGAGTGGATCCTCTTGAAGGGAACCAGCTTCTCATCAGCTGGATGTAGGCACCACGGGGAAAAGAAGCTTTAGGGAATTCAAACACCCAGTAAGAGGCTGGACTAACTGTACACAATGCCTCCAACAACCCCAGGAGCCTGTGAGTCTAAAACAGCTGCATGGTTCATAATAAGTACCAGGCCCCTCTCTGTATAGTTTGAACAAGAAGAACATGCTTTAAAAAATCCCTTGCATTGACACCGGAAAGTCCACCATTCGTCATTTCTTCTTTTGTGCCAAACATTTTAATTTTCTTAAAATTTTTTTTAAAGGGGTAGTAATGTTAAAAGTTCATCCTTGCGGGGGGAAATAACTGATAAACTACTTGTTCATCCCCTCAAGAGAAAAAATGGAAACCCAATAAAAGCATGAATAGGAAGAAGAAGGAAGGAAGGAAGGAAGGAAGGAAGGAAGGAAGGAAGGAAGGAACGAAGGAAGAAAGGAAGGAAAGGAAGACCTATGAGAAATTTGGGCCACACCACAGTTATTTGGGACCAAGTTTGACAAGGGCCCCCTTGGAATTTCTCAATTACTTGTGGGGTACATCTTAAAAATCTATCCTATCCCAAATCCCAATCACCTCCCATTGTTACCAATCTCAGTGGACAGTCTACCTTCACAGCTACCCACTGCCTCCCAATTCTACCCTCACTGTATCCAACTCCCACCACACAAAGTGTTAGGGTTCTAGAATCATCAGTACAGAGGGTATATTCAACCAAGATTCTTTCTCTCTTTAATCCTCAGTGACTTGAGCTCTTACCTCTGCCCTTTCACCTCCTGCTGCTTTCTTATCTTGTGTCAATCAGAGCCCAGTCTGGAAACTAATGGTGTATCTAATCTGAGTGTTTAGGAAAACTTTCATGAATAAACAACTGACAAACATTAAGTTCACAGAAGACCATTGTTAAACTCCAAAAGTTTCTCTACATGCAGTAAGTAAAAATTCTTATAAGATTACAAAATTAAATATATCACAATGATATCATATCTAAGTATTATAATATTGTATTTGTGGGAAATCCATAAGTTAAATTTAAAATCATCCAATTTCTTTACCATTTAGAGAGGGGTATATTCCTTGCAGCCTTTCCCACATGCAAATACATATAGTTAAAAATGAATTTATACCACACTTAGCACTCTGTAACCTCTTTGGGTCTCAGCTTCCTCCTCTCTAATATGTGCCTTTAGTGCTGTTGTGTTTATCAAATGCATTATTACACACAAAACCCTTAATAAGCACTCAATAAGTAAAATTATTTGTTTTTCATTCAACAATACACAAGTTCATTGAGGACATAACTATGTGCGAGACACTGTCCTTGAGAGCTTCACATCTATTAATTCAATAAATGAGTCCATTAGTAATGCCCAGGGAGTCCACAAATAAAATAAGATCGTGGTCAGTTCCTCTTGATCTTTATCAAGAGCCAAGATCAGGGTGATAGATAATAAATAACAGTAATATTTTCCAAATGTCTCTTTGATTTAGAATTTGTTATACCAGCTTTGCAATGTCTCCAAGAATTTTGTTTGTTTAAGCACGATCTTATCTAAGGTGAAAATAAGTTTCTCTCTGCCCAGAAAAGCCCTTTGAAGAGCAGATATTCACATAAACTGTAAAGGGGTCAGTATTAGGAGCGGCAGAACATTCTAGTAACTAGAAGTTTGGGTTTAGATCAGGCTTTGGTTTCAACTCTGACTCTGAAACTGGTTGTTTGAAAAATAGGTATCTCTAAACCTCATTTTCTCATCTGTAAGATGGGGTTATTTTCTATTTGTCTTACAAAGGTTCTGAGAGAGGATCATTTGAAAATGTGGATGACACTTCTTAGACAATATGAAGGTCTACACAAGTGGAAGTAATTTATTTAGATCTCAACAGAGCCAAAGTCTAGGTAAATAAAAAAAGGATTTCTTTCCTAACCATTGTTCCTTCAGCAAGGAATCTGATGTCCTGGTGGTCCCATCCACCTTCTTTGGTGTCAAAGCTGGATTAGATCATGTGTTCCCTATATATACTGCTTCTTCCATTACTTCCATTACTGACTTCCCTGGGAGTCATTGTGATGGCCTGAGACAAACCAGGGAATGGGGAAAAGCTGATGTCCCTACCCAGATCTGCCTTCCTATGTTCTTTTCTCCTTTTTCAGTTTTCTTGCAGAAAACATTGTGATGAACTCAATGTACCAATGGCCATATCCAATACTCGGAGTCTCATTAACAGTAATAATTATTATTATAATAAATGAATAATATTTGTTAAGCACTTAGTAGGTATCAGGCAATTGTGAAGAGTTCTTTTTACAGACATAACCAAATTTAAAACTTCCAACACAGTAAGATAGATGGTTTTATTATTCCCATTTCACAGATCTGGAAACTGAGGTTTAGTGATGTTACATAACTGCCCAGATCCCACAGCTACAAAATCAAAGAGTCAAGAAGCTAATGCAGAGTCTGACCCACATGGAGGCTTGGTAAACGCTTGCACAATGAATGCATCAAATGCATTAATCAGAGGTGATCATGGGACACTATATTATGGGTCACTCTTACTTTCCTAGGGCAATTTGACTGTAAAGCCTGTGATTGTAACTACTCACCAGCTATCTGTCATCCTCCTATTTTCCTCATTTAATTCTTTGACCCCAGAAAGCCCCCAAGCACATGTTAGATGTGAAATCTATCCCCACAAAGTATTCAGACAAGTGACATTAGAGTTTGCCTTCCGGTTTTCTTAAAACATTACTTTTTCAGCCAACCACTTGCCTCCATTCTCCCTTCGTTCCTTAAAAAAGGAAATCATTATGTCATTGTACTTCCTCACCTAGGAAAGTCTTTTCAAGTACTAGCCACCCTCATTTCAACACCCGAGGACCCTGAGAGCGCCAGAGAAAGGTGTGGTAAGGAGAACAAATATATCAAAGTGAGGAATAAATGCCTGTCGAGCTCATTAGCACCCAGGCACAGAGAAGGAAACTGCTATTTTTATCAAATGTACCTTCATTTAAATAAATTTCAGAGTGACTTGGTAGAAACAAGGTTCCTTTGGAAATTTTTGATCCTTCTAATAAGGACTGGCTATCTTATGTGCCCTTTTAAGCCTGGTCTTCAACCCACAGGTGTGTAATGTGTACGTTTTTACATTTGTTCCCTTATAAAATTTCCATCTCTGCCACTTGTCTTTGGTTTCTAACTGGGCGTAGGCCCGATACCAGCATATAAAAGCTTTATCACTGAGGTGAAGCACCACCTCTGTGACCATCTCTTCCTTGTGAAGCACCAGCTGGGTTTGGATCACTCAGTGTGCTTCCAGCCATCTCATTTCTATAGCTAAGGCTGGTTCAGGACCCAGTGCATGAGCAGGACTTCAGAATTTAATTATATCCACTAGTTTTCTCGCTCAAAACTTTGCCATCATTTTATGGATACCCCAGGATGCTTCCTTGACCTGGCTGTGATCATGCTCATCCTTAGCCCTTGAACCAAGATTTGTTTTCTCAAACACACAGCCATGCAGTCTCTATGCTGAGAGCTTATATTTAGAAAGTTAGCTCCCATTACACACACACACACACACACACACACACACACACACACAGTAAAATACAAAAATGAACCTCCAAATACTTTTCCCTCCACCCTTTCCCCCAAAAGCAAAGTTGAGAAGATTTACTGTGTGTTATTATCTTAGTAAGCTAGTTTTTCTAGAATCCCAGAAATTATCTTCTTCTTGAACATTCTTGTTAACTGCCAACAACAGCTAACCTTCTCAAATTGACTCTAGAAAATTTGGCAATGTAGCAATAAATCTTAGGGGTCTGCTCTGTAATCCAGCGGTCCTGTAGAAACAGTGTGGTAATGTACATTGATGCTTACTTCACTTTCATATATAACAGTGACAACTGGAAACAACCTAAATACCCCAAGCCAGGGAATCGTTCAAGTAAATTGTGGCACCATTGTATCATAGAATATTTATCCACTAATCAAAAACATGTCGTCAACTTATTTGTTGGTGTGGAAAATATTAACCATCTATATCTAAATGGAGAAAGGCTACAAAATAATACAGACACTGGTATGTTACCTCTAGAAAACCCACATCTGTGGTCCTATGTATTACCATCTATGGAGTAGGAGTCCCACACAGGTATACATCAAAGGACAAACATGGTTAACGGTGATTCTCTGAGCGGCAGAATTTTTTTCACTGTGCTTTTCTCTGAGTAGGTGTTACCTCTGTATTTGGGGGAAATAAACGCTAGCTTTTTAAAAAAAGGAAAAGTGCTTCTTTGTATTTCCTCATCTCTGAAAGCATGGAAAACAGCTAAGAGGAGGATCACATGGAAGTCTGGCTGCCCTTCCAGAATGTTCACTTAGCTTCTACTTGGTTTGTGGTCCAAGTGAAAGCACTCTGTTAACTGCACTGAACAAACCTCAGTTCCCGAGAGACCAGACCAACATCCTCCCCTAAAGATTGGCCTGCCACATTTCTTTGCGATCTCGTTAGAAGTATTGGAAACCACTTTTTGAGAATACATTCATTTCTCTCCTAATATTTGTAGGTTTCTTTCCTGACAATCTAGAGCATAACATGTGTTGAGTCAAGAAGCCACAGAGGCTGGAAAGTGCACCAGACTTTAAGTCAGAGAACTGGGTTCTGTCCCATCTGTGTTAAAACTAACCATGGTATTAGGGGCATCTGGGTGGCTCAGCTGGTTAAGCGCCTGACTTCAGCTCAGGTCATGATCTCATGGTTTGTAGCTTTGACTGCAGCATCAGGCTCTGTGCTGACAGCTCGGAGCCCGGAGCCTGCTTCAGATTCTGTGTCTCCCTGTCTCTCTCTCTCTCTCTGCCCCTCCCCCACTTGTGCTTTGTCTCTTTCTCTCAAAAATAAATAAAAACTTTTAAAAAATTAAAAAAAAAACTAACCATGGTTTTAGATGAATCACCAAACTGAGGCTCTGAGGCTCTGCTGTCCTAAGGAAAAAGAGGTGCCACTAATTTTGTACTGTACCCACCACAGACAGAGGTTACAAAGATTAAACAAGATAATACATAGGGAAGAGGTCAGAAAAAGCATCTATTCAAATGTTTACTATCACTGTCACGATTTTTGTTATGATCATGATTATTACTATTACCTGCTCTTGTAACTAAAGAAACTAGTGAATATTGTAATTTGACTTTAGTTTCTAAGGGAGAAAGAATATCCCTGATGTCTGGGTGACCAAGTTATGCTTGGCTGATAGCACCAATTGAGATTATGTTCTTATACATAATATACATTTTCATAAAATAGAAGACTTGCTTTTATGATGTCAGGTGCATATAGCTTCTGCTTGCTTCTCTGGAGGAAGGCCCTAGGACTCTATTGCTTATGCTCTTTTCCATCTGTGATTGGCTGTCCCTCACCTCTGCCTCTTTTCTCTATAAAAATGATAAGCCCCAAGCTGCTTCCTTTGTTTTTCTCCTACATATCTTTTGTACCCTTAGTGCTTGGCTTAAATTCAGGATGTACAAATACTATGTTCAGTGTACATGTATTAACATAATAAATGATTTTTCTGAGTAGTGTTAGTCAGTGATGGGGAAAATGGAGGTGGGAGGGAATCTTGTAAACAG
Organism: Panthera tigris; assembly: GCF_018350195.1. Lineage (NCBI taxonomy): Eukaryota > Metazoa > Chordata > Mammalia > Carnivora > Felidae > Panthera > Panthera tigris. The sequence continues at coordinate 67,650,516 of NC_056665.1, read as the reverse complement.
CAGTGGGAAACACTGACCAATGAGTATGCACAGGGCAACCATAGGCTCCTGGGGGAGAGAGAGAAAAGCCTGCAGAGAAGCTGCAGTCAAGATGGGTGAGAGTCAGAGGTCTTCTTCATGGTTTAGGAGAGTCTGAGCTCCATTTGGGACCCACCATACTCGCCAGGCATTCTGGAAGAAGAGTCAAAAACATGGTTTCTCAGGGTGGGGTTGTGTGGAGATGTCCAAGTTATTCCCAAAGATAGATACCCACACCCACATGTACACACACAACTTGAGGCCAAGGCCGTAGGTTTGTGCTCTTGAGTTAATCCTCTAACCCAGACTAAGTCCAGGAATACGATGGCTTGGAACTGGATGGGCCACGTGCTTAACCAGTTCAAGATCTCCTTCTCTCCAACACTGTGCCAGCTCATGACTCTCATGACCCATGATTAGAAAGATCTGGACCAGGAGTGAGAGGACCTCTGACTTTGCCAACCACCACTATGTAAACTTTGTTCAGCCTAGGCCATCCTTTCCTGACAATTTGAGAAGCTACTGTCTTAATTCCACCCTTCCTCAACTTTCATCTAATCTAGAGCTCTTCATTCAAGCTTACCTTCTGGATCTAAGTGGTATCTACCGAATGACGGAGTGAATGGGTTCAGCTCTCCCATACACCTTAAGGTCCTGTGATTCAATATTGTCATTTACTCATTCCATCAATAACGTTTGTGAAGCCTTGTTCTGTGCCAGGAACTGCAGATACAAAGATAACTCTGGCACGGCAATGCCTTAGAAAGCCTGACAGTCTCGTGCTGTACTGAGACACACGTGAAAAGAAATTTTGGTGGGGAGGAGGGGGAGGAAGAAATGTTCCAGTGAAGAATGTACTGAGAGGGAACTAGCAGACCAATATGCCAGGTTTCTTGAAACCTCATTTAGCAGAGCTTTCTTGGAAGTAGTGTCATGAAGTATTAAAACTTGGCTTCAACATCGCACTGCCTGGGATGGAAGCTAGACATATCATAGACTGCCTATACAACCTAGGCACGCTGATTTGCCATTGCCATTTGGTTCCCCTGTCTGAAAAATGGGTATAATCATACTTAGCACTCTCCTTCCAGGGCTGTTGTAAGGATTAAGGGGGGATATGTTTAACACATATTTGCTACTATGAGATCATGCATAGAAATCTTTAGACCATTCGGATTTCATTAAAAAAAAATTTAGTGGTTTTTTTCCCTTATTATCTTTGGGAAAATAAAAATATGGAGGGTAGGTAAAAGAAAATTAGGAAAAAGGAAAAAAAATTAAAGCCATCCATCATTTGCAAAAAAAAAAAAACTTGACTGCTACCCGGAGACAGGTATAACAGATAAAAATGCCCCAGATCAAATGTCTCAGAGGTATGAAAATTTACCAAATCTATATTTAGGTGCCCATATGTTCCTTCTGGCCAGAGTTGCCCCAAAATGCAGACAATTCAGTGCGTACAGCAGCAATTTTCACAAAGGTTTCCCTTTTAGGAGAGGGAGATGCTATAAAGCCTAATCGGTTCTAAGTGATTCTGAAATATTGTATCACTTTACAGCAGAAAGGTCACCACTGGTGAATAAACATAAGGATTCTGTTCTGTGTCTGGGATTTAGCAGACTAACTCCCACTAATGTTAATGGGGCCATGCTGCCAAATCCCCAACCATCACCCTGGATATTTGTTCCAATCCCTTACTGTTGAGATTGAAATGTGTTTTCCAAATCAAAGCTGATCCTGAGATGGAATCACTGCATTGTCAGACAGGAACAGTGTGGCTGATACCCAGGGACCCACAGCACTTGAAATGAGTTTGTTGAAAGGTGTGTCTTCACATTGCCTACCCAATTCACTGTGGCTTCCTTTGCCGGATGCACAATATAGTTTGCTCATTTTCCAAACCCACTTCCCACTACTCTGTGATGTCTGAGCAAATCAAAATCCCCCAGTCTTCCACATATGCCCCAGACTTCTCTGCCAGAGGAGAACATTTATATTGGCCCCTTCCTACTTCTCTTTTCTTCAAGGAGACCCATTTCAATGCCACCTTGTTGGTGAAATTTTTCTATACCTGCTCCACACCCTCCTACCCAAACACACACACACACACACACACACACGCACACGCACACGCACACATGCACACATGCACACATACAGCCCAGATGTGATGGCTGCCTCTTTGGAACCCCAAATATTTTGAGCCTTGAGTGTGGCACAGTTCACATCCTGCCTTATGAAGTTGTCTCATTTTTCTCAGGTAGTCTGTAGGCACTGTGAGGGTAGAAAGTGCATCACACCTGTCTATATTTCCTTTAACATCCAGTCCAGGCCCTTGCACCCCATCAATGTTCAAGGAAGCACTGACTTGAATTGAATGACTTCCTTTTGCTTGTTGATTTTGGAGATTGGGACTTTCAAGGAAGAGGTTGGGAAGTGGGGACTTGGGGTGTAATTATAGATGACAGATACTTTATTTATTAAGTTAAATAAACATGTTTGAGAAGGCATCCCTGGTCTTTGGAGCCGGGGAAAAGAACTGGTCCATTCCTCACAACTCCATTTGCCATAGCTGTCAGAGACTTAGAACACTGGCCTGGGTGAATAATGGATCTGATTCACAACAGAAACTCATGCATTGATACTTGGCACCAGTGTCCCTCAGAGATCCCTAGATTTATGCACTGATCTTGCCTACAGCCCTCAAGGCCCAAAGCTGAGTACATTGTAGCTGCAGCTACTCATCTGAGCTTGGTTCAATCAGGTTGGTTTCAGCTAAGGTACAATTCTATCTGGTGTATAATAATCTTCTAAATGAACGTAGGCTTTGGGTAGTCACAAAGCCAACTAGCCATGCCTGTCTGAATATCAGAGCCCTGGCTGAGACCAGACTAATGATTTACCCTTTGCCTGCTCTAATTTTAATTGCTTCCATGGAACCTGCAGGAGGTCTGGAGGTATCTCAGGCAAAGGATAGTTTGTGCTGTTTCTGCTTTCTCACATCCCACTCACCAAATCTAGTAGATGTTCTTGAGGCTTTTATCTAGCTGTTATTTAGCTTTTTTATAAATTGAACTATTAGCAGATCTTCTTCCTTCAGATTCTGCCTCCCTTAACTTTACGATATCACTTTTCAACTATCCTTTGCTAGCCAGCTCTTTTCAGCCTCCATCGTAGGCTCCTCCTCCTCTGTTGACTCCAGCTTTTAACCTTGGTCAGTCCCCCTCACTGCCATGGCCACTGCTTCCGCTCTAGAAGCCTTGAGAGTTGTTGTTAGTCTTCCATCCGTAACTCTTCATCACTAACTTTACCTACGATATAAACAAGGGGAGCTCTGTTGTGAGAACCTCATACTTCCCTTCTCCTCCCTTCCTAGTTTCTCCTCCAAATATCTGATTCTCATTATTTTATGCTAATGTCTCTGACTCCATTGATTTCAATCCTGACTACAGATTAGAATCCCCTAGGAATGGAAAATTAAAAAATACTGATGGCTAGGCTACCGCATCCGAGATTCTAATCTAGGTGGTCTGGAGTGAGTCAAGGGCACTGGAATTTTTTAAATACTATTTTCCCCTGATCGCTGACAAATTTCCATCTTTGTGTTGGAGATGTAGCTTTGACAGCACGCTTGCCAAAGGTTGAGACTTGGTATTATCATTATCTCCAGGGTTCCAGGCCTTGGAGCAGGAGCCCAGGTTCATTGTCTTACATAAGGTCTCCATGCATCTTGGTTTGCTCAGGACAGATCCAATTTACACCCATTGTTCTTGTGGCACAGTCAATTAGCAACCCTGCCCCTTTCATTCTATAAGGTATCTCTTTTTGTACAATAAATTTATACAGCCCCTCTAAGCATAAGAGTACCTGAAGGTTTGAAAACACTTAGTGTTATGAGCTGGATTGTGTTCCCGTAGGTTAGGATGTGACTATATTTAGAGACAGGGCCTTTAAAGAGGTGATTAAGTTAAAATGAGGCCATTGGGGGTGGGCCCTAATCTAATCTGACTAGTGTTCTCATAAGAAGAGAAAATTTAGACACATAGGGAGTCATCAGGGATACACACGTGTGCATCGAGGAAAGATTGTGTTGTGTGACACAACGAGACACAAGAAGGTGGCCAACTGCAAGCCAAGGAGAGAGGCCTCAGCAGAAACCAAACCTGTTCACACTCTGATCTTGGACTCCAGAAGTGTGAGGAAATAAGTTTTTGTTATTCAAGCCATCTAGTCTATGATATTTTGTTATGGTAGCAGTCGCAAAAAATGAACAAACAAAAAGTCTCACCAAAAGAACAAGCAAGCAAACACACTTGGTAGAATATAAAGAAAGTAAAACCAGTGTAAATACTGTTTCCTAAATATTCCAATCCTCCAAGACGAATGCTTATAGCATTTTCCCAAAAACCCACTGTCTTGAGTTTAGATTTTTGGGGTTCTTCAACCATATAATAAAGGCCTTGACTTGATGTCTTCATAGGATGCCATTAGTTTTCATACACCCTGGGTCTATAAGACTGTTTCCATGTGGAAGACTGAGGTACCCATCTCTGGGGTAGTAACTGAGATGGTGACAACACATGTTATATAATGTTACCGTGAGTAAGGCATAGTTCCTACTCTCAAGGAGCTGATCTAGAAACAACTCATCTCCATGCAACAAGTAGCAGACAGAGTGACTTTCGTGAAGGCTCAGTGCAAGGTCACTGAGCCAACCAGGAGAAGAGTTTAGTACAGGTTCTTGTGTGAGTGGACACCCAAACTGATTTTTTTTAAATGTTTACTTATTTATTTTGAGAGAGAGAGCACTCATGCAGGGCTGGGGGGGGGGGTGGGCGGGGAGGGAGGGTGGTGGCAGAGAGAAGAGACAGAGAATCCCAAGCAGGCCCCGTGCTGTCAGTGTAGAGCCCAACACAGGACTCCATCCCATGAACTGTGAGATCATGACCTGAGCTAAAATCAAGTCAGAAGCTTAACTGACTGAGCCACCCGGGCACCCCCCTGCACCCTCAATTTTAAATGCATTCCTTTGCCTCTTTCCTCAGAGGTTAGAGAGCACAGCTGTTATCCTTCATTTTTTTTTAACCCTTTAAATATTTGAGGACTTAAAAAGTACAAATTTTCTTTCCACAGACTACGTAACTTCAGCCTGTCCAGGGTTCATACATTGGTGCCCACTTTTTAAACTTTTATTTTTTATTATTTTTTTTAACGTTTATTTATTTTTGAGACAGGGAGAGACACAGCATGAACGGGGGAGGGTCAGAGAGAAAGGGAGACACAGAATCTGAAACAGGCTCCAGACTCTGAGCTGTCAGCACAGAGCCTGACGCGGGGCTTGAACTCACGGACCGCGAGATCATGACCTAAGCCGAAGCCGGATGCCTAACCGACTGAGCCACCCAGGCGCCCCACTTTTTAAACTTTTAAACCCAATTTGTACATTGGCGCCCACTACCCCTCCCAATGCACATGTGTGCACACACACGTACACAAACACTCACACGTAGGCCAAAAGGGTCTTCAGTCACCAAGACTCTTAAATCTAAAAGAATATATTGGTGTTGTCCTCTCACAAAGTACAGATTAAGGTCACATCCGTCACATAGCTACGTGAAACATCAAATCATTGGTATATTTTTTTCATTAAGTAGAAAGCAACAGAATCAGACTGACACACATCAGTCATTCCGAGGGATGACTCTACATGCCCAGAGGAAGGTATGTTCCCGCCTCCATTTCTGACAAGTGAATTAATCATTTTTCCATTTGCGGGTATTTGGAAACATCAAGGACCTGAAATAGATCAGCCCCACTGGTAGGGGATGCACTTCCGCCAGGAAACACTACCGTTCTTCTAATCTTACATCATGGCATAAATACAACAGCCCTTGTTTTCCACACAGATTCCTACTTCTTTCACACCCAAGCATATGCTAAGAGCTCTCAAACAACACTCTTCCTCCATCTCTGGGAGGTGTTTTAAAACATTTTTAGCTCACCAAACAGAAAATAGAGGAGGATCTGTTTCTTTACTCAAGGATAATAATTTTCAATTGCCTATTTATACTACAGATGGAAACCTATAGACGGAAATAAACATATTTTCATTCTAAAATTGGCATCTGCTCTGCTATAGTTAAAGGGTGGCACAATTGTATTTGAAAAACAATCATCCAGGAAATGCCACATTGCCTCACAATGCTCAGACCAAGTCTTCTGGAATCAGGTGAATAGCAATAAAGAACTGAAGGAAGAATATTAGCCTACTGAGCGAATAGGACCACATGTAGACAGAAAATGCCAAAAATAATAGTGAAATGTGTGATGAAAAAGTAAGACCTTATGAACTATAAGCAAAGGATCAGTCTCCTTTGAAAGACCCCAATAGGCAACGACTGATTGACAGTGTACAACTGTGCTGTATAATACAGTAGCAACTAAGCATACATGGCTATTTAAATTAATTAAGATTAAACAAAGCTAGAAATTCAGTTCATCAGTTGCACTACCCACATTTTAAGAGCTCAATGGCCACATGTAGCCAGTTGTTCCCATACCGAGCAACATAGATAGTAGAAATTTCCATCATTACACAAAGTTGTATTGGATAGTGGTGCTCTGGAGGGTTCTGTTTGACTATTGGGTTAGCATCATTTTATTTTTATTTCTCTTATTTTTTCATTGTATTATTTCTTAAGTGGACTCCATACCTAGCATGGAGCCCAGTGTGGGGCTTTAACTTACAACTCTGAGATCAAGACCTGAGCTAAGATCAAGAGTCTGACACTTAACCGACTGAGCGACCCAGGTAACTTGGGTTAGCATCATTTTATACATCAGGCCTTAAAGAGATGATGGGGAGCACAGCACACCTGCTAGATGTGACGGTCCATGGCAGAAAAGTATGGTGGAAAGGAAAAATATTTAACTCGTGGAATTGACCCAATATGATATAGTGTTGGCATTTTATTACAAGAAATATCCTTAGACAAGCAGAGAAATCTTGGGCTAAAATGGAAAGTAGTTAGTAAATCCTACTATTTGAATACTTCATCACAGTCTTCTCAGCATTCCAAAATGTACCAGCCTCTTCTCATCCGTTAGCGGCTGATTGGACTTTATTGGTCATCCATTTTTCAGTTCCTGCCCCTAATGTTGTGCTCTTTCGAACATGAAACAAAACACTTTCGAACATACATATAAATAAATAGAACCCCAATCAAAATAGAAAAATAAAGATTCTTCCCCAATTTACGAAAAAAAAAAGGCAAGAACTTTATTTTAAACAAATCCTCAGTTGTGTGTTATACCATGTCCATACCTAAATCAAAAATCATAAATGATAATGCAAAGGAAATTGGGGGCTTCATAAAAGCAATTATTCAAATATTATTCTCAGCCAGTGCTTTAACTAAATACACAGTGGATGTAAAAGGTATAATATGGCACTTAAATAAGAGCAAAGAGAAGGAAACATATTCACAGTCCAAAGAAACAGGTTTTTGAACCTTTGGTATATGTCTCAAATACACATCCGTAAACACATGTTAGCCAATAGTGTTTCCAGGTTTCTTAAGCTAGTGATTAAGTGTGTGTTTCAAAAATAACTGATAAAATAATAAATTGGGATTGACATGGGCTGATTAAGGTCTCTGGTGTGAGCACACAGGTAAATTCAAACCATGGCAAAATGAAGTATAAGAAAATGAATGGAATACACCAGTTAGAAATTCTGTGGCTCAAGTAGACACCCTTGATATCAACAACAACAACAAAATATTTTTAATGCTAGCCAAAGTCCACAAGCCGGAAGGCAGAAATATCCCAAAGCTCATAGCCACATGCCTAACAGTGCAACGACCATCTCACAGAAGTGTTATACTTGCATATTGCAATTCCCTCCCTCCCACCCAAACCCTGCCCCTAATAAACAGCACCAGTGCAGTTTGAGTTAGAAAATTGGAAATACTGAGACATTCCTAAGGTTTTCATAATGACTAAGGGCTTGTCAGATGGGGCTTGAATGCGAACCTCTGCCATGGCCAATCTCCAAAAAGCACCCCATGTAATTCCCTCTAGCTTGCAGATAAACCATATTAGGTCTACTGTAAGGCTAGATTCAGAAAAAAGCTGGCATGCTATCCTGGGTTGAAGGAGAGGAACATGCTGATGGGGGAGGTACACGAAAGATGCCTCAAGGATGTTTGTCCTGCAGCCCAGGATGAAGGGACGTGTTGAGATAGGTCACAAATTTTGGACCGATGAAGTATTTGTTAATGCCATTCACCAGGATATTGAGCTCAGTGGAGCTAAGTCCTACTTGGTAGCTGTGCAAGCACACTGTTGGCAGGATCAGACTGGGACATCAACGAAAAGGCCCAAAGAAGTCCGACTCATCCATCTCATCACTCTGCGCAGTGGTCTCTGTAGGAACCAATGGTGTGACCTGTGGTAATGGCTCTACTTTCTCTCCTCTCCCATTGATGCAGGGTCTTCTCTTAACTAGTCTTGTCCTATAGCTCAATGGCAAGTGAGGGCAGATACAGCCACTCTCTCTGAGTAGTCATCTGCCTTGGGGCAGATTTCATTCCCCAGGCCCTATGTGTGAAGCTGCCCCTTCACACATAGGCAGAGTCACTGGACTGAGTCCTGCCAAAATTGGGAACACTGACCCGGGGCAGGTCCTTGTTGCGGATCTCATAGACTGACTTCCTCTTGGCCTGGGCCCCTCGCACGGCCAACTTGATCTTGCGCCATCCCAGGTGGTTGAGTTCAGCCAGGTTGAGCACAACACAGATGCCACTCACGGCAAACATGAACACTAAAAAGACAGTCTTCTCAGTAGGCCGGGACACATAACATTCCACCTCCTTGATGCAGGGGTAGCGGTCACACTCATACAACCCTGGGACACTGAAGCCATAGAGAAAGTATTGGCCTACCAGAAACCCAATCTCCAGGGCATTTCTGAACACCACTTGGATAATGTAGAAGCGGGAGATGCCTTCCTGCCTTCGGAGCTTGGATCGTGCAGCAGTGCGCAGCCCTGATGGGTGTGGGGTCAGCTCCTTAACCTCTAAACAATCTGGCTCTGTCTCCTTGCTGGTGTTCTCTGTGTTCTGCAGCACCCCATTGACAATGGCATTTTGCAACTTCTTATCATCTCGTTTGCCACCACCACTGCCTCCACCCCCAGTTCCTCCAGGACCCCCCATGGACTCAGGGGGTTCCCTGTCCAGGGTTAGGAAGACAGTAGAGTAGCGGCGTTCTCGCTGTTTGGCAGACTGGTGCACAGAGTAGGTGATGAAGCAGAGACTCGGGGTACACACCATTATGATCTGGAAGACCCAGTAACGAATGTGGGAGATGGGGAAGGCGCGGTCATAGCAGGCCTGGTTACAGCCGGGCTGCAGGGTGTTGCACACAAACATGGTCTGCTCATCATCGTACACCGTCTCCCCCACAATGGCCACAATGAGGATCCGGAAGATCACCACCACAGTCAACAGGATCCTGAGCAGGGAAGAGGGAGGGAGAGAGGTTCTCAAGGGTTGAGTCACTGACTTAGGAAACCCCTGCTCCTCCTTTCCCTGCTCTGGTTGGTGTTTGCCAGTCCTTTGACTTAAGAGCTGTCCATCCCTGGTGGTTCTGACCTGGGAAACTAGGAAATCTTTTTTGGCTCTTCCCTTTCTGCTGGTTGCTGGTAGACTGGAAACACTTCATATTACAAGGATCTCAAATATATATATATATATATATATATATATATATATATATATATATATATATCCATCCATGTATTGGGTACGGTGTATTTGCAACAAATAGATTTCATCTGCTACATGGAATGCACAGAGGCAAAAAACACCTTCACTCTGGATATGGCAACTGCACATGGAATATCTGAACAGAGAGTACCTGTTTCAAAGTCTACACACAGAGTGTGCATGTAATTATTTCAAGTGGATATTTAATTTACCCTCAGTATAAATACTGAACTTAATGTCTTATATAAACAGACAGCTATGAATGTATATCCACATATATACACGGCTTTTTATAGTGTATATACATATGAGTATATATATACATATGATGACACAAAATATCAATTGGGAGTGTGGGTGTCTGATACTGTAAGTTTTAACAGCCAAATCAGTTTAGGTTGATAAGTATTTCTTGGGAAAAGATACATCTGTTCCAAAGAGCAGATCCATCTCCCCATTTGCCCTTCTCTGTCCAAACACAATCCTGCCTTCCTTGTAGATTCTATTTAGGGAACCGGATGGAGATTGGCTCTGACTCCAGAGAGTGGTGGGGGTACCACGACTGAGCCAACAACTCTTTTTCTAATGGGAGAAGAGTCAACCCCCCAGTGGTGCTTCAGGGGGAAGGGATGGAGAGCTGATCAGGAGCGGCTGGGGGAAGGGGACATCACCGGGCATCAGCATCGGGTGCACAATTACCAGGGGCACAGGCACACGGGCCGAGGACGATGGAAAGGGGCAGTGGATGGGCTGGGGGCTGTTGGGGCTCGGTCTGGACGTGAGAAGGGACTCCCGGGGGTCGCCCGACGGGGCCCGCTGACAGTCGGCTCGGCGCCCTTACCTCCCGATCATAGTGGAGTGCTGCTGCACCGCGGCTTCCAGCAGCCTCTCCAAGATGGTCCATTCCCCCATCGCTGTGCATCCGGAGGCAGCAGACAAAGACTGGGCAGCACCGGGCACGTTCCCGCTCCTGGCCCCTCCCTGGGCCGCACCTCCCGACTGGGAGCGCTTGCCCCCCAATTAAGGAAGCAAACAAATTAAAAAAAAAAATCCAGGAATCCCCTCTCCCTTTTATTGCACTTAAAAGAGGGAAATGAAGAAAGAAATCGTAGCGCACCCCGACTGATGGGGCAGCTGGCGCGGTTGGGAGAGCGGGCACTAACCTCCCGCGCCGTCCGGGGATCAGGTCTGGAGCCCAAGGATGCCCGGGAGAGGGGCGGGGCGGGGGTGGCAGCGTGCAGGTCCGTGAGCTCTTGGCGGCCCGAGAGAGGTCTCACCCCCTGGGTTGGGGGCCAGGGAAAGGTCCGGGCAGCACCCCCCGCGCCAGGCACTTCTGCAGGCACCGGGCGCCCCTGTGCTGCCTCCTGCGAGGCCTGGGCGCAGCGCGCGGAGCTGGCTGACGGGCTCGGGAATCCGCGGCCGCCGCCTCTAATCCGCCCTTAAGTAGTCTCTGCCTGCGTCACGCCAGGTCGGCGGAGGGGAGCCGAGCGCGGCGTGTGGCTGTCGCTGCGCGCCGGGGCCCGAGGGGCAGGGGACGCGCGCACCGGGAGAGGGGGGCAAGAGTCCTGGGGCCCCCGCGGGGAGTGGGGTGACTTCGGGAGGAAGGATCGCAGTGCCCCTCGGGGCTTCTCTAGGCGCACAGGTATCCTCACCTGACCGCCAGTCCCCGGCGAGAGGAGGGGGAGCCGGGAGCAGACGCGTGGGTGAGTGGGAACGGACGCGAGTCGGTCCTGTGGCTTCTCTACGTGCGTCCCTCACCTTTTTGCTCTTTGTCTTTGGGGCGATAACGGAAATTCCTTCCCTAAATGGAGATGCTAGTTGGGGGGAGGGGAGTGAGAACGACAGTAGGACACTTTTAAATCTCCCTTGGAGAGGATTGAGTGGCTGAGAGGGAGCCTGCCATTCGGTGCCTCCGTGGGTCAGATGCTGGGGTGAGGAAGGCTTGATGAGAGGCCGTTTAGGCTGAAGCTTAAAGGCAGATGTGAAGCTGCTTCTGAGGAAGGGGTCTGGGCACAAGTCTATACCTAGGAAGTGCCTCCCGAGAGCAGGTGGGTGGCCATGACTTATAGTCTCGCTTCTCCCAGCACAAACACTAATGCTCCGCTATTTTTAAAAATTATCTATTTGCTTGTTTGCTTATGTGTATATATATTTATGTGCCTGTTTATTTATTTATTTGCTAATGGGGTACCTTGGTCTGAATCTGAATTTAAGGAGGCCCAGTATTCTACTACCGGAAACAAAACCCGTTCACAATCTCACCCCATCTTCACTTATCTGGCCTTGGCTTTCTCCTCTCAACCAACAGACACTGGTTTCTGTCTTTAAATTTACATTTTGTTGTCAGTTCTGTCCAGAGCAACTGCCTAATTGGTTGCTACAAAATAGAAACCATCACACCAGGCTGCTAATTAGCTCAGGGGTCAGTATTAGGAGACACAGTAGTTGGGAGTGATTCACACAAATGTACCCAAAGCACAATGGGTAAGTAGTTGTCACCCTTTTGAAAATACAGCTGTAAAAAGGTTGCTAACTCATCCTAGGTATACACTGCAGCCTTAATTATCCGTAAAGATCGAAGCACATATGTATTACTTAAATCACCGTGATAAGCTTTCAGCTCTAAAGCAACCAGGGTGGTTGGGTAGTTGGTGGCCCTGGCCCTGGGAGGAAGGGTAACAGGCATGGGCTTAAGTCTACTCACACTGCACTTTTGTATAAGATGACTTTTAAGGCACAACTCATTATTTGGTGTAGGAGGGATCAGTGATATTTCTCCTAGGCCTGATACCTTTACCCCAAGGAAGCACTTTTTCACTGCAAAGAAGTAATAGAGTCTACTAAAAATGAGAAAAGGCTCTGGCTCCCTATATTCTCTCCTTTGGTAGACACTTTTGCAGTAAAGTATCTTAGACAAGGGGTGAATGAGTGAGATGGTCCCCTGGTAAATCTGCTTAACATCTTCAAATGTCCTAAAAAACTCAAAATCATTATATTCTCTACATGTGGCTTTACCAAACCCTTAAAGATGATGGTCCTAAGGCCAGAGAGTGCCAGAAATACATTTTAAATGTTCATACAATGCAATTTTCAAGCACTAAGTTATGACTACAGTGTCAATCATTAGTTTATTACTTTGAAATACAGTTTAGTCTGTCATAGAGATTCAACATGTGAGCACATGTTGAATATATGTAACATGCATATAAACACAAAAACGTCTATACATAGGACCTATATTTTAAGACTCCTATGTTAGATTTGGTAGCCTGTTTGTAGATAAAAACCTTCTCATCCCCACACCTTGAAAACAATGAACTGGGTTTTTTAAAAAAAAATTTTAAGTTTATTTATTTATTGAGGGAGAGAGCTTGTGCGTGCGAGTGGAGGAGGAGCAGACAGAGAAGGAGAGAGGGAATCTGCACTGTCAGCACAGAGCCCGATGCAGGGCTTGATTCCATGAACCGTGAGATCATGAACTGAGCTGAGATCAACAGCTGGATGTTTAACAGACTGAGCCACCCGGGTGCCCCAAATATGGAAAGTTTCTATGTAGAGCTGCATGCTTCTGAATCTCCTCAGAGCACTATCTCATCCAGCTAGATTTTTGCTGTCTCAATTCCCCTCTAATTGAAGATCACCATTTAAGTCAACTGGGAAGTTCATTCCTTTTGTACTTTTTTTTTAATGTTTGTTTATTTTTTTAGAGAGAGAGAGAGAGAGTGCAAGAAGGGGAGGGGTAGAGGGAGAGAGAGACAGAGCATCTGAAGCAGGCTCTGTGCTGACAGCAGAAAGCCCCAGTGAGGGGCTCAAACTCACAAACCCATGAGATCATGACCTGAGCTGAAGTCTGACACTTAACCAACTGAGCCACCTAGGTGCCCCTGTTTTATGCTTATTTAAACGTCATTTTACTCTGTGATAGTAATGGTTTTGGATGAAAAACAATGGAGCTCATAGAATAACCTTTTGTTGTACATTAGACCATTTGCTGGGGTCCCACCCCAAATCTGCTAAATTAAAATCTATGGAAGCAAAGTTTAAGTACTTGAATTTTCATTTAATTCTCACCAGTGGCCCTGATAACAATAAAAAGTTGAAAACTTTTGTTTCTGTGAGTATTAGGGCAGAGAGGGGTCCTAAAATCAGAAAACCCCATCTCCTTGTTTCACAGATGTTAAAATTGACCCCCAAATTGGGTGAATTGCCTACAGTTATACTAGTAAGGAAAAAGCTATGAAGAACGTGCTATTTAAGAATCCCAGAGAAGAAGACCAAATAATTTTAAAGGACGAAAGATAAGAACTTTGAAGAAGGAAAAGAGAATTAAGGTGGTTTGGATCATGGGGACATAGCTACCTATACGCATCTAAAGGAAAGTAATACCTGGATCATTGGCTTTGCAAAGCCATGTCTTACTAAACAGTAATTTCCATTAATGGAACAGGAAAATAGTCTCCACATTTAGTGATGAAAACTATAAAGGCACATAGCAAAGGGCGTGTATATACTAATACAAGGAGAGAATAGAGAGTTACTAACACTGATCCAATTTACTACATGGGTTACCTGGATACACTCTTACCCTTATATGTGCTTAGAACTTCACTTTCTTCTCAGCCACAGATTCCCAGGTGAACTTATTAGCTTTGCAGCTTCAAACATTTGGTAAACGAAAACCTGCTAGGAACTTTGTGTAACATGTAAGGATGAAAGTGAATCTATTGACCCCTCCTCTACTGGACTGTGAATTCTTGGGGAGCAGAAGGCATGATACTTATAGGTCATGATACTTTCCATAGTGTCTTTAGCATTGTGGAGACTTAAGTTCATTGAAGGAGCAGGGTGGCTCTCTGGCTCTCTATTCCCCTCAACCTGGGAAAGCTGCACATTCCCCAAGTAGAAGTGGGTCTCGGCTCCCCTGGGACCATAGGTTACATTCAAAGTGAGAGGGGGTCCCTTTTGCCAAGTGAAAGTCCCTACACACTTGGGACAGCCTGAGCCCCTCAACAGAAAGCATTTTTTGTTAACCTCCAGCCCCCTGCTCTCACTTGGTGCTGCTCTCACTCACGGTGGCCTCAACCCCCTGCTCAGCTTTGCCAGCCTTATGCTGCAGCATCAGAGAGGCAGGGAGCCCAGGGAGCTGGGCCTGGATACATAGATTCCGATGTGCCAGCATCTGTAGCCTCTGGGATTTGTGTGGCTCGGGAGGGACTACCTTCTGTTTGGGAATGGTCTCTGTGTTAAAGTCCTCCACATTTCATTCACAAACAGTTAGGATTATCTGAGTTATATCTCCCCCAGTGGCCTACATACATCTATTTCCTAATGAAACCATCAAGCTGTCTTCTGAGGGGGCAAACCCAACCTGTCTTGTGCGACTTAAAAGAACATAAGTGGCATGTGAAGTCTACTCCTCTTTGCTGCAAAGTGATTTTTCTCTTTCTTTCTTCTGTGCTCCCTTACCTATATTTAAGCCCCAGCCCAACTGTTTATGGAAACACTTGTTTTTGCTGTTCAAAGTTTACAGAGTAATATTTCCTACAGAAGTAAAGCTGTCCAGGGACACCGGGTGGCTCAGCTGGTAAAGCATCCAATTTCAGCTCAGGTCATGACCTTACAGTTTGTGGGTTTGAGCCCCGGGTCAGTCTCTATGCTGATAGCTCAGAGCCTGGAACCTGCTTCAGATTCTGTGCCTCCCTCTCTCTCTCTCTCTGCCCCTTCCTCACTTGTGCACTCTCTCTCTCTTTCTCAAAAACAAATAAATAAACAAACATTAAATAAAAAAGAAGTAAAGCTTTCCAACCCACAATTATAAGTAGCCCTGAATATGGTGACTTCTGTGTGGCTTAGGACTTCCCAGAGCCTATTACCTTCAAAGCTATTCCTCAATCTAGTGGTTCCAAATACCAAGTCATGTCCTCACCCCAGGAGACCATGTATCCAAATAGTGAGAAAATCCAAAATCTTCTGCTTGCTAGTCCTTTGAATATATATATATATATATATATACCTTGAATATATATATATATATCTTGAATATATATATATATCTCTTGAATATATATATATATATATATATATATATATCCCTTTTTTAAAGTTTATTAATTTTGAGAAAGAGAGAGAGAGAGCACAGGAGGGGCAGAGAGAGAGAACGAGAGACAGAATCCCAAGCAGGTTCCATTCTGTCAGTGCAGAGCCTGACACCCTGACACGGGACTCAATCCCTCTAACTGTGAGATCATGACCTGAGCCAAGATCAAGAGTCAGATGCTTAACCAACTGAGCGACCCAGGCAGCCCAGGTATACATATCCCTTTTAAAAAATCACATGCACAAATTCCCCATTCCTCAGCCACCGTGTATATAGAGGATACACCTATGTGTAGTGATATCTCAGGGATTAACGTAATATGACATTGTGGCCAAAGCAGATGCATGAAATCACAGCAAATAAATTAACACTCCATTAAGAATCAAATCAGTCCTGCTGACACATAATCTTTCACATCTATGTCAAGTCGTGATTCCCATTCACATCAGGAGCATCCCAGCGGGGGCTTATTAAACCCGCAGGAAGAGATTTCTTTTAAGTCAACCCTATTCAGAAGTCATTCAGCAACAGTGCAGAAGAGCCTGCCTGGAGTCTGGGCACCCCCCCCCCCCCCCCCCCCCCGCCTTCACACTCTCATTGTCGCTGTCCAGCCAGAGTCCCAGCCATGCAGGACATAGCTGGGCTTCCAGCTGAGCGAATTTCCAGGCTGTATAAAAGAGATGAGGAAATTGCAGGGGAAATGCACATGGGTTGGACCTGCCTCTGGCAGGTTTGTTAAACTGGGAGAATAGATGTTAGTTCCCACGTGTGCTCTTCCTTCAGGTCTTCCACATCAGAGTATACTGCTGAAAGTTGGATTCATCTGGTTGCTTCATATCTACAGCCAAGATAATTGTGTGGAATTGATATTCATTCCGAAAGGAACCTTCTTTAAGATCTGGAGCTTATTTTCAAGGTTGTTTCTTGCTTTCATAACCATACATGGATTCTCCTGGTTGCCTGGTATCTTGACCTTCAAAAATCAGCCAGTTTCTCTTTTTGCCAAGACTCTGGGGGCTCAGGCATTACTCAGCCCAGAGGCTTTTGTGATTTTCTAGCTCTTGTCTACCTAGCTGCCCTCTGATCACTTTTGGGCACCAAATCCAAGTCTGGTATGGAGAACTCTTGTTTCTGGAGCTGGGGTGAGACTGGAAAGAAGCTGTCACTCACTTATTGACCATGTGTTCAGCTCTCTCACTGCAGTATTTTGGCAAGTCAGCCAAGGGTTTGTCAAGACCATGGACTCCGACTTGCGCATTTGATCCCTTTCACAGTCTTCTCTGATCCACAAAATCCCACACCAAATTTTTCTTTTTGTTATCATATCATCATTCCACCTTGACTATAGACTGCCTTTGGTCATACCTCCCATCCCTGGAACTCATCTTGAATCCACACTTAGTGACCCTTGAGCCTCCTACAGTTGTACTTCACCACTCCCCACCCCTTACGCCACCACCATAAAGGAAAGTAATCCGATAAATGAGCATACCGGGGTGTTAATAACTGATAACCACTTAATGTATTATCCTTCTCAGAGGCATTATCCTCATTTAACTTGGAAAGCCTTCATTCAAAGACATGAATTTTTCTAGGTAGTTTTCCAAACACCACACAGAAGAAGAGAATAGCTCTTTGGGGATAGGGGATGTTCTGAGCTTCCTCAAATCACACCACACAGGTATTTGCCTCTTTTATTGTCTATAAAGTGGTCCTACTTGTGGAAATACAGAATTACATGAGCACTGTGGTTCTTAAACTTTACTGTACATTAGAATCACCTGGAGAGCTTTGGAAAATCCCATTGCCTAGCCTGTATCCCAGACTAATTAAAGCAACATTTCTGGAGGTGAGCCCAATGCGTTGATATATATTTTTAAAAAACTCTCCAGGTGATTCCAACATGCAGTCAGATCTGTGCACTAGTGCAATAATACCCACTACCAACTACTTAGGCAAAATAGCTCTGTGAGAGCCCAGTAAAATAGGCTTTCTCTTAGTGCTGGGAATGGTGCTTCTGGACACAAAGCCAGAATTTCATTCTGAAAATGTGTTCCTGTGGTTCTGTAAGTACTTAGTATAATCCGTACAGGCTAAGTAGTTAGTTGCTAAACTGCAAACACCCATCTCATTTCATCTCAGTCCACTCCTGGCCATCTGGTCCTCTGTATTTCCATTACAGGGCCATGTGTGTATTAATGAAATGATTGCATCCGATTACATCTTTTATTCAGAACACAAGAAGAACAGTCTATGTATTTTATTCTCCAGCGTGACTGTTTCTCTCATGAAGTCAATAATTAAGTTATTCTATTTCATGCAGAGGTGGGATGGTCTTCTATTAAGGTAAGAGTGTATATCAAATATGTTATTGCTTACAATATAATTTCAGTTTTGCTGTCTGTTATCTATAATGTAGACATTTCACTCAAAAGCATAGACTTCCCCAGATCAGATACTTGTTAGTAGTCTCCATTTTATTTATTATTATTATTATCTTTTTAATATCTATTTTGAGAGAGGGAGAGACAGAGTGTGAGCAGGGGAGGGACAGAGAGAGAGGAAGACAGAATCCACAGCAGGCTCCAGGCTCTGAGCTGTCAGCACAGAGCCAAATGAGGGGCTCAAGCCCAGGAACCACAAGATCCTGACCTGAGCCGAAGTCTGACGCTTAACCGACTGAGCCACCCAGGTGCCCCTCATTTGCAGTAGTCTCCATTTTAAAATATCTGTCATATGGGGGACACCTGGGTGGCTCAGTCCATTAAGCATCCCATTCTTGATTTTGGCTTGGGTCATGACCTCGCAGTTTGCGGGATCAAGCCCCATGCCGGGCTCAGGGCTGACACTGCAGAGCCTGCTTGGAATTCTCTCTCTCCCTCTCTCTCTCTGCCCCTCCCCCCATAAATAAATAAACATTTAAAAAATAAAATAAAACAAAATAAAATGTCTGTCACATAATTCAGGTTAATAACCAAGTGGTGACAATTAGTATACAAGAGAGATCACCTAAGAGCACCAAAAGGCTGAGTTGTCACTTTTTTCTCTAGTTTCTCTGCAACAGGTCAGATGGTCAGAAAGCCATATACCTAGACTGTATTTTTATGCCATTGCTTGGTGGAGTATGAAGGGTCAGGGGGAAGGGGACCCACTTCTTAGCCTAAATATTTACCACAGTCTTTTGTGTTGTTGTTGCAACCAAGACTGTTCGTCTCAGGAAATTTTATAGTGACAATTGTTCAAATAAAAAGGAAGTTTTTCTATCCTGTGACATCTGAATGAACAAAAATAAATGAAGAATGGATGAACCAATAAATAGCATGGTGCTCACTTTTTATTAACTAGCTACATTCTCTCCTACCCTTTTACTTTACTAGAGTAAATGTTAAAAAATTGACAAATGTATATACATATAAATATAAATATATGTACATTGCTACAACCAAGTTATATCAACCCAATAGTATTTTATTTTTGCACACATAGATTATTGGCCCTTGCATTAATTTGCTTACTCAATGAAGATTTAGCCATTGTTAGGGTGCCTGAATGGCTCAGTTGGTTGAGCGTCCAACCCTTGATTTCAATTCAGGTCATGATCCCAGGGTGGTGGGCATCAGGCTTCCCTGGTGAGCACGGAGCCAACTTGAGATTCTCTCTCCCTCTCTCTCTGCCCCTCCCCCACTCATTCTCTCTCTCAAAATAAATAAATAGGCATTAAAAAATTTACTCATTGTCTAGTGTGTGCCAGGGGGATACAGTAATGAGTAAAACAATATTATCCCTGACCTCATGGGGTTTAAAATCTAGTAGGAGAGATATATATAAATTACTCCATAGTAATGTGTCCTTTTAAAATTGTGATAAGTGCTACCATTGGATGGCTCTGAACTATGCATCTGTGAGTATATAATAGGCCAGTAATATTAATAGCAAAGCAGGTGAAAGGGGTGGAAAGGGAGCATTCTGAGCTCAGGGAACAGCACTAAACAGACCCTGGAGTAGGAGAGAACACATTCCAAGAATTGTGAAGTCTCCAGTGTTGGTTCATGGGGGTAGGGGTAAGGGAGTTGGGTTGCAACATGGCTGGAGAGGCAGCCAAGGGTATCATCAGGCAGAACTCTATAGGGTAGGGTAAAGACATTGGTATTTTCCTAAGAGTAATGTGCTGCTTTTGAGGGCTTCTAAAGAGGCAAGTGACATGATTAGTTTTGTTTTTTAGAGCTCAATCCATTTACATTATGGAGAGACTAGACTGGAGGGGGTGGGCAAGAGCAGATGCAGGTAAATTAGGGATGACAAGCCACTGGTGAAAGGTTATACTCAAGTCACACCCATTCCCATTACCTTCCTTCCCTCAGGGACTATGTGGCTATCCCAAGGAAACACCTCCAGTATTTAACCCTGTCTGCTCTCAGGTTAATGAGCTAGATGGTTTCTCAGAAACCATCCCAAACTCATAATCTGCCTTAATTATGTAAGAAACAAATAGGCCCTGATTGTAATGGTCAACATAAATACCTCTGTGATTAGTTGAATCTAAAGAGCATTACTAATTATGATGCCTCTTTCAAACATGTTTATCTCTGAATACAGTAAACAAATTGTGGAAGGCAGCCCCTTAGCACCAAGCAATTTCAAAGAAATGGTAAGAGCAGGCCCCCCAATTAAAGAGCCAGGGCTCCTGTGAACCTATTTTGCCCTGGAAACCCATGTTTTGCCTCAGTTATTCAGTTCAGCAGGGGCCAGGGAAAGGTTCAGGTAGAGGGTAGCGTTCTTTGATGGATGAAGAGGACACTAATATTTTAGAATTTCCTGAGATTTTGACTAATTTTTTTTGAATAACATTGTTTAAAGATGGCCCAACTATCAAATGAAACTGAAGAGATCAACACTGCTGTTAATAAATAGATCCTGGGGAGTAGCACACAGATGAAAGTTGTTTTCCTAGGAGAATATAAATATACTCCAAATTTGGTGCCATAGCTCAAACTATTTCTGAGAATCCTCTTTTAGAATTGTCTCCAGAACCCCTTGTTAGCATGTAAGAAGATCCTCATTACTTGAAAAAATCACACCTCGTGTTTTACTATAAGTTGTGTGAGCCAGCCTGATTGCCCAATTTATTTTCATTAGTGGCTTCTGAAAATACATATTTTAATGAGTCTGAATTTAAAAGAGGGGGAAAAATGTTTTGCACCTGCCTCATATAGGGTTTCTTGGCAACTGTGAGCTGGGATTCGGGTCCCTTCTGCTTCTCCAGGATACAAGTTGGAAAGTTTCCTTCTGTTGTCCATGAATATCCAGTAACTTTTGGTTTTTCACAATATCAAATTCCCCTTCAGAGAATGGGTTTGCTATCACTGAAGATATTCATAAACCTACTTTCCAGGCCCAGAATAAATACAACAAGCAGTGAGTTCCCAAAATATTCTGCACACTGACAGGGCGCTATGATGTGCACATGGGTGACCTTGCTCCTCTGCCTTCTCTCGACTTCCATTTGTTCCTCCAGACTCAGTCCAGCTATGCCCACTAGGAAGATCCCTTCCTGCACAGTCATATTAGGTGCTCCCAGCATATAATTTTCCATGCTGTATAATAATCATCCTCACCAATAGACCATAAACTTACCCAGAGCAGGAACCGTTTTATTTTTGTTTTGTTGTGCTTTTACCTTTACACCCTTCAGTACCTAGCATGATCCATGGGATGTAATAGTCACTCAAATATTTACTAAGTAAAGCTTCGTAAATAGAGCAGCAATAGGACACTGGTCCAGGAGAGAGAGATTTAGTGTCCGGGTTTTTCCATGGTCAGAGTCCATCAATTTTGATCTCCAGCACCACCTTCTCAGGAATTCTTTCTGATCTCAACATTTCTCTTATCTAGGCTTGGTGCCCCTTAGGGGGCATATGTTTCCAAAGAGAGAATGACATGAGAGCATGAGAGATTTGGGCCTAAATTCTGATCTGTAGCTAGTTTCTAGCTAGCTACAGGTTCAATTATTTAGCCTTTCTGAGTATTGATTTCCTTCACTGTAAAATTGCGGAAAGTATCACTGGGTTGCTGGGAACATTACATGACATATAACCTGGCACATAGTAAGTGCTTAATATAATGTCAGTCTGCATTTGCCCTTTGTGCTTCCTTAGCATTCTTTACCAATCCCATCAGTTTCCTTGTCTGCCTCCCTTGTTGGACTTCAAGTCAAGGACTGTATCTTTTATCTCCCTACTCTAGGACATGGAAATTGCTCAATAGTTGCTTGTTCATCGAATAAAATCTCCCATTTTAAAAGCGTAGAGACATTAAAATGACCTGCTCGACTCATACAGCTAAGAGATGGCTAAGCTAAGAACCACAACACAAATTGAATGCTTAAGCCAATACTTATTTGGTCCAACTGCACAAAACCATGAGATCAATGTATACATGTATCTATGAAATAGGATCTGTGCATATCTACACAGGCATATCTTCACAAAGACTGATCAAGTATTAGGCACAATCTAACTTCCCTTCATGGAAGAAGAGGATTCAGTATTTACGTCCATCACTACCAACTCAACGCAGCACATATTTCACTCTTCTTATTCTACCATCTTCCTGAAATAACTGTATCATACTTTTGTTGAATGGGTAGTCAGAGTGTATATTGTGTTATGTGAGTCCTATTCCCAGCTTAGTTTTGTAGAATTCCATAATTTCTCTTTTGTGTAAAATTTTATTCTCCCTGATCTGAGCATTTTTGTTGGTTGTTTTGATTTTCTAAAGTCTTATCATTTCTTCAACCCCAAATTGAATATGCCATGTTCTGTTCATTACGTTTTCTTAGAGAAACTTCTTCCACAACATTCTGACTTCTCCAATCTGGACTAATTAGAGAAGCGAGCAACTGATATACTGGGATGTACCATCACCATCATCCTGGGAGTTCCCTTTCCCTCTCTTCTGTGTGCAATGGTTTGCCCCAGGTTTTTTCTTTTGTGGGGTCCTCCCTTGTTTTGATAAAGTACCTCCTCTACTAATTTTCTGACAAATAGCCCATGGGAGGAAAATGTTAGAGGCCTCTCACATCAGCAATTGACTTCCGTCTCCTGTTGCGTCACCATTTCCTTCTGAATGTATAGTCCTTCTCCATTGTCTTATAGCTTCCAGTATTTCCCCTGAGTACAAAGATGTTCACATTGTTGCAAAAGTGTGCAACTTTTTCTATAGAAGATTTTTCAGATATTCTCTTTGACCCTTGTATTCTCATATTTCACAATAGTTTGCCTTAATGTAGATCTTTTCTTCATCTACTGTGCTAGATACTCAGGAGGCCCTTTCAGGCTACAAACTCATACATCTCAGTTGTGGGACAGCTTCCTAGATTATTTCGTTGATGATTTCCTTCAGACCTTCACCTCTATTTGCTCTGTTCTCTCCTATTAGAATTGATCACTTGGATATTCATCCTTCTGGACCTGTTGTCTAATTTTTATCTTCCTCTTTAATTCTTTAATTCTTTATTTCTTTGTTCTGCTTTCCAGGAGATTTCCTAAACTTTTTCTTGCATTCCTTTTGTTTCATTTTTTAAAATTTCTATAATCATAATTTTAATTTGCAATAGTTCTTTTGCACTGTCTTGTCTCTCTCTCAGAATAATAATATAATTTTTGACGTTTTCTTCTCCCTGCATGGTCTGTGTTTACTCTTCATTTTTAAAGTGTGTTTCTGTCTTGGGGCACCTGGGTGGCTGAGTTGGTTAAGCATCTGACTTCAGCTCAGGTCACGATCTCATGGCTCATGGGTTCGAGCCCTGCATCTGGCTCTGTGCTGACAGCTCAGAGCCTGGAGCCTGCTTTGGATTCTGTGTCTCCCTCTCTCTCTGCCTCTCCACCTCTCATGCTCAGTCTCTCTTTCTCTCAAAAAATAAACATTGAAAAAAATTTTAAAAAATTGTTTCTAGCCAAAGCATAAGAGACTCTTAAAAACTGAGAACAAACTGAGGGTTGATGGGGGTGGGAGGGTGGGGAGGGTGGGTGATGGGTATTGAGGAGGGCACCTTTTGGGATGAGCACTGGGTGTTGTATGGAAACAAATTTGACAATAAATTTCATATATTGAAAAAAAATTGTTTCTCTCTCCATATTTCACGTTGCAGGCTTTCCTTCTCAGATATCTTCTGACTTTTGGTTGTCAGCTCATATATTTGTTTTTTAAAAATATTTTTTTATTTTTAGGAGGGGAGAGGGGCAGAGAGAGAGGGAGACAGAGAATCCAAAGCAGGCTCATGCTGTCAGCGCAGAGCCTGATATGGGGCTCGAGCCCTCCAACTGTGAGATCATGACCTGGGCGGAAGTAGGATGTTTACCCCACTAAGCCTCCCAGGCTCCCTGGTTGTCAGCTCATGCTTAAGAATGAATGGAATACTATGAAACTGATTGGAAACTCCAAGTGGGTGGGTGGGGCCTGTTGACTACTGGCTTCAGGGTAGAGCAGTGCTACTGGCATCTGGTAGATGGATCCTAGGAGCGCTGCTACACATCCCACAAGCACGAGACAACCCACACATATAAAAGAGTTATCCTGCCCAAAACGTCAGTAGTTTTGGTTGAAAAATCCTGAGTTATGTCTCTGGGCCATTTATTTAAAAACCTCTGATTTGGGTTTTTGTTTTGTTTTGTTTTTTTTTTTTTTTTTATCTTTCTCTTGGGCTGGTCAGATTCTGCTAAAAAGAATCCACCAGTGTCCTGCCTGGGGAATTCAGATCTGACTCCCAACATTCTGGGAGTCAGGGGGCAGTAGTGAACTGGTGGTTTTAACAGAGTGCAGAGGTCACTTAATCACTCCCTTGGTCATATTGTCTCCCCATCATCAACTGTGGCCCCATCTGGACGCTCAACTGACTGACCCACCCAGGTGCCCCCAAAATGTAGACATTCTGCTGGCTTTTTCTAGTTTGCAAGTGCATGTTAACAAATGAGTTTTGGTGTCAGGAGTGGTTTGGCTGGGTTTTTTTCTTTTAAAGAAATCTATGGCTACAAATATGAGGAGCTGATTTGGAGCCCACATAATCTGCAGGATGCAGTATGATAGGAGCCAGAAAAAAAAAATTTAAACCTAAACCCAAAAGAAAACAAGAATCTAAACATAATCTGCTAAAAATAAAATAGCAGTGTGGACAAATTGACTAACTGAAATTCTGTGTGAACAAAATTCAGATTTCTCCAGCTGACCAGGTCCCTCAAGCAGCTGGAAAAATGATGTTAACTCAGTGTCACTGGCTGTGGTCTCTCCCTAGAAATCTAATTTTCACTGTTGTGAAATTCTCTGAAATCCAGTGACTCCGGAGGGGACCTGGATTGTGCTCTGGCTCTCCATCCCATGCACAGATGCTGCTCTCAAGGCCATTAAAAAAAATCTGCTTTGGAAGCAGAGCGGGGATATAGTCATGCTTCCCAGGTACAATGGGTGCCCGAGATGATTCTCTCACACTTCAGCCCTAAGACTATTGTCTGCATGAAGGCAGACATTCCATTCCGTGACTGAGGAGAATTTCTAATATCAAGTAGAAAGCAGGAGTAAAGGCACATTTGCATTAAAGTTGTGCAAATAAATGCAGCCCAAAGTAACTGAAACCTGAGCCTAGAGTGACGTGACTCTTCCATTTTAATATCTAAGGGAACTACTTGTATAATGCCATGGCAACAGCATCACCTTCAACGGTTCTCCTGAAGAAAATCTTGCAGAAACACGATCCCAATACGTGAAGATTTGGCATGGATTTGATGAGCCAGTGGTCAAAGTATTTCATGTCTTACTGTGTTTCGTTGTGTACTTTCTGACTTTTGAGAAATTGCACAAATAACATTCAGCTTAGAAAAATTAGAATATATAAGCAGCTAAAGAAAACTATTCCATTCAGATAGAAGCACTGCCTTGCAGTGATTTTTCTATGCCTATATACCCAACTATATTAGAGAGGGAGAGCAAAATATTTTTTTGAGACCCAGAATTAAAGGGTTTCCTCGTCATAGGCCTTCACTGAAAGAATAATGAAGAAATGTCAATCAAGAAAAAAAATTAAGCCCAGAGTGGAATGTCAGGGGGAAAATATTATGAAAAAAAAAAGGTAGTCTTGTTCATAAAGGTAAGTATCAACTGTAAATAATGTGGGCAAAGTGGGGATAAAAACAAATTTAAAAACAGCAACGTAACATGAGGGCCATAGAAAATAACTTTAGGTTGTGTTAAGTTAAATGTGTATTAAAGGCTTAAGAGCAAACACAAATAAATGGAAATGGGATGTAAACTTTCCAGACTAGTAGAAAAAACATCAGTTCACTAGAAGTCAGTGTCTTAGTCTGCTCCAGCTGCCATCACAAAATACCAGACTGGATGGCTTAAACAACAGAAATTTATTTTCTCCTAGTTCTTGGAAATCTAAGATCAAGCTGCCAGCCTATTCAGTTCCTGGCAAGGGCTCTCTTGCTGGACTGCAAATGGTCACCTTTCTGCTAACTCCTCAGACAGAGAAGAAAGAGAGAAAGCAAGCTCCCTGGTGTTTCTTCTTATAAAGGCACGAATCCCATCATGAGGGCCCCATCCTCATGACCTCATCGAAATCTAATTACTCCTAAAGGCCCCCACCCCCAAATACCATCACACTGAGGATTAGGGCTTCAACATACAAATTTTTGGAGGACACAAACATTTAGTCTATAATTGTCAGCAAAGGAAGACAAGGACACTAAATAAATAAACCAAAATCACAGTAAATTAAAAAACAAAACACATAATTCAGTGATAGAAGTATCAAAATGTGACTTATTTATTTTACGGTGTAGTATCTAGTAGCAAAAAATGAAAGAACTTGTTCTACATCCATATCCACAGACATCAATAAAAATAGATCTCATAAACAACAAAAAAAGGAAGGTGCTGGTTGATAAGTAGAAGATGGCTTCATTTGTATAAATGTTAAATACAGGAAACCACAGCCTATGTTTTCTACAGGGATATTTAGGAGATATATGAATATTTGGGAACTGTACAAAAAAACACAGTCATGGATTAGAAGAACAGTTACCAATTTCAGAAGACTGAAAACAAAACAAAACAGAAACTAAAACCGGAGAAGGGGTTGAGGAGGAGTACAAAAGAACTTTTGGTTTACCTGAAAAAAATTTTAAACACCTGTATGGCAGGCCTAATGTTAAGCATTGAAAATAATACAATGACCAGGAACAGGTTTCCTGTTCTCCCAGACCTCTTCTCTTCAGACCTAATGGTCTGAAGGGAAGGCAGATGTTAATCAAAGAATTACAAAAAGATAAATTATAACTATGGTAAGTTTAAGGAGGGCAGTGGGGGAGTGCAGGAGTAGCGAGGAAGGTAGCACTCTAAATGGAGAAGCCACCATGTGCAAAACCCTGGCAGTGGGAGTAGACATATATAAGGCAGTAGGGCTGAGGAAGGGGTAGGGGTTTGTGAGGTGGGGCCAGACCATTTAGGTCTTGCAGGCTGCTTTAGGGCTTGGACCTTATCTGTAAAGTAGCAGAAAGCCATTGACAGGTTTCATTTGGTAGGGGATATTAATCAGACTTGCAGTATTAAAAGATTGCAGTTGGGGCCCCTGGGTGGCTCAGCTGGTTAAGCAATTAGACTCTTGATTTTGGCTCATGTCATGATCTTGCAGTTGTGAGATCAAGCCCCAAGTTGGGGTTCCACGTTGGATGTGAAACCTGCTTAAGATTCTCTCTCTTCCTCTCTCTCCCCACCCCCCACTCGTGCACACACTCTCTTTCTCTCTCTCTCAAAAAAGTGTTTTTTTAAAAAAGATTGCTCTTGATCTCAATTGGAGGGGCAAGAAGAGATGTGTGGGAGTTATTGTAGCATCGGGTGAGACTGGGAGTGTGAGGAAAAGGAGGCAGAGGAGGTGAAATTCATTTCATCAGAGTCAGAAGATTTTTAGAAGAACATTGGAAAGGACAGTCTGATAGATTGGCCATGATTAGTGAGGCAGAAAAAGGTGAAAAGATGAGTCCCTGGCATCACTGTATGGACTCTTGCCACTTCAAAGAGGTGAGAATAAGACCAGGCTTGGAGGTGAAGATTTTGAGTTTGCTTTTGGACCAACTGAATTTAAAGTGCCTTTGAGACCCAGGTAGCGATTCAAGGAGGTAGTTGAATATAAATGTTTGAAATATAAAGGTGGGAATCAATCCTTGGGGACATGGGTAAATTCACTTATGGAGACACTGTGGCATGGGAAGATGGCCTAAGTCATTGTCCTGACAAGTTCTGTTACAGCTGGCAGGTGGAGATGAACCTGCAAAGAATATGGAAAAGCTACACGTTGGAGGCAAACCAAGAGTACAGCCAGGAAAGAAGATATTTCACCAAGAGGCAGTTGTCAGCTGTGATAAGGGTTGGAAAAATGGCTCTTTGGATTAGGCACCATGGAGGTCATCAGAAATATTCACAAGAGCTGTGTTGGTGGAGTGAAGTGACAAACTGGAGTGGGCTGAGAAGTGAGCAGTTAGGAAAAGGAGGCAGTCCCTTTGAGGGGTTTGACTCTGAAAAAGAGAAAGAGAACAGTGACTGCAGTGGAATGTTGGGTTGAGGCAGAGTGATTTCTAATGCAAAGACCTGAATTTGTGTGTTTGCTATTAGGAAGTTGTGGGAGTTTCAGTTTCTGGCTTGAGGTTGGCAGGGGCAAGTCATGAAATACAAAGAAGAGAAGGGGAGAGCAGAAGTAATTGTTTGAAAGCTTAGGGAAGAAGGTTTAAAGTGGCTACCAGTTACTAAATATGGGCTAGATAGGCACTACACTAGTCTTTAGCTTTATACGTGTTATCTCCTTACAGAGGGGCACAACTGATCTCTCCTACGTTGTAAGGTCTTTGTTTAATTTAGCTTATTTTTTTTTTCTTTTTCTGTAGGAGTTTCTGTAGGAGTTCCTAGTTCAAATTCCACACTGCACACAAAGCTTGAGCTTATGAAGGGATGGCCAAGTCCTGGATGTAACTTCTGAAACCACCTAAAGCATTCTTGGGAACATGTTGGGCTGTGTGGTCTGGGGAGCAAGTAAAGTCCTGAGTGTGCAGAAGTGCATGGGACAATCTTGATAATGCACCAGGGCCACTTCTGTCTGATTGAGGTGGCTTTGAAGAAAGGGACAGGCCCACGATGCAAGTTGGTGACTCCCCCGTCCTGGTCCATCCCTCCCTCCACACACACCCCATCCAAACCCTGACTTACTTGGTCCAGTCTTAAGAAGGAAAGTACTGAGAGGGAAGGAAGAGACTTCATGTTTTTTCCTGATTCACTAATGATGTTGTCAAAGGCTCTGGGTGAGATACTTAATTTCTCTGTCTCCTGGTTTGCTGTCTGTGAAAGGGTGACCCTAATGCCAGGTTCCTGTGGGGACTGTGACAGACCGCATTACAAGAGAGGCTCTCTCGGATATTTCAGTCCCCACCCTTAGAGTTCAGTTTCTTCATCTGTAAAACAAAGCATTGGACTAGAAGTTCTCAGGTTCCGCCCAGCTCTCTCCTTCTGTATTCTCTCAGGGGGAGGAGGTAAAAAGGGAATGGGGGAAGAGAACTTTGAACTAAACCGGATGAGAGGACTGTCTCTTCCAGAAAAGGAACAGTGCTGCACAAGCAGCATCTGTGAGGTATGCCTCAGTTCTCCTTCCAAACTTGTTTTTCCCAGGGGTTTCCTGAGGCCTCTCAAGAAGGCTCTCGAAACGGACCTGAAATATTCACAACTTGAACCATCAGGAAGGATTACTTTGATTCTGTCTGAAATCTTCCCTGCATTTGGTAAGACAGAGCAAAGAAAGAAAAATAAATTACTGAAGGAAATGAATAGGATAGTATTATCTATAAAAGACAATTTGGAAACTAGATGAAGATACAAGGTGTCTGTTTTACTACTGTCACTGCCTTTATGGATATTTGAAAAGTCTCCTAATAAAATGGTTTCTTGAAAGAATATCTGAAAATCGGTAGTTGTAAACCAGTAATTTTCAAATGCTCTTTTTCACCATGATACACACACACACACACACACACACACACACACACACACATTTATGTTGCAACCCAGTACATAAACATATAGACTAAAACCAAGTTCCACAAAACATTATTCACCCTCACCATGCACCACACCATACACAACATACTCTGATGTTTTCTATTTTCTGCCCTGCTTCTTTAAAAAAATGTTGGTTGGAACCTACTCAACTCATTTCAAGAATCATTTAATGGCTCGTGACCTACAGTTTGAAAAACACAGTTCCAAACAGTATCAACTCATTCTGGTGGGCAATTGAATACTTGCCTGCTGGCCTGGGCCAGCAGGAGAGTAATGACTATTTGGAGAGGGATTGAAACAGAATGAGCAATTATGGATATTTGCCCAGCCTTCTTGGAAAAGCCTGACCCTGGTCTGGTGATGGGGGCATCATCAGGGCTTAGCAAAATGAGAGTGTTTCATAAGCTACCATTTCTGTGTACATGGCCCACTTGCCCAACTTTTCTTACACGGGCTTATTTGCTTCTAGAATCTGTCCTGCCAACCAGCAGCCATGGTCTGCTGCTTCTTCCCCACTCGCCTCCCATTTCTGCCTTCTCAGAGGCACAAACCAGTCCTCAGGCATTTCTCCAATTTGCTGGGGATTATGAATTTATATCCTGTCCTCTCTTCCCTCTTCTCTTCCCCCCAAATGGTGACTGTCCCCCCAAGCCCAGGGTCATTAACAAAAGCAACATCTTCAAAGAGAAGGGATGAGGACATGACTGAGATTCGCTCAGTACTTAAATCCCATTGAAGTACCAAGGTCAGGCCTGGCAAGCAGGGGACAGACAGCCTGCATCTGGAAAAGAGAAGGTTTAGGGCACATTTGACTTCAATATTTAAAAACCAAGTGCCCAGCTGTTCAGTTCTTCAACAAATAGCACTCAAATACCTCCTGCAGAGGAAGGAAAGAATTTTAGGACAGAATCATTAATTCAAAGGACATCAAGAAAATACAGAGTAGACATCATCCTGATCTACTATTTAAAAAAATAACTTTAGGGATGCAATTTTACAATGCTTTATTAACAGGTCCACCAATCCAGGAGTGTTATATATGTGAAATGTTTACTAACCAGAAACAAATGTTTACATTGGATAAACTACCTCCTAAAAAGTCCATTTCCTCTGTTCATGCAAATGTTGCTATTTGTGCGGAGTGGAAGGGCATTTCCACTTCTCCTACCACAAAAGCTGTATTTCTTTCAATATTAAGGTTAATGAGGGCTGGGGCCCTGTAATCTACATGAGTAGGTTAATTCTCATGTGTCCTAGATAGTTGAGAGAGAAAGAGATTTAGAACTTTGGCTGAAGGGAGATGCACACACTGCCTTCAGTGAATGCATGCAAAGAAGCAAAGAACACTCTGTAGAAGGATCTCTATACCTCAGCTCCTCCATCTACAAGGCAGAGATGCTGAATGTGACCCCATTCTCCCTTGCGCATGAATGAGAAGTTCCAGTTCAAAGGTATGTGACTCAAGGTTTGATTATATCATAGTAACAATGTTTTGTCAGAGTTGCCATGACATTGCTGGTAAGATACCAATCTTGAGTGTATTTTCAGAAATGGAGATGTAGTTTGAGTTGATCTCATATCCTGTTGTCAAGGTCATGGATGGATTTGCAAGATGCCCTTAAGAAATGTCTTCAGAGCCAAAGCATAAGAGACTCTTAAAAACTGAGAACAAACTGAAGGTTGATGGGGGGTGGGAGGGAGGGGAGGGTGGGTGACGGGTACTGAGGAGGGCACCTTTTGGGAAGAGCGCTGGGTGTTGTATGGAAACCAATTTGACAATACATTTCATATTTTTAAAAAAATTAAATAAACAAAAAGAAATGTCTTCACTGACAAAGTTGAAAGCTCAAAGTTGAAAGTTACAAAACATTACAAATGAATAAGACCATTCCTACCCTTTCATTAAAAATGATAATACATTTTGCCTAAAGGCAAAAGAATGTGACTTCTACCCAGCTTTCTCCCCTACCTGGCTACTTTTGACATTGTTGTGGTGAAAAAGGGCAGGGCGAGAAAGCAAAAGAGATGAACAAGAGACTCCTATTTGTTAGACCTCACAATAAAGTCCTCACTGTTACTGTCAAATGTTTAGATGCTTCACTTTTTTTAAAAAATTAAACTTGATAAATAGAATGATTTGGGATTCATCCGTTCTGACACTGTCTAGCTCTGTGCTAGACATGCTGTACTAGGAAATGATGGTTTAAAAAAAGGTCTAGTAGTAGAGACAGCAAAGAGGTGAGCTAACAATTTAAGTTATGATTAGTATGAAATTCAAGAACAGATAAAACTAATCTGTAATAATAGAAAGGGTTGCCTTGGATTGAGGTGGAGAGGACTGAATTTGGAGGAACAGGAGGGAATTTGGGGCGTGATGGAATGTGTGCCATATTTTGATTGGGGTAGTTGTCACTGGTTATACACATTTGTCGATGAATTGCTTGCTTAAAGAGGGCATGTTTTATTGTACATACACTACACTTCAATAAAGTGAAAACAAAAAATAATATAATATGTGATATGAAAGAAATGAACCAAGGGTGGAGGCAAAGGAGGAGTCTAACTGCAATGAGAGTCTCAAGAAGGCTTCTCTGTGCTGTCAAGGTTCTTGGCCATGAGTGAGAAAGAGGCCCATGTGGAAGGAATCCCATGAACAAAGGCCCTGACTGTTTTCCTTATTTTTCTTGTAATCGAGGACTTATATGAAGACAAGGTCATAATTTTACTCTTGACTGGGGAGTCCTTCTACATGTGGGTACACAGGAACAAGAGCTAAATGGTATGAAGTTTCTTTTTAAGGTGATGAAAATGTTCTAAAATTGACTGTGGTAATGGTTACACTTGTCTGTGAATATACTAAAAAACAATTAAGCTGTGCACTTTAAATGACTGAATTGTATGGTATATGAATTATAACCTAAAATTGTAAAAAAAAAAAAAAAAAAAAAAAAGATAATTCTATGATGAGGCAGATTTGGGTTCAAACTTTGGACACAGACTAAAGCAAAAGTAACCTGGATGAAACCCTTCATTTCTACTTCCTTAGCATTCTGCTCACATGTTGAACCAACAAGATGGAACTTCAGATAGATCTTCTACTTCATTTGTAGGCCAAATAAAACCCATCCCTACCCCGGCCCCCCTGCAAACACAAAAAAATTATCCCAAACTAGATAAACTAGACATCCATTTCAGATAGTGTGGCACTTTGGACACCCTGAACAATCATCCCACCTGAAATAACAAAAATCCTGTATTACATTTATTATTGTAAATGTATTATTCAGCTGGCATAAAATTGCCTCAGAGCCCTAAGGCAAAGTGAAATCCTGGGGAGTTCCGTGTCCAGAGCTGGTGAGAACAGCCAGAACAGGATGGGTTTTGCAGAGGTAACAAACAGGCTCAGGTTAACATAATAGTTTCTCATTTATGCTTTGTGTCTGCAGGAGGCACTCTGCTCATTCTAATCCTGTGGGGACCCAAGCTGATGGAGGCTTCAATTCGTCATGTGACTATTGTAATAGATTTTCAATTCCTTGTATCATGCTTCTTTCTCTTAAGAGTTTGAATATATATTTTACATTTTATGTCCTCCCTATTAAGATTTATATTTGGAGTAAACACTCATCAAGTTCTTCCTGCTGAAACGCTCATCCCTACCAACCTACGGTTTTCTTTTTAAAAACTGGAATCCTCATACTCTATTTCAGTGATGGAGCTCCCTTTTATGTATTAACATCAAACCAGTTATTATAACACAATGGAATTGACACTAGAGTAGTGGGTATAAAGGAGACTATGGCTACCCTTTACTGTAAGACTTAAACACATTTAAAATAAGTTGCTTTAACTTGAGAGGAGGCTCAATGTGGTATGAAAAGTGCTTCCTACACTGAGAATTCAGGAGGCCAGTTTAGATTTTATGAAAAGGCCCAGTAATGTAAGGCCATGGTGATTATTAATTGAGCTCTTTGAACCCTATATCCCGAAGTCATGACATTATTTAGGTCCCTCTCTCCTTTGGCATGTAAAGCTTTACATTCTCAGCCTTTGGAGTATGTGCTGCCTAAATTGTCTAGTTGCTCTTGGACTATTGAGTTATTCAGTAAGGATCTCTGCTCACTACGCCATTCTGGATCCAAATGCCAGAATTCACCTTCTTTAAATATCATTCAGTGGATCACTTCACCTCTCAGAAAACACACCAGCAGAAAACACACATGCTGTCATATCAAATCCAAATTCCCACACTTGTCTTTCAATTCTTATGCACATACATACAAACACGTGTGTGTGTATAATGTGTAATATATATCACATACACTGTATATAAATAAATATATGTAAATGTAAAAATATTAATGATAATGATTATAGAGCATTAACTAAGGTCCTACTATGTGTCAAGGTCTGAGCATGGTATCAACTTTATTCCATTTAATCTTCACAGCAACTTTGAAGGGCAGTTCTAGCGTCAGCTGTGTTTTATAGGCAAGGACACTGCTCTCCTGTGTCTCCAAAACCCATGCCCTAGCCCTCATCCTACTGGGTCCCAATCAAGCGGATTGTTGCCTCCCCACCACACACTCTCTGAGTCAGGTCTCCCCACCACTTTCATGTCCCTCAAACCACTCTCCGCTCATTCAGTCTCCCTCCCATTCTCCCAAACCCTTACCACTTTTCAAGACTCAGGGCAAATCCCATCTTTGGGTAATGCCCTCTCTCCCATGTAGGACTGGAGCTGTGTTTAAATTACCTTGAAATTTTAATTTCCTTGAAAACACCTAGCCCAGCCAAGCCATCAGTCGGGGTAGCCTCAATGGCCACTCCCTCTTCTTGCCTGCCTCATCCAGCCCACCGCACACCCTGTCATTGCTTGAAACCCATCTTGACCCTATCTACACTTCTCCCCATCTTCACAGATTCCTCCAGATCCAAGACCTAGCATCTCCTGCCTGCATCAGTGTAAAAGCTCCTAGTGATTTATGTGTCTTCACTCTTGTTTCTCCAGTCCAGTCCCCACAAGGTACCTAGAATAAGGTTTTAAAATATGTTTTATATTTGTAAGCTTAAAACCCTTTAACATCATTCTGTTACCTTTAGAATAGAATCCAAACTTTATCATGGTCCAGAGGCCCTGCATAATGGGTGTTATGACCACCTCTCCAGTGGCACTTAATCTACCAACCCCTTCATCCCTCATCACTTTCATCCACTAGGCTCCTCTCACTTCTTTCAACACAGTAAACTCTTCCACATCTGGGTCTTTACAGATGCTATTTCTACTGCTGACTTTTCCCATTCTTCAGAACTCAGATTTAATGTTGCCTTTACAAAGAGGCTTTCCCTGACAGTCTTATCTAACTGGAATCTTCCTCTCTACTAGAATCTCCATTCACTGCACTCTGCTATTTCCTCCTTGGGCTGAGATCAACTTCTATCTATGTATATGTAGATTTGGACATTTGTTCTTCCCCCAGTGCCACCCCAACACATAAACACACTGGACCACTG
The DNA here is from genome assembly GCF_018350195.1 of Panthera tigris. Taxonomy (NCBI): domain Eukaryota; kingdom Metazoa; phylum Chordata; class Mammalia; order Carnivora; family Felidae; genus Panthera; species Panthera tigris. The sequence goes on along the minus strand of NC_056665.1, from coordinate 67,615,023 downwards.
AAATGTAAGCCACATGAGTATTCTGGCCATGTCTGCTTTGTCCCCAGCACTCAGTACAAAGATCCCAATAAGCATATGTTGGCTTAATCAATCAATCAAACAAACAATCAATTCTTCCAACTAGATTTAAACTATTTGACAGGATAATTTTCTTTTTCTCCTTAAAGCTCCTTTCTGAACACTGAGAATATGACAGGAACTCAACTTCTTACTAGTGGGTTGAATACGTGCTGAGAGCATGTCCTCTGCTTTCCAGCTAGCCTCAGAGATGAGATCGACGGGCTGCTGACTAGGATGGGCAGCAGCCTCAAGAATCCCGACTCTGGGCTCTGCCATTTATTAACAGTATGATGTAAGGCAAATAGCCACTTAAGGTCTCAATTTTCAAAAATAAAATGGGTATAGTAGCCAATGGGCTGGATGCCTAAGATGTTAATGATTAGGATATTAAGAATATTATTTAACAATGATTGAGTGCATCCTCTGTGCCCACACTGCACTAAACCCTTCAAATATATTATCTAATCTAACAAAACAATGAAGTAGGGTCTACAATTATCCCTTACTTTCTGTTTTCAGGTTCTGAGAGTTCCTCTATATGTTTTTAATAAACTCTCTTCCTAACCTGAAATAGTTTGAGGAAGGTTCTGTCCTTAAGGCTAGAAGAGCACTGACCAGAAACTGGGGCGAGGAACATAGAACTCAAGACCCCGAGAAGATGAGAGAAGTCCAGTGAGGCAGGTGTATGGCATGGAACCAGGAAGCTGAGTGGCAGTGGGGCAGGAATAATCTGTCTCCCAAAGTGGCTCTCCCACAAGGGCCCAGTTGGTAAGGAAGGGGTTAGCTGGGAGACTTGATTTGTGGAACCAAATTCTCTCCTGTCAACGTTACTTGAAACAATTGAACATCTGTTTGCCCATCTATGCTAATTTCATGGATGTAAAGTGAAAAGAGGGGAAACCAAGGCTCTTGAATGGGGGCCAGAAGAAGGGAAGGGAGGATGGTGGGAGTCAAAGAGCACAGAAGAACAGAAAGGAAATCCTCTCCACATGGCCAACAGCTCTACTCTCTGTTGATTGCTCTCACCTGTGTTCTGTGTGGGAGTACAAACACACATGCACACACATGCGCTCATGATGTAGCCTCCTTACCACAACTTCCTTTAATTTGTCTTCTAGGTCTCCAAGCAAGAGCCTTAGTTTCCTCTTTGCCTTTTTTTCTTTCTCTCAAGCTTTCTATTCCTTCATTTGTCCTATTCTGATTCTTTGGCTCAAGAAAAATTCAAGATCTATGGAGAACCCATTGCAATGTGATTTGAAGGGAACTTTACAACTCATTTCCTCCTCTATCCACCCCTCAAGACTGAATCTTCATAATCCATGCTAGAAAGAAAGAAAAAAAGCAGTTGGGGAAGGGAAGTCAACTGGGTTGAAGTTCACTTGAAGCACAGGTGTCCTTGTACTGAGCACTGTGCTTGGTGTCTTAGTACATGATATCACTACAGCTTCATGGCAACTCTGGGAGCATGATTTTAGTGAGCCCCTCTGTTCTGACGTTCAGAGAGGCTAAGTTATTTACTTAAAGGCAGAACCAGGATTTGAACTTCAATCTTTTTGACTGAAAGCCCTCTGCAACATCATTCCTTCAGATTAGTATAATAAAAATAATAAACAATGTCATACAGAAAACTATCGTCAAATTATAAGTGTGTTCTCTAGTGGGAAAATATGTTCTCTAACTTTCCCCCAGGCATATAGATTAGGTAACTGACATGCTAGCTAACGTGGTCTGTTCTCTAGGGAAATGCAAGTGAAGAAAAGGGAAGTTCATCAAGATGTGAGTGGTAGGTCTGTCTCTCTTTCAAAAATAAATAAATATTTAAAAAAAAAAAAAAGGGGGGGGGTGCGCCTAAGTGGCTCGGTCAGTTAAGCATCTGACTTCAGCTCGGGTCATGATTTTGTGGTAAGTTCGAGCACCACATCGGACTCTGTGTTGACAGCTCAGAGCCTGGAGCCTGCTTCGGATTCTGTGTCTCCCTCTCTCTCTATCCTTCCCCTGCTCACACTCTGTCTCTCTCAAAAAAAAAAAAAAAAAAAAAAATGTGAGTGGTAGGGAGAATGTCCTGGGTAGCCAGCATTGGGTAGAAGACACTGGAAAAGAAGTTCAAAGTGTAGATCCTAAAGTTAAAGATGTCTTGGTAAATTTCGTTATTTTTTAAAATTGCTTTTAAAACTCCTACATGGTACCTGCACTCTCATCTCCTACCCTACATGATGCATACCCTGTCACTATCCAGTAGTATTTCCAAAGCTCTTCAAGTGAACCTGCTAACCCAAGTCCTTGCTGACACTTGCCTGCAGAGTCCATTGCTCATCTACTACTAATGCCATATTTTAATTCAGCTTTACTGAAACCTTCCCTTGGGTCTGTTTCTTTCTGCTTCCCCTCCCCAACCCTGATTCCCATGGAAGCTGCAGTAAAACAATGCAGGACAATAAGCAAACAACATTGCTAAGACCAGGCCACCCTGCTTGCTTCTCACCTGACTCAGCTCTCCTTTGCCAAGCAGGGAAGAGAGCCCAGAACCCCAACAACTGAAGAGAGCCAGTCTTGAACTCTTTATCTGCCTGGTCAGTGTTGCTTGCATCGATTGCACATCAACTGAACTTCTTCTACCATCAGGCTCACTGGTGGCCAAAAGTATACTTCTACAATCTCTCCAATGCTTTTATCCTGTAGCTTCCAAATGAGTTTGGTTGCCATGGCAACAGCCAAGTTCCGCCAGAAGGAGAAATTCCTTGTATAATGAGCCCAGACCTTGTGAAAATAAAGGAAATCTCATCTAAAATGGAGAGGGGAAGCCCTGAAGGGGGAGCTCTCGTGCATGTACCACTCTTTGAAGCCAGTGTAACCAGCGGGAAGGAGGATCAGAATTATTCTGGCAAAGGAGGACATTTTTCACATAGGAATTTTGTCTCCTGCATTTAAGAAAAGGAAAGAAGATCCCTCCCTGCCCCAGCAACATTGCAGTAACCCCCACTTGTAGCCAATAAGAAACCACAACCTTGAATTCTTGTTCTTCTCCCATAAACTTTTGTTCTAAGCCACGCTCCTACAATATCCTCCTAAAACCCAATAAAAGCTGACCTTCCCTTTGTCCCTTTGGATTTGCTAATGGATCACCATGGCCTGCTTGTCCCAAATTGTAATTCTTCGGGTTTTCTTTGCTTAAATAAAATTACTCTTTGCTCTGTTTCAAGTTAACAATCTTAAGTCGACTATCAACAACTCTTGCCAGTTTTGGCCTAAAAGACTCAAAATTTCTTCACTACCTATCAGTTACTAGGAGATATTTATAGCATTTGTGTCTTGTTAATCACAAAGTGAATCTGACTTATTTCTTTTTAAAACACCTGGCAAATCTGGTCATAGAGAGATCACTGGGTTCCTGGGTCCTGGGCTATACTGGAGTCTGGAAAAAGTCTGGTCAATCACACATACCACCATCCAAAGTTTCTCAGTCTTACCCCCCAGTTTTGTTTAAGTGAAGTCATTGCTCTTCTGAAGCCCTTCTCAGGACCTGTTATATCATATAAAACTCCCAAACTGGAAGTTGGAGCCCTTGCCCACAAACTACCATTTTTCCCTTCTGCTATAGCTCATCCAGTATTGTGTGAATGCCATTTTGTTGCCTTCTGTTGGAGAATTACCCCTCCCTTACTTAATATTGGCCAGTCCGTATGATGAAGATTGTATGACTCAGTCTTTAAGCCTGACCAGACTGAGACTTCCCTGGAAGTTTTGTCAGAAACAGGTAGGAAGACACTGTTGTTTCAGAGGCCTATAAGTTGGTAAACCATGAGTCTTGGGCCATCAGGTCAAACATGTGGGAAAATCTTGTATTAGTCTGCTCAGGCTACTCTAACATAATAGCACTCACTGGGAGGCTTAAACAATAGAAATTAGTTTTCTCACAGTTCTGAAGTCTGGAAGTTCAAGATCTAGGTGCCAGCAGGTTGGTTTCCGGTGAGACGTCTTTACCTGGCTTGCAGACGGCTGCCTCCTTGCTATGACCTCACCTGCCCTTTCATCTGTACATGCACACTCCTTGTACTTTCTCTTCTTATAAGAACACATGTCCTATTGTATTAGGGTTCTACCCTTATCACCTCATTTAATTTTAATTACCTCCTTAAAGGCTCTATCTCCAAACACAGTCCCATTAGGGGTTGGGGTTTCAACATACGAATTTGGGGGGAAATAATTCAGTCCATAACAGATTCCATAGAAGAAATGGAGAGAAAAGTGACATCGTTATAGTCAACTGATGCTGCTTGTCTATTCCATTTTTTTCAGTAATTTTCCTTTCCTCTGTAACTCTATTCTTTTGATTATTTTAAAAAATTCTTTTTCTTAGTTCATTTTTGAGAGAGAGAGAGAGAGAAGGGGAGGGTCAAAGTGAGAGGGAGAGAGAATCCCAAACAGGCTCTGCACTGCCAGGGCAGAGCCCGATGCAGCACTCAAACTCACAAACCGAGAGAGCACGACCTGATCTGAAATCAAGAATCAGACGCTTAACCACTTAACCGATTGAGCCACCCAAGTGCTCCATATTCTTTTGATTATTTAATCTCATTTACATAATGACCATTGCTAAGAGATGACCATTGTTAAGAAAAATGAAGAAATGGTGTTGGGGATGTTAGAAATTAACAAAATAGTCTTTTCATTATAAATTGAGAATAAATATCAGGATCTCTATAGGTTATTTACATTGCATCTTAACCAAAGACACATTTGCTATAGACCTCTCAAATATTCTACACATGTGACGATAGCCTTAAAAAAACAAACTTGGGGCACCTGGGTGGCTCAATCGTTTAAGCGTTTGGCCCTAGCTCAGGGCATGATCTCACGGTTCATGAGTTCGAACCTTGCATCGGGCTCTGTGCTGACAGCTTAGAGCCTGGAGCCTGTCTTCAGATTCTGTGTCTCCCTCTCTCTTTGCCCTTCCCCTGCTCGCTCTCTCTCTCTTTCTCTCAAAAATAAATAAAACATTAAAAAAAACTTTGTTGCCTCACTGTCTTCCTGCAGCACAATTTTGAGAATATTTAGCTGTTCTAGTATCTTATACATATCACCAAGCAAAGATGAGAAAACCTCAGAATTCAACAAGATCCATGTGCTTATCACTTATGCATATATCAGATGTTGATTCCAAAAACTTCTACTTTTAAGGAGAAAAAACAATATCTATTCCCTTTCCATTCATACATGGAAAGAACCTAGGCAATAGCCCAGCCAGTTGCCTAAAGTTGAAGTATTCATTCTATAGTCTGAGGATAAAATTCATAATACTTATGTATTCAATTTAGGAAATGAAAAAAAAAAGGACACAGAGACTGGTTAAGTCATCTCCTCATATATGCCCCAATTCCATCTTCTTGGTTAATACCTAGCTTTTAAGCCAATCTATCTATGCTATGGGACACAGCTGGGGGTGGGGGGTTTGAAAGGGTACCATTTTACTTATTATTTAATGCTTAATGCAAAGAAGGACTTCCATTCCTCTATGCTAAACATGGAGCTCTAAACTCTGACTCCTTAAGCACAGAAAATGTGCTTTGATTCACCTTTGTGTCCCCTGAAACTACTACTGCCCAGAGTCAGGAATCAAGAGATACTTTGGGAGTGAATATTATAAAGACACAATTGTGACCTTGAATAATGACATTGGCAACTTTACTAAAGATATCTGATGGGGGGAGGAGGAGCCAAGATGGCGGAACAGTGTGGAAGTTTTTTGTGTGTCTCACATCCATGAGATACAGCCAGACCAACACTAAACCGTCCTGCACACCTAGAAAACTGATTTGAGGATTAACGCAACAATCTGCACAACCTGAACCACAGAATTCGGCAGGTATGCGGCGCAGAGAGGTGAACCGGGGGAGAAGCTGCGGAGGTCAGGAGGTATTTTTGTGTGTGGAGAGAGGACGGTGGTGGGGGAGGGGGAGGGGATATGGGAAAAACAACATCCCCAAAAAAGCAGCTGGAGAGAAAGTGGAAAAGTGGAAACAGCCGTAGGGACTGAACGAGAAAGGAGAAAGGAGAGGGTTTAAATTCCATTAAGACTATAAACAGGGGAGCATAGAGTCTTAACTCCACAGCTCAATACCTGGCAGTGCTCTGGTGAGAAAGGCGAATCCCCAGGAGCAGAGTGGAGTCCAGGGTTCTTCAGGCCACACGGGAGAGGCGGTTGCCCTGCTGGGAGGACACCTGGTAGAGGCTGTGTGGTCCCCCAAAGATAAGGCCCCAGTGGACCCGGGAGAACAACCACATTCGCTGGTGCTGGAACAAGGTCATTAAGGGTGAAGCCTGGTGCCAGATGTGTGTTGTGATTTTCCATAATCCCTGAAATTCTGATGCTACACCATCTTGCAAACTTTTTCTGGGGCGGACTGGCACCCGGCCGCAGTCTCTGGGCATCGGCAGCAGCCCGGTCCAGCAAATGTTCCTGGGTGCGGCCAGCACCTGGCCATTGCTTGGTGAGACCCTCCTGCAGAGCGGCCTAACGGGTCAAAGCCGCAGTCCCTCAGAAGTAAGGGTCGGGGAAAAACAGCCGCAGCTGAGACGAAACTCAGGAGGGAGGTGTTGCCTGGGGCTTGGTCACAGACTGTGTAAAAGCAGGGAGTGGATGGAAGCTGAAGACAAAGGACAGGTGCGCGATTGCTGATGGGGAGATCAGATCTGATACATGACAGTGGGTAACGGGGTGATGCCACGGGCAATGCTTCCGCGCATGCGCATACGCACCTACAAGCGCCTCAAGAATCCACCCCAGTAAGCTAAGCAGCGCCATCTAGTGGAGAACGGAGCCGTTACACTAAACCCTGCCCAACTGGGCCAACCTCGCTCTTCAGGAACACCAGTCTCTCCGCCTGCTTAGTTTATGGACTATAAAGCACTTCATAGTTTGACTCCTAGGGGAAAACGAAGTAATTTCAGCCTGTTTGCTGGTCCATTTATTCAATTTTCTTTCCTTCTTTCTCTCTTTCTTCTTTTTTCTTTTTTTGTTCCTTTTCTTGAATACAGAAAGAGAAAAAATTCATTTTTATTTTAAATTTCTTTAAAAATATTTTTCTTTAATTTTTTTCTACTATATTTTTTACTTTGTGTAAATTTTTTCAAATTCTATTTTCCTTACATCATTTAATTTTAGTCTACTTCAGTGTATTCATTTTTTCAATTTTTCAAACGATTTCCTTTTTATTCTTTCCCATTTTTTCTCTAATCTTTCAAGCCCCTTTCAGCACCCAGACCAAAACACACCTAGGATCTAGCATCATTTATTTGATTTTTTGTGTGTGTTTTTAATTTTTTAATTTTAATACTTTTTTAATTTTAATTTTTTTACCTCATTAATTCCTTTTCTCCCTTCAATATGATGAAATGAAGGACTTCACCCCAAAAAAAAGAGCAGGAGGAAATGACAGCCAGGGACTTAACCAAAACAGATACAAGCAAGAAGTCTGAACCAGAATTTATAATCATGGTAATAAGAATACGAGCTGAAGTCAAAAATAGAATTGCTTTCTGTGGATATAAAAGAAGTGAAAGGTAGTCAGGATGAAATAAAAAATGCTATAACTGAGCTGCAATCTCGAATGGATGCTGCAGTGGCAAGGATGGATGAGGCAGAACAGAGAATCAGTGATATAGAGGACAAACTTACAGAGACTAATGAAGCAGAAAAAAAGAGGGAGATGAAGGCAAAAGAGCACGATTTAAGAATTAGAGAAATCAGTGACTCATTAAAAAGGAACAACATCAGAATCATAGGGGTCCCAGAAGAGGAAGAGAGAGAAATAAGGATTTTGTGAGCAAATCATAGTGGAGAACTTTTCTAACCTGGGGAAAGACACAGACATCAACAAAAACCGACCATCAACAAGGCATATCATAGTCAAATTCACAAAATACTCAGGCAAGGAGAGAATCATGAAAGCAGCAAGGGGAAAAAAGTCCTTAACCTACAAGGGAAGACAGATCAGGTTTGCATCAGATCTATCCACAGAAACTTGGCAGGCCAGAAAGAGTGGCAGGATATATTCAATGTGTGGAATCAGAAAAATATACAGCCAAGAATTCTTTATCCAGCAAGGCTGTCATTCAAAATAGAAGAAAAGATAAAAAGTTTCCCAGACAAACAAAAATTAAAGGAGTTTGTGACCATTAAACCAGGCCTGCAAGAAATTTTAATGGAGACTCTCTGAGGGGAGAAAAGATGGAAAAAACAAAAACAAAAACAAATAAATAAAGACCAAAAGCAACAAAGACTAGAAAGGACCAGAGAACACCACCAGAAACTCCAACTCTATAAGCAACATAAATTCAGCAATAAATTCATATCTTTCAGTACTCACTCTAAATGTCAATAGACTCAATGCTCCAATCAAAAGACATAGGGTAACAGATTGGATAAGAAAACAAGATCCATCTATATGCTATTTACAAGAGACCCACTTTAGACCTAAAGACATCTTCATATTGAAAGTAAGGGGATAGAGAACCATCTATCATGCTAATGGTCAACAAAAGAAAGCCAGAATACTGGCTTAATTCAGACAATCTAGACTTTAAAATAAAGACTGTATCAAGAAACGAAGAAGGGCATTATATCATAATTAAGGGGTCTATCCACCAAGAAGATGTAACAACTGTAAACATTAATGTGCCAAATGTGGAAGCACCCAAATATAAAAATCAATTAATCATAAACATAAAGAAACTCATTGATAGTAGTACGAAATTGTAGGGGACTTCAACACCTCACTCACAGCAATAGACAGATCATCTAATCAAAAAATCAACAAGGAAACAATGGCTTTGAATGACACACTGGACCAGATGGACTTAACAGATATATTCAGAACATTTCATCCTAAAGCAGCAGAATATACATTCTTCTCCAATGCACATGGAACATTCTCCAGAATAGACCACATACTGGACACAAATCAGCCCTAAGTAAGTATGAAAAGATGGAGATCATACTGTGCACATTTTCAGACCACAACCCCATGGAACTCGAAATCAACCACAAGAAAAAATTTGGAAAGATAACAAATACTTGGAGACTAAAGAACATCCTACTAAAGAATGAATGGGTTAACCAAGAAGTTAAAGAGGAAATTAAAAAGTTCATGGAAGTCAATGAAAATGATAACACCACAACCCAAAACCTCTGGGATGCAGGAAAGGTGGTCATAAGAGGAAAGTATATAGCAATCCAGGCCTTCCTAAAGAAGGAAGAAAGATCTCAGATATACAACCTAACCTTATGCCTTAAAGAGCTGGAAAAAGAATAGCAAATAAAACCCAAAACCATCAGAAGACAGAAAATAATAAAGATTAGAGCAGAAATTAATGCTATCAAAACCAAACAACAACAACAACAACAACAAAAAACAGTAGAAAGATCAATGAAACCAGAAGCTGGTTCTTTGAAAGAATTAACAAAATTGATAAACCACTAGCCAGTTCGATCAAAAAGAAAAAGGAAAGGACCCACATAAATAAAATCAAGAATGAAAGAGGAGAGATCACAACCAACACAGCAGAAATAAAAACAATAATAAGAGAATATTATGAGCAATTATATGCCAATAAAATGGGCAATCTGGAAGAAATGAACAAATTCCTAGAAACATATACACTACCAAAACTGAAAGAGGAAGAAACAGAAAATTTGAACAGACCCATAACCAGTAAGGAAATCGAATTAGTAATCAAAAATCTCCCAAAAACAAGAGTCCAGGGCCAGATGGCTTTCCAGGGAAATTCTACCAAACATTTAAGGAAGAGTTAACACCAATTCTCTTGAAGCTGTTCCAAAAAATAGAAATGGAAGGAAAACTTCCAAACTCTTTCTATGAAGCCAGCATTACCTTGATTCCAAAACCAGACAGAGACTCCACTAAAAAAGGAGAACTATAGACCAATTTCCCTGGTGAACATGGATGCAAAAATCCTCAACAAGATATTAGCCAACCAGATCCAACAATACGTTAAAAAAATTATTCACCACGACCAAGTGGGATTTATACCTGGGATGCAGGTCTGGTTCAATATCCACAAAACAATCAATGTGATTAATCACATCAATAAAAGAAAGGACAAGAACCATATGATCCTCTCAATAGATAGAAAGCATTTGACAAAATACAGCGTCTTTCTTGATAAAAACCTTCAAGAAAGTAGGGATAGAAGGATCATACCTCGAGATCATAAAAGCCATATATGAAAGACCCAACACTAATATCGTCCTCAATGGGGAAAAACTGAGAGCTTTCCCCCTAAGGTCAGGAACGCGACAGAAGTGTCCATTCTCACCACTGTTATTCAACATAGTATTGGAAGTCTTAGCCTCTGCCATCAGACGACACAAAGAAATAAAAGTCATCCAAATCCGCCAGGAGATCAAACTTTCACTCTTCACAGATGACATGATACTCTATATGGAAAACCCAAAAGATTCCACCAAAAAACTGCTAGAACTGATTCAAGAATTCAGCAAAGTGGCAGGAGATAAAATCAATGCACAGAAATTGGTTGCATTCCTATACACCAACAATGAAGCAACAGAAAGAGAAATCAAGAAATTGATCCCATTTACAATTGCACCAAAACCCATAAAACACCTAGGAATAAATCTAACCAAAGAGGTGAAAAATCTATACACTGAAAACTGTAGAAAGCTTATGAAATAAATTGAAGAACACACAAAAAAATGGAAAAAGATTCCATGCTCCTGGATAGAAAGAACAAATATTGTTAAAATGTCGATACTACCCAAAGCAATCTATCTACATATTCAGTGCAATCCCTATCAAAATAACACCAGGATTTTTCACAGAGCTAGAACAAATAATCCTAAAATTTGTATGGAACCAGAAAAGACCCTGAATAGCCAAAGCAAACTTGAAAAAGAAAACCAAAGCAGGAGGCATCACAACCCCAGACTTCAAGCAATACTACAAACCTGTAATCATCAAGACAGTATGGTACTGGCACAAAAACAGACACTCAGATCGGTGGAACAGAATAGAGAACCAAGAAATGGACCCACAAACATATGGCCAACTTATCTTTGACAAAGCAGGAAAGAATATCCAATGGAATCAAGACAGTCTCTTCAGCAAGTGGTGCTGGGAAACTGGGCAGTGACATGCAGAAGAATGAACCTGGACCATTTTCTTACACCAACCACAAAAATAAACTCAAAATGGATGAAAGACCTCAATGTAAGACAGGAAGCCATCACAATCCTTGGGGAGAAAGCAGGCAAAAACCTCTTTGATCTTGGCCACAGCAACTTCCTACTCAACACGTCTCCAGAGGCAAGGGAAACAAAAGCAAAAATGAACTACTGGGACCTTACCAAAATAAAAAGCTTCTGCATAGCGAAGGGAACAATCAGCAAAACTAAAAGACAACTGACAGAGTGGGAGAAGATATTTGCAAATGACATATCAGATAAAGGGTTAACATCCAAAATCTATCAAGAACTTATCAAACTCAACACCCAAAAAATAAATAATCCAGTGAAGAAATGGGCGAAAAACATGAATAGACACTTGTCCAAGGAAGACATCCAGATGGCCAACTGACACGTGAAAAAATGCTCAACATCACTCATCATCAGGGAAATACAAATCAAACCACAATGAGATATACCACCTGACATCTGTCAGAATGGCTAACATTAGCAACTCAGGCAACAACAGATGTTGGCGAGGATGTGGAGAAAGAGGATCTCTTTTGCATTGCTGGTGGGAATGCAAGCTGGTTCAGCCATTCTGGAAAACGGTATGGAGGTTCCTCAAAAAATTAAAAATAGAACTACCCTATGACCCAGCAACTGCACTACTAGGTATTTATCCAAGGGCTACAGGTATGTTGTTTCAAAGGGGCACATGCACCCCAATGTTTATAGCAGCACTATCAATAATAGCCAAAGTATGGAAAGAGCCCAAATGTCCATCGAGGGATGAATGGATAAAGAAGAAGTGGTATATATAAACAATGGAGTATTACTCAGAAACCAAAAAGAATGAAATTTTGCCATTTGCAACAACCTGGGTGGAACTAAAGGGGATTATGCAAAACGAAATTAGTCAGAGAAAGACAAATATCATATGACTTCACTCATATGAGGACTTTAAGAGACAAAACAGATGAACACAAGGGAAGGGAAACAAAAATAATATAAAAACAGGGAGGGGACAAAACATAAGAGACACTTAAATATGGAGAACAAACAGAGGGTTACTGGAAGGGTTGTGGGAGGGGGGGTGGGCTAAATGGATAAGGGGCATTAAGGAATCTACTCCGGAAATCATTGTTGCACTATATGCTAACTAATTTGGGTGTAAATTAAAAAAAAAAAATTAAAAAAATAAGAAGATGTCTGATGAGCCCCAAACATGCAAAATTTTGAATCCAGACTCCCAAAAGGCTAGGTGATAGAATTAATGCATGACTGAAGGTTTATGTATGTTTATAACATTATGAGTATAGTTTAAAACTAAAGATTTATGACTAAAGATGCTTTGAGGAACACCATTAGATAAGATGTCAGAAAATCTGGCTTCCTAGCTTGGGTATTCCACAAACTGTGTTAATACTGTACTAGCTGCTTAATCTTTCTGTCTTGATTCCCTCATCAATATTTAAGTTTAAATACATCCATTCAAATGCTCCAACAGTTCATGAACAATTAACTTGAAAATGAAAAATTTTAGAGCTTTTGCAATTAGGTGGAAATCTACCTTTCCAAAGTGATTTCCTAAGTCATCAGCTCCCACCAGCCTGCCCTGTGCCTTGTTTGCTGGCTTCTGTCCCCTTATTTATGTTTTTGAGAGAGAGATGACTGGGAGAGGGGCAGAGAGAGATGAAGAGAGAGAGAGAAGCCCAAGCAGGCTCCATGCTGTCAGTGTGGAGCCCATGTGGGGTTTGAACTCATGAGCTGTGAGATCATGACCTGAGCCGAAGTCAGATGCTTAACCGAGTTACCCAGGCACCCCTCACCTCTGTACTTCTTAACCATTCTTCAAGACTCAGACCCATGTCCATCTCCTTGAAGTCTCCCAGACCACACACATTGGGAGTTTACACATAGTATAGGTGAGCTCCTCAAGGACAAAGCATGACTGATTGCTTTGGATGCTGCTCCCAGCAGCCCCCACAGCATATGTTGCAGAGTCCAGCATGAAATAAAAGGAATATTGTGGCTTTCCACTCCCCTTGATCCTTCAGACTTCCTGGCCTTCACTACACTCAACCCAAAATTCCAAGATTTCAAAGACATGAAGAGACTGACGACTTATGTCCCACAAATTAGTTACTGATGAGGCAAAAGGATCTGGTACCTGTTTCCTCACGTTTAGTTTGAATACGCACAATGATCTTGATTTGTTTAGGGAATGTTTAGAACTGGATGTGGCTGGGCTTAACCGTGAGCCAGCCTCAGTGTTTCACCATTAACATGCATAGCCCTTGGAAGGACAACTGAGGAATCCAGCATTGAGAATTTAAGCTAACTTACTTAAAACTTCCTCATTACCAATGTGTATGTGGTTTCTACAAAGTTACGAAAACAACTGGAGGCTATATGAAAACAACTTTCACTGTCATCCATAGTAACTAATCTTAAAGTATTGTGAAATCCGATTTCATTTCTCGCTTATGTGGAGCTGAAGTTAATCTACTTTTCACATGTGAAATATATTCATGATTCTGTCCCAAAGTGGAAAATTGATATTTAGTATTGTTAAGCCCCCGCTAAATGTCACACTAATTCATCGGCTCAACTTTGTGCTACTGTAATATTACAGTGCTCATGGGGTCAAAGCCACCAATATATGAATTCACAGACTGAAGTGAGCAGACACTGGCTCCTCCCCATGCCTACCAGAAAAAGAAAGATGAGAGACTTTCGTATGTTGCAAGTCCGGGTCTGGTTTATTTATAAAGCAATAAATATTAGAAGCACAAATAAATTGCACATGTGTAAACAAACTGTACAATGATTGATGAGAGATAAGGGAGGGTGGTTCGGAAGATTCCAAGAAGCATAATACTGTCATCCTGAATGTAAGGTAGACTAAGAGAGAAGGCACCTTAGAAGCATTTGCGGTGGACGATGGACGGGCCTGCCTCATCATACTCTTGCTTGCTAATCCACATCTGCTGGAAGGTGGACAGGGAAGCCAGGATGGAGCCCCCGATCCAGACAGAGTACTTACGCTCAGGGGGAGCAATAATCTGCAGGAAGGAAAGAAAAACTTCCAGTGAACTCTCACATTCCAGGCAACAGATCAAGCAACATGCCAGAGAGAGAGATTCTCCAAAAAAAATATTAGATGTTAATTCATTGTAACGTGAGATGCTTCATACCAGAAACTAATATGACTGAATCGAGTTTTACACACTGTCCTCTATTTCATTATTTCCATTATCAAAGGCTCTACAAAATAGAATTGCCCCACTTCCCTGAACTAGAGTATAATGTGGCAACAAGCTATATGCATGATAGAGGACAGCCCAAAAGTTGGGGACTTTTAAAACATGTCCGAAGATTTAGATTTTTTTTTTCCTTCCAAGATTTATTATTATCTGCTGCTTGAAAATGTTTTTAAAGTCTCCTATCTCAGGAAAAGTGCTAGAAAAGCTAGTAAAGTTTATAGTAGGTGGGAAGCAAAATGTGAGTTCTACTTGGAATACTAAGTCCTGCCTTGGCTCTCACACCACAGGAGTTCTTTACCTTAATCTTCATGGTGCTGGGAGCCAGGGCAGTGATTTCCTTCTGCATGCGATCGGCAATACCAGGGTACATGGTGGTACCTCCAGATAAGACATTGTTGGCATACAGGTCCTTGCGGATATCAATGTCACACTTCATGATACTGTTATAAGTTGTTTCATGGATGCCAGCAGATTCCATACCTAGAAATATGTTTAAAAAAAAAATCAAAGTGCACTCAGGCCAGGAGCCCAGGTGGAGGGAAGAAAAGAGGACTCCTTTGTGTTGATAAACACATTTGTCTCCCATTTGTCTCTGAAACATATGTCCCTCTATAAGATGTTCCACACTGCAAGGCATTTGTGGAACAGGTGTGTCTAAAAGTGCTGACAGTTAATCCACAACAGATTCTGCCAAGACACAAACAACTGTGTTTAGCACCTGTTTGGAGCGAACACGTGCTGTATCCATCAGATGTATGGAGATATATTTGGAAAGGGTGAGACATACATTAAAATTAATGCAGTTTTTATTTATGGACCAAGATAAGATCCCGACAAGCTTCCTCTTAGAAATCATTCCCGAGGAAAGACATGTGGTGAAATACAAGGGTCCAGTTATTACAACGAGTATGATCATTGTTGGATTTCATGATAAGTAACTTCAGAGGGAAGTCCAGCTACATGGTAATGGAACTTACCGGAATAAGTCAGCACTTCTGAGTAATCATTCCTTTCCTGCCGATTCGGATTATTCAACTACTATTCTGTCAGAGCCTCTATTCGGACATGAAGTCAATGTGTCATCCTTTATCATATCACTGCCACATTACAGTATGGCCATCCTTGTAATGGGCCGTTGGGATCTGAGGCTGAGCTGTGTGGGACTCTAAGCTATGACTTCTTTTAACTCAAGAGCCTCTTAATCCTTCTTGATTATAATAGACTTTACTCTGGGACACCCCCAGATTTCTAGAGAAAAGCTGTGCATGTGCACCAGACGCTACAACTCACCAATGAAGGAGGGCTGGAATAGTGTCTCAGGGCAGCGGAAGCGCTCGTTGCCGATAGTGATGACTTGGCCATCGGGCAGCTCATAACTCTTCTCCAGGGAGGAGGAAGAGGCAGCCGTGGCCATTTCATTCTCAAAATCCAGGGCAACATAGCACAGCTTCTCTTTAATGTCACGGACAATTTCCCGTTCAGCTGCAGAAATAAAGGTTATCACAGTCAAGTTCTGAAGAATGAAGTAGGTAGATTCTCTGGTGGAGGAAAAAAGCAGACACGATGCTGTGGCAGAGGAGACACATACACACACACACTCACCGGTGGTGACAAAGGAGTAGCCACGCTCAGTGAGGATCTTCATGAGGTAGTCAGTGAGATCCCGACCAGCCAGATCCAGACGCATGATGGCATGGGGCAAAGCGTAGCCCTCATAGATGGGAACGTTGTGAGTTACACCATCCCCAGAGTCCAGAACAATGCCTGTCAGGAGAAATAGACAAGAACAAAGTAAATCTCCAAGGACACCACTGCTCTAGCTGTGTCAAAGCCTACTTCCAATCTTGGCTAAAAGATACTAGCACTGGGCATGGGTCCAGATAAAATTAGATCCCTTACACACAAAGAATAAAAATGAGCATAACGAGTGCTAAATCTGAAGCCAGCAACAGCTCACCCTTTTAAATATTGTAGTAGAAAAATTTCCCCAGGACACTTTCAAATGACCATCCCTTCTACCAGCCATTAGCACATTATGTAAGTATCCAGGCATGGATACTTTCCTCCCATCCAACAAACACGTGTTCTCTCTTTTTTGACTCAGACCCTGTAGGAAACGTTGGTTCTCCTTGGGGATGTTTGCCCAGGGACTGTGATGGTATGGAGCACATTGTGAGGAGCCTTAATACATTATATCACATGCTTTAGGAAAGGTAAGGATCTAACTCCATGTGCTTTCCATCGTTAGAAATGCATGTGATCTGAAACTGTTGTTACCTCTCTCTCTTATCTCGGACACCTTCCCAGGGAGTGTGAGGGCAGGGATCATTCCTTTTGCAACTGGGGAAGCGATTCATAGCAAGGTCAGTGCCTTAGGAATGTGCTTAATCAGTGACTGTCTCCACAGCCCAAACATACCTGTGGTACGGCCAGAAGCATACAGGGACAGCACCGCCTGGATGGCTACGTACATGGCAGGGACATTGAAGGTCTCAAACATGATCTGAGTCATCTTCTCACGGTTGGCCTTAGGGTTCAGTGGGGCCTCAGTCAGCAGGGTGGGGTGCTCCTCAGGGGCCACGCGGAGCTCGTTGTAGAAGGTATGGTGCCAGATCTTCTCCATGTCATCCCAGTTGGTGATAATGCCGTGCTCAATGGGGTACTTGAGAGTTAGGATACCTCGCTTGCTCTGGGCCTCATCACCCACGTAGGAGTCCTTCTGACCCATACCCACCATGACTCCCTAGAAGAAGAAAAAGATGGGAAAGTCAAGCTTCCACTATTTCAGGAATATAACAGATGCCTCATAAATTTACATCTAACTGGCCAAGTCAAGGAACATCTTATAAATACCAAAAATAACAAAAAATAGAATTTTACCTCAATTTAGAAATATCATTTAAAATCAATCTAGTACCTTCCCCCTATCTACCCCTCCCCCCAATCCCCAGGTATAATTCTATTCTTTAAAATATAACTAGGGAAAGAGGAATGAAGCTACTTCACCAAAGAAGTACAGCCTCACCTCATTTTAAAAATACCATAATGCCTTCATTAAATTATTAAGTCCATCGCCCATGTCAACTAGAATATAAATGACTGAATTAATGACACATCGCATTTCTCCTAAGAAAAGATTTTGACATTTATCAAGTGAACATAAAAAGATGGGCTGATATGCCATTATCACTCCACAAGCGAAATCCAGCCTGCCCAGAGCTGGCCTGCAGTACCCATCAGTCACCACCACTGAGGCATACAGCTCTAGCCCTGGCAACCTGTCTGGCCAGGCATGTGGCAAAGCCAGAGAGCGTGGCATTTCTTTTAATAAGCAAGGTGGTATGTCACTATCCCCATGGCACTTGCTGCCTCTGTCACGCCTGGCTTCTAAAAATGCAGCAGCCAGGAAGCAGACAGATTACATCCTCTGAGAGCCCAGAAAGCTGGCTGTGAACGGAGGGAGGAATGTGGGCTGGGTCCCGGTTGGTGGAGAGAAGTTGTATCATTGCAAGTTTTGAGCAGGACCGAAAAGGGAGGCCGAGGGAAAGACTGGAGTGTGGAAGGGGCAGAGAAAAGGCGGAGTACTGAACATGAAGGTGCGGAGTGGAGGGGCGAAGCCGCTGACTTTTCACACAAGGAGTGGGCCCCTTGGAGAGCTCTGTCCCTGAAAGGTGGAAGGGGGACCCGTGCACACCGGGCGGTGTGAGTATTGTTTGTCCTGGCTTGGATCTGAGGCTAATCCATCTTTTCCTTATTTGACCCGAGCAGTTCATGACACAGGGGCGTCAGGTGAGACAGTTCCTGGATTGCTGGCCTGAGGAAGTGGCAGGAAGGGGTGCGGAGTGGGGCTGGGGACCGCCCCAGGTAAGAGCAGGCCAGTCGGGGCGGGAGGTTTACCTGGTGGCGCGGGCGGCCCACGATGGACGGGAAGACGGCACGGGGCGCGTCATCCCCAGCGAAGCCCGCCTTCACCAGCCCGGAGCCGTTGTCGCACACAAGAGCGGTGGTCTCCTCGTCGTCGCACATCCTGGCACAGCTTCGGCGGGGTCTGCAGGTGGAGAACCGGGTGGCCCGCCCTCACTGCCTGCGGTGGCGCTGGCCTCCTCCCGCCCGGAGGAAAGGACAGAGCAGAGGAGGGTTGGGGGCGACGGGGGGAACGCCTGCCGTCTCCCTTCCCGTCGGGGCGGGAGAGGAAGGGTGGGAGGAGGCTGCGGAGGTTGAGGGGGACGTGCATAGAGCAGGGGAGCGGAGCCCACCCAGGCTCCCCCGGCCAGGAGTCACGTTCTGTCCCGGGGGCAAGGAGGCACCGTCACCCCTTAGCAAGCCCTCCCCAGCCCTTCACATGTTTGCCCTTCCGCGAACTGAGAGCCCCCCTGGGTCCCAACCACACCCCCACGCCCAAGCCCCCGCTGGAGGGAAACGCGCACGACAGCAGGGACCCCAAACGCCCCGTGGGGGCGGGGGCCGCAGGGTTCGCGTTCTGCGCGCCCCTCTCTTGTTGTGACGACCCGGGACAACAGAAGTTAGAACCAAATCCAGAAGTTTGGTCTTTAAAAAAAAAAAAAAAAAAAAAAAAGTGGCGGCGCGGCAGTAGCGGGGCCCGCCGGCTCGGGGCGGGCGGGCGCTGACTCACCGTCCGCGGGTCGGGCTCGGCTCGGCTCCGGCGGCAGGCGCTGGGAGGCCGGCGCGGGGCGCGCCGCTTTATAGTGCGCTGACGGACGGGGTCAGTTGGAGCGGCCGGGGGCAGGGGTGGGGGGCCTGGCCGGCCACCTTGCCTTATTTGGTCGCCTTCGCACCACTGAGGAGCGCCCAGGCCATTCATGGAGCCAAGGGCAGGGGAGAGGATCAGCCAGGGGGCTCCCAGACCATGTAAGGAAGGGGAGGGGGCAACCAGGGGGATGGCCAAATAGGGAGCGAGGGAGGGGCGGGCGGCGAAGGGTAGGGGGCAGGGGAAGACTGAATGACGCCAACCCACCTCCTCCCCCTTCTTGGATGGAGGTGCACCCTGGGTGTGCTGTGGGTTTGTTCCTCCGCGGCCCCGCCAGCCTGAGACAATAAGCCACATACAAGCCGGAAGGCTTGGCTCTCTTCCCTCTGCTGAGGGGTCCTGACAGCTGGACCGGGACAGCAAAGGAGCGACAGCAGCTTCTCATCTTCCAGGACTGGAAGCCCTGGCACTCCTCGTGGGCGCTCAAGGCACCACACCAGTACATTTGGGTGGCCAGAAAAGGGGCACCTGGGACAGGTCACCCTTCTGGACTAGTCCCCACCAGCCTGGGTGACTTGATTCAGGTTGCTGGTGTCACGCTCCTCTAGGTCAGAAAGCGGAGGTTAACCAAGGCCACCCTGACCCCCGGCTCATGCGTGGCTTCGGGTGTGGCTAGGGAAGAGGCTCAGAACTGCAGTAAGATCCTGGCCAAGTCTTGCTGGAGAAGGGGCCAGGTTTCCCCCAGCACAGAGAGCTGGTGGCTCTCCCCCTACTGCCAAGGTTCTGCTCAAATTCAGACTCCTGTCTTCAGGCTAGAAAAGGATCCCCTACTGCCAAAGTGAAAGAAGGAGGGAATGCCAGAAGTGGTGTGTGCACTTGGCTGGTGGATAGATGAACATCTGTAAACTGGGGGCAAAGGCCTTTATGCCAGGTGGAGACGAGACTGAAAGAGCAAATATTCTTGTCAAGAAGGTTCAGCCAAATGCACACATCACAGGACAGCAGAGTTAGAAAAGCAGAGCCTTGCCTCCATGCCACCCCCACCCCTTGAACTACTGAATCAGAATTGGCAAGATGCCCAGTTGATTTCTACGTACACAAGAGTGTGAGAAGCAGTGGTATAAATGACAGCGGCTCCTTCATGCAAACACATGTAGAAGGACTACATCTTGGGACTTTGGAGAAGGGAACAGAGAGATGACATGAACCGGGGAGAGGAGAAAGGAACAGAGAGACCTAAGAAGGACACACACGCATCACTGATTCGCTGTGGGGTGCCCTGTGTTCTCGGTTCTTGACTGGCACTTTGATTTTTAATGCTTGTGTTCTCCCTCCCGCTCACACCAGTTAAAAATAGAAAACTGGGCACAAGGCATTCATCTCTAGAGTGGTCTTGGATTGATATGCTGAGGAGGTCTACTGATTAGATACTTGTCCAGACTAGGGAATGTTGGGCCCTCCCTGCTGAGCTCCCCAACCATGTTTGGGTTGGTCTGGAGAAGAAACTGTGTGGGCAGCTGGGTGATGGAGCCGGGTGAGGGGTCTGGCTGGGATCATGCCCTGCCACACAATATGCCTTTTACGATGAAAATGCCCGTGCACAGGATGCAAACAGTGGAGCTGCCTCAGCTCAAGCATTTGCAGAAGAAAAAGGAGAAATGGGACTGGTGTTACAGCCAGACAGCCCTGGGTTCAAATCCTGGCCTCCCTCACTTCTGGTGCATTTGGACTTGGGCAAGTCACTTCACTTTCCTGAGCCTCAATTTTCCCCTCTGAAAAAGGACACAATAACGATAACTCTTTTCTGCCAGGGGTTATTAATTATCAAAATAATTAGGGACAAGTGATAGAATCCACATAGAAGATACAAAGCAAATGGTCACCGTTACAGTTCAGGAATAGTGATACTCTTGGAGGCAGCAGTAGCTTGCTCTTTTGAAGAATTGGGTCAATTTCATTCATTTATTGATTCAGCAAATATTTATGGGACAGGAACTGTGTTAGTCACAGGGATGCAGCGATAAGTGAAACAGAGCAGCTCATACTCCAGGGCAATTACAGAAAAGTCAGAGCCACTGATGGAGCATGGGGTGAAAAAGGAGGGAATCACTGTGATAGTCATGAAAAGAGGGATCCAAAAGAGGGGTCAGAGAAAGACTTATTTTTTTTTTTAACATTTATTTATTTTTGAGACACAGAGAAGAGACAGAGCATGAACAGGGGAGGGGGAGATACAGAATCTGAAGCAGGCTCCAGGCTCTGAGCTGTTCGTCAGCACAGAGCCCGGCACAGGGCTCGAACTCATGAACTGCGAGACCATGACCTGAGCTGAAGTTGGATGCTTAACCAACTGAGCCACCCAGGCGCCCCAAAGCCTTCTTGAAGAAGTATCACTTCATTGTCTTTAAAGTAGAGTAGGACTGAAATCCGTGGACATTTGTGTGAAAGCAAGTTTCGACCTGGAGTGGTGGATGGCAGATTTCCACGTTCACTGCCATATGTGCAAAGGGAATTCCTGGAAAGTCCAGTTTATCACTGAGCACCAAGGCCATTGACCGGAAGCCTTTGTCAATACTTCCAGGGCTCAGGAGGCCAATTCCAGCCAGCCCGCCTTGAGATCAGTCTGCTCTGGTGGGAGTGGGTAGGTGGGTAGAGCCCTTAGACCAGTTTCTTAAGACAATCTAACCCTTAAAATGTTTTTAAAACAGTTTCATTTCTTTCCCATTCAAAACAAAATGCAGGGATACCTAGGTGGCTCTGTGGGTTGAGCATTCAACTTCTCACCAGGTCACGATCTAACAGTTCTTGAGTTTGAGCCCCACGTCGGGCTTGGTGCTGTCAGCGAGGAGCCTGCTTTGGATCCTCTGTCCCCCTCTCTCTGCCCCTGCCCCACTTGTGCTCTCTCTCAAGAAGGAATAAACATTAAATAAATAAAACAAAATGTATTTTCATATGCATTATATTATGGCAAGAACGAACACTTTTTTCCTTTAAAGATGTTGACAGTTCAATATTTATTAATTGTAATACTACTCAATTTCCACATTTTACAACTCTGGACCCTATTGTATATATTTAAAATATAAGTCAATGGGAAAGTAAGATTCAATGACTGATTTTTTTTTTTTTTTTTTTTTTTTTTAGTGCACACTCACAGAATAGCATGCAAGTGAGTGAGGGGCAGAGAGCGGGGAGGGGAAGAGAGAGAGAGAGGGAGAAGCAGGGGCTGACCCAGGGCTTGTGTTTTTGCGTGAAGCGAGACTCATGCTCACCTGATGTGGGACTTGAACTCACAAACTATGAGATCATGACCTGAGCCAAAGTTAGTTGCTTAACGAGGAAGCCACCCAGGCACCCCCTGATTTTCATTTGATACAATTTTTGAGGGATCCATTTAATTTGAAAATTAAGATTGGCTTCTGTCACATTTACTTATGTACAAATAACCTCTCCTCTGTGGTGCAGCCTAGATATTCCGTTTCCTTTTTAATTGTGGCAAAATATACATAACCTATCATTTCCCATCTTAACCATTTAAACTTGTACAGCTCAGCAGTGTTAAGTATATTCACATTGTTGTGCAACCAATCTCCCAATTTCATTTTTCCATGCGAATTTGGGTTAAAGTGACTTCAGAAGCCAGGAGTGGCTGTGTCCTACAGTGTGAGAAAGACTGGTCTAAACCCTCTGAGGCAGGGAGCCATTGCACCTGTTTTGCCAGAGGTCACTGAGATGAGCAAAGGGAAGAGTGAGGATTCACCTCCAGACACCTGGCTGCGCCCTGTTCCGACCACCACCTGAAATGCCTTCCCAGACTCTACCTGGGCTGCTGTTTCTCAGAGTGGAACGTTAGAACCACTTGAAGCCAAATTCCCGGGACTGTCTAGTAGTCCAGGTTCCACCCTGGGAGATTGAGTCTGCATTTTTACATAAGTCACTGCCTCTCTTTCCCAGGTGATTCATGGAGGGAGAAACCTGGCCGCACTGCCTGGATGTTTCTGCCCCTCCTCACGGAGCTATGCTCAATGCTGCCCAAGCTGCCAGCCCTGGCCAGAGTCCAGCTTGGCTGACCTTGAGCATCCAGGGCGGGAGGGAAAGCCAGGGTATGTCCCCAGGGCTCTCAAGGGCCCTTGAGGCCCTTCTGGGCAGGGATAGGCCATGAGGCAGACGTGCAGGGCAGGCTAAAGGAACAGAAGGTGGGACAGTTCCCGCTGCCCTTGCCTCGAGGGAAGCCTGTTTGGTCCACCATCTGCTGGGATCTGGAAGGGAGCGGCCGGCCTCCTCCTCCGGGCACTGGGGGATTAGCAGTCACTTATCTCAGCTGTTCCTCCATTGGAGGTGTCGCAGTATTTACAGAGAAGCCAGAAACAGACTTAGCCACACTTAATTCCCCCCCATGAGCCCTCCCCACCTCCCCTGTGGCCCCTCCTGCATTCCTTGGGCAAGGAGGGAGGGAGAGGCTCTTTCTAGACCACACTAAGGGTGGGTGGGGGGAGCCAGCTTTCTGAAACATTTCTATTTTCTTTCCCTACACATTTGTTCACTCCCACTGCCCTCTGGCTGGGGCTGGGTTTCAGTTTTCATGAAAAGAAGAAAGTGACGTGACTGTGAGGGTTGCAGGGCCCCCACACATCCTGGCGCTCAGAATTCAATACCGAGGCATGCCTAATCTCCACCACATGCTTTCCCATGTTTCACACGCAACCACCAAAGAGATTAACCCAGGGGGAGGGTATTTCAACTCTCCACAGATTCTGCTCTTGGCAGATTCTGGCAGTGGCTGCCTTCTGACATGAGAGGTCCGAATGGTGATGAACCATTTAATGAGATTTTGAAAAGGAGGACAAAGCAAGGAGGAAGGGAGAAGAGGAAGCAGGAGGTAGAAGGGGGGGATTTCTTCTGGATCTTGGAGCCACATGGGTCTAACAATCTAAAAGCTACATTTTCATTCCCTCTATCCTGATGTAAGTCCAGGAAATCACAAAGGATCTCTAATAAGCTTTTTTAATTCCTTAAAAGGACTTTTGCCCTCCAAGAATGAAATGCTGATGCTCACAGGTTTCTGTTTGGAAGGTGATTCTCTTAGCTCAGATTTGGCTTGCTCCCCACACCGGCAATAAGTCTATTTATGGAGTTTCAGTTTCTCAAGTGTTACCTGGAACAAGCCTGGCTTTCCTGGAGAGCCCAGGTGTGCTATTGCCCAACCTAAGCCTGACCGTGTTTCATGCTCATACACGTGCCAGAGAGACTGCGTAGGTGAGATCTGTGAGCTCAGAGATGACAGCCACTTTTCATTCACCTGCACACCATGGAGCCCATCTCTTCCCCATGAAAGGTTGGGCATTCATTCATTCGACACACAATAATAGTAGTAGGAAAACTACTCGCTAACATTTCCTGAGCACTTGCTGGGGGCCATGCACTAACTGGAGACTATATGTGGGTGCATGATCCACTAGAAGCTTTCTAGACGAAGCGAGACTGGCTGAAGAATCTGCAGAACTGCCCTTTGATGTGATGTCACCAGCTTATACTGAGGGGATGTGTAAGAAGTAGACCGCCTCTGTCACAAACTGAGGTACCACGGCCTCGATTGCAAAAATGTTGTCACCAGCGTTCACCAAAGGACACTGCCGTCTCTATGAGCCTTTTAGAAAAATGTCCTTGCTGGCTCTAGTAGCAACAACAATAGCACTTTAGCGGTGTCTGGCTGGCTCAGTTAGTTAAGTATCTGGCTCGGTTTCGGCTCAGGTCATAATCTCAAGTTTTGTAAATTCGAACACCACATTGGGCTCTGAGCTGACAGAGAAGAGCCTGCTTGGGATTCTCTCTCCCTCTCTCCCTGCCCTTCCCCCATGCTCACTCTCTCTCTTTCTCTCCCAAAAATAAATAAACTTAAAAAAAAAAAAAAACCCAAAAGACAGTAGCATTCTGTCAAGTAACTGGTTTGTTTTGATCTTGTAGATCCTGAATCTAGTGACTCACCAGGTATTTCTTTTGGGAGGGGCTAAAAAAAATCTTAGAAAGCCACCCATGTGGCCCATTTGTTAACATGATTACAAATCGTTATGGTCCATTTTACATGCCCACTTCAACTTCTCCTTTTTCTTTGTCTTCCACTGTTAACCTTTGTCTCTCTTTGTAAGCTGCTGTAAAACTTTTGTGGGACAAAACAAAGGATGGATGAATAAATAGAGAAGACTGAACTCTGGGGACAGTGGAGAGAACAGGCAGCCAGGAGTCCAGATGACTGGCTGTAGGTTCCTTTCATCCCTATGCAAGTGTTGTATTGCTTTGATTTTCCTCTTAATATCATGATAAGTATAACTGGAAACATAGAATAACATCTCCCCCAGCACAAAATAATATGTGCTTATTGTGGTGAACCGGAAAACACTGGCCAGAAAAGTACAAAGAAAAAGACATGTCTGGTTGAGTTTTTTTAGCCCTATATTTTAGCATCCCTAAAATAAAACTAAATGTGATATGAAATTCATGAGGCCTTGGCTTCCATATCTACTTAACAGGCGCGGGACTGAGGAAAGACAGCCTCCTATTCTGGTAGTTTGCAAGAATGTCCACTTGTTCTTCAAAGAGAGACACGCAATGCAAGGAATTTACATTTAAAGTATTTCTTGGCTTTACTATTATAATCTAAATTATCTCTAGTCAACAGCTGGAACCAAAGAATGCCAAGTTGGGAGCAGGGTCTGCTCTTAAGATTGTACCATCTATATCTCACTTATATATTTTAGAGGGCAGGTGTTAGTTTCCAATTCAGCTGTTGAACTCTTTCAAAATTGCAGTCTAAAAACAGAGATCTATTACTAACATAAAACTCGGCCATATAAATATGTTGCTGGAGGCTTTGTATGTGGGGAGTTGGAAAGTAGTTTGAGGGAACAGGTCTACAGTAATTATATGATCAGTATTTCCCAGTTCCTCTTGGTTAGGGCTACAGATAACCAATTCATCTCCCCCCAAGCCCAAGAGCCTCTAATTTAATTTCATAAATTAGAAAAATAATAAAGATAAAGGCTTTGCCTAAAACCAGTAATCTGTATTAACTAGGGGAAAGGGAACAGAGATGGTTTCTCCAAAATAAGAACAACTGAAAAGCCTTCTCAAGCAGTTGAGTGTGGATGCTGGCCCTCACATAAATAACTAGGGCTAGGTGCTTCTGGCATTTCAGAGAGAAGACCCAACCTTCAATAACTGAGAATGGAAATGAATCAGCCATTAAACCATGATGTGGCTTTGAAAAATGATGAGAAAAATCTCGAGCATGATCGAAAGAATGTAACAGAGTAAAGTATTACATCACCAAAGAAATACCTGCAAGAACTGGATAGATCTCAGGTGAGAACATTCTTTATGGAAGAACAGGAAGGGTGTCCTCTAAATTCTATTGTCCTCTAAATTCTACTCAGATATGCAGTTTGCTGGGGAGAGATTCTAACTGCTGTTTAACATTATAGCTCAGTGTTTATAACTGCCAGAAAAGGTTCATGCTGGGCCCATCTCCCCACCAGTGGGTATAAAGTCATCTTCTTCCTGGGTCCTCTGCCCAGTGAGAAGAGAGTCCAGAGCTTTTTTCCTGAGGGTGCAGAAAGGGAGCCCTAAAACCCTACACCAAGCTGACCCTTCAGATTAGCGTAATGGGTCATTTCTGGTGTCCAGCCAAAGATCACATCATTATGCTGTTGGCTCAAGGTGGTGAGTGGGGATGAGGAGAGGGGGCAGGGGGATGGTGATGGGGGAGTGAACTACAACCCCTCTACCCTTCCCATGAAACCTGACATACAGATACTGGTGCAAGGGCTGAGGCTTTGCTTTTACACTGGGCAGTAGAAAATCTAGGGTAAACATGGGCTCGTTTTGTCCAACTGAGGGATGTGGGCCCCAAAATAGTAATAGGAAAGTCAAAACAGATCCCTTGTTTATTAGAACAGCTCCAGTGTTCTAGAAGTGCCCACACCTCAGGCTTAAATATTAAACCCTAAAATATCGTTCTGTATCCTATAACTTTATGTAGTCAGATTTTTCTGTGATCTAGAAACTAACCTTTATTCTGACTACATATGAGAGGTTAAATGTTAAGCTTGCCTATTTTCTCACCTGGAATAGATTTGTGTGAATCTGAGAGAATCAGTCATGAGTAAAAGATTTATTGCTTTGGGACTCCTTCGTGGCTCAGTGGGTTAAGCATCTATCTGACTCTTGGTTTCAGCTCAGGTCATGATCTCACAGTTTTGTGAATTTGAGTCCCGTATCGGCTCTGTGCTGGCAGCATGGAGCCTGCTTGGGATTTTCCCTCTCCCTCTCCTTCTGCCCCTTGCCTACTGGCACTGTCTCTCTCTCAAAATAAAAAAAAAAAAAATAAAAAATTTCTTGCTTCTATTTCCTACATTTCATAGAGTACACCTTTCCAAAGCATCTAATTCAGTCATAATCACACAAACAGGTTTTCAAAAACTTCAAAGTTGGTGTTGAGCAGTGGCTAAGAATGAACAGATGTTCTTTGTTTCTTCAGATAATAGTGGGTATAGAAGCTCTAGGTAACATTTTATAATGTTGCCACACTGAGACTGTGATATATATGAATATACCTTTTCCTCAAAAATGTGCATGGTAGAGGGGCACCTGGGTGGCTCAGTCAGTTAAGTGTCCGACTTCAGCTCAGGTCATGATCTCGCAGTCTCTGAGTTTGAGCCCCGCATCAGGCTCTGTGCTGACAGCTCAGAACCTGGAGCCTGCTTCAGATTCTGTGTCTTCCTCTCTCTCTGCCCCTTCCCTGCTCATGCTCTGTCTCTCTCTGTCTCAAAAATAAATAAACACATTAAAAAAAAGTTTTTTAATGTGCATGGTAGAAAAAACATGGTACCTGATTGTCAGAACCTGTGTCATTTCCAGTAAAGTATCTGTTACCCTCCCTGTCTCTCTGAACAGTATTTCAATTCTCAGCAGCAACGAAAAGAGCATCCCGTTCTCAGTAACTGGTTTTGAACAAAAGATTTCAAATAATTTCCCTGGGAAATTCCAGCTTGCTTTCACCTATGCAGAAGCTTAAGAATGTTCTTACTCTCATTTTACAAATCACTGAGCAAAATTTTTCAGATGAATAAACCTTTGATTTGAAAAAGCATTATTTTTTTTAATTTATTTTTAATATTTTTGACAGAGAGAGAGACAGAGCATGAGTAGGGGAGGGTCAGAGAGAGAGGGAGACACAGAATCTGAAGCAGGCTCCAGGCTCTGAGCTGTCCGCACAGAGCCCAACACAGGGCTCGAACTCACAGACTGTGAGATCATGACCTGAGCCGAAGTTGGACGCTCAACGACTGAGCCACCCAGGAGCCCCGAAAAAGCATTATTTTTAAAAAATGTTTGTTTGTTTATTTATTTATTTTAGAGATAGATTGCCAGAATGCGAATGGGGGAGGGGAGAGGGAGACAGAGAGAAAGGGAGACAAGAGAATCTAAACTAAGCAGGCTCCAAGCTGTCAATGCAGATCCCACTGGGGGCTGGAACTCACGAACCATGAAATCATGACCTGAGCCAAAGTCAGATACTTAACCGATTGAGCCACCCAGGTGCCTGGAAAAAGCGTTATTATTATTTTTTTTAAAGTTTATTTATTTATTTTGAGAGAGAGACAGCAGGGGAGGGACAGAGAGAGAGAGAGAGAGAGGGAGGGAGAGAATCCCAAGCAGACTCCACGCTGTCAGTATGGAGCCCAACTCGGGGCTCGATCCCACAAATGAGGAGATGATGACCTGAGCTAAAATCCAGAGTGAGATGCTCCATCAACTGAGCCACCCAGACACCCCTGAAAAAGCATTATTTTTAACTAAATAGAAAGAAAATAGTGGTGCTTATTGTGCAAATGTAGATATGAACAGGAGGAAACATACAATTTTGTAGCTAAGTGGGGTTCCCTTGAAATCAAGACGTGGCTTTTTAATCTGTCCATTTAATCAATATTTATGAAATGCCTTTCTCTGCGCACCAAGAAAACACTTAACACTCTTCTAGGTAGTATATAAACCTGACCATCCGCCACAAACACCTGTGCTAAGCAGCATAAAAAAGTACTGAATCAAGGCAGCGGGGTTGGGGAGAGGGAGAGAGTCCTTCTCATGGCACTTGAGCACGACTTCATAGTCTGTGGATTTTGAACAGAGCCTATAAGAACTAATTCAGTGGTTTCCTCCTACCCTAACCCACACCAATCTGGCATAATTTAGCAAATGAGTTTGAGAGGGGGTCAGGACTACTCAAGGCCAGGATTCAAAGATTGAAAAACAACAACAACTGGAGATTTAGTATAAAGCTGACAAATTTTAGTATATTGGGCTGTATTTTTGCAATTATTTTCTGTCCTAATCATTTTTTAAAAGACGAAGAGTACAGATGAAGATATGTTTGTTTCCTCCTGGAATAATTACAGTTTGTTCAACAGGCACCCATTGAATGCCCACTGCACACCACATGCTACACTTCTGAGAAGACAACCTTCCAGGTTCCATGTGAACTCAGAAATATGCACACTACTGAAGATGCCACTGAAATGGCATTCTCTCTCTCTCTCTCTCTCTCTTTTTTTTTTTTTTTGTATTTATATATTTTGGGGAGAGCACAAGTGTGGGAGGGACAGAGAGAGGGGAACAGAGGATCTGAAAGGGATTCTGTGCTGACAGGCTGACAGCAGTGAGCAGATGTGGGGCTTGAACTCATGAACTGCAAGATCATGGCATGAGTGGAAGTCAGACGCTTGACTGACTGAGCCCCCCCGGTGAACTGTGAAATGGCCTTTTCAGGTGAGAAATGTGCATACATGTGTATATGTGTGCATGCATATGAGTGCGTGTGCATATGTGTGCATGTGTGTGCATGCATATGCATGTGTTTTAAAGGGTAGCCCCATCTTAACTGAAAGCTTGAACAGATTTGAGAGACAGTTCTTTCCCACTTACCCCAAATCACCTCCCATGACCAATTGTAAAAAATCTCCCAGGACTGAGAAGTTTTAAGTTTGCTTGCCCACAGACACCTTTGACTGCTGGGGCACCTGCGGGGCTCAGTCAATTGAGCATCCAACTTCAGCTCAGGTCATGATCTCACAGTTCATGAATTTGAGCCCCACATCGGGCTCACTGCTATTAGCACAGACCTTGCTTTGGATCCTCTGTACCCTTTTCTGTGTCCCTCCCCCGCTTGCACGCATGTGCTCTCTTTCTCTCAAAGATAAATAAGACCTTAAAAAAAGAAAATGAAAGAAAACTTTGACTGCTGAAGCCTGTTTCTAAAAAATCTAACCAAACACACCAAAACTATCATCAGAGGAGAGGGTATTGAAAGGCAAGAGAAGAAGGAACCTATCACATTTTCCATTTTCCATTTTCCATTTACGTATTAATATTTTTCCAGAAACATGTATTAATTTTTATAAATTTCAGAAAGGAGGAAAACAATCTAATTTAACATCCTCTTGCTTAAAATCCAGCATGTTTTTGTCTTGCTTACCCAATGGAGGTTTCCACATAATAACCTCCACCTACTTGAAGAAAGACGTTGCCTCTCTGAGAGATGTTTAGGACCTTGTTCACCAGCGGTGCTGTTTTTAAAACCGTCCTCATATTTGGTCAGTCATCTAATTCTGCTCCAAGACGTCTACGTGCAATACAATCTCTTCTAGCCAGATTGGCTGGGGTATTGGGTTTCTGACACAGTGGAAAACAACCATTGTTTACAGAATTAAACTCATCTAAATACACTCACACAAAACTGCAGAGAAGATACTTTCATTTTCTTTGATGCTTCAGAAGTTATTCACAGAATATTCTCATTTTGAACACAAATTCTTGTCACATGCCAAGGTATGTAACACACACACATCTATGAGACATGGAATATTGACAGATACAGAATACCGAGCCAGATGAAAATGGTAACATCCTGAAGAGTTGCTTCCATGAGTTAACTGTTGGTATCAACATACCTGTTATCTATTTATTTCTCTTAAAAATCAAGTATAGATAAGACCTCTGGTTCTAGCCAGGATGGAGCACCCTTTTCCTTCCAGGTGCTCCTTATTACAACTGTGGACATAATATATCAAACAAACATAGGAAGACTCAAAGGAGGAAAGAAGAAGATGGACTGCCTAGGGACTCTGGGACTTGAGAAATAACATGGTGATGAATCTAGGTTTCCTTACTGCCTCCCATATACCCCAGGCTGGGTACTATAGTAGCTTCCATCCTGGAACCGTCAGTAGGCATGGATAAAGTAAGCCACGAGAAACATCTGTTCCTCCTACTCAACGAACCAACGAAGGAGCGGCCTCAACTATAGAAAGGCTTTTTGGCAATCTTGCCCTACTTTGGCCAAACATTCGTAGAGAATTGTATCCCCCTCTCCCTGGGTTCAGTGGGGCAGAATAGGGAGCTGATCTTCCTCCTCACCCCCATCCCTGCAGAAGCAGGTGGTGGGGCTCCAGTTCTCCCACCCAGACATATTGGTGGGACTGATTCTCCATTTCCTGCCTGTTGGAAGCAGGCAGAGTTCCTCATCTCCCACCAGGGTGGTGTCAGCAGGGTGGCATGAAGGTTCCTACAGAACAGGTGGAACTGTCCTATATTTTGGTGGCCGTGTGAACCCGTGTATGCGATAAAATTGCCTAGCACTAAATAGACACACGGGCATATACGTGAGTGCATGTAAAACTAAAACTGGTGATATCTGAATGCATTGCTGGATTATATCAATATCAATTTGCTAGTTGTGATATTGGACTATAGTTATACAAGTTGTTGCCATTGGGGGAACACTGGATAAAGGTATATGGGATCTCTGGATTATTTTGTACAGTCTATAATTATCTCAAAATGTAAAAGTATTAAAAGCCAAGTTTAAGTGGTACAAAAATTCAGTTGTTTTAGTTTTCCAAACAGTTTGATTCTGAATGAATTAGTTCCTATATTCAGGTGATCATAGATTATGAAATTTAAATAGTTGCACTAAATATATCACATTTCCTATATTTATAGCAGAAGTACTGGCTGACCCAATATAGGTCTGGCATGTGGAGTTAGGCGCCATTGGGGCTGAAGAGGTTCCAATGTCCATGGGAATGTCTGATGAATCAGGTGCTGATGACAGTAGGCAAACCACAGGGTGATGAAAGAGCCTCGAAGGAGAACTGATACCTACTTAAGGTGGAACCTGGCACAATGAATGGACTCGGCAACAGGACCTGAAGATTGGAGAGGAGTGATGTTTCC
Source organism: Panthera tigris (assembly GCF_018350195.1). Taxonomy (NCBI): domain Eukaryota; kingdom Metazoa; phylum Chordata; class Mammalia; order Carnivora; family Felidae; genus Panthera; species Panthera tigris. The sequence continues at coordinate 67,582,499 of NC_056665.1, read as the reverse complement.
AATTAACAGCATGGTCGCTGTTTACAACATCCCAAGTGAACTACTCCAGGAGCAAGTGAACACTTGGAACCAGAAGGCATATTTTGCAAACAAACAGAGCTGTCTCCCAACACTCAGGAGCTGAGGGCCTCGGCTGGGAGTACACAGTAACAGAACAGAACTTAAAGGGTGGGAAGTTACCTTCCTGCTCTGGTCCAGATCCACAACTGAACAGTGACTGATGCGTAGCCTGAGATGCAGCACCAAAAGACATCTGTGAAGCCTGGATGTTGGCAGTCAGGAGCAAGTGACAAAGGCTGTGCGAATGATGGCCAGAGTGGACGGGGCTGGCGTTGGCCAGAGTAGCACAGTCCGTACTTTACCCTGAGTATCCATCCCCAGTGGCTCTTGGAATGCAAAAGACGTGGGAACCTAAAAAAGGCAGGAGTATGTGAAAGCAGGGAAGGGAACACTGATAGTTTCACAGATAGGGGTTATCAAGCAAACAAAAATCTAGGCCAGTTGTTCTCAACCTTGGCCACACATGGGGCTGGGGGGCGGAGTTGGGGGCGGGTGGGGTGGTAGAGAGAGACAGAGTTGGAGCATAGGGTCTGCCAAGGAAGAGTGGCCTTGGTAAACAGTCCAGGCCTTCAGCTGAGACCCACAATAGGCTACACCTTAGGGGTTAAGACAGATGGACAGTAAACAGGCATTGAGTCAGCTCAGTCCCAGGATAGTTTAAAGTGATTGGCCTTGTCTGTCAAAACCAAAAGTAAATACCCACTGGAGGAATCTAACCTCTTACAGATGTTATCTGTACAGTTTTCATACATAGTGCCGGGTATATAAAATATATAAAGCAGTACTTGGCAAGACCACATAACTGAAAACCCATAAAACAACAAAGGACAATGGAAAGAGACCATCAGGAGATCCAGGTACTGAAGTTATCAGACATACGTGATAGATAGGTTTTAAAACACTGAGTAATATACTCAGGAAAATAAATGGCAAAATAGAAAATTTCATCAAAGAACTGGAATCTATTAAAAACAATCACATGAAATTCTAAAATTAAACATACAACAAATTAATAACGCAATAGATGACTTTAAGAACAGACTGACACAGTTAAAGGATTAGTAAATTTTAGGGTAGGCCAGTAAAATATATTCAGATTAAAGCAAAGAGAATAAAAGAATGCCTGGCTGGTTTAACACTTAAAACTCAGTTCATGTAATTCAGCACATTAATGGAATATAGCAAAATAATCGTATGATCTCTCCGATATATGCAGAAAACACATTTGATGAAAGTTAACATCTATTCATAGTAAAAACTCTTAGCAAACTAGAAATAGAAAGAAAATCCTTAATCTAATAAAGAATACCTACAATAAATCTACAACAACATTATATTTTATCGCTTGTTCCCTGAGATTGTGAATAAGACACTGATGTCTGCTATCATCACTTTTATTTTACATTATACCAGTGCTCCTAAACAGTGCAGTAAGGCAAGAAATATGTATAAAAGGCATAAGAATTGGAAAAGAAGAAACAAAGCTGTCGTTAATAGTAACTATAAGAAATACAAAAGGATTTATGGTAGAACTATTTAATTTAGTAAGTGAATAACAAAGTGCATTAAGGGACAAAATACAAAAGTTAACTTTATCTCTACATGCCAACAATAAACAAATGGAAAGATAATATTTGAAATAGACCACTTAAAATAGCATCAGGAAACATCTATAGCTAGGATTAGATCCAACTAAAGATATAAAAAAGTGCTACTGATAACATTACAAAATATTAGTGCAATAAGTTAAAGAAGACCTAAATAAATGGAGACATATGTCACATTTATGAGTCAGAAGATTCAATGTTATAACACTGTCAATTCAACCTAAATTGATTTTTAGATTCAATGCAATGCATCCAGTTACTAGTAGTGTGTTTGTCCGTGTGTATGGGAACACTAATTCTAAAATTATATAGACGTGCAAAGGGCTAAGAATGGCTAAGATGACCTTAAAGAGCAACAAAGTTGAAAGACCTGCCCTACTGGATAGCAAGAGTTATGACAAAGCCATGAATATAGCATGTTGTATTTGTGCAAGTGTAGACAAATGGTGCAGAAAGTGACCCATACATAAATATATACTTGATTTTGACAAATGCCAACTTGAACAATATTGAGAAAGTGAGGATCTTTTTAATAAATGGTGTTGGGTCAGTAGCATAGCCATATGAAGAAAACAATGAATCTTGACTCCATCTCACACCATACACAAAATTCACTTCTAAGCAAATTGTAGGTCTAAGTGGGTGAGTTTACAGGATTAAGTTCTTAGAATATAACAGGATAATATATTGATTACTTTTGGATAGGCAAGGATTCCTTTCTCTCATATATACATGTATATATGTTTCTTTTTTATTTTATTTGAGAGAGAGAGAGAGAGAGAGAGAGAGAAAGAAAGAGAGCACAAGCAAGTAAGGGGCAGAGAGAAGGAGACAGAATCTCCAGCAGGCTCTGTGCCATCAGCACAGTGCCGGATTCGGGGCTCAAACTCACAACTGTGAGATCAAAACCTTAGCCGAGACCAAGAGTCTAATGCTCAACTAACTGAGCCACTCAGGCACTCCTAGGCAAAGATTTCTTAAACAGAAAACACTAACCATAAAGAAATAACAACAACTTTGTTTCAACAAAGAATCTATCAGGGGTAAGAACCCTGGGGAGAAAATACTTGCAATACATACACCCTACAAAGGGCTTAGATTCAGGCTTTATAAAGAATTCCTATACATCAATGAAAAAAAGATAGACAAGCCAATATAAAAATGGGCAAAAGACTTAGATGGGCACTACACGAAAGAGGTATCCCAGTGGCCAATCAGCATTTTAAAGTGCAGTCAATCTCAATAGCAACAGGGAAGTGCAAATTAAAATTACAATGAACAGCCATCACAAAACAGTGGAATGACTAAAATTTAAGACTGACAATACCAAATAAAGTCAAGGAAGTGTTATATTAACGTAGCATTTGCCTTGCTGTTCTCCATCTCTTGACTTCAGGATTTTACCTCTTTGGCCAGATAGCCCTACCAATTTAATCATCAAGACTCTCTCTCCCTTTCTCTGTCTCTCTGTCTCTCCCTGTCTGTCTCTCTCACCCCCGTCACACACTTAGCCCTCTGCCCAGAATATCATCTCTAATCTTTCCTGCCAAATCATGTTTCTACTTTTCTTCTGATCTCTGTTGGCATTCCCTGTTAAAAAATCTTTCCAGCACAACACCACGCCAACTTGACTTCCAAAGCAAGAATAAAGTCCTTCCTGTACCTTCATCCCTAGCCAGTTCCTGCTCTCCCCAACTCCCATCTTCTAGGCAGATACAGGTGGCTTGTTCTATGTATTCTAGAGATGACAAACACATGAGCTTCAGTCAAGTGCCTTTAATATCCTTGTTGTGGTCATCCTTTCTCTCCTTATGAAATTTTCGCTTCCAAAGGGCAGGAACCATAGTGCGTATCTCCCCCACAGCCTACTAATGAGTGCCAATTTTGACTGAGTAAAGCTAAGAAAAATGAAATGTCCTGAAGAACTTCATTCTTATCCATCTTAAAAAGGAACGTTTATTCTGTATTTTGATTATTAAGAATGCTTGCATGCAAAGAAAAAAAAGTTAAGAATTTGCCCTTGAAAAACAAAGGATTACATATTTTCTGAGCCATGAACTGAGAAAGAATTCTTATCCTGTGACAAATTCGGTTGTTGGGTTGAAAAAAAAAAATTAAGGTACCTATAAACTGAGGAAAGGACAGCAAGGGATACATAGCTTCTGCCTTGGGCTTAGGGTGCTTACGTAAACATTGTGTCAATACAATGGAAAACAATTTAACCTTGACCAAACAAAGGAGGGGAAAATCACCGGTATCCCAGAGACCTATGCTGGACTTGTCCCTCTGCCCTGCCTTCATAGTAAGGGTTAGATTCCCATCCTGTGCTGACTTATGGATATTTTCTAGTGGAAAGTAGGATGACAGTCACCTCCAAGGTGAATTTGAGATACTTGATTTAGAAAAGACATGGAAACAGAGATAAAGAGCAACCCACTCACAACCAAACTTCTTTTCATTAAAGTGTCAGCAAGTCTTCAAAACTGATGTCTCCTATTTCATACAAATGAAAAGAAAGTCAAATGACACAGGGCCAGGAAAATAAACACCATGTTTATAATTAGAAGCTCTTCCAGAGATCTGGTCACGTCCATGTGTGAAAGAATAGAGTGTGAGCATTTCGTGAGGCCCCAGGAGGTTAAAAAAAAAAAATCCTCTCTTTAAAGAAAAAGCCCCATACATAAGAAAAATGTCTGCTTGATCTGGACACTCTGCTACTCAACTGTGCTGCCCAAGGTCCTGGAGTGTCCTGAAGTGGCAGGCGGGGGCGGGGAGGGGGGGCTGGACAGAGCAGGTCTCCGTGAATATTTGTTTTGTTCTCTTCTCCCCAGTCCTGTTGAGCTAATTAGAGACTCATTTGGGATTATCAAGATATTTATTTTTCCCTTTAGCCCTGAAAGGGTAAGCTTATTTTTTTTTTAAGGGTAAGCTTATTGTATTATAAATGCACATTATTCTTCGTTACTTAAATTAGGTTTTATGCAATTTGATCATCTAAAGCAAAGATTTAGATTGGAACCCAAATCAGCTGATCCCTTCTGCTGGCTTGAACTGGTGCCATGATGAAAGGGAGGGGCACTGGTGCCATTGCTATTTCTTAAGGTCCGTTTTAGAACAAAGAGAGAAGAATGCTAACTGACACACTGGAAGCATACTTAGAGGGCTACTGAGGAATTTGACAGTAGAGAGAACATTTATAAAGGGAAAAATATGTATTATTTTTATCAAGTGCTTTTATGTGGGCGACTGTCCTAAGTCTCCATAGCTGGAATTCTGCAATGGATAGACCACAGCTCCTATTATTCATTTGAAAAAGGTATAAGACACAATTCCCAAGGATTTTGTCCAGACTATCTGTGTTGAATGGAGAAAGAGTTTACTACAGGTGTAGCGGTCAGGGAAGACTTCCTGGAAGAAGTAGTATTTGGTCTGAAGGTCTGGGTAGAGTGCAACAGGAGGACAGGAAAGAGAATGGCGTCGCAGATAAGAGGTACAGAAAAAGCAAGGCCACAAAGTTGGGGAAGTGCAAGATGCTTTCAGTGGAAACTAATGAGAGCGGCCTGGCTGAATCAGAGATGTTTAGGGATGAAGCTTATTAAATACATTTAACAGTTTAAATAAAAAGAGAAAGATACCTTCCAATGGTACACTTCTTTATCAGAAATTTGTTTTTCAGGGGTGCCTGGGTGGCTCAGTCAGTTAAGCATGTGACTTTGGCTCAGGTCATGATCTCATGGTTTGTGAGTTTGAGCCCCACATTGGGCTTTCTGCTGTCAGTGCAGAGCCTGCTTCAGATCCTCTGTTCCTCTCTCTCTCTCACATGCATGCTCATGTGCACGCTCTCTCTCTCTCTAAAAAAAAAAAAACAAAAAAAAAAAAAAAACATTAAAAAAAGAAACTTATTTTTCAACCAAAATGATAATGATAATATCAGAAACATGAAGGTAAATCTAAGCCACCAGAAGTATCATTATTATTATTAAATACAATATCCACGTGATTGAGAAAAAGCCTCCACCCTAGATGAACCCACTGTCTACTTTCTCTAGGCTTATATCCCAGCAGATAAAAACTTACAGGGACATTTTACCCCATGGGGCAATGGCTGCCCAGTCACATTTATACGTTTCTTTGGTCAGTTCAGAATTTTATTCTCCACATTATTTCACATCTTCTCCATCCTCTTTGAACCTTCAGTGAACTCCCACTCTTGAGACAGGCCTGTGGAAAGAAATTTTAAAAATGAAGGCATTGGGGGGGCACCTGGGTGGCTTGGTCGGTTAAGTGTCTGACTTCGGCTCAGGTCATGATCTCACAGTCCGTGAGTTCGAGCCTCGCGTTGGGCTCTGTGCTGACAGCTCAGAGCCCAGAGCCTGTTTCAGATTCTGTGTCTCCCTCTCTCTCTGCCCCTCCCCTGTTCATGCTCTGTCTCTCTGTCTCAAAAATAAATTAAAAAAAAAAAAAAAAAACGTTAAAAAAAAATTAAAAAAAAAAAAAATGAAGGCATTGGATGAATCCCAGCCCCTACCATGAGTTTAGAATAAGGTATCTCTAGCAACATTTTCTAGCATCAATGTTTAGGATGTCCCTTGTCTTTTCCCTTCCTGAATTTCTCCTTCCATACTTTACACATACCAACTCCAGGGCTTTCTCCTTTGACTTGTCTACTCTCCCACAGTGGCGTGCTGATAAACTGACTCTCTGAAAAATACAAAGTCTGGATTTGTAGTTTTTATTGACTTCTGTGGTAGAAATACTCCCACCACAGCCAATTTCAAGCTACCACCATTTTGAAATACTTAACAACCAACTCGAGAGGCTGGGAGCCCGTTCTAGTTCTCTGGGCTATCTGCATTGCACCATGTTCCCCTCTCATTCCTTAGACAGCTCTTCCCATGGGCCTCTATTCTCTGGTCTTTGTAGAGATTTTGTGCTTGATAATAGGGTGACAGCAGCCAGGATCAGCTGAGCATCCTTAAGTCACTCATGTTAAACCTGTGGGCTGCTAACCCGTGTATTCTACTGTTCCACGTTTGAACTCACCTTTCCTCTTTCGTGAAGTTCCATATTCTAGCAGGACTGAGTAATGTTAGGGAAGCACAACAAGCAGCAAAAAGCCTCTTCCCTCTTTGACAAAATTTTGGTTCCATTCTGGGTATAGGTCTTTCCCACCACATTCGACAAGAGGCAACTCTTATCTCTTATGCACTCCTCTTCAGTGCTTGGTAACTATCAATGTGTATGCAAATACCTGGGTATCTTGTTAAAATGCAAATCCTAATTCAGGGGTGAGGTGGGCTCTGAGAGATTGAATTTTTTTAATTAATTAATTAATTTTAAAAAATTTACATCCAAGTTAGTTAGCATATAGTGCAACAATGATTTCAAGATGAGAGACCGAATTTTTAACAAGTTCAGAGACTATGTATGTGCGGCTGGTCCAATGACTACACTTTGAGTAACATCAGACTCCATACTCTGTTAAGGCCATCCCCAACTCTGGTTGGAGAATGCAGTTACTCAGCCCAGGTGGAATCCTGATCCTCTTTCTGCCTTTTGGGCAGGGCATTTCATCTGCTCTCAATGGTTCTCAGGACTCGGGTGGTGTCTCTCAGTCTTTCACCTCTGCGACCCCACTGCCCTCATCTTTTGCCATATCTTGAGTCAGTTCTCAACTACATCCCATCCTAGCAAAGCCAACATCCTCTGCTCCTTACACAGTCATCTTCAAAGCATCTCTCCTGCCCATCCCTTCTTTCCCACCAACCCACCTTCCTTTCCAGCTCATCCTCAATTCCCAGGCTAACACTCCCTGTCTAGTCCACAGTCTAGTTTCAGCAGTGTTCTTAGCACGTGGGCATTTTTAATCGCTTCTCTTTATAAGGTGTCACTTTTCCATTTGTGTTCACATGCACACCGTGTCTATTTATATTCTCAAATCTTTAAGAATAGAAGTCTTGACTTTTTGCCCCTTTTCCCCACTTCTATAAGCCAGGTATGGAGCTCCACATAGGTTGCTCCAGGGCAATGACATTCATAAGTGCCAACCAATGTCTTCTGGTGTCTCATCTTCTCTGTTCCTCTCTAAGCCCTTCCCTGACTAAGTGATGCTCCTTTCTCCATGCTGCAAATGTCTCCCTCTTCCTCTGCACTGTGATATCATATAGACCTAAGTCCATCTCAGCTTCGTCATATGACAGAGCATAGAGTAGGTCCTGCCTGAGCTCAAATTGCACTTTCACCTTTTATTAGGTATGCAGGTTTAGGTAAGTGATTTTGCCTGTCTAAGACTGTTTGGAATACGGGTGCAAAATTCAAGTAATTGTGAGGGGTGATAAAATAAGTCTATGAAAGTGCTTCCTATGGTGTTGAGCATAAAGTAAAATGTATGACCTTAAGAAAGTTATGTAAACTCTCCGAGTCTTTGTTCCTCATGGGTAAAATAGGAAAAATAGTACCCATCATACAGGGTATTTGTGAAAATAGAAGGAAATGAGGTGGGTGGAGTGCATCAACACTCAACCCACAGCTGTCTCCCCTTGGTTCTCTTTTTCTCCCATATGGGCAAGAACCCTTAGGCCAAGCTTGTTCTTGATGCTTTTTTGCTCCTCCATTCTCCACTGCTCCCTCCCTCTCAGGCTTCCTTCCTTCTCTCCTTTCCCTTTGTAAGTATTAATTATAAGTATTGATTCAAATGGCAATGTGAGGGGAGAATGGAATAATATTGTTGGTCTGCCTTAAAGGAATGATGGAAAAGACCATGAACTTACAGGTAAAAGGGGATGAAAATGCAAAATCATGACCAGTTCTACATTAGCTCTTCATCCAGTCATTAAATACCAGGCTTCGTGGGAAATATCTGGTTATATAAGACATAGTCTTTCTCTTTAGATGCTTATGATTCCACACATCTGAACAACAAACCTTACTTTAAGTAAGACTACAGTGTGAAAAATTCAACCTCAAATAGAAATTCTATGGTCTGAAAGGTAATGGCCCTAACATAAAATAAGAACGATTTCCTGGGGGTACTCCCCTGCTGACTATAATAAGCCTTTGCCTTTCTCCTCTGTTGTTTCAATTTTTACTTTGATGGTTGCTTTATTTTTCTTTTTAAATTTTTATTTAAATTCTAGTTAGATGACATACAGTGCAATATTGGTTTCAGGAGTAGACTTCAGTGATTCATCACTTACACACAGCACCTAGTGTTCATCATAACAAGTGCCCTCCTTAATATAGCCTATCTCCCACCCACCTCCATCCATTGTTAAGGGTCTCTTGTGGTTTGTTTCCCTTTCTCTTTTCCTTCCTCCCATATGTTCATCTGTCTTGTTTCTTAAATTCCACATAAGTGAAATTAAATGGCATTTTTCTTTCTCTGCCTGACTTATTTTGCTTAGCATAATACACTCTAGCTCCATCCACATCATTGCAAATGGCAAGATTTTGTTCTTTTTGATGGCTGAGTAATATCCCATTGATTATATATACACCACATCTTCTTTATCCATTCATCAATTGATGGACACTTGGGCTCTTTCCATAGTTTGGCTATTGTTGATACTGTTGCTTGACTCTGATATTTGCTTAAAAGAAAACACTACTGGGGCACGTGGCTGGCTCAGTCAGAAAAGCGTGTGACTCTTGATCTCAGAGTCATGAGTTTGAGCCCCATGTGGGGTGTAGATATTACTTCAGTAAATAAAACTTAAAAAAAGAAAATACTACTAGTGAATTTTGTCTTGCTTCCCCTCATCTTACAATTAACTTCAGAGGATATATTAAAAATGGTGGAGGTGGGTGGCACTGAAGAATTACTATGAGGAAATATCAACCAACTGGGAAAGAGAAAATACTAAGAAACAAGTCCTTTGGATAAAGGATGCAGTATTCTTAGATTCTCAACCCTGGCTACACAGAACAACTCGGGGAGAGTTTTAACATGACCACAATTCAGATTCCATCTCTGACCAATCAAATCAGAATTTCTGGGAATTAGTACTTTTATAAGCTCTCCAGGTGATTCCAGTGTGCATTCAGGGTGAACAAAACACTCTGTTAGTTGACCAAGGGTAAGCATCACCTGTTAAGTAGATTGGTAAAGGAAAAGAGTCTAACTTTATCCAAGGATATGTCTCTCTCAATCTTGTTCTGTTCCCCAAGTAGGCCTTCATTCAATTTCCCAATTGCATCAAACCTTCACAAAGGCCCTTCCTTCCTCTATTTTTTCATCTATCCTATTCTAGCTCATTCCCCAGGCTCAGCTCGATGACTTTTCAAGAAAGCCCTTGCTAACCTAGCCTGTCTTACCCTGTGCTTCTCCCCAGCATCTACTGTAAGTAAATAATGTATTGTGTAATTGTGTTTTACCTGTGTGCTTTGCTAGAACAGGAGTTCTCAAAGTGTTCTCCACAGGCCAAAAGCATCAGCACCCCCTGGGAATTTGTTAGGAATGCTCACTCTCCAGCCCCACTCCAGACCTACTGAATCTGAAACTCTGGGGGTTGGGCCTGGCATTCTGGGATTTAACCAGCCCCCAGAGTGATTCTGATGTACACTGAAGTTTGAGAAACACTGAGCTGGAGTCTTAACTCCTTGAGGGGGTAAAGATCTAGTCTGCTTTTCTTTCTTTTCTTTTTTTTTTTTTTTTAACTACTCCATCCTCAGTGTTTGCCTCAGTGTTTTGTGAGAGGTAGCCCTTGAAAAATATTTCTTGGATGAATGAGTACATGGCCCAAGAGTGTGAGGTGGAGATCTCCATACCTGGAGGTAGGGAGCATGTTCATTTAAGCTACAGATAAACTCTACTACATAAATCCATATGTGTAGTAGGAATTTTTATTTATCCTCAATTGATGCTGTTGACAAAGGTCAGCATCGTTACAAAATATTAGAAGATAGCAAAGGATTTAAACAGTGAAAAGACAGGTCTAGAGGATTTGTTATAAGAGGAAAGACAGCAATGGTGACAAGTGCAGGAGGAGGGGCTGGCAGCAGCGGTCTCGGGGAGAAATGAGGGGAAGTGGAGGGAGAAGCCCTTTTAAGAAGTTTGAGGGAAATGGGGAGCTGGCAGCTGCCCCAGAGGGACAGGAAGACTCTGGAGACAGAAAGGGTGTATATGGAGGAGAGAGAGGGTGGAGCTCTGGAGGATGAACAGCATGAACAAGCCAATCCCAACAGTCTCCTACAGGCAGGTGGGCACTGGCCCTAGTGGAGACTTTGTGGCTTGTGACATTGCTTGCCAGGCAGCCACAGCCTCAGATAAAGTGGTTTAGGGCCCATTTATTTTCTAATTATGAAGAATTTAGAGTAGCCAAGCATCAAACAGGACCTCATGTCCTTGTTCTATTCATAGTGCCTGGGTTCTGGCTTGATCTTTGTTACCGTTATTACCCGGATCCAACACTGGTTTTTATCTTCATAAGTTGCTAGCCAGTGTACTTTCTTCTTCTGAGTCCTCCCATTCATTTATTTACCTACTGTGTATCTGACGGTACTCTAGAAACAAAGGTTTAAATTCTCCATTTGAGTCCTAGCCTCGAGCCTGGGTCCCCTCTTTCTGCAGTCAGAGTTCCCTAATGACAACTGTTGAGCAAATGACACCTCCTATCATTTCCAGGGGAGAAGTCCCACAGTGCCAGGAGCAACAGTGCGGATATCAACACACTCCATGGCTGAGGGTCTCCTAGAGAGACACAACTCACTCAGGCACTGGATGGAACAATGCTTTAGTCACATAGAGAAGAGGCAGAGCAAGATCAGCTTCAGTCGTGTGTACTGGTCCCCCGTGGCCAGAAGATCTTGTCCTGCGGCTAAGGCAGGGTGATGGTCTGCAAGCATCCTTGTCATACTGCAAGAGAAGGACCTGATTCCCTCCCCGCCAGGAAGAGATACAGTATTGACCCGGTGCCATATGACACACAGACTTAATCAGAACAAAGGAGCACACATTTAGTCTAAAACAAGAAAAGATATTCCCACACAATGTGATAAGCCCAGCACAAGCTGTGGGTTTATCTCTTGGTGAGGAAGTCTTCCAGGGCCAAAGCCCATTCTTACACGCCCATGGAGGAGTTGAAAGACTGCATGCTCATGAATGACTTTGTCAATGACTATCTTCCAGAAAGTTGAAGGAGGTCTTTGGGGTCATTCCATCTACTTCCCCATCTATACCACTTTGCCCATCATCTACTATGTAAAATTTGGCTGCCAGGCATCAGGAAGATGCTCCATTAGCCACCCCAGTTCCTATGCCATGTCTCAGTGAATCAACCCAGTTACCAGCCACCCTTGGGTCTGGTGAAAACAGCTAGTAGGCTGAAATTCTGACACAAGAGAGACTGAATATGCAGACAGACAATAGTAAGACCATATATGACAATAGGACTCTAACCCACAAATTCTGCAGCAACCAATCCAGGTACTAAACCTCAACCTATGTCTCAATCAGTCCAGAATGATTGGGTCTTGGTCAGTGACTGCCAACTTCGCTAGTTTTCATCCCTGCTTCCAATTCAGGACCAAGCAGAGTTTGCTAAATATGTTTTCCAAACCAATTACATAAGATGCCCCACTTCTAGTTAGCCAGCCTCTAGCTTTTCCATGCCGAAACCCTCCATTCAGAGCACACCTGAAGCCTTCTCTTTTTTACACTATAAAGCTTTTCCACTCCCCTACCTGCTTTGAGTCCTGCCAAATGCCAGTGAAGTTGGCTGACTCTCTTGCTATAGCTAGCTGTGAATAAATAGCCTCTGTTTGTTCTCATTTTGGTGGTCTTCATTTATTTCCATACACTAGTGGACAGCTAGTTGGATGAACTTGGAATCATCTCATAGGTTTCACGGACTTGGCGAAATGAAACTTATAACTAGAACATGTTAAAAGTAGTCTGAAGGGAATAGAAGTACATTTTTATATTTTTTCCCAGTTTTCATTGAGTCATAATTAACATAAAACATTGCCTTACAGATTTACAACATAATGATTTAATATATGTATATATTGCAAAATGGTTATGTATAATAAATATTGCATATGTACATGCTATCCATAACATCCACAGAATTTATCATTTAACTAGAAATTTGTACCTTTTGACCCCATTTCCCCTACCACACCCTGCTTCTGAACTACCAATCTGTTCTCTTTCTGAGTTCAGTTTTTTAAAATTCCACATATAAGTGAGATTATACAGTACTTGTCTTTCTCTGTCTGACTTATTTTATTTAGCATAATGCCCTCAGGGTCCATCGTGTTTTGCAAATGACAGAATTTCTGTTTTTTTGTGGCTGAATAATATTTCATTGTATAATTATACTACATTTTCTTTATCCATTCACCTATCGGTGGACACAAGTTATTTCCATGTCTTGACTATTGTGAATAATGCTTCCACGAACATGAGGGTCAGATATCTTTTCAAGATAGTGATTTCATTTCCTTTAGATATATACCCAGGAGTAGAACTGCTGGATCATATTGTAGTTCTATCTTTAATTTTTTTGAGGAATGTTCATACTGTTCCACAGTGGTTGCACCAATATACATTCCCATCCACAGTGCATGAGGGTTCCCTTTCCTCTACAATCTCTCCAACACTTGTTATCTCTTTTCTTTTGGAGCATAGCCATTCTCACAGGTGTGAAGTGATATCTCACTGTGATTTTGATTTGTATTTCCTTGATAATTATTGATGTTGAGCACATTTCCATGTACCTATTGGACATTTGTATACATTCTTTGGGAACTGATCATTCAGTTCCTCTGCCTATTTTTTTTATCAGATTTGTTTTTGTTGTTGTTGTTGTTTGTTTGTTTTGCTATTGATTTGCATAGAACTGCATTTAAAAAATATTTAAATTGTATGGAAATTCATGGCAATGTGAATAACCATACAGCAAGGAAAATCTGTCTAGGAATAAAAGGAAAGGGAAAGACACATGCTGTTTCTGCAAAATATGCTATAGACCATCAAGCCAGGTTAAACATAGTATTTTCATAATATAGGTTATAAAACTGGCAAAAAGACAAATTCTAGTAAAAGATGTAACTATGAAATATGTACTAGAAATTAAATTCTCTTGAAAGTAGAGAACAGATGCATTTCCTCTTTGCTTTGCTAATATTTCAGGAATAAAACAAAACCACAAAACCCAAAGATTGTGTGGAAGGGGGGAGGAATCAAAGTTAATAGTTATATTCTTTTTTTTTTTTAATTTTTTAATGTTTATTTAGTTTTGAGAGAGGAAGAGAGACAAAGCACAAGTGGGGAAGGGGCAGAGAGAGAGAGGGAGACAGAATGAGAAGCAGGTTCCAGGCTCTGCACTGACAGCAGAGAGCCCGACGCGGGGCTCGAACTCATGAATCGAGAGATCATGACCTGAGCCCAAGTCCGACGCTCAACCGACTGAGCCACCCAGGTGCCCCAATAGTTATATTATTATTAGAAAGTTTTGAAAATATGGGAGGGACTAAATGAATTGAATTGAATTGAACTGAATTGGAGAATGCACAGCTTTGCAAGCAACAGACTAGCAAAGACGGCTGGATCTAGGCAGAGTTTTCCTATAATAGTCTTATAAAAGTCAGTTGGATCACTGTTGGAGATTTAACAGCCCATCTTTTTTCCCTTCTATTGAGCATTATAGCTTAAAATGTCCTTACATTTACATATAAAAGCACAGAGGTCTAAAGTTATGTCATTTTAGCATATGGTCCTATTTCTAAAATGCTAATTTTGGTAGATATTTTAGGCAGTTAGTGCTAAAGCTGAAACAAGAAAAGCCATCACCTACATTCTACAAGAGTCATATTTCCCACTTAGAGTTAGTGTTTTCAAATTGCCCACACTTCATTGCAATCAACTTTTATTTTCTGTTGTCCTATTATCACTTTACTGAATCAACCTAGGAAGCTTGTATTAAAAAAAAAAAACGAAAGAAAGAAAGAAAGAAAAAAGGAAAACAACATCGTTGCTCCTGATTTCAGCAGCTCAGTAATCTGTCCTCTTCAACTGGATGGAAAGAAATGAATCTTGAGATAAGGGGCTAAGTCTTAGGTCACCCAAAAGCATCACTCAGCATGCATCCATTCCAGAATTTCAGCTATATCTGCACTTTAATGTAACAGTCACTGATATGAACAGAAGATATTATAAGAAGTATCTCAGATCATATCTGCACCAAGCAAATTATTAGCATTTGCAGATTGATTTTTGTTCACTGAAAGATGGAAATTATTCTATTTTTTTTTAACTGGTAACTGCAGTTTGCTTAATAAATATTTGCAATCATTGACTAAATACCTGGATATCAACGATGTGTAAGAGAGTGCTTGCTACAATAAAACAGGCTGAAGGAAAGATGGAAAGTTTATTCTCCAAAGCCCCCAAGTTTTTAAATGTATTTCCTGTTTCTACCTATAAATGTTTCTTAGAGGCATCCAATCTATGTATTTTAGAATGCCATAAAAATGGCTACATTTTTGTTCATTTAGCACAAGTTCTTTGAAACTTTGGCCAAACCAATTAAACTTTTTTTTTTTTAATTAAAGTAAGTATTTCTCCAGGGGCAGCTGGGTAGCTCAGTCGGTTAAGCGTCTGACTTCTGTTTAGGTCAAGATCTCACAGTTCGTGGGTTCGAACCCCGCATTGGGCTCTGTGCTGACAGTTCAGAGCCTGGAGCCTGCTTCGGATTCTGTGTCTCCCTCTGTCTCTGCTCCTCCCTGGCTCACACTCTCTCTCTGTCTCAAAAATAAATAAACACTAAAAAAAAATTTCTCCAATGTGTTTTTTTTTTTGGGGGGGGGGGTTGTTAAGATATCTGAAAAACAAGTTTGAAGCAGCCTCCAGAAAGCACAACCTGACAACTTGAAGTTCTCAACTTGTTAGTATATACCAGCATCTGGTATCTCACTAGGATGAAATGAAATGCTCACTAGGATGTTACCCTTTCCACCAAAAGTCTCAGTTCTCCGTGTACACAGTACTTCCGTGTCTAGGAGGCTAATGACCATGAAATACACCATTGATTCAGCAACAGATATTTGGGAAAAAAGAACCACTCTAGAAAACGTATAATGGTTATAAATGTTACAATAGAGAGAAGGGCACACCTTAGAATCCAGGTAATATAATATTCTCATAAACATGCATGTACATACATACATATTTTTTTCTCATAAGCATACGTATATATATTTTAATCTCTTTCTCTTTCACACACACATGAACACACACATCACCTATGTGGGAAAACCTCCAACATCACAGTAAATATATTTCGATCTCACATCCATGCCATCAGGAGAAGCACACTTCTCACATAAGTGATACAATCTCACAGATTGGGTGCCATTTTCCATTCTTTAAATATTACAGTGCAAACGATAATTTCAGTGTGACAATATCATGGGGAATTTACAACAGTCAGGACATTCTAAATAGAACAGTGAAGAACTTCTAAATATCACATGTATGCACAATGCCTAGGTATAAACAGTAGCGGTGATCCTAACGTTGATTTTTATTGTGTTTAGAGGCACTTAAATCATACGACAAATGAAACTGCATTATTTTTATGTTGATTTATATAACTTTAATTATTTAAGGCCAATCATTTTCTAAAACTCAAGAAAGAGGTTATATGTGACATTTTGAGGGGAAAGTTAAACATGGCTCCTAACCACAGGAGAAAAATATAAGGCAAAGGATAAAAGATAAACACGCACAGAAGATGACATAGCCATCTGTCAGCCTCCCAAAGGACATGCTGGTTTTCATGATGCTTTTTTCTGTTTTCTTTTTCAATGCTTTACTGGGCAGCATGCTGCTCAGTTAGCAACTGTCAGGTATAGGACTGAGACAGACACTACTGATAACTGCCTTTAGGTATACCTAATATATAAGCTGATTTGTCCTAACAGATTTGGGACAACAGTTAAACCTTTAAAGCACAGGTTTAACCCCAGATAAGAATCTCAAAGCTACCCAAGATAGACTTTTTACATATATGTACATATAGTTACATATATTTCACATATAAGGCAAAAGGTGGTTTAGACAAAATCATTAGGGAAAGCAAAGAATTCTGGTTCCAGCAGATAATGTACCAGAATAAGCTTAAACTATCCCACGAAAAGCAGCTAGAAATGCCAGATAAGGTAGAGCAGTAATTTTTTATAAGTGTATAGAAGCCTCTGTAAGAAACAGAAATCCTTAGATGCTAAAGATGAAAAGAGAACTGAAACCCTGACAGGTAAGAATATGCTCTGATACAAATAATCTTATTAAAATGGGAAGAAGACATGAACAGACATTTCTCCAAAGAAAATATCCAGATGGCCACCAGACACATGAAAAGGTGCTCAACATCACTCATCATCAGGGAAATACAGATCAAAACCACAATGAGATATCACCTCACACCTGTCAGAACGGCTAAAATCAAAGCCACAAGAAACAATAAGTGTTAGTGAGGATGTAGAGGAAAAGGAACCCTGGTGCACTGTTAGTGGGAATGCAAACTGGTGCAGTTACTCTGGAAAAGAGTATGGAGGTTCCTCAAAAAATTAAAAATAGAAATACCCTATGATCCAGTAATCACACTACTGGACATTTACCCAAAGAATACAAAATACTAATTCAAAGGGGTACATACACTCCTATGTTTATGGCAGTATTATTTACAGTAGCCAAGAAATGGAAGCAACCTAAGTGTCCACTGATAGATGAATGGATACAGAAGATGTGGTGTACATATACAAGGACGATCACTCAGCCATAAAAAAAAAAAAAAAAAAGAATGAAATCCTGCCATTAGCGACAACATGGGTGGATCTAGAGAATATAATACTAAGCAAAATAGATGGTTACCAGAGGGGAGGTGGGTGGGGGGATGGGTGAAATAGGTGAAGCAGATTCAGAGTATACTATCTTGATGAGCACGGAGTAATGTATGGAAGTGTTGAATCACTGTATTGTACACCTGAAATGAATAGAACACTGTATGTTAACTATGTTATATATATATGTGTGTGTATGTGTATATATATGTATATACATATATATGTTATACATATGTATGTATATATGTATATATGTGTGTGTATATATATATATATATACATATATATATATATATATAAAGAATATGCTCTGATAAAATGGCTATTCTAGAAAATAGCTATCCATTGCAGTAACCCGAGAGCTTGAGTAATTGAGTAATTTTTTCCTTTTATGTTGAATTAAATTTCTATAAATCTTATCTTAGAATTACAAATCTGATGTGCACATATTTTAAGTGTGTAACTTGATGAGTTTAAAAAATGTATATATCCATGTAACCGATCAAGATATAGAACATCTCCACCCCAGAATGTTCCCTTAGGCCCCCTTCCAGACAGTCTCTACATCCACAGACAACAGATTCCTATCACCATGTTCTTGAATTTTATATAAATGGAATCATAATGTATGCATTCTTTTATGAATATCTTCTTTCAAAAATGACACAGAAAGATCCAGATATCTACACATAACTATGCCTAAAGGGGCTGCTTAAACCTGACAAAACTTAATAATGACAAAGGGTGTTTTTTTTTTTAATGTTTATTTATTTTTGAGAGAGACAGAGTGACAGAGCATGAGTGGGGAAAGGACAGAGAGAGAGGGAGACACAGAATCCGAAGCAGGCTCGAGGCTCTGAGCTGTCAGCAGCACAGAGCCCGACGTGGGGCTCGAACTCACCAACTATGAGAGTATGACCTGAGCTGAAGCTGGACACTTAACTGACTGAACCACCCAGGCGCCCCGACAAAGGGTATTCTTGAGAATGGCAATCTACACCCTACTATATCATAAAAGGAATACAGAGGATTCCAGTATCAATCTCATGTTCTGTCTCATTAATAAGCTGTTGGATCCACTTTAACCAGTGGTATGGATCTGTGTGCAGATATTGACTTTCTCTTCAAAGATCATAGCTTCAAGATTTGGTCTTCACAGGAGGTACTTTATTTATAGATCACCTTCAAGCATAGAGCCTTTATTATTTTGCTAACCTGAGAAATCCTGCAGCTTGATGTTTCTCACACAGGTTTGCTGGACCTTCTCCTTTGGAGCTGACGACCAGGTAGGCTTCATTCTGTTTTCCTGGGACAGATATGGAAAGGCTTGGATATCTAGTTTCCTTATAAAATATCTTTCTGCTTGATGAAGCTTTTGGCAACACCTTTATGCTTCCTCCAATCAGCTACTGCACAGAACTTCCATTTAATTAATTTTCTTTCAAAATTATGAGGGTTACATACACTGCAAGCAGCCTCGAGTAGCAGGAGGCTGTGAGAGGGACCCAAGACTGGTTTCCTCTCACCCCTTCTAAAGATGGTGGTGATAACAGTGGCCTAGAAATGTTACGGCATCTCTTAGGCTCTCTGGATATGGGAGTTAGTGAATCTTTTTAAAAAGATGCCTGTAGAGAAGCTAAGATATCCAACTGTGAATTCCCCACCTTTGAGATTTTGTTTTGCATATCACTGCATTCAGGTGAGTGAGTATTTGGAGCTTACTAGGTAATGATTGATGCCTACCCCGAGCAACATATAAAGCTGTGGGACAGCTGGCATCCTTCAGATGCTCCAAACAAATGAGCACAGGATTGGTAAGCTGCCCCTGCTGAGTTGTTAAATGGGGCTGTGCTAGCTTCCCAGGCTTGAAAAGAAATGCAGGCAATAACATCCTAGCAAAGCTTGGCCCACATACCAAGCAGGTGACCTTAGCTGATGAGCTCTCTCTCAGCTCCTCTCCCCATGTGAACACCTGTCAATATATGCACCTCTTTTCTCCCAGCGGTCAAATTTTAGATGTTTTAGTTAGTCTGCAATGGCAAGGGTCTTCCTTGTTCGAAGCTGCAGGCAGGATTTAATCATGGTTGCTCAGGGCTAGAATGGCCTTAAAGGTCTGGTTAAATCAAGACTGCTGGGATTCAGGCTTATGCTAGGTGACATCTTAATCTAAAATGACACTGGACACCTTCTCTATCACAGCAGATGAAGGACAGAGAAGACATTTCAGTTGGGCCAAGGTGGGAGTGGGAAGGAAAAGGAAGGTGAGCAATGGCTCCTGACCCATGCAGGAATGCAGGCATCAAGGCTCAGGGTGAGGAGAAAACAGGCCAGTCAGGACAGGGGACTGGGACAGATGTGGGGAAGGCAGTGAGAAGTTCAAGGCCTCGGACACTGGGAGATTACAGTGAACAGTGGTAAGAAGGAGCAGAACAGGACCCAGGGAAGGGTGTGGGCCATGAGCCAGAAGCAGAAGAGAGGTCTCTGAGCAGACTTACCCCAGCAGGCACCACCTTAACAGGAGGTGGCTACTGTGCAGATGCCAGAGGCCTCCCCCTTGGCCAGGGCTGTGGCGGCTGAGGAAGGGGTCAGCACTGGGCAGTCATTCATCCTGTTTTGAAGCCAGATCTCTAGTCATTTCTGAAAAAAGAAAAAAAATGAGGAGGAGCTGTGTTTTTTCCTTCAGAACTGATACGAATGACCCCATTATGTGTTGCACTAATAAAAGGAAACACAATCTAAGAGCAGCCAGTGTGGGGCTGAGGAATGAATGCTACTTTAACACATTTTGTCCACCTGTGAATCTGCTGACAATATTGGCAAAGGATAGGTAAGGTTGGTCCACCAGCAACATGTAAACAATTGTCAAGGCATCACTACCCGCAGAAATACATTTCAGAAAGCTGAGTGGGGCTTTCACTCATTTAAGAGGCCAGAGGGAGCCAGTTTACACAATACACATGTTTTGGGAGTAGATAAAAATGGATTTCTCGGCAGGCCCCTCTCCATACCCCCAGCACCTCCATCTTGTTTTTGGTGGCAAAGAACTGCACACACCAGCCAGTCCCTCCCCTTTTGCAAAATCTGGGTCCACCCTTCTGGGTAGCACCTCCATGTATGAGCCAGTCACAGGCATATGCTTTGTACTCAAATATCCTGTTTCAAATCATGGCTGCATCATTTACTGGCTGTATAAACTTTGGATGTGCTTCTTAATTTAAGCTTCAACTTCTTCACTTACAAAACAGAAACTATGGTACCATAAGGTCATTGTAAGAATCAAACTTAATCATTTATGTAAAACACTAAAACAGTATCTGAGGCATAAGTGCTCAATAAATATCATCATCATCATCATCATCACCATTGTCATCGTCATCATGGTCTAAGGTCTTTTCCCCACTGAGATTATGCCTGCTCTGTATTTTTCTCCCTCAACTCGCAGGGACAGAGCTGGGGAACACCAGCCCTATCTCATGTGCTTATACTGGTCTGCTGAACCAAGGTATACCCAAAGAACAGCATTCCAACAATACCAGAGCTAGAAAGGGACTTTTGTTTTGTTTAGAGAGAGAGAGAGAGAGCACAAGTGGGGGAGAGGGGAGAGAGAGAGAGAGAGAAAAGAAGAAGAAGAAGAAGAAGAAGAAGAAGAAGAAGAAGAAGAAGAAGAAAGGAGGAGGAGGAGGAGGAGGAGAGGGAGAGTGGGGAAGGGGCAGAGAGAGAGGGAGAGAGAATCCCAAGCAGACTCTGTGCTGTCAGCGCTGAGGCTAACATAGGACTCCATCCCACAGACGAACTGTGAGATTATGACCTGAGCAGAAACCAAGAGTCCGACACTTAACCAATAGCCACGGGTCAAGGTGTCCCTTGACTGGATCTTTTTGAACATTATAAACCACGCAATAAAGCAGGTTTGGATGGTACATATTTATTATACTATCAGTCTGTCTAATGGAAGGGTATGATACACAATTAGGGTGTCCTAAAAATTTTTAGCTAAATGATTCCTTAACTTTTTTGACTAGCAAATCAAGTCATATGCCCCTTCTTCATATCAGGTGGCTTCTAAACTGCTGGAAATAGGAGAGGCCCTCTGGAATCCATCTAATGTGGGAGAGAAGAGAACATCCACAGGCAAGTAATGGTAACATCATGTGGTAAAGCCACATTTGGATAGATGATAATAATGGTAGTGACAGTTACTGTTTATGGGGTTCCCACTGTGTGTCTGGCATAATACTAGTCAGTTACCATAACTCAATACATTTAATCGTTATAACAACTCTTTAGGAAAGGTGTTGTTACCCCAATTATGTAGATGAGAAAGCTAATGCAGTGTGGTTCAGGGTCACCCAGTTAGCAAGTGGCACAGCTGTTTTATCAACTTTTAATTTAGGTCTGCCTGACTTTAAAACTACTAATCCACACTGGGTGGCTAGGAGGCTGGGAGAGGTAAGAGGGTAAAGGTAAGCTAGTAAGAGCTGGTAAGCTGTTAAGAGGGTAGCTGAAGAGTGACTGATTGATTTCACAAGGAAGAGAGGTGAAGCATCACAAAGGAGATGAATTTGGCCTTCTAGAATGAGTTAGGTGAACAGGAAAGAAAGAACATTTTAGGGGTGCCTGGGTGGCTCAGTTGGTTAAGGATCTGACTTTGATTTTGGCTTAGGTCATGATTTCAAGATTTGTGAGATGGATCCCCCTGCCACCCCCCAGTTGGGCTTTGCACTGATGGTGCAGAGCCTGTTTGGGATTCTCTCTCTGCCCCATCCTTGCTCTTGCATGCTCTGTTCCCTCTTTGTCTCTCAAATTAAATAAATAAACATTAAAAACAAAAACAAAAAAGAAAGCATTTTAGCAAGAGGCCATATAAGCAAAGATATGGAAGCATGTTGGATTTGGGAAACTGTGACAGACTGGCACAGTGTGATGGTGGCACTGAGCATATGGAATGGGGCTACAGTTCTTGTAAGTGGATTAGTGTGTCCCAGCACTGGTACGACCGCCTCACTTCACTCATAACCTCCACTGTGGACCATGCTGCCTTGCCCCATCTGACACTGCATTTCCAGTCTGTTTCTGCTTTCCTCAACTCCTGATACTGTGCCACCTGACACTTAATACTGCCCTTCTGAGAACCCCCCAGCTTCCCTTCCTGATCATCATTATCCCTCCAACAAGTCTACTTCCAGAAATTCCAGACAATTGACCCATCCAATCTAGCTTGAGACGAAGGACATTATCCATGTGCTATCTGCCTCCTAGTCCCAGAACTGGGCTTAGACTTTACCCTGTAGGTCAAGAATACTTAATGTGGGATACATGGACCAGATCCATGGAATCATGAACCACTAGAATTCTAGGAAAAACACCGTCACTGAAATATTAAAGGAAGTTAACGCTTTCATTAGATTCCCAAAGGGAATACTTTCTCAAAAGATCAGAGACCAAAAATCATGCACTGTTCAATAATGTAGCCAGTAGCTACCCATGACTATTTAAATTATCTAAAATTAAATAAAATTAGAAATTCAGTTTCTCAGTCTCACTAACCACATTTCAAATGCACATGTGGACGTTAGTGCAGATTATAGGACATTTCCGTCATTGAGGAAAGTTCTATTGGACAGTACTGGCCTAGATAATGAGGTGCCACTGAGGGCGGTAAAGAGGGGAACCACATGTGGTGTAAAAAGCTAGCTAACAGCAAATGGAGGACAGATCGGGGAAGGGTAAAGCCATTAGTCAGGGAGGCTCTGGAAGGAATGGATTTCATACAGTAGGTTACAAGTGTGAGTAATGGAGAGGAGGTTACAAGTGTGAGTAATGTGTCTGAGCACTTGGGGAAGGTCTGGATGGAGGATAGAGGCAGAGAAAGAAGTCAAAGCCAACTCTAAGCTTTCTAATTTGAAAAATGCCCACACATGTTCCTCTCTGGCCTCCCTCTCCTTCTACTGCCCCCTCGTCCTCCTTAATACCCTGGGCCATATCCTGGGTCCGGACCCTCACCTCACCATCTTCTCTGCCTAGAATATTCTTCCTCCAGGAATCCAAATGTCTTCTTCCCTTACCAGCATGAGTGACTAGGAGATGGGGAGACAGTGACTGTCACAGAAGCAGGTGTGAGGGTGAAAAAGCTGATGAGTCATTCTGCTGATGTGAGTCTGAAGGGGCCAGTAAAATGCTGAGTCATCACAGATCAGTGCCAAATATTCACTGAGGAAGGGCAGACAGTCACTACCAGGGCAGCATCTGGAAACAGGTAAAATTGCTCTCTCACCCCAGGTACTCAAGGCCCTCAAGTATTCACCATCATCTCAATCTTCTCTCAGGAAATGTCCTGATAAACTCAGCAATACTAAGTGCTAAAACACTAATGTGTACAGTATGTTAGCCAACTCAAATGTTTTTCATTTGAATGTGGGAAA
This sequence comes from Panthera tigris, assembly GCF_018350195.1. Classification (NCBI taxonomy): domain Eukaryota; kingdom Metazoa; phylum Chordata; class Mammalia; order Carnivora; family Felidae; genus Panthera; species Panthera tigris. Next base: position 67,558,564 of record NC_056665.1, on the reverse strand, counting down.
GGGTTCTAAGCTCTAAGACTGAATCTCTAATGGTGGATTTTTATGCATTGCTTTCAAATCTAGTGAGAACACATTTCCCCTACGCCTTCTACTCCTGATGCCTCATAGGTGGCCTTCCTTATGAGCTGACTAAAGCAGTTTGTGAAGGGCATTTAGCAAAGGGTGGACAGACAAATTCTTTGTGACTAACTCTCCATTACTCAGAAAATGTAAATGGATCAGAAGTCCCATCCCCTCACCCTCTGAGCATGTTGGTAAGCACAATGTTACTGTATAATGCGAAAATTTCCAAATAGAACTAAACTCAGGTCTATAAATACACATGATTAAGGCTTCAAATATAGCACTGCTTTATTTTCATGGGGGCTATTTCTGTGTGGTGATTGCCTGGCTGATTTGCAATTTCAGAATACAAATGGCTTTTCTCCATAGCTAATGGGAAACTTGGCAGGGTGCTGTACAGCCAGGCCCTCCTGAAAAAGTCTGTTAAATAGTGGTAAGTGCTCTTCTTCTGGATTACATAAGCAGAGCTGACAAAAGGCAACAGTACAACCCCAGAGCCTGCTAAAATGAGATAGTGTTTGTTTGGTTTCTCTTCTTATGCTAGAGGAATACCAACTCATCTGGTAATAAATCATGAAACGATCACGAGCACTTATCCCTATGATATTCTAAACTGAATATACTATGGTACAAATTAGGAATAAATGCCAATGGAGATCTCTCTGACACTGCATTCACAAGTAACTAAAAAATGTTTCAATAAGAATGATGTAAATAAATTCATAACCATGGGGACTGAACCAAAAATCAAGTGCCTGAAAGCAACAAACTCTACGGTTGTTATAGGCAAAACACCGAGTAGATTTTATTATCTCCATCTAATAGGGAGAACAGTATAATTATGATCTATAGTGATCTCAACACCATGAAGCAACTTTTCTAATACCACCACAGACAGTACAACCTACCTCTGAGCCAGGCCCTTGTAGATAGATACAACAAAATGATTATATTTTGAAGCAGTTTAGAGAATGATGCGCTTTGGAGTCAAAGTTCAAATCCCAGTTCTCTCACTTATATATTTTCTGACTTCGGGGACATCTGGGTAGCTCAGTCGGTTAAGTGTCCGACTTTGGCTCAGGTCATGATCTCATGGTTCTTGAGTTCAAGCCCCACGTCGGGCTCTGTGCTGAGAGCTTGGAACCTGGAGCCTGCTTCAGATTCTGTGTCTCCCTGTCTCTCTGCCCCTCCCCTGCTCATAATCTGTCTGTCTCTCTCTCAAAAATAAATAAACATTAAAAAAATTTTTTTAAAATAAATATTTCTGACTTTGGATAAATAATGGTTAGATAAGTTTTCTCAAATGTACATGGGGATCTTAAATACCTATGTCTTAGGGCTATTGAGAAAATCAAATTAGAAAGCATGTAAAAACACAGTATCTGGCATGTTGTAAATACCCAGTAAACATCTTTAATATATTGTCTAGAAGTCTACCTTCAGTGTCTCTCATTGATTTGTGGGTCTCCTCTTCCTGGCTCCATGGTCTCTCTTCTTGGAGAACCTTGTGTGAAAGAAACAGATCTAGCTAGAGTAGATTTTCTCATCAAGATACAAATTTAGGTAAAGAGGCAGAGTTAGTGTGAAGTAAATAAAGGTTAGGTTTTAAGACTCCTCTCTTGGATGGCCCCTTCTAAGACCTTATACCTAATTTTGTATTCATAAATTTGCATCTTTTTTCTTAAATATGCCCTTAAAATTGTATATGCTTTGGGCCCACCAAAACTCAGAAGTGCTCCTGTCTATTGCATAAGCTCTAAGCCCAGCTGGCAGCAGGTCTGACCCAAAGCTGTGGATCACAGGGCTGGCCCTGGGTGTTCTACTTTCACTTTCTGCTAATGAATCCCAGGATTGGTCAGAGATCAGGGATAAGGCCACACTTGCAGGCGGGGTCTAGAGGTTCCTTGATGAAGAGAAAAGCCAAGGGAGATTGATGTGGGAAACAAAGGCAAATGAAAAATTAAATTTCCTTACTGCCTACATCCCATTGATAAGGCCTTGAAACAGGCAGAGTGATCTTCCTCTGGGAGCTCAGCTACCTTGATGTTGACACTCTGGTAAGAACAAAAGGGAATCTTAGCCCAACTCTCCAGGATACTGTGAGTCTACTTTAAACATATAAAAATTCCTTTGGAAATTTTCTTTATGTCTACCCTCACAAGATATATGTTGACAATCATACTCCAAGCTTATGCCCCCCAATCTGAAGGGTCGCATGACTGAGTTTTTGCTAAATGGTAATTCATGGCCATTTCCTAACAGCAGCTAGCCCCTCAAGGTCCTGGAAACCTTGTTTCCAAATTCCTTAGAAACTTACTCTATCCCTAATTCCCTCCCAACCTGAAGGTATATAATCAGTCACCTGTCACAACCCCAGTGCAGCTCTTTCTGTCCACGGGTTCTGTCCCCGTGCTTTAATAACACTACCTTGTTGCACTAAAGATGTCTCAAATATTCTTTCTTGGCCATCAGCTCTGAACCCAACATTTCAAACCACATCAGTATCAGGAATGAGGCAGGGTGTGACCAAGCTGAGGATTAAGGATAATTTTTCAGCAGAGACTTAAAGTTTAGTAAAAGAAATAAGATATTACAAAAATAGGTACAATAAGGCCTTAAATCAATGTTTCTCAAATGTGATCCAGGCTGACTCTGATTCAACAGCTTGACCAATACAGAAAAAGCTAGATTAAAGAAAAATCTGCTAGCAGTTATTAGAAACCTGCTGAGATACCCAGGATTTGAGGGAAGGAGAGCTTACTGAGGTCATCCCAACTTTTGGCACATTATTTTACTCCTAGGGACATGCAGTGGACTGAATGTGTCCTTCCCAAATTCATATGGTGAAATCTGAAGCCCCAGTGCCATGGTGTTTGGAGGTGGGGGTGATTAGGTCATGAGGGTGGAGCCCTCATGAATGAGATTAGTGCTCTTACAAAAGGGACCACAGAAAGCATTCTTGCCCTCCTTCCAACATGTAAGGTCACAGTGAAAAGACTGGGTCTTCACCAGACCCCAATGTGCTGGCACACAGATCTTCGACTCTCTGGCCCCCAGAACTGTGAGAAAGAAATGTGTGCTGTTTGAGCCACTCAATTCATCTTATTTTTGTCATAGCAGCCCAAATGCAGTAAGATAGGGCATTTGGCAATTCTTGGTGCAGGGCAAACAGCTAAGAAGTCAGCAGGAACTTGATGGGACTGGGAAGATAAATACTGAAGTCTGAAGCTGCCAAGGCAATTGTAGAATCAAGATCCTAGACAAAAGTGGGATGCAAAAATGTGAGCCCACCACCAGCATCAGTTTTCCTCAGGCTATTTACTGATTAAGTCGTGCAGGACAAGAGGCTTGGAAGCCAAACAAATTGGGTAAAATAGCAAAGCAGAGTTTGGGGTTGTTTCATAATGCTACGGAGACAAAAACGGAGTTCAGAACTAGCCAGGGAAGACTGACTGAAAAAATATCCCAGGCCTTCACTTCTAGAGGACTACATCCTAATACTGAGGGTGAGACAGAGCTACTCTGATATTCCCAGCAACAGCAAGCCAGTCTGGGAGAGGTGTGGCCCCAACTAGATTGAGGCCATCTGTCCCCTGGCTGTAAGAGAAGAGGGTAAGCCCTCTCTGCGGGGAGAAAACACCAACCAGAGCCAATGCAATGTTTCATATACAATGTCAGTCACTCATTAGAGAGTTGTGTGTACCACTAAGAATTTAGTGTACCAGATACATTAAGATAACTATGATTTATATGTTACAGAAAAATACAAGACAGAGAGTTCCACCAAAGCAATGGAATTTGTTGGGGCACCTGGGTGGCTCAGTTGGTTAAGTGTCCGACTCTTGATATTGGCTCAGGTCATGATCTTGCGTTTGTGAGACTGAGCCCCACATCCGGTTCCATGCTGAGCATGGAGCCTGCTTAAGATTCTTTCTCTCTCTCTGCCCCTCCCCCGCTCACGCTTGCTCTCTCTCTCTCTGAAAAATAAACATTAAAACATTTTTTTAATTAAAAAAATAAAGGAAGACAACAAAATTCAAATATTCAACAATATAACATTTGTAACTTCCAAGATCCAATAAAAATTTACCAGGAATGTAAACAGTAGCAATTTTGGCCCATAACCAGGAGAAAGAAAACAATCAACAGAAAAATGCATCAATGCAATTCACCTCATTAACAGAATAAAGGAGAAAAGCTTACAATCATTTGGATGAATACAGGAAAAAAAATTGTTAGAATTCAACACTCATACATGTTGAAAAAAAACACTTGGCAAACTAGGAATAGAAGGAAACTCTTGAAATCTGATATTGAGTATCACAAAACCTATAGCAAACACTGAATAGTGAAATATTGAAAGCTTGGCTCCTAAGATTGGGAAGAAACAAAAATACTCATTCTGACAACCTCTATTCAACATTGTGCTGAAGGTCTTCAATAGGCCAATGAGGCAGAAAAGGGAAATAAAAAGCAGATAATTAAAAAGGAAAGAAAGCCTTAAGATTATAAATAGAAGCCAAACTACCATTTTCAGAAGTGACATAATTATGTATGTAAAAAATCCAAAAGAATCTATAGTCAAACTCTAAGAAATAATCAGTGAATTAAACAACTTTACTACATACTAGGTCAACATACAAAATTATATTGTATTTCTATATATTAGTAACAAACAATTAAAAACTGTAATAAAATGTCATCAAAAAGCACCATTTATAAGAACATACAAAAATCAAAAACCTAGGAATAAATTTAATAAAAGATGGTCAAGACCCTCTATAAAAAATTATAAAACATCATTGAGATTAAAAAGCTTAAATGTAAAGTAGTACCACATTCTTAGATTGTAAAGATGTCAATTTTCCCCCACATTGATTTATGGATTCAATGTAATCTCAGTAAAAATCCCATCAAGTTTTGTTTGTTTTTTTGTAGAATTGACAAGATGCTTCTAAAATTCATATAAAGATTAAGAAAGGCCAGTATCTTGAAGAAGAATATAGCTGCTGGATATACACAACCAAATATCAAGATTATAAAGTTAACAGTAATTAAAACAGTAGAATGCTGGCACAAGAAAACTGTAAAAATGAAATTTTAGAAATAGACCCACACATAAACTATCTTTTGATTAATAACAAAGATGACATTACTGTGTAGCAAGGGAAAAAATGGTCTTCTAATAAATAGTGCTCAACTGATCCCTACGTCATATCATACAGACAAACCTATTTGAGAGGGCAGACACATAAAGTACATTCTGTATGATTCCATTTATATAAAGCTCAAAACCAAAACTAATCATGGCAGAAGACAAAATATTTATTTGGATAGGGAATAATGATTGGTAGGGGGCTTGCTAGGGAATTTCTGGAGCTGGTAATGTTCTGTTTCTTGATTTGGGTGATGATTACAAGATTATATTCACTTTATGAAAACGCATTGAGTTTGTTCACCTGACTTGTGTACTTTTCCATATGTGTAATATACCTCACTAAAAAGTTTAAACAGAAAAAAGAGGTCTGTACATGGCTGGCATCAGAGCCAAAGAAGTTTATGCATTTCACAAACAAAATACCCTCCTTCTATTGTCATTTTTTCCTAAAAATAAATGTCAATATTTCACACGATGTTTCTAAATGTATCCCTTAGGATCCCCAAATGCCTACTGGTATGTAGCACTTTCTGCAAGGTCCCACTAACTTAGGAACTCCTCATAACTGATACTTTCAATCTGTTGTGAGATTGCCAAATGTGATGTCAGAGATCTTTGCATCCATTTGACCTACATTTGACATTTCAGACTAGCCAAGTCAAGGTCAGGTGATTCTTGTAACTTAATTCTAGACAAGGACCAACAGTTTCACTTCACATGCCCAATATTAATAGTACTATGGCAATTTAAGAGAACTATGTGACCAATTTAATTCCTTAAGTATTGATGACAGCTGACATTCATCACTTCAAAGCGAGGGCTATATTTCTACAGAGGAGACACATTCTCTACTTGCTCAGATGAGCCCATTCATCTACTAAGAGGCCAAGTACAAGGGCACTTGGGTGGCTCAGTTGGTTGGGCATCTGAGTAGGCTCAGGTCATGATCTCACAGTTCGTGAGTTCAAGCCCCACATCAGACTCGGCTGCCAGTGCAAAACCAGCTTTGGATCCTCTGTCCCTCTCTGCTCTTCCCCTGCTTATGCTCTCTCAAAAATAAATAAAACTAGATCAAGAGTTGCAATGGTAGCTTCTAAAAACTTATCACAATTGATTTTGTAATTGTATAAGAGCGTCTTGCTTTGAATTATTTAATAGAATTTTACTCCTGGGAACTTCAATTCACATAGATTTTCTTACAGATCCCAAGTGCTCTAAGACTGGGTGTAGTAGGTACAGTTAAATTGGGAGGCTGAGCCAGTTGGTGTATAATGTTAATTGAAAGTGCAGGTTTTGGTAAATCTTATCTTTCCCTTTATTGTATGTTACACTTTAAAACTGTTATTTTACCTCTTCTGACTGTGCTTAAAAATAAAAAAAGCTTTAGCATTTCAGAGGCACAGATTATGTACTAGAGTTCCTTCCCATTTTATGTTTCTTATACCTTTTTCAGAATAAAACAAGTATTAATTTGGCTTTTACCCATAAATATAAACTTATAAACATCAAAACATGTTTTCTATAGATCTCTCATCTTCTAGCCTGATTTTTGGCAACCTCATATCCTCTCTGGAGTTCTAACACGAGAGGAATTCTTTAATAAGCCTGCTTTACTTATGTGCGGGGTGTAGGTATTGCTCCTTCTACTTTGTCTCAAGCAAATAAGTTTGTTTGTTTATTTTTGAGAGAGAGAGGCAGAGAGAGAAGGGAGACAGGACATCATGACCTGAGCTAAAACCAAGAGTCGGACACTTAACCGACTGAGCTAGTTAGGTGGTCCTCAAGCAAATAAGTTTAAAGAACAGCATGGCACGGGATTTTCCAGAAAGTGGGAAGATGGTTCTACCCCAGTTCAATTAACTATGGTGTCCTAGGCAAATCACCAATGCCTTTGTGTTCTTACCTACAAATTAACGATGTTCTTTCTGGCATTGGTGCCTATCACACAGTAGGCTCTCAACAGTAATGCACAAGAATTAAATTCTTTCAAAGACATCTTCCAGCTTTTTTGTATATTTAACCCAATTAATTTCTGTGAAAAGTAGTAAACCAGCAAAACAAAATGCAAATTAACTAGGCCTACTCCTGTTCCACTATTATTCTCGGGCCAGTCTGGGATTAGAAAACCACACTGGAAGGTACTCCGGAAGCAAAGGGGTAATGAGAATACAGTAGTACAGGAAGCACACTTATTCATGAACAACTGAACTAAAAAGGAAAAAAAAAAAGACCCTCCCAAATGGCCAAAATGAACTAATGAACCAAAGTAGAAAAAGATAGTATTTGATACAACCAATTCTTATCCAGAACTTTTAATTTTTTCAAAATGTCAGTAAAAGCAGTTTCTCAAAACAGCTGTTTATACTAAATCAGGCATCTCCCAAGAAGCAGCAGCTACCACTGAGGCTCTTGAATTTAAATGCACTTCAAGAAGAAGTGTTAGGTGAGTGTATTCTGTAAGTTAAAGACAGAGAGGAGAGGCATGGTGGGCACAGTCATCTCTGGAGATCAACTGAGAGGATTCAACATGTCTAATGCAAGGTAACTTTTGGGGTCCTTTATGTTAAATGTTCTCAGGAAGGAGGAGTTTTGTCATTTCCTGTATTTGCCTTTATTTTCTTGTATTATCTCTGGCCTACCCTTCTTGCCCATTCTTTTCCCTTCTTGAAACTTAAACTTTTTGAAGAAACACGCATTTAAAGGGCTGAGAAAACAAGACATATTGGAAATAAGAACTGTTCTTTCACTGCTCGGTAAGAAATGAGAAAGGTCTAGTGTGAAATACTGGAGTCTAAAATTAAAATCTAAACAGAGAATGCTCAGTGACCTTTTCTTAGGAGGCTTACATGAAAGAATGTCATGGCACACTGATCAGATTTGTATTCATTTGCATTTTCAGGATGTTGCTATTAATACATGACACTCAACAAATTACACAATATGACATTTTGTACCAATCACTTCACCTCTAGTTTTTTCTTCAGCTCTGTTACTTCAGCCTCTGGTTAATTAGGAAAAAAAAGTTAAGAGCCTTTTTTTGTTTTTGTTGTTTTTGTAGGGGAGGAAAAATTTTACCTTGACCTTTTTAGGGTTGGTGGCTGGGGCCTGTGAATTAAACCAACAAAAGACAGGTTAATAGAAGAGGCATAAAAATGTAACTAATGCTTTCAACTTTACATCCATTTTGGGTAAAAACCCCAAAGAAGCTGTTAGGCTTAGAAGTTTATATACCATCTTAACAAAGAGGGATAAATGCTGAAGCAAATAGGCAAACAAAAAGGGGCTTGGGGCTTTTAGAAGTGGCCAATTGGGGGCAAGTAAAAAATGCGGAAATGGATGAAGAGAAGGGTGATTTTAGTAAGGTTTATGCGGACTCAGCTGAGTGCCATCTGTTTCCAGTAATAAAGGTTACTGTCCTCTTCCTAGTACAGAAGAGAGGGGACACCTTGACAAATGAAAATTTATGTCTCTTTTATGAAGGGATATTTATGCCCTGAGTTTTGGCAGAAGCAGAGGACAGACAGTTCTTCCTGCATCTGCTGCTTCTCAATGGCCTTTAGCTCAAAATAACCCTTATGCCGAAATGGCACATTTCAGGGTGCCATATTATAATCCCCTTAATTTTCTAAGGGGGAAATCAAAGTTCAAATGCTCTGGCAAAGATATTGTTTCCCAAACCGTGTTCTGCAGTTAGTTCCCTAAGATGTCTTATTTAAAAACAAAAACAAAAAAGTTGTATGTTCAAAGAATTTGGGAAATGCTGAGTTAAACATGGTTTTTTTTTTTTTTTTTTTTTTCCAGCAGGAGTTCTCAGGACCTTTAATTAACTAACAATGCACTATGTTTCTGCAAAACGGGAATAATTCACTGTGTTCCTCAACCGTATTTGACCATGTAGCATGTTTTTCAAGACTAGTGTTTTCCCGTAACATATGTTGAGAAGTAATGGGATTAGCCACCTTCGTATGTAATGCAGAAGTTTGAACAGCCATGAAGTAAGTATAAGCCAAAAGATGGGAGAACTGAATAAAACTGGCACAGTATCAGTCAGCAGTAACCATGCTACATTCTGAGTCCTGCTCCAGGGGACTAAGCTCTGGTTTGTGTCCCTAGGAAGCAAACCAAAGTGTGCAAAGCTTCTGGATCCCATTGAATTAAATCCCCTCCTCGGACACTGAAGAGTACCAACGGATGAAGAAAAAATGGTCTCATGTGTTCATTCCATCCTTGGCTCAGTACAGCTCCAGTTGCATTATTCTTAAACATCTATTAACATGATTGCTTCATAATTACAAAGGCTAACTGCCAAGCCTTTTTCACAGGAAGCAAGGCACTGCTTATCTTTAACTGCTCTTCTGGCTCACGCAAAAGGGTCAGCTTTTTTAAAAAAATCTCATCTTATGTTAACCGAAGAAACATCTCTAAAAATGTCATCTGAGTGGCTGCAAGATAAAAAAGAAAAAGGACATTTGAGGCACAAAGCTAACTAAATGCAACAATTAGAGGATTTGGGGTGGGGTGTACAGGATTCAGAATTGACGGAAGTGATCAATACATCAGAAGCATGATGGAACCTAGTATCATCCCTCTGGTTATTCTGTTCTGTCAGAATTTTCATTTCAGCAGAGACCATCTTCAGTATTGTGATCCTCAATATACTGATTCTCACTCCCAATCAGTAGACTTGATCTTTGATCCTCAAATGTCAGCTGCTGCCACATGTCCCCTTCATCATCTTCCATGTTCTCAGAATAGGGGCAAAGCTAAGCACCCAAGTCAGAAGACTGGTTGGCAATTATCTTCTATTGTCTCAAAAATGTGTGTGTGTGTGGGGGGGTGGTGGGGGATGGAGAGAGAAGGGCTAGTATCTGCTGAACACCCACCCAGGTGCAAAATATTTTCACAAATATTAACAAATTAATTGTCATTAACAGACCTTTTTTCAATTTTGAGAATAAAGAAACCTGGGGCTTAAGTTATAAAATGTATTCAAGGTCAAACCAAATGTTGATAAGCAAATGAGGTAAAATTTGAGCCAGGTCTGCTCAAGAGTCCAAAGTCTATTTTATAGTATCATGCAGTTTCCTGATCATAAAAAAACCTCCGTTTATATAGGAGCACAAATGACCCACTTATGCCATTTTTCTCGGTACCTAGCACAACATCTCAACTTTTATCATGACACTAACTTCAAGAGGCCTGATAATGTTTAGATCCTCTCATTCATTTGCCCAAATCAATGGAGCTATTTATTCTCAACTGCTGGTAATGAACTTTCTTAACTCAGCATTTTGTGGAAAAAAGTCTAAATACTTGAATTGCTTCATTTCATGCTCATTCACTTGCACACATCTTTTTGGTCTGCTTTTAAAAATAGTTTCCAAAATCATGACATATTCAGATATGGTAAACAGGATGGAGGGCAATGAGAACACTAGTCTGAAATGGTCACATGGCTAGAGTACCTGTGTCTGTTGTAATCCCAAATGGAAAACTCTTGAATTTATGAAGCAATCATGCTTGTGTTTTTGACTGACAAAAACAAAACAAAACAAAAAACAATGAACAAAACACTGCCCTAGGACTATAGACTTGGATTCTAACCTGTTCTTCCATAGTTGCCACCTTAGTTAAGACTATCTGACTCAGTTTCCTCATTAATTAAAATAAAAATAGATCTCTTAAGTTCGTTTAAAAATTCCAAAATTCTATAGTCAACTGCAACTCACTGATCGTTCCTGTGAATAAACAATTTAAAATAATTCAAATCCTGGGGCACCTGGGTGGCTCAGTTGGTTAAGCGTCTGACTTCAGCTCAGGTCACGATCTCCTAGTCTGTGGGTTCGAGCCCTGTATTGGGCTCTGTGCTGACAGCCTGCAGCCTGGAGCCTGCTTCAGATTCTGTGTCTCCCCCTCTCTCTTCCCCTCCCCCGCTCATGCTCTCTCTCTCTCTCTCTCTCTCTCTCTCTCAAAAATGAATGTTAAAAAATTTTATTTAAGTAATTCAAATCCCAACACTATCATCCCTTCTAAAATTCCTTTGACAAAGGCAAAGGATTCACCCATCTTCCAGTTAAATTTTCTTTTTATCGTGACTGAAAATCAAGCAGCAGAGAAAAAAGTAAGTCACTAGCTAGACAGAGTGATACATAGTGTTTGCAAAATGGTTTACTTCATGAGAAAGCAGCCCAACAGTTTGCTTATTCTGGTTGCAGGTATCATGATTCACATCCTCTAACAGGTAGAGAGAAACATCAATCTTTTCCATGACACACAGTAATACAGTAAAGCTTCTTTCTCTCTTGCTTAGCCTGATACTAGATATTCACAGATGAAAGTAATTCTGTGAGTCCTATTCCTCATACAGATGCCCAAAACACCTGCTTCCAAATTCCTATAATCAGAGAAATTATGTAACAGACTATCTGGCTCATTCCTCACTCTGGTAACAAATAGATAAAGACTTTCCAGTATAGTTTCCTTGGCGTTTCCTTCCCCTCATCATCCCTTCCCTTTCCTTTTCTTGTGTTCTGATGAAGGAAGACACCGTGTAGTAGGAGAGTCTGACTCATCTCCACCACAGCCTGGGAGAGTTGAGCAAACACTAGTCAGTCAAAAAATCATTAACTTGACTTTCTTGGTTTAATTTCTTTATAAGAGTTCATTCCTTCAATACATCAGGATTAGAAGCATTTCAGTGGCAGTGTGTGGTTCTTGCCTATTTCCTCAAAGGTTCTTTGTACATGGTCAAACCTTTAGGTAGATGCACGACAGGGGATACTTTGGGGGAAATGCTCCGCGTTAGCCACTCTAGCAGACATCTAAATGGGGAAGAGAAGTAGTGGGCAAGTTCTCCCTACCTTATTCATCTCTCTTCTGGCCACCACGCCCAGGAAACTTCATAAGCAGAGGTCCCATGTCAGAAAACATCAGTCACACTATTAATTTTACCATCACAGAATCTATTCTACCTTTCATTCACATTGAGGACAGTATAGTAACCTCAGAACAATGCTTCTCAAACTACAAAGCGCATATAAGTCCCCTGGACACTTTGCTGAAATGCTGATTCACATTTAATAGAGCTGGGGTAGAGTCCACACTGCTGCAATTTTAACAAGGTTCAGTGGATGCTGATACTTCTAGTTTGCAAATCACACTTGAGTAGCAAGGTCCTACTCTGCCCTCCCAAATCTAGAGCACATTTTACCTTAAGGTCTCCTTGTGGCTGGTTATCTACCAAGAAAACTAAACAGGGCAGAAGATTCAGAACCTCTGCATTGTGAGAGCTCTATCCTATATAGGGGAATTGGGTTCACTGACTTTCACTGCCCAGACTCTGGATCTTTCTTCCTGCCCAGACGGATTTGCCAGATCTTCTTGATCAGCTGAATGACATACCCTGGCTCAGCCTTACCAGCTTGATTTGATGCCACTCTGCCAGCAACTCAAACATTAGGAACACTTGCTAAAATACAAATGCCCAGTCCTAACCCTGAGATTCAGATTTATCAGGTCAAGAGTGGCCCCAAGAATGAACAGACACTCTAGGTGGTTCCAATACATTATGAGACTTTGGGGCAGGAAATACATGTAGCCTCTTTGATCAGAGAAATCTAGACCTATCTATGGCTGTTAATGCCTTTACATCAAGGAAGACAGCCAAGAAAGGTAAGAAAAAAGGAATCACAATTTGAGGATCTGATACTATAACAGAAGAAACAACTTCCTCCCCAATTTGAACACTTACTTAAGGGTGCTTATGGTTGATTTCAGTGTATTTGATCCCCTTCTTTAGAGAAGTTCACTGAAAATGTAAAGTATGTCTTATATATTCTATAGCAAATTCTTTTAATGTAGGTATGAATAAGATATATTTGGTTAATTATAAAAGGAATGGCTATTTGCCCTTCTGACTGAAGAAATGAAACTGAAGTTGCTCATACACATACAATTTTCTTTTAAACATATCCAAGAAGACAAGCACGGAGATCAATTAACAAAAATAAGGACTTAACATTAATTAGTACCCTTAAAATAGCAGAAGCAAATATAAAATACAAAAAGCAGCTTTACTTAGACTTTATGAATGAAATGTCCTCCCTAAGAAAGGCTACAGTTGGACTACTTGGTCTCTTCTGAGGCAGGTGTGACATGCTGGGGGGTGTTAGCCTCTGCTGGTACAGCTGCAGGTCCTGCCATAGAAACAGTGGTATCAGACACAGGAGGGACAGCTTCTGGATTGGAACTAGCTCCTGTGTGATCGGGGGTGGTCTCAGTCTGAGAGGCTGAGGATTCTTGACTGGAGCTGGCATCTGTGAGACTGGACAGATCAGCCTGGGGAGGATTGGCTTCTTCTTCTATTTCTAGTTCTGTTTCCTGACTTTGAACTTCCTCAGCTTCTTCAACCATAGCAGGTGGTAGCTGTAATAAAGTCTAATGAAAAAAAAGAAAACATCAATATGAACTCAAATGAAAGAAAAACACTGGCTTACAAAGCTAAACTCTCACATTAATGTTATTTTCTTAATAGATATCGTTCAATCTACAGTTTTCCAAAACACTCCTGGCCATATTATAATACAAACGTAACAACTCTGATGACAATGCCTAGGTCTTCCTGACTCAAAGATCAAAGTACATATTAAATCTTCAGAGAAGAAAATAATATAAAAATTGATAAGCTTAAAAAAGCTAAAAAGCAAAAATATCTGCTATAACACTTCTGCAAAAACACTGGCTCGTTAGGACTGACCGACAACAGCTCAAGAAAGGGCCAACTTTAATCAAGGAGCCATGTGAGGGGAGGAACCAAGCCTTCAGACAAAACCATGGCCAAGAGGGAACAGCATGGTACAAAGCTTCTGTCTCACTCCACCAGAACACTGGAGCAGCTCCACATGCTTAACCTTCCCTTTAGAACAGCTACAATAAAAAAGGCCAACCATGACAAGTGTGGGTGAGGATATGCAGCTACAGCTCTCACACACTGCTGCTGGCAGTATGGTGCAACTACTTTGTAAAAACAGATTGGCAGTTTCTTAAAGAGTTGGACACATAGGGGCACCTGGGTGGCTTAGCTGATTAAGCATTGGACTCTTGATTTCAGCTCAGGTCATGATCTCACAGTTGGTGAGTTCAAGCCTCACGTCAAGCTCTGTGCATGGAGCCTGCTTGGGATCCTCTCCCTCTCTCTCTGCCCCTCCCCTACTCATGCTCTCTGTCTCAAAATAAACAAATAAACTTAAAAAAAAATTTTTTTAAAGTTGAACACATATTCACTCCATTATTCAGCCATTCTACTCCTAAGGAATTTACCCAAAAGAAAATACAAAGATTTGTGTAAGAATGTTCACAGGAGCTTTATTTGTAATAGCCAGACTTGGAAAGAACCCAACTGTCCAGCAACAGGTCAACGGGTACACTTGGTACATCCATATAATGGAACATTATTTGTCAATAAAAAGGAAATGACAGTATACCGATTGACAGGAAGATCTCTGGGGCCTGGAGAAGGTGGGAAAGGGACCGGTGAAAGATCAGAGGGGTTACCAAGGGGCACTAGGAACCTTCTGGAAATAATTAGTATGTTCATTATCTTGATTGCAGTGATGGCTTCACAGGTATTTACATATGTCAGAACATACTGAATTATATACTTAAATATGTAGAACTTATTGTTTGCCAAATTCTATCCACATAAAGGTGTTTTTAAATCTCTCTCTCAAAATAAATAAACTTTAAATAAATGGATGTTACATGAATAACAACAACCCTGTTTGGTTTAGCTGTTTTCCCACAGCAATCAAATACTTTAAAGGTATAATCTCCAAAGGCAAAGATTCTTTCTACAACAACAACAAAAATAAGACTGAATTTTGAGAAAACTCACCTGATGATAATGATGTGTGGTCTGTATCAAATGCATGTACATGTTATATACAAAGTTTGCCATCTGGGGCATATTCTTTATTATCTGTACTTCATGAGGTGGCCTCTCTCCATTCTAGAAGAAGGCAAAAAGAAAGTTAAGTACAGTAAGAAAGTTAATATGCTAAAAGCGAACATTCTAAAAGCCCATGTCTTATGTATAAGCACTAGGGTTTGGAGGACATAAGAACAGTAACAGGACAGGGTGCCTGGGTGGCTCAATGGGTTAAGTGTCCAACTCTTTGTCTTTTCTTTTTTTTCTTTTTTTTAATGTTTACTTCTGAGAGAGAGAGACAGACCATGAAGGGGGAGGGACAGAGAGAGGGGGACAGACAGAACCTGAAGCAGGCTTGAGACTCTGAGCTGTCAGCACAGAGCCCAATGCGGGGCTCAAACTCACAAATCGTGAGATCATAACCTGAGCTGAAGTCAGATGCTTAACCAACTGAGCCACCCAGGTGCCCCAAATGTCTGACTCTTGATTTCCATTCAGGTCATAATCTTGTGGTCATGGGATCAAGCCCCAGGTTGGGCTCCTCCCTGGTTATGGAGCCTGCTTAGGATTCTCTCTCTCCCTTTGCCTCTCGCTCATGTTTTCTCTATTAAAAAAAAAAAAAAAAAAGGACAAGAAGGACAAGAATAGTCACAGGACATTAAGAAACAAGTGTGAGTGACTGGGGCGCCTGGATGGCTCAGTTGGTTGAGTATCCAACTTTGGCTCAGGTCATGATTTTGCAGTTTGTGAGTTCAAGCCCCACATCGGGCTTGCTGCTTTCAGCAAATAGCCTGCTTCAGATCTTCTGTCCTCCCTTCTCTCTCAAAAATAAATAAAAGATTTAAAAAAAAAAAAAAAAGATGTTAAGTGTGAGAGTCCAATAAGGACTTCAGAAAGAGAAAGTGATTCAATTTAAATTTAGTAAAAGAGACTAGAAGAAAGCTAAGAGTTACTACCTTATAATACAATTTCAGGTTGGTAAGTAAAATTTATGAGTTTTGGTCTAATTCATGCAGAAGAGTAAGAGATAAATGATCAGTTGAATAGAAAGAAAAATCAACATTGTCTAAAGTATTGTCTCCAATAACATGTATGCAACAAAGGCAATTTTCAATTTTGTTCAGAAAGAAAATATTAAACCTATTTTTCCTATTTTTGTTTTTCCAAAAATAAGCTAATATTACTGGTATTTAATATATAGACTTGTGGGGCGCCTGGGTGGCACAGTCGGTTAAGCGTCCGACTTCAGCCAGGTCACGATCTCGCGGTCCGTGAGTTTGAGCCCCGCGTCAGGCTCTGGGCTGATGGCTCGGAGCCTGGAGCCTGTTTCCGATTCTGTGTCTCCCTCTCTCTCTGCCCCTCCCCCGTTCATGCTCTGTCTCTCTCTGTCCCAAAAATAAATAAAAAACGTTGAAAAAAAAAAAAAATATATAGACTTGTTAGTCATAAGGGGGAATATTCAAGAAATTTTTCCCTAATAAAGCATATGGTCAAATGCTAGTCTAAAGTGCAAATTTTGTGGTATCTAAGAACTCTTTGGGGGAGACTTAAATTGTGGGAATCCCAGATTCAGTAAGTCTGACACAGAATGAGGTGATTCTGATGCAGTCGTTTCCCACAAAAATCTGAGAAACACTGCTCTAAAGTGGTAAAGCATGAATGAAGACAATAAAAAATGTGCATTTCTTCCTAAACCATCCTAGAATAAAGATGAA
The DNA here is from genome assembly GCF_018350195.1 of Panthera tigris. Classification (NCBI taxonomy): domain Eukaryota; kingdom Metazoa; phylum Chordata; class Mammalia; order Carnivora; family Felidae; genus Panthera; species Panthera tigris. Next base: position 67,541,703 of record NC_056665.1, on the reverse strand, counting down.
CAACTTTCCTATTTATAGTCAACTCTAAAATATTTTATAAAGTCTCACCCTTTCTCACTGTAGAAGCAATTCAGAAGACTATAAAGGTAAAAAATTTTACCATAAAGTAACAAATTAAGGCATGTAACATCAGAAATATGAAGTGTATTAAATGGTATTTCTCAGAATTAGGCAGGATGGTAGTATTACATGTAAGTAGGTGTTCTTTTGATAATGGTCACTTTCTGCAATGGTTACCACTTCGGTGTGCCAAGACCGCCATGCCGTTACAACTATGAAATACTACCTTTACAACATGGAAGGCTTTTTGTTTGTTTTGTTTTTGTTTGTTTGCTTATTTTCTGGTGGCTCTGCTGGGAGCTGCCTCTTCTGAGACACAGCACTAGCGGCACAGCCCCGCCTGGCTCCAACACTGATCTCTTGAGCAGAAGGTGGGGAGATGCTCTCAGGTAGTCCCCCAAGGGCTTGACTCCATGGTGTTGGGTAAGGCACTAGTTTTTAAGCCTTCTGTTCATTGGTACTGCCTGATCTCCTCCACGTGTCTCCAGGTGTGTCCCTGCAGCCTTTGGATAAAAAGACTGCCTCAGACCTTGTGTTAGGAATCTGCCTGTTTAATAATCAGCCCACAAAAGAATGAGAAGTTCAGAGCCATAGGATTGTGTCCAGACTTCAGAGGCTGACATTCAAGGCTTTACATGACTCCACCCCCTCATATCATTCCACCCTCATCCTTCTATTCCTCTACAGAAGCATTGCTTTAAAAAAAAAAATGCAGTTAAAAAAAAAAGTACTCAGCCTTATTATAAAACAAACACACAGCATTTAATCTTTTCTTCAAAAGGGGGAGTAGGGGGGGCAAATAGGTGTACTGTGAACATTGAAAACAGCTTTATTTAAAACCCAAATGGATCTCTAAGACATTGCATTAAATGAAAAATGCAAAGCTCAAAAGTGACAACCTAAAGATTAATGAGTATGCTAACCTTTATGTAAGAAAGAAAACAATATAAAAAAATAATCAGGTTATTTGCTCCTTTATGCAAAAGGAATGTAGGAAGCATAAACCAGAAATTAAAGGGACTGGTCACCTTTTGGGGTGGGGGTGGAAAAGGGGAGCAAAGATGAGAGGTTTAACAATGGTAGCAGCGATGAGGAGGCAATGACATTTCTGAGCATGTCCTTTGTTAAGTGTATGTGCTATTCCCTCTGACATTCTCCAAAAATGTAGGTAAGAAAGGGTTCTCAAGAGCTAAACCATTTATTACTCTGTTATCAAGTAATTACTTAAGTTCTCCTTAAAAAGCTGAAGAGAGGCAGTACAGTACAGTGATTAACAAGGAGGATTCTGGAGTTACACTGCCTGGGTTTTCAAATCTTGGATTCTCCATCTATGAGATGCATGACCAAACTACTTAACTTTGCTAACCCTTAGTTTCCTCATATGTAAAATGGAGTTAATAAGAAACCTTACTGAAAAGGACTATTAGATGAAGTGAGATCATGCATGTAAAGAACTCACTGCCTAGTACCTAGTGAGTACTCAATGTTAGCATGTATTGTTATTTTGTGCAGATAATCTAATTCAGTTCCACAGTGTAAGGAGTGCTCTAAACCAGTGATCGGATGATCTATGTGATGATGTTCCTAGCTACTGTGATCATCTGTAAGAGAGCACTGCTCTATACAGCGAAGAAAGAGTCCTACCTTTCTACTGGTTGGGAAAGGTTCTGTTGGAATTATATGCAAATGAAGTGGACGGGCAGTGAGCTGGCTAAAAGCTGGCGTTAGCTCAAAACAGTTTTGGAAGAGGGATACTCTTGCGAAGATATACAGTCCAAGTCTGGCTCTAGACATGGCCACCACCAAGCGACGGACATCCCTTTGGAAAACAAACAATATTAATTAACATAGTTCAAGATTAATAACATAAGTATGCAGCTTGTTTTCTTGTTTTTTTTTTAACATATTCCACTCATTATTTCTGTTCAGCTATGGCAATAAAAAGTTAAGCTTCTTAAAAACTTAATAGAATAAACATTAAGTTAATCAGTGTCGTGTGACTAGTTAAACCGAGTAAAGTTAATGCTTTATCACTGACCTCCATGTTTTTGTTTTTGTGAGGGGGGAATCACGACCAATGCACTGATTAAAAGATCTAAGTAGATATAGTAGTATTATGGTACAAGAAGTCACGTCTTAAGAATGTGAAAAAGACAAAAGCACTAGACAGTAATAAAAAAAAGGTGGAGACTGCACGAGGCAGTATTCATGTATTCATACTGTGAGTTTTGGAGACATTTTAATTACGTAAATCATGATGATGCCGTATTTAGACAGTAGCTATAAATAAGCAAAAACAAACTATTTTAGAATGCAATAATCCTGAAACAATTTCTTGAAAATTACATCTTTGTTTACTCTTACATAAAAGTTATCAGTCTAATGGAACCTAATGAGCGGGGCTAAGCTCCAAGCAGATTTTGACTTAAATGACAACATTATGAGAGCTTGGAGAATTTTTTCTTTATATCCACCAAATAAAATAATAAAATGAACTCTCATTATAGTTTTTGCCACTAAGTTATATGAGATAAAAGTTTACACAAAACTAAATGGCTGCTTTGTAATAAGAAGGTATTATTCCCATAATTCTCTAGCACATAAATACATCACAATAAATGATAAAAATAGATCATTGTTTGTTTTGACAATTCTTAATCCTGGGAGAACAAATGGTTCCTTTATCCTCTAACAGTGAGGCTGAAAGACTGTGTGAGGAAAAAGTCAGAAATCCTATGCAATGAGAAATGTACTCTGAAGACTATTTTTACCACCTTCTTAACTCTTTTAATTTCTGACACTGTTTCCAAAAAACATCATATATTAAGATTTTATAATAAAATTCTGTCTCTGCTACTGAAAATTAAAAAGTAAATGTACTAAATATATTAAAGATTCAAAAAATTCAGATGCAATGACAATAGTTAACTACATAAAGAATCTGATATTGTTACACTCCAACAAAAAGCTGCTAAACCAAAAGCTGCCATACCAATTAATTATACTTTAAACTTAAAAAAATTTAAAGCCACTTAGCTACAGAAGTTCAAAATTGGAGCAGATAGTAAAGTTTAATAATATAAACATTTTTCCTTATGTACCTCAGATGGCCCACTGCCCTGGTTCGTACTAGAGAAAGAAGAATATAATCATTCTGTTGACCTTGAAATCTGTCAACAGTTGTCACCTAGGGAGAAAAAAAATGGAAAATATGGTATCTTTTCAAACGCACCATAACAAGACTTTAGAGAGATCATTTAAATCATATGCCAGCACAAAAATCTTATCATTAGAATAATCCCAAGAGAAACATGATCATATACTTGGAATTGAGAAAAACAGTTGATGAACACTATGAAATAAATCTCAGGAACCAGATTAGACTATGTCCCCATGTTATTTACACTTACAGCACTCACCTTTACCTCTGCTGACAACGAAGTAACTATCTGTAGAATTAACAGTCTTCCCCCACTAGACGACCCAAGTCCATGGACACAGGTCCTGTTTATCTTATTACCTGGTATACCAGTTTGATGCCCAGCAACATAACCTAGCATTCTCACTTAGGATTTAATGGTGTACAGCACAGTGATTTCAGAATTCTTCACATCACGCAGTGCTCACCACTGCAAGAGTACTCCTTAATCCCTATCATCTATTTAACCCATTCCCTCACCCTCCTCCCCTCCGGTAACCATTAGTTTGTTCTCTATAATTAGAAGTGTTTCTTAATTTGTCACACTTTTTTCCCCCTCCTTTGCTCATTTGTTTTGTTTTTTAAACTCCACATGAATGAAATCATATGGTATCTGTCTTTCTCTGACTTATTTCCCTTAGCATGGTACTCTCTAGTTCCAACCATGTTGCTACAAATGGCAGGATTTCATTATTTCTTTAATGGGTAATATTCCACTGTGTGTGTGTATGTGTGTGTACACATCTTCTTTATCATCAATCCATGGACACTTTGGCTGCTTCTGTATCTTGGCTATTGTACCTAAGTGCATATATCCCTTTGAAATAGTGTTTTTATATTCTTTGGGTAAATAGCCAGTAGTGCGATTGCTGGATCATAGGGTAGATCTATTTTTAATTTTATGAAGAACCTCCTTACTGTTTTCCACAGGGGCTGCAGCAGTTTGCATTTGGTTTGGGGCTACCTTGAATAAAGCTGCAGTTCATGTATAAGTAGATTTGTGAACATGTTTTCATTGCTCTTGAATGACTATCTAGGAGTGAAATTGCTGAGTTGTATGGTAAGTGTATGTTTAACTTCACGAGAAACTGTCAAAATGTTTTCCAAAGGTGCTGTGCCACTTTACACATCCACCAGCACTGTTCCAGATTCAGAGTTCCAGTTTCTCCACATCCTTGCCGACACTTGGTATACTGTCAACCTCGTCAATTTTAGCCAATCTACTTGGTGTGTCATTGTAGTTTTAATCTGTATTTCCCTGACAATGAACGATGGTAAGCATTTTTCATGTGCTTATGGGCCATTCCTATGTCTTCCTGCATGAAGTACCTATTCATTTGCCATTTTGTATTGGGTTGTCTTTATTTAACAATGACTGTCACAGGAGTTCTTATATTTTGGATTTAAGTCCTTTGCTCTTACACGTGGATATAATCCCTGGAAATGTGTTCCCAACCTGACCATGTGGAGAGCTTGTCTGAGAAATGGGTTCATACACTGAGAATGGCAGAGCAGAAGGATGGAATGAATCTTGGTCTTTGATGACATGATGGAGTCATTTCTGTAACCCAACCCTGGAGCCATTCCATTTTCATCTTCTTGTGTGAGAGAGAGTAACTTTCTTCTATTATTTCAGTTAAGCTTTTGTGTTATAAATAATAAAAGGACTCGGATACCGATGTTCTACTTCTCAACTCTCTGTATTTCAAAGCTATTAGTTTCTCACTTCCACGCTCCACATTCCTTATGGAGTGGCCGGTGTGTCCTTGTACTCTTTTCAACTGTCTCCATTTCCGGGTTTTTGTTTTATTTTCTTCCAGCTCACATTTCATCTCTTCCCGAGTTCTTCCATTTCTCTGCTTTGTAGCCTTCCCTCACAGAAATGATTACTTCATTAAGCATTTTAAAATCCACTGCCAAGTATGTATTTGATGTTTTCATCTGTTCCAGGACAACGCGTTATCTGAGGCAAACGTCTTGTCAGTATGCTTTGTGCTAGGTTCCTTTGTCTGACTCTTTCATCACTGAATAAGTGGGTTTCTTGGATTAGCTATGTGCAAGAGGTTAAACTGGGGTGAGCTGGACAGTTTCCTAAAGGCTGCATTTCCACAACAGAAGGTTCTCATTTCCTCTGCTGCTGTAGAGACGAGTCTACTTTTTGGCGAACATGAAGGCTTCTTTGAACCAATCTGGGACCAGGAACACTTCTAATTCCCACATCTATTGTTGAGTAATAAGAAGGTGGCTCTTACACTTCAGAGTGTGCCACTCACCTTCAGAAAGTGCTTTCAAGACTGGTCCCCTAAATTCTCTTCTTCCCACATTTTCTTTCTGTTCTTGGTCACCTGATCTATGTCATCTCCCTAACAATGGAGTTTGTCTTCTTCCATTTTCCTGTTACTCTTGGATGATTTCCAAGAAAAAGTGAGAGCACTTTGATATAGCCATGTTTACAACCAAGGTCTTAATTTCATCATTAGTAATATATTTGTTATCCTTAACTTTCAGCCCTTTATTGATATAATCAAGTGTCTTCATATTTATTTGATATTACTCCATGCCACATAAAAAACTTAAAAAGTATAAAAATAATTGTCAGGTCTGATGGTACTTTACAATCTTCTCTGATTCTCAAGAAAAAACACTCTCCCACACACATACAGTAAAAAGCAGTACAAATTATACCTTTGCAAAATAACAAAATAAAAAGTTCTATAATTTCTTTTTTCCTTTTTGAAGGTTTCAATTTTGATGAAATGCAATTTGTCAAAATGTTTTTTTTTTATGAAATTTATTGTCAAATTGGTTTCCATATAACACCCAGTGCTCATCCCAAAAAATGCCCTCTTCAATACCCATCACCCACCCTCCCCTCCCTCCCACCCCCCATCAACCCTCAGTTTGTTCTGTTTTTAAGAGTTTCTTATGCTTTGGCTCTCTCTCCCACTCTAACCTCTTTTTTTTTCCTTCCCCTCCCCCATGGGTTTGTTAAGTTTCTCACGATCCATATAAGAGTGAAAACATATGGTATCTGTCTTTCTCTGTATGGCTTATTTCACTTAGCATAACACTCTCCAGTTCCATCCACGTTGCTAAAAAGTTCTATAATTTCTATTTCTATTATAACGGTACATAAATAATGTCATTTCATTATCCTTCATTTTACCAACAAAAAGTTTCAGGATCATTTACTTCTGATTATCACCAACAAAAGTCTTTAATGTGATAGCTGAGACAGAAGTTCACAGTAAACCAACAACAATCTCAGCTAGGACTGCCAAAGAATTATTTATAGTTCCTATTATTTCATTTTCTCACATCATGAAAGGAGATAGCAAAGAGACAAAGTAGAACATAAATAACTCATAATAAATACAAATTTTTCCACTTGCCAACATGATGAATAAGAGAACATATAATATTCATAAAATTACCTTATTTGGTCTTCCAATCAATGGATTGCTTCCACATCGTCTATTGATGATGTCACGAATAAGATGCTTTTGCCCATTATATGTTGTTAGAATACTGATCTTGTCAGCAGGGTAACCAAGTAAACACATGTACATAAAAAGTGCCACTACATATTCTGCTTCTCCAAGATTCTGTAATGTAAACATAAACAGATTATGTCTTTACTTCCTTTCATTTCAGTGTTTCAGAGAGAATGGCAAACTGGCACAACTGTTGATTTATTACAATTCAAGAAGTGACATTAACTTGGATAACTGAACACCTTCTGTAAAACTGAGAGATAATTCTATCCTAGATTAATAATGATAAATAAAGAGTATATGGTAATTATTTCTCTTTGATATTTGGAATATATCAGTGATATATGGAATAATCATAAAATAATTTACCAACTTAACGGCTTAATATTTCTGGGACCACCACAATCATAATAAAGATCAATAATATTCTGCTACAATACACTGCAACTGTAGGTATGAATGAAATAGTAACACAAAGGAGCAAGGTAACCATCTAAGAAGCCAGCAGAAAAATCCAGTCTAATAGCAGTGGACTCTCAATTGGGGTGCAATGTTTTCTCCTTTTTCCTTAGTATTTCCTTGTGTGTTTTATGTTTGGTCTCTTCTTATGGTTGCCATCTCTACCAGACCACTTTAAAGTGAGCAGAGAATGCGGCCTCAAATTGGTCAGTCTGGCTTACATTTATGCTAAGCTGAACCTGAAAGCGAGGAAGCGAACCCAAAGCTTTGTCCAGTTCAGTAGCGACTAAATCAAAAGCATTAGAAGACAGAAAAAAGTAAAATGAGAACATAAAACACAACATGAAAATCAAAAGAGAAAGACAAGAAGCTGGAAGCTGGGTTTCATGTAAAGGCAAAAGGAAAATTCTGGAAGACCTTCAGAAAAATCATTTATATTCTGATTCTGGGTTACACTCACAGCTTGAGTTACCTCTTTCATTTAACTTTTCTAGTTCTTTGGAAGACAGGAGGGAAGAAAAGCTACATGACTGTAAATCTGTTGTCTGTACTGATAGTAACTACATTTATCTAAACATCAGCTCTAACATAGGTAAAATCTTTTGATGTATATGCTGCTGGATCTTTAATATAGATTATCTGTATACACTCCTATGTTTTGTTGATCCTCTTTAAAAATAAAATGGGGGGGGGGTGCGCCTGGGTGGCTCAGTGGGTTGAGCACCTGACTTCGGCTCACGTCATGATCTATTGGTTCAAGGGTTGGAGCCCTGGGTCAAGCTCTGTGCTGGCAGCTCAGAGCCGGGAGCCTGCTTCGGTTTCTGTGTCTCCCTCTCTCTCTCTCTGCCCCTCCCCTGCTCATGCTCTGTCTTTCTCTCAAAAATAAATAAACATTAAAAAACAATTACTATCACTTAAAAAAATAAATAAATAAAAATAAAAATAAAATGGGATCCTATACAACGTATTTTGAAACCTGACTTTTTTTCATTTAATATAGCATAAACATTTTCCCTGTCAGTAAACAAAGTTATAATCTTAGGATTCTCAATGCCTATTCATTATTTCATTATATGAAATAGGTAATAATGTAATTACTCCCCACTGATATTTAGGTTGTTTCTCTTTTCTAAAATACTATGCAGTAAAAGAAAAAAGATATGATAGATATTTTAGCATATAAGTCTTTGCAAACTTGTCCAATAATTTTTTAGGATAAATTCCTTAGAGTGAGAACACTGCTTTTAATACATACTGACAGTTCACCAAACTGTTTTCCTACTAGCATTGCAAGAGTATAGAATTTCCGCAAACCAACTCCATGCTGAGTATTACTGGAGGTGAAAATACCGTCCGGTAACTTATAGCTGCTACGAATCTCTTTTTTTGCGTGAAACACAATATTCTTGTCCTTACTGCCTTTGTCTGTTTGGGTGTTGATTATTTTAAAAGGTGACTTATAGGAGTTCTGTATGTATGTTCAGAATTCAAATCCACAATTTGTTAAATCTTAAAAATAAATTTTATCTCCAATCAATATTTTTCTTTATGACGTCTACTTTTGGTAACGAGTTTAAGGCCTTTCTCATCCCAACGTTACGTATTCATCAGTATTTTCTTCTTTCTAGTGTGTTTATACTTTTTTTTCTTTGATGTATCTTTATCTGAAATTGAAAATTTTTGTGTTGTGTATGAGGCAGGGACCTAGTTTTCCTTTTTTCAATGGCTAGCCAAATGGTTCGGTATCACTGATTTAGGTAGTAATTCAGCTAGGCAAATGCAAAATAAACCTAAAAATTTTATGTTTTTTCTTACCTGATAAAAATAAGGATTAGGTTCAGACTCTCCCACTCCTTGAAAATCTTCCACATTGATGAGCTGGAAGTCATAAAGCAAGCCGGCATTTGCTGTACTAAACTCCGGCAAGAGCTGTACGTGGGGTAAGTTTCCCAGATTCTTGTATCGCCAGTTGTAGAGGTTACACAAGCTTCCGAAAGACAAATCCCACCCCAAACAGGAAACGTTAATAATGTAAAATCTTCTAATATACATAAGGGGGTTCCTAAGGAACTGTGCTGTTCCTTTTAATTCTCATGTTAACCATTTTGCTCTCATCGTTTTAGCAATGATGCTTTTTCAACTTTGCCTCCCTGCTTCAAGCAACCAAAGGTCAGAAGACTTGATGATACTATAGAGATGAAGCTCTATTGTGTACTCTGAGGTAAATGTTATCTTTAATCCTTAAATTAAAAAACCAGGAAAAAAAATCAGGGAAGAGCCTGTAACTTGAGGAATATTTTGAGGTAATTATGAGATGGGGCCTATATACTCAATATAAATAAGAACTGGTGTGTTTTCCTCGTTTACCTTTTGCTTTAGATTTCAAAATGATATTAACTGTATATCTTCTGGGGGCATAAAGACAGTGAAAGTGACAGAGAAAAGAAGTCCTCAGTTCGCAAATCACATACATTAATCTTAGTGAACGAAGTGCAGGAAATTACTCAGTTCACATACCACGCAAAAGGCAATACAGGCACTTTCAGATTTGTAGACGCCAAGTTCCTAGACAGCTGGGAATACTAGAGTCTCTACAGAATATGCTATCAAATACTTGGATTACGGAACAGGGGTCCTTAAACAGGGAATACTTAAGGCTCCTTTACCTTGCTCTGGCTCGCCCTTGAGCATCAAGGTCCACAGTAGGAACTCCAACACGGACAAAGCGAGTGAACAGAGACTGCTCCATATTTGAATACTTCTGAAAGGCCATATTCTTAATGACTGGAGGTAACTGGTGATGATCACCAATCATAATCCAGCGTTTCAGTCGGCTAAAACCATCTTGAGGATTCTAGAAATGAAAAGTGAGGAGATGACAAAATACTCTGATTAATATATTATCCTATTAGTCTCCAATTTATCATACAAGAGTCCTATTTACAAAACAGCTTTATTAGCTTACTAACTCTCATTCACCAGCTCCACAGAGAGACATCTGGCAAATGTACAGAATGACTTGTGAGCCACAAACAGGTGCCATCACCCTCGTGGCTCACAGTGGGTGAGGGAGGGTGGAAGGATTGAGAGGGCAAGCATGAAATTAACTCTGCTTTACCAGGTAGGGCAATCCAAAGAGGTCTGGAAGACTCTGGTCAGAATTAAGCAAAGGGTACACAGAAAGAAACAGATGCCCAAACATGGAAATGGAAGGATGTCAGAGTAGACACCTCATATCACAATTACGCTGAGAACCAGTTCTGAAAACCTCCAAAGCAGTAAAAATTATGTCTTTAATATTTCCCACAGTATTACTTCCATTTCCTGCTTTATAGCTCTCCTTGTTCCTTGAAACATACCCTGACAAAATGCATTCCAAGTCCAAAATAATTTGGCTTATAAAACAACTTTTAGAACCCAATTTATCTATGAATTAAAGCAGTCTTTATTCTTAAACTGGGATTCCACATTTTGTTTTTAATTCTTCCATAGTAAAGACTATGGTACAGTAAGAAACATTCTTAAACATCATCAGTTGGCTAAAAAAATTTAGGCATAAAATAAAGAAAAGCAATGTACTCAGTGAACATCAAAAACAATTCTAGAAACAACTCTAACAAAAGAAATGAAAAAATAGCTCATCTACCCTCCAAACTGCATAACAACGTAATTTTCCTGATTAAAATTACTAAGCCTTTTCAAAACTTAAAGATAAACTATGAATTTTTAAATAGTACTCCCGGAAACAAAACAAACTACTAAATAACCACTGAACAGATTAAAGGAAGTTTACAGGCTTAAAATAGATTAGCAACCATAATGAAGTTAAAGAGAATATGTAATTATGGCAATTAGCACCCCAAAACTGTGTAGCTTTTTGACACTGCCCCCCGGAATTCTTCAAACTCTACTTTCTTTGTTTCAGACCTCAGTCTCCTCCTACCTGTAGAAGAAGAGGTATAAAAGTTTCTATCTCCAGAATCTGCGCAGCCTCTTCCATTAAAATGTTGTCATACTGAGAAAGGGAGAAAAAAGGAAATCTTGTCAAAAAGGCAGCTTGAAATCTAAACAACTACCACCATAACTGTAACAACTAGCCAAAAAACCCCCAAATAATATTAGACAAAAATAACATCATACAAATTATTCAAACATGATGCCCCTGGTTTTCTAGTTCAAGTCTTAGACCTCAGGGAAATCCTCTAAATAAACAACTACCTTGAGGAGATCTCACAGATCATTTCTTGCATTGCCCATCAACTTAAGTTATTTTCAATTCTGTTCTTTAAGTTCTACATAAGCAAGAATCAAATTATGATTATATATGAGGTCATTTCCATTGATACTCTTACCCTAGGTAGTATTTGGGAGCATTTATTTTTCCCTTATGAATTCTACCAAGCACATGATAATCCACCTCTGTTGTATCCCTGGCAATTTGTCACCAAAGCATGAAATTTTATCTTCAAAACTCCCTCTCCATTTCTACCACCACGACCACTGAAATCCAAGCCACTTCTCTATTGCCAGAAATCTCTTTACTAGCCCTTCCCCTTCCTGGCTTGCCTCTCATAAACCACTGATACAACAGGCATCAGATCATGTCACCGACCGGTTCCAAATCCTTCAATGGCTTCTAATTGTCTTAGGAAAGAAATCCCTGAACATGGCCTGCACGAGATGCATTAATAAGGGCCTATATTCAATTTGGTCTCTGTCTTCCTCTCCTACCCTTCTCCTTACTAATTACACACTTTAACCATGTTGACCTATTTCATTTTCTTAGAAATGGCAAAATGTTCTGACTTCAGGCCCTCTGTAATACTATTCTCTCATTTTTTTGTTTGCTTGGCTTTTTCTTATTCTTAAAGTACCAGCTTAAAACCCACTTTATCCAGGTCTTCTCTCACCTCCAAATCTAAAACTGATTTCACAGAACTCTGTCCATTTGTCTCACAGCACATCACGATTTGTAATTCTATCTGTATATTTACTTGTTTGGTATCTGTATCCTTCCACTAGCCCAGTTTCTGGTAACGCCAAGTACTGCACACTTATAAAATAATGAAAAATCTAGTCTTTCTCCAACATAAGGAATTTTCCTTCTTTCTTTCATGATTACTTCCATCTGCCCAATTATCTGCTAGATCTATTCTCGACATGCTTTCCTTCCCCTCCACTTCTAATTCTGATTGTTAGTGTGACATCCCCTTCCTTGTCTTATTGGTAAAATACCTTCTTTGAGAATCTCACTAAATACAAAGTAGAGTTCCTTTTTTTGTGTGTTTTTAAAGTTTTCTCCTCTTAGTCTGTTTTCTAGAGAGGCAGAAGGTAGGAACATATATTTACTCTTAATGATTAACTAACCCTCTGCTTTTAAATGGATTGTATTGTTTATATATACAGTACTATAATTTCTGTGCTATTAATTTTTACCAAACTCCGCTTGTACCTATTTGTTTGTCCAAGATAAGTAGCTAAGATGAATTTCCATTGGATATCCAATGATGAAAGTTAAGGTTCAATTATATATGGTTTTCTACTGAAAATGACTAAAGGGTTAGGCATGTAGATGGGTGTCTTCTCTAGCTCTATCTGATGCTGAATTTCCCTATTGCAAGGATTAATTAGGTCATCCCTGTAGGAGCTTAGGAGGAGTTCTAAGAGCCACATTTTCTCACAAGTCTCTGCATGGACTCTCAGGATAATAGACATGATATGAAAAAGAGTGGGAGCAGCTCAAAGATGTTTTAAAGAGCCTGCTTTCTGAAAAATAACTGAAAATCTAATGCAATTTAACTTACCAAAAACGTATCTATAGATTATACTTTGTAAAAGACGATTTTAATCACCAAGCAAGATTATGACATAACCGTATTGGGCATATTAAGGCAGGAAGAGAGCATATGACTGTGCATGCATGTCCCCGTGGGGGCAGCACAAGGTCAAATGACAAAGTCTAAAAGGGAAAGAAGAAAGGAAATACTAAAAGAGTTGAAAGAATGGTTGATTATCAGGGGAGTAAGGGACTGACCTTTCTTAATGTTAAGTAGCTCTATAAGGTTTTTAAATGTTTAAACCACATGCAGGTGTTTAAGTTTGATAAAAATAAAACTTCAAAATTGAAAATATAAAAAAATGTAAGGAATACTATTAGCACTCATGCTAACTACATACGAATAGCACAATTAAATAAATGATTAATGAAAATTTGATAAGCTACAAGTAATGCTTTTTAGAACGTGCATATGAAAAGCTGCATGACACCATAAAATGTTATTTATGATTTTGCACCATTTCCCTTGTTATTAAACTGATAGTATTTAATATCAAATAAAGCATATTTTATTTATTTTAACAATTATTTATTTATTTTGAGAGAGAGAGGGAGCGTGCAGGAGGGGCAGAGACAGAGGGAGAGTGTTCTCAAGAAAGTTCTGCCCTGTCAGCGCACAGCCCATGCCGGGCTTGAACCCACGGAACGTGAGATCATGCAAGAGTCGGACACTCAACAAAAAGCCACCCAGGCGCCCCAAGTATATAATGTCAGTCCCAGAAACAAAATATTTAGGTGAAAAATTCTCACTAATAATTTGCAAAAGGGTAAATTCACACCACTCGTGTAAGTTCACAGTACCTTTTCATAATTTATCGTACTTGTGTTACCTTGCAGCTGAGGAACCTTTTCATCCAAGATAGCAACTCTTCTATCACCTTGAATTTTTTTAGCACTTACCTTCCAGTGAGCTCACAACATTTAAAATTTCTCAGTTACTTTCATTAACAACAAATGCCTTGCTAACCTTGAATTCAAACCAGTACACAAACCCTAATTTTAAACAACAGATAAACCAGTTTCAGAGAAGTGAAATGATTTGCATTAAAATCAGAGTTTAGGCCTGTATCACTAGCAAAGTCACAAAGAGCCTGCAGATTCAAATTTACTGCTCATTTATTACATTCTACTTTAAATGAGTCATAGGCTATCAGGCTATGGTGCCCATTAACTCTGTCTTTTATCATATGATGAAATCATTTTAATAGCTCATCCTACAATCTAAATGAGGATCCCATATCCTTATATGGAAAGCTTTTCGTCTACTGAATGAACAAATAACTGGGAGTGAATGTGTACTCAAAACATGAATAATGCAAGCATATAAATGTCTAATAGGTGAAAAACATTGTCAAATGTTATTTTTATAGGTTTTAGTTCTGTTTGGAGATTTTTTAACATAGTGAAAACAGATGAATTTACCTTAACAGACATTAGAATTTAGTTAGACGATCATGGTCATAATGTTATTTAGTGGCCATAGGTCCAATAAGTAGACTTCGAAAAATTAGATTTAGAGTACACTAATCATGTAAACATCCGAGGTTATCATCATTTTCAGAAGAGACGTTTTTAAGTAATTTTGAGTGTGAACTTCAGTCAGAGGTAAGCAATCTCCAAGGAAAATGGCGTAGGTAAAAGAAAGGAAAGGGGAAAAAGGAAAAGAAAGGAGAGGAAAGAAAACACTAACAACTGAACAGATGATGAACTAAGGAACTAAGTCTCTACCTTGAAACCTAGCTTGACTAAATCATGTCGTTTTAAGGCAGCATGAGTACAGGTCATAGCAATGATTTTGGCTTCTTTCACCAAAAGGTATTTAGATCTGTCCAGTCCACTTCGAAGCAGTTCAGAAGCTCTGAATTCCTATGGGAGTGGGAGTCAGTGAGAGACTATGTTAGGAAGATAAACACATTTTATGCATACATTCCTACAATCCAGTTTATCAGAATTAATTCTTGATGAGCTAATATAAATAAATCACAAACTAAGCCTAATGAATCATAATTTTATTCATTATTAATTAGATACTAATTGTGTTCAAATAATAACTGATATTCAAGCTATAATTTAGGCTGTTTTTGTATAATGTAAAATATTTACTGTATCAATAAGATTACTGAATAAAACATCTATCTCATTATTTATTTTACTCAAGGTCCCTCCATGAAAACTATTTCAAGTATTCATAACAAAGGGAATTGAACGCAGGGGTCTGGTTTCACAGGTGAGAGAAGCCAGTCAGGGAATGGTCGAAGTAACCCAGAGATTAGCAATAGTACGAACCATTGTAGAATCTGACCATTCCTAGGCTAGGATAGACAAGGGAAGGAGGCAGTGTTGTCAGAGCCCAGGGACTGGGGTACCAGAATAATTCAGAACAATCATAGTGAGCCAGGCCAACTGAAACTGGAGCCATGGAAGAGATGAAATCCAAGGCAGCTGGTGGAGAAATATCCTAGCTTCTCTTTTTCTGCCACATTTTTATTGGCTGAACCGAGCCAGAAGTCAGCTGATAAGGGAGGGCAGGATCAGCCCCACCTCTGACCATGGCAGAGGATCCCCCACAGAGCAGCGTAGAGGATGGACAGCAGATGCTGAGTGAGGAGCAAACAAGCTCAAGCAGAGTACCTAATACAAAGTTTTTAAAATCTGAACATTATGTCATACTTACTTCCGACATTTTGAACATGTTTGTTTTTTAAATAATTAAAACAATACAGGTACAGGAGAGGTATGCTATTTAAATCTCTCCCACCCTCTCCCAAGACACCTACTATTATGAATTAAGTATATTTTTTCCTTTTACTTTCTGTTTATGTAATCATAAGCATACTCTAATATTGTTTCATAGGTTCCTAAAATTTATTATTATACTGTATATTTATTATTTTGTACCTCCTGTCCATCCACCCATCCATCGACCTACTCATACATATTTACTAAACATATACTATGTGCCAGATACTCTTCTAGGAAGAAGAGTATTTGTATCTAAAAGGTACAAATAAAACAAAGCCACTGCTCCTTTACCTGGAATAATCCTGAATCATCCTACTGAGGAATGTGAGCTTGAATGTGATCCCTTTATGCTATAGTCTTCAAATGATGTTTTCCATAGGGAATGAGAAAAGTAGGAAGCACAAGGGGGCTGGTATAGGTGCCTGGATTCCAGACATATTTTTCTCTTATTTTACCTTAATACTCAACATAAATCAACCTGGCTAACAAAGCAACCTCACTTTTTGCCACTGGTCAGAAGGCATAAAGAACATGCCTTTTGGCCATGTGGCAGTCTCAGATTCTAATTCAAAGAAACACTATTGAATCTCCTGAGGGAAGCATTCCTTTCTTAAATTAGAAGACTTTTACACGAGAAAAGTAAAAATAATGGGGATTCAATTCATATCTTAATTTTTACTCACTTCTTGAACTAAAACTATAAATGTTTTCTTTTTCTTTTTTGTTAAGGGATAATTTATTTTGAGAGAGAGAGAGAGAGAGAGAGAGAGAGCAAGCTCACGAGCAGGGGAGGGGCAGAGAGGGAGGAAAAGGGAGAATCCCAAGCAGGCTCTGTGCTGTCAGCACAGAGCCCGATGCGGGGCTTCATCCCACAAACCATAAGATCATGACCTGAGCTGAAATCAAGAGTCAGAAACTTAACTGACTGAGCCACCCAGGCACCCCTATGAATGTTTTCAATAATCTCACTTAAAAGTAACAATCTGGTTTGTAACATGTGAATATTCCACATTTACTTCATTAAAAACAAAACCCGAAACCCAACTAAACTCAAAACCTTAAAAGGAAAGTTAAAAAAAAACTTGAGAATCCTTACCTCAAGCTGAGTAAAGATTTTCTTAATGTGCCTGAAACATCCTTCAGCAATTTCCATGTCTTCTTCATAAGATCGGCCTTTAAAAATGGGTTGAGGGGCATTTGCAAAGTATTCATGAAAAGGGAAGAAAGTGGAGACTTCCGTGACATCTGGCAGTGTATTACCTTTATTTTTCACTTTGCTGATATATTCTTCCCAACGAGACATGACCTATAAAAAAAAGGGACTTGACTTCAAATTTCTCAGCTAGTTATTATACTTTAAATGATAAAATAAAAGAGATATCTAATAAAAATAAAGACTTGCTAAGGGAAAGAAAAAAAAAAAGCAGTCCTTGACCCAACAGGACTATTTCTTATCTGAGTCACTGACAGACTGCCCTTCTTTTATAAAAGTGACCTTTAAGAAAAAGGTTCTTTAATAAAAATGTAAAAGCTAGAAAGAACCTCAGGGTCATCTCATGGGACTTTTTGATCTTAGACATTTCAGACTCTCCATGGATACTCAAAACAGTATTACTGACGCTTAAAAAACAAAACAAAACAACTCCTAAACAAAGAAATTTTTTATTTTTTCATCTCAGTTTCTCTCCATATATGGGAAGTCCCACTTTAGCACCATTTAAGTAAATTTGGCATTTCCAACCCTTCTCCCAGACCCTAATAATTTTTCCAATCCTCTTTTGTACATTTACAATGAACTTCTGTTAAACTGAGTATGTATCTGAAAACTCATTTTATGACTTTGTGATAGAGCTCGATTATATCCTGGTATGTTGTACTATGCCGCTACCATGCAGTTCCCGCTCTATCTCAATTTTGGTAATTCTCCTAGCCTTTTATGTTTACAACTTCAGGGTTTCTCCAAGTGTGGTTCTTAGGCAGAACATCTGAGAGGCAAAACAAAGATGTAGATTCCTGGATGCCACCTCTTACTGAGAGAGAATCTCTGGAGACAAACTTCCCAATCCTCCCATCCACCTCCCCTCCTGCAATACACTTTGTTCTCTGCATTTAAGAGTCTCTTATGGTTTGCCCTCCTCTGTTTTTATCTTAAAATAACTTTCCCACTGTGATTCTTACGTGTTGAAAATTGTTAATCTATACTGTTAATTTTTTAAAAAATTTACAATTGTTAATCTGTACTGTTAATTTTTCCCAAGTCGATTACCTAAGCCTCCACAAATGTATAGATTATTTCTCCTACTTTTAAAGGTAGTTTTCACTGAGAGCCCAATGATTTTTATTTTGTGCCAAATATACATTTAGGCATGATCTTTATTCCACTATTCAAAGTTCTAAACTGCCTGAGTCTAATGCAGACAGACTACTTTGCAAGATGATGTATATCTTCTCTGTGTCACAAGGAACCATGAAATCTGATCATTTTAAATGGACTGAACTGGTTAGGGTGTCTACTTATAATGAACATACACCCATTCTTTCAAATACATTTTAAAATTTCAATGTTACAGTTGAGACTTAAAATATATGAGTAACATGAATACAAAAAGAACAAATAATGTTATACAAAATTCTCCATTATATGATTATGCCTTACTCTGCTTAAAATTATTAGCAAATCAACTGATTATTAAGGTTTATTTCTGTTCATTTTTTATTTAGCTTTCTATTTCTCAATGGTTCTCACACCCCAAAAAATTAACCCTAAGAAAAGCAAAAAAAAAAAAAAAAAAAAAAGCACACCTTTACACTGAAGTCAAAAGAATTTTTAACTTAAACCCCTACTTTTGAAACTGGCTGTAAAATATAATATATCTCTGTAAATTTGAAAGGAGAATGTGTTTTTCTTCATTAGTTGATTAACGTGAAGAGTAAAAGTAGGTTACAGAACTGTACTTTGTTACCACTGGGTAGTTAGCATATTTAGTTGTCTTTCCACAGTAAAGAAAACAAGAGAGACTAGAAAATTTGTCAATAGCAAGAAAGAAAAAAGTAAAAAAATTAAAAAGTAGCAACACTGGCCTTTCAGTGAATGCGTCATCAAACAGTCATTTAGTCAAGAAAATCGAAGTTAACAGGAAATACAAACACTTAATATTCACAAATATAGCTTTGACAACAGCATAAATTTTAATCTACTCAACAAAAAAGCTTTCAGGAAGGACCTCAAGAACCTATCCCAGTTTCCAAATGAAGACCATATGATTTAAAAACTCTTAATCTCCTACCTGATATAAGAAGAAATAGCCTGCAGTTTCACAAGTATATGAAGCATCTCCTGGAACCCCTAGACTCTTTTGCAAGCGTTTGACTTCTTCTAAAAGTTCTATTCTTCGAGCCAGGACATAATTAACTCTTCCATACCTAGAAATTTCAATTAAGTAAAAAGCAAAATTATATAAAGAAGAGACTTTCAAGGAGACTGTCAGAAAAATATTTAAGAAAATCATAGTAAAAACCATAAATGGCCAAATAGAAAAAAAAAAACAACTGTAGAAAACACTGTTTTTATTTAATAAAAGTGGTAGTTCTTGGATCAGTGCTGATCTGCAAACATGTTAGTGGTCTGTGAGGAAGGAAAATCAACTACATCACTAAATGCACCACTTAATACACCATTCTTTTTTGCTCCCCTCACCTCCATAACAAGACCTTCACAAAGAAGTACAGTGTATTCTGGTGTTAGTTCATCTTATCACAGACCAAGAATACATAGTTTATGGAATGGCTGCTTTGAATAGCACTGTTTTACACTATCATAGAGATAGATTAGTTCTAAAAGCTTTGATAAATAATTTTAAAATGTATTTGAGGGCGCCTGGGTGGCTCGGTCAGTTAAGTGTCTGACTTCGGCTCAGGTCATGATCCCACAGTTCATGGATTCGAGCCCTACATCGGGCTCTGTGCTGACAGCTCAGAGCCCGGAGCCTGCCTCGGATTCTGCGTCTCCCTCTCTCTCTGCTCCTCCTCCGTTAGCGAGCGTTCTCTCTCTCTCTCTCTCTCTCTCTCTCTCTCAAAAATAAAGAAACATTAAAAAAAATTTTTTTTAAATAATAAAATAAAATGTATGTGAGTGGGGCGCCTCAGTGGCTCAGTCGGTTGTGTGTTTGACTCTTGATTTTGGCTCAGGTCATGACCTCATGGTTCGTGAGATGGAGCCCTGAGTTGGGCTCTGTGCTGACAGCTCAGAGCCTGCTTGGGATTCTCTCTCTGCCCCTCCTCAACTCATGCCCCTCTCTCAAAATAAATAAATAAAAACTTAAAAACAAAAAACAAACAAACCCAAAACTATGTTTGATCATTCTTTGTTGTCCCAGCATGTACCATTGCACCTGAATCTACTATGTTCATAAATATTTGCTAAATGAGTAAGAAAACTGAAATTTGAAAAGTATCTGGCCCAGAGGTATGTAGTTAAGGAAAAAAAGCAGTGTATCAGAACTGGATCCCAAAACCTGTACATACTCTTTCCACAATAACAAAGTGCCTTCTATAGCCTTTTAACATTATTAAAAAAAAAAAAAAAAATTAACATAGTGTAAACACTGCTGTTCTCATTTTTAAAGACTGGTCAAAGGAAGAAGTCATGTTCCTGAATGCTCCACAGCTGAAATTCACCTGAGGAAGCAAGAATGATTGAGAATAAAAGGGCTATAAGACACAGTCTATGTTTAAAGAATTTCCCAACTCAGAAGGATATAAACATCACAGCAGGTAACTTTTTTCAGAAAGTTTGCTTATCTAGACCTTAAAGCATTTTCTATAATAAACACTTTAGGAATGAGGAAAAAATTGAAGATGCTTATAAAGGAGTCTGTAATAAAATGCCAAAATTCTTGTGATATAGGGTTAAATGTAAAATAGACAATGGAATTCTATGTACTACTACTTATTCTATTATTCCATAAATCTAAAACTATACTAAAAAAAAAGTCTTAATTTAAAGAAGCAATGTATACAATTGTCAATAATAGCATGATCACAGCTGATTATTAAAAGGGTGAATACCAAAGAGTTGTTTTGGAGTAGTGGAATTATGTATGACCACTCCTCCTCTATCTCACAAGGTTTGAAAATTTTTCTTTAGGCAAAATGATATTACTTTTACTATGAAATGATACTGTTTTTCCTTTTAGTTATGAAAAAGGGAGAGAAATGAAAGAACATGCCCAATGCAGCAAGCACATACCTACTAATAGAGCCAGGGCTTGGCTTGTGCATCAGAAAGCAAAAACTATTATTTTCTTTGGAAAGTTGGTATTACCTGAAATCCTTTTTTAAGTTTTACTTCGGTTCTGTTCTAATATTCTTTAAAAAACTATAGACCCTACTGCAGTGTAATTATAATACCACCTTTATGTTCACTGAATGCTGGATTATTACATTTTACAGTCTAGCCCACTTCTGTAAGTTTAATATGAGGAAATATCCATGGCAAGAATTCAGAGAAGTAACTTTGGCTAATCCAAAATTAAGAATCTAGAGCCCCAAATATAACTTAGTGTGTGTTGTTCTTTGCCCTATGACTTTTTAGAAGCTAACAAATGTTTGGTGAGCTCTGTAATACAAGAACTCAAAATAGATGCAACATAATAATTTAACACTCCTTTAGCTCTTTTGATGTCTATGATCAATTTAGTCAAAGGTCATGTTCAATAGCCAAAGGCTGTATTAAATATGTGCAGCTGTTTGTTATGACTATTGTCTGAAATCATGCTTTAAAAATGCATTTCAATATAAATGAAATGAGCTATTATAAACAAACTTTGAAGGGGAAATCTAAAATACTAACAGTAGGAGAAATTTCGATTTGTAAAATTTTAGTTACTTTGTAATATGTAATGTTAAACATAAAGTCCAGCTAAATGGCAATTAAGTACCTGTGATAATACTTAAAATCTCAAAGCTTATACTATCATTAATCTCTAATTGTGTTTCATTAAAGAACCAACTTCTTAATTGGTGCCTAAAATATATGCAAATTAAGTGTCTGAATGAAATGTGAAAAGGAATCACGGAAACTTGTACAGTTTGAGTTGGCAACATTAAAAATGACCTCAATAAATAGAGAACAAATGGCAATCTGCAATTTTAAAAAGATGAATAAGATAAGTCTCTTTACTGAAATAACTGTACTCTTCAGGGAAAAAATGGCATAAACAAACAGAACTGGAGCTGAAGGAGATGATGATGTTTAGGTCAACTATAAGTAGTTATGCTAGAATCTTTCAGAATTAAGTTTGATTATTCATGGCTCTTGTCCCCTCGCGTTTCTTCAATAAAGAAGAGGAAGGGAAGGTTAAAAATTGTTTTGTGTACCATTTCAAAACTCATCCCCGTCTGCTCACCTGCTAAAATCTTTCTCTGTCTCCAGCTCTTCTTCTCCATGACCGAGACGCAGCAGGTGGCGCTCATCAATGTCTAGAGCCATGATCTTCTCAAACAACTGGTTCAAGGCCTGGAGAATAAAACAAAAAGGGTGACAGTGAATTTTAATGAACTGTCAGCCTCTTTTAAAAGTAACAAAAACCAGGGGTGCCTGGGTGGCTCAGTCGGTTGAGCGTCCGACTTTGGCTCAGGCCACGATCTCACAGCTCGTGCGTTCGAGTCCCGCGTCAGGCTCTGTGCTGACAGCTCAGAGCCTGGAGCCTGCTTCAGATTCTGTGCCTCCCTCTCTCTCTGCCCCAACCAACTCACATTCTGTCTCTGTCTCTCTCAAAAATAAATAAACATTAAAAAAAATTATAAAAGTAACAAAAACCAACATTTAGAAGGACAGAAAAGAATGAACACTGCCTAGTCAGATAAGAATCAAATTCAAAACACAGAAGAAAACAAGTCTTATACTAGGTTACTTACAATGTAAACAAAATAGCATTTTTCTTGATTTCTGATATTGCTGCCTACACATACTTGGCCAAATGAATGACTGAAAACCATCTAACCACTAAATCTCTGCTTCCACTAATTTATGAAAGAAAGAAAAACTATGGATCAGTTTCTATTCTCCCCAAATAGTAACAATTACTGAAATAATTAATAAACACACCAAGATTTCACTCCACAGAATATCCATGGGTTGTAGAAAACTGAAACATTTTTGCAGCTGGAAAAGGACTCTCAGGCAGTGAGTGTGTAGAGAGAATATGTCAAGAAGACCACATAAGGGGAAGGTAAATTGCATCATTCAAATCTTAGGCCAAAGGTCTGAAGTTCTCTATACAACAATGAACAGAGCACTCATTAACTGCAAACTATGCTGATGGAGGCCATCTAGAAGCACTCCTTTCTACCTATAAAATAGTCGTGTTTAGGGCTCCCTCGAATCTTAGTATCAATTACCTGAACATCTACAGTTACAGCGTTTTGTAGACAGGCAAAAGTTTCATAGTATGGAAAGATACATTAAGAAAGACATCATTTAAAACTCAGCCAAATGTCTCTCTTAATTTACCATCACTCTAACCCTACCCATAAGCCAACATCCAGTCTCATAATGTAAATACAGATATCTTTTGCTATCAAAACTCTAACAATTAGAGCTCAGATTGAAGAAATGAACATAAATTTTCAGAAAAAAATTCCCCAATATTCAAACTCTTGATGCTCTCCATCCAAAACCTGAGATCCAATGAATCAGACCACATAGCATTCATCACTGACTAGCCAAACTCAGAAACCACAAAGATTTAGAGAACAAAAAATACTATCACACTGCACTCAAAAAACCCTGCAAGATCTCATTATGAATTAAAGTAATACTGAAGAACTGCTTGCATTAAGTATGCAGATGAAGATCTGACAAATGAAAAGCAACAAATCAACAACTGATATCAAGGATGATATGATTATCAAAGATCATTAGCAAACAACGAAGTCTTTGGCTACCTCTATAAAACAACCTCTATAATTGTAATATACAAGTCAATCATGAGTAGAAGAGTCTACAGAAAGTCATTATCAGGTTATGACAAAACTTACTAAAAATACTGTTAAAACAACAACACATGAATTATTCTTCATTCATTCTGAGTCTGGAAAGAGGTAAGATTATTACAGACTAAATTTCATTAAATAGAAGAAAAACGGCATAATTTGTAATTACATAATTTGTTTCTTTTATTAAGCTTCAGTCAGCTTTCTCCCCTGCACAATTTTAGTATACTGTACAATAATGTCACCATTACTTACAAACTTCAAAGATATAAAAACAAGTGAATGAATTGGATAGCATTAATTTTAAAAACCTATAGACTAAAAGTTGACAAATAATAGAGTAAGTGACATTTAGCATTCTAAAAATCCAGTGCTTCTTTGTAGACCAACTCTTAAAGAAGTGGTCAACTGAAATCACCCTTTAGAGAACCATAAGTACCTTTAGAGGTTAGACTATACTGCAAGTTTCATGATGTTCTGAGAGCTTCCTGTTACGTTATACAGAAGAGCTAGTAAAGGTCAGGTGTCTTACTCATTTCTGCGACACTGAGATTTAAAAAAAACTACCACAGCACACACATAGATGTAAAGATCATTTTTCAGACAGTATTTATGTAAAAAAGTTGGTTTTTATTACATTAACAGTTTATAATGCCTTATGTATTGAATCTACAACATAAAATAGTCCTTCCATGTAATACAGATATTTATATGTAGACTTCATAATGAAAGAAAACTTCATCTAGTGTTGATACATTTAAGCCTTAGTCTTTTGGTAATATTCATTCTACTAAAGGATGAAAAATGTTACCAGTAAGGGTTAATGCTTTCAATCTCAAAGTAAAAGCTTTAGCTTTGCATGGAAGACTGGGGGGAAGGGAGGCGTGTGGGGCAGAGGCAGCTTAATTTAATCCAAATGTTTGACCATATATCCAAGTATTCTTCTTAGCTTCCCACATTTTGACCTTCTTTATTAGAAATAAAAGATTGTTTTTATATTTTCCTCATATAATCTGGTCACGACCAGTAACAATCCAAGAGTTACTCAATAGGAAACACTATTTCAGTACTGTTGTCCCTATGATCGGGTTATCATACAAGTAGGAATCTCCACTGTGCCTTCATTCATCCCCCCACTCCTTCTTTACCTCCTCTACCATCCATCGTATCTATGCGTGTGCTCAGGGACACATACACACTTACCTGATTAGAATGAGTAACAATCAAAGTCCTCTGCTCTGGGAAATTATGGTAGATGTTGGATATGATCTGGACTGCCACATCTGTTTTTCCAGTACCTGGTGGACCCACAACCTAAAAAGGAGATGAAAACACAGCAAACTACTAAGCTATCATATTGTTAGAAAACAGACATTCTAAAACTGAAAGAGAAATTAAAAAAACTGCCAGATGAGTTTAGTAACAGAATGGACAAGAGAGTCAGTGAATCTGAAACAGAACAATAGAAAACACCCAACCTAAAAAATAAGCAAAAGAAAAGACTGAAAACAAATAAAGAAACAGAGCCTCATGAATCTATGGCACAATACTAAAAGGTCTACGTTTACGTCACTTAAGTCTTAGAATAAGAGTAAAAAATGTATAGTACAGAAAAAATATATGAAGAAACAATGGCTGAAAACTTCTCAAATCTGGCAAAAGACCAAAATCTACAGACTCAGGAAGCTCAGCAAACTCCAAAGAGAATAATTCCAAAGAAATCCAAGCCCAGACACATCATAATTAAATAGCTGAAAACTGAAGAAAAATTCTTAATAGCAACCAGAAAAAACTGATATATTTATGTATAGCAAAAGGATGTTTCAAATGACTATGGGTTTCTCTCACAAACCGCAGAAGCCAGAAGGAAGTGGAATAACATTTTGAAGAACTCCAGAATTCTATGTCCAAGTGAAAATATCTTCAAAGAATGAGGATGAAAGACATTCTCACATGAAGAAAAACAAAGATAATTCATTGCTAGCAGACCTGCTCTTAAAAGTGGTAAGAGTTTTTCAGACCGAAAGGAAGTGACATCAGAGAAAACTTAAAAATATCAGGAATGAAGGATAAACAGCAAATTTATAACAGCCTATTCATTTTTCTCTAGAGTTTTTAAAATATGTTTGCTTTTCTAACATTGCCTGACGGTATTTTCAATGTACGTATGTGTAATACACATAACAACTCTGACATAAAAAGGAAAAGGGAAAGGGACCTACATGGAGGTAAAGATCCTCTATTCAACTTAAGAGACAAAATACTGATTCTAAGTAGACTGTGAAAAACTAAGTATTTATATTGTAATTCTCTAGAGCAGCCACTAAGAAAAATCTGTGTAAGAGATACAAAAGAACACAATAGATAAATTAAAATGAAACACTAAAACTATCTAACCCAAAAGAAAGTTAAAAAAAAAAAAAAAGAGGAACAGGAACACAAAACAAAGGAAATAAAATAAATAATAAAGTGGTAGGTCTAAATCCAAACATATCAACTACATTTAATGTAAATGGTCTAAACACACTGATTAAAACACAGAGACTATCAGAATGAAGAAAATAACATAGCCCAACTACATGCTGTTTACAAGAAACTCACTTCAAATATAATATGTAGGTTAGAAACAAAATATGAGAAAAGGTGTATCATGTGAACACTAATCAAAAAACTGAAGTTGCTATATTAATATCAAAGTATATTTCAGGACAAAAAAAAATTACCAGTGATTAAGAAAAACATTACATAATAAGAAATGCATCAATTCACCAAGAAGATATGATAACGTATATGTACCTATCCATAAAGCTTTAAAAAACATGAAGCAAAAACTGAATGAACTGAAAGGAGAAATGGATAAATATGTAATTGTAGTTGGAGACTTCAATAATCCTCTTTCAGTAATCAACAGAAATAGTAGGTGGAATATCAGTAAGTACAGAGAAATACTGAATCAAATGAATCTGACATATGTAGGACACTGCCCCCCAAAACAATAGAATAAACACTCATTTCAAGTGCACATGAAATATTCACCAAGACAGATCATATCCTGGGCCACAAAACAAACTTGAGCAAATTAAAAAAACAAAAAATTGAAATCACACAACGTATTTTCTCTGAACATAAAGGACTCAGAACAGAAATTAGTAAGTGGAACATAACAGGAAAATCTCTAAATACTTGGAAATTAAAGATAGTTTTAAATCAGTTGTCAGTAGACTTCTTCTGTAAAGGGCCAGCAGTAAACATTTCAGGCTTTGTAGGCCATACAATCTCTACTGCAAGTATTTAAACTCTGCCGTTACAGCACAAAGCTGGACAGAGGCAATACGTAACCAAACAGGCATAGCTATATTCCAATAAAACTTTATTTATGAACACTGAAATAAGTAGAAGGCAAAATGTCCATATGCAAACAATGCCACAATTACTTATGAACACTTAAATTCAGTTGTGTTTTTGTGCTTCAAATACACTCTACACATTTGATGCTTATCTTATCCAAATCCAAGGAAAAACATGTGGAACAATGCCTTTCTTACCATAGTTAGCCCAGGCTGCATTCCAGCACGGATGGCCTCTATCTGTGTGTGAGTGAACTGAATTGTATTACTACAAATAAGAGTAAATAAAAAGTTGGTTAAAAATACAGATGAACAACATTTAGTAAAAATTAGACAATAACCAGAAGTCCAAACGTCTGCTCTATATATGCCCCTGTTCTCCCAATCTCTTCTTTTCCTCACCCCAGCCCTTCAAGTGAGTGAGTGTGTGTGTTGGAGGGGGGTAGGGTGGGTAGGTGGGTGTGCATGTATGTGGTAAAGAAAAAAAAATAACAGATCTATTCTCTTAACAAATTTTAACTGCATACTACAGGATCGTTAACTACAAGCACAATGTTGGATAGCAAATCTCGTACTTTTACATCTTACATGACTGAACCAGTCGCTTCTAAATGATTTCCTTCACCCCTACCCCTCTACAGACCAACTGAAACTGAGTGAATCTTACAGAAAGAAAAGACTACAGTTATTTTTCAATACACTTAGTCCAACCAATATCTCACTTGGAATGTCAAAGTTCCAATTCCCAATGTAATACCAAATATAATGCCAGTTTAATAGTCCTGGCAAACATGCATGAGGGTAGCTGCTACATATAGCACATGGCCATGAAGTAAGAACACTGTGCTCAAATTAAGGTAGCCCTCTAACATTTATTGTTCATAGGACCTGAAAATGTTTCTTTTGGAAATATGACTACAGAACGGCCAAAAATGTCTGAGCTATCTAGCTGACAGAATACAAGGAAAGAGGGTCCAGAAACCTAAGTTTCCTGGGATTTTTAAAGGATAAGTAAATTTTTAAACATTATTAATACAAAATAGCAAACTATTATTCATTATTACAATTAACACAGATAGTAAAATTACCGTTTGGGTTGGTTATAAGGATAAGGGCCCCTATTGGGAATGACATGAGGTTCAACAATTAAGGTTTTCGCCTCTTCGGAGTCTTCATCTTCACCATCTGTATCTTTCCTTTTCTTTCCTTTTCCACTCCTTACTGGAAAGGTTATCCTACAAGACCAAAATGTTTGTTCGTTTTTAGAATTAACAATTTCCCAAGCACCTACCTTGTGCATGACATTGTATGGAGGATAATCAGATCAGAAAGAAACACGTATGGCTTAACGGAACTCACTATCTGTACACACATTCTGAAAAGAGCAGACATACAAGCACTAAAATGTGTGTTCATGGAGTTCAGATAAGAAAAAGTCAGCTGAACACGGGAGAATCAAAGAAGCAGGATTTACATACTTATGTCCATGCACTGTAAGTGCTTTACACATTGTCCCTCCTTAAATCAGAAAAGGCTTCATGGGAGGGATGGCATCAAAGATGAGTTTCAAAGAACTTAGACATATAAACATGGGAGAGAAGCTAGTCTAGGAAGAAGTAAGACTATATACAGGTTCAAGTACAAGTGGCCAGTTTTGCCAGAATGGATACAATAGAGAAAACTAGACAGACAAGTTGGAGCCCTGTTATAACACCGTGGAATATCAAGCCTTTAAGGCAGATATACCAGTAAGGGTTAATACTTTCAATCTCAAAGTAAAAGCTTTAGCTTTCCATGGAAGACTGGGGGTGGAGAGGGGCATGTGGGGCAGAGTTCTTAGCTTGGGGTCAGGGATACCTCAGGAGGTGACTCTCCCTAGGCACCTGGGGAAATCAACAAATACCTTAAAATTAAACTAAAAAAACTAATTCTCTGTGTGCACCTTTTCCACACAAGAAAATTCAGGGAAGAGTGAGGAGTTGCATCAGGTTCTTTGTTCCATTTCTAGTCACAATTTAAAACCAAAGCTCCTTTAACATTACATATAACTATATTGCGAATATTTAAATTTTGTGGAGTAAGAAAGCTTAAAAGAAAAACAATTTTTCCCTGAAAAAACAAAAGAAAGTTCAATATCCCATGGGTATGTCCATTAATTAGGAAATATACCAGATTATGCATAATTTGCAAAGACATATTTTTTTTAATGTTTATTTATTTTGAGAGAGAGTGGGAGAGAAAAAGAGGGAACATACTGGCGTGAGTAGGGGAGAATCAGAGAGAGAATCCAAAGCAGGCTCCGCACTGTCAGCACAGATCCTGACGCGGGGCTCCATCTCACGAACTGTGAGATCATGACCTAAGCTGAAATCAAGAGCCACACGCCCAACTGACTGAGCCACCCAGGCGCCCCATGTTTCTTCAGTCAAATGCTATAAATATGTTTATACAATACTCCTCAGACAACAAGCATTTACTGATCCCTTACTAGATGTGAGGCTACTTTTATTATGGGCTTAAAATAGTTGCTGTACTAAGAATGAGAAACAAGTCAAATAAAATAAATGTATCCCTGTCACTACATGGTGAAGGTAGAGTGCCCAAACAAAATCAAGACAGTCAAAATGTTAGCTGCAGTCTGATGGCCTATCTGAGGTTGGCTACCGAAAGCCTGAAAGGAATATATCCAGTGCTGACATTACCTGAAAGGCGGGATCTGCAGAGCTGGGTCATCCACAGTTACTTTGACATTATGACCAGGAAAGCTGCTTTTTAAATGGTCAATGGAAAGAAACGTATCATTGAAATCAAGAGTGGCAATCTGATTGGGCATTTTTGAATAATGTGCACTACTTGGATCCCCATAACCTAAAATGATGTCATGTAGCCAGTCAGGTACCACGCAATCAGTATTCATCAGGTTCCGAATGGTCTCCAGCACAGCCTGTCAGTGAAAGGAGAGAAAAGAGTTGTGTCAAGAAGACATCCCAAACATTTGCACTTCAGTGGAATGCAGAGCCGGCTGCACTAATCCAGAATTCCCGAGTGTTTCAAGGCAAGAAGCTATTTTCTGCTGACAGGTGCTTGGCTAGACTGAATCAACAGCTATATTTTCAGCTGATACCATACACTGAGTTAAACAAAAGACCAAACTTAGCAAGAACAGTTTATCCGTTAGGAGTTGATTTAGACAGAATGTCATAAATGAGTTTACCACTTGACTCCTGCTGGACATAATGAAAATCTGATCAAGACTATACAACAGCAAGAAAACATTATAGAACAAACCCTTAAAGCGGACGCTTCCTCTTGGAAACTCCTGGAGCTTTCTCCTCTTTATATTCCATAGTTCCTCAGTGCTAAGACAACACACAACCAGAAGCATATCAACATATGCCTCAATTGTGAAACATACCATAATTTAAATATATTAAAATTAACACTGTTAGAAGAAATAAGAAATAAAAAGGAAAGCAGACAAATGGTAAAAATGAAATGTCAAAATTTCAAAATGGAAGAAACATTCTACAATAAAAAGTCATTATAGTAGTTAACATATACATGGTCAAGGCAAACTCTTAGACTTTCCAATAATTACTTTGACACAGCGATCTATCTCACATATGAAAATCAGAAGGCTAGGCTATTAATTTCAAGGAATAAAATAACCAAACCAACCATTTTTATATCATAAATGCTAAATACTCCAACAGGATAACAAAGTAACAGGATGGCATACGTTAATCACACTCTCATCACATCACCTTGTTTTATTTTCTTGTACTAATCACTACCTGAAATTCTCTTTTCATGTATGTAGTTATCTGTTTGTCATCTGTATAATCCCCACTAGAAATATCATTTCCATGAGAGCAGGGATCTAGGAAATTTGACCATGAGATGGGTAAAAACACTGGATGGACAGATGAATGAGTATGTTCACATAATGATGGATAAAATGAGAGCTCTACTCTCTAAGAAAATTAAAACTTTAGTAGGGAGATAAAATATGTTCTTAGCAATGACACTACACAGCAGAATATGGCAAATGGTAAAGAATATTCCAAAATACAATGGGAACACAGTTCCGAGTAGGTGAGAGATGCATGGAGGGGAGACTTTTGACCTTAGGCAAGGTTTCATGGAGGAAGGTAGCATTTCAATTTAGCTCAAAGTAAAGGATCTGTGAAGGAGCTTTGGTTTATTTCATCATTAATGGAAAGTCACAGAAATGTTTTGAGAAGCAGAGTGAAATGGTCAGCGGAAGCACATGAAAAACAGGTGACTGACGAGGAGAACAAAGGTAGGGCAGAGTAAGCTATGTAGTGCAACCATTCAGGCAAGAAATAAAATATCCAGGTCAGAACAGGCTGTATGGACTGGAAAAGAGAGAAGGAAATAAGGGATGCTGCCCAGGTATATAACAAAACACCAAACACACCAAAAGAGCATTCGTCCTTTCCCAAACACAGGTTGAGTTAATCACTGCCCATTTCTTGGATAGGAACCTGAATGCCTTTTGATCTTCCATGATACTTTCTGGTTGTTGTTGAAGTTTATTTATTTTTTTTTTAGTAATCTCTACACTCAATGTGGGGCTCAAACTCACGACCCTGAGATCAAGAGTCACGTGCTCTTTCAACTGAGCCAGGCAGGCGCTACTTCCATGGCACTTTTACCTGCATCCTTCTTATGACTTTTGGTACCTTTAAACACTTCAACTTAGTTATCTGTTTGTATTTTTAACTTCCCTTATTGGTAGTCTAAACTCTCTAAAAGTATAAGCTGTGTCTTACTCATCTTTACTGACTCCATATAACTCAGGACAATGCCAGACACACAGTGAGCATTAAATAAACCGGTCAAATGAATGAACACAAGGAACTTTTTTTCATTTTTAGTACAGTGACTGAAATCCGGTCATTACTGAGAAACAGAGACCCTGCCCTCATAGACCTGCATTCTAATGGTGAAATCAGATAAATAACAAATATATAACCAGCAGGTATAATAAAAGCTGTGAGGAAAGATACAGATAATTGGATTAAGACTGATGAGAAGGGGGGATGCCACTTTCGGTGGGGGTTTCCCGAAAAAGCTCCCACAGGAGGTAACATCTAAGCAGAGCTGCCCACACAAAGTGAGGGAGCGAAGCACGTAAATCCCTGGGAGGAAGACTGTGTTGGTAGAGGGAACACCATGTAAAAAAGGTATGGGTTATTGAAGAATAGCAAAAGGTCAGTGAGGCTGGCATGGACTGAATCAGAGATAGGTGTTAGAAAATGATGTTGGGAGAGGTGGCCAGAGGACAGATAATGAAGGGGCCTCTTGGATTATGGCGGTAACTTTCTACTGTGATGGCAAACCATTAAAAAGAGCTGAACAGGGGTACCAGGGCGTAATTTGCATTCGGTCGCTATGTGGAGAATAGCGTAAGGGGAGGGGCGGTCAAGAATGGAAGCAGGGATGTGAGCGATGAAGGTATCTTCGACGTGGCATCAGTGGAGGTGGTGAGCTAATCAAACTGACTGATGGACTAGATGTGCAGCGGGAGACAAAAAGAAATCAAGAGTACTTCCACTGTTTCGTCTTCAACAACAGGGCTAAATGGAGAATAGATTCCTTCATATGTGAGGTCTTCTTTTTATAATCATAAGAAAAGGAAAAAAAAAAGATGATAAAGCGATAATGTAGAAGCACTGTTTTGGGGGAGAGAATGAAGAAAGGCACTTGTGTCAAAGCTAGCATTACCAAATGCTAAAAATCGCTCAACGTTTACGTTTTGTAATACACTTTCCAATAATAAAGAATCTTCTTTTATCAAAACTCCTTGTCTCCATTAAGTTATGAAAGTAAAACTCTCCAGCCCCTAAACCTTTCTTTTCCTGCTAACGAGTAAACAATGAACATGTTTTATCACAGCAATTCAGAGCCCTGAGGTATCACATCTGTATTTGTAAAGTGATTTGGAAGTACACTTACTTTTGATTTAAAAAAGAACTCCCAGTAAATACATAAACAAGCAGTTTCTTTACCTCATACTGGCCATACTGAGTATCTAATATACCAACAGCAAGGAAGGAGTCTGACCTGGCTTAATTTATATTTTAAGTTTCTACACTCATCAAAAGACAACATAGATTTAGTAAATAAATTTTCTTAAGTTTTTATTTTTAGTCTATAGGGAAAAATTTAAAAGAACTGTCTAGAATCAAAAGCAGTTGATCATTTTCTTAACGAATCATTTTTACTTCATATCTATGTATTTACGTTTTAGAAGTTATTCAAATTAAACATAGTACTACTTTTAGTTACACACAGCTTAAAAATTACCTTAAAGTTATTTTCCTTTGGCTTTCTCCTCATTATGATATTGAAAGTTTCGTACACATCTTCTGCCCCATTTTGTATAGTATTGGTCATATCTTGTTGATACTGGTTTGGATCCAAAAACACTCTAAATGTCCTTGACTCTCCTCTAAGATTGGGTCTTGGCTCAGGTCCTAGACATTTTGAAAAGATTTGGTAAACGAAATACACACTTTTCAAGTATCAAAATAAGTCAGCAGTATTCCTTTTCTAGAAATGATGAGTAAACTGTCCAGAGTTAACTCCAGTCATTCCCCTGAGTAGATGCTACGAAGCTGAAAATATTTCCTCCTTTCCTTAAATTCTTGCTATTTCTTTTCCCAGAATAGTCACATAATGTTTATGATGCAATGCCACGGACTGCAGTTATCTATGTCCTCAAACAAAATAAGAGCCCTAGAAGTCAAACAACTTTGTCAGTCACTCATAGCTCCTACCACCGCCTTACTTGGCTGATCACTTTTGTCATCCACATACCATTCCTAATATCACCAGTGTGAAAGGAAATTTCCTTTCTTTTTGTCTTAGACCTCTAACTCTGGTCCCGATATGTGGCCTTATGTTTATTCCACCTTTCCCATTTTCTTTTATTCTAGTAATAAGATTAGTTTAATTATCAGCACTTTTGAGCAATGGTGCAATCTTAAAATCACAGGTGGTAGAGGTTAATTCTAGTTCTGAGAGAAGTTTAGTAAACAAATTGGAAAGTAAGCACTGGACACAGATGCATATATAATCTAACAGCTGTACCAAGTCAAGACAACATAAGAAAGAATTTCAAAGAAAAATCAATGATAATCAATGAGAGAATTTCAAAGAAAAATCAATCTAAGAAATCAAAGAGCTGACTAACCCTGTAAGATGGTATTTCTAAATGGGTAATGTCTGCATCTTAGGTATGACAATTCCTTAGACAAGGCAGTTCTGTTTAGATGTTTAGCATCCCGAGCCCCCATCTGTCGAATGCCAATAGCTCACCCTCCCCAACCCTACCCCGGTCATATGACAATATAAATAGCACCATACATTTCAGAATAAAGGGTAGTATTAATCCCAACTGAGAGCCACTGCTACAATGAATCAAAACAATAAAACTTAAAACACTAGGCAAATATGTCATAAGAGGTGTTTAGAGGTTTTAAAAAGCAATACTGCAAAGTATTACAAAAATTTTAAATAAAGGTAACTTCAAAAGATCCTGTCCTTTCCAATATCTAATAAAAAGTTTAGAAACCATATTATTATTTCTAAAACTGGGTAGTAGGTAACTTACACATATTTTATACATAATCCTTTTGTGATGACTTATTATGTAAAACAACTAAAAAATATTACTTAAGATGCAAAAAGGAAAAAAGGTGAAGAATTTTATCATTATGTACACACTCTCTTTCAAAAATATAGATCACCATACCGTCTTCAATGACACGCCCTTTATCATCTAGCATGCCCTGGATTTCACAGCCTCTGACATAAACCAGGCCAATCTGCTCAATAAAAGGTCTCCTCCGG
Source organism: Panthera tigris (assembly GCF_018350195.1). Classification (NCBI taxonomy): domain Eukaryota; kingdom Metazoa; phylum Chordata; class Mammalia; order Carnivora; family Felidae; genus Panthera; species Panthera tigris. Next base: position 67,506,690 of record NC_056665.1, on the reverse strand, counting down.
TCAAACTTGGTACCATATGGTTTTGTGGGACGCACGGTAATTAAAAAACAGACATCATGCTTACGAAGACCTGGTAAAACATAAAGATGCTTTCACTTACTACAATGTTCTTGTTTTCAGTCTTTTGTTGGCAAATTCTCATCCTCTTATCTTTGGAATAGAGATATAAGAAACATTTAAAATACCAGATGCGATCGATGATTATATTTGCATTATAATATAATTACGGGTTTTTTCCTATCATCTTTAATACTCAATGTCTGACAGCAATAATTAAACGAAAATTTCTCTTTATATTAAAATTAGAAACTTTTATGCCATGAATACGTTACCGAATAAGCCCTCCAAGTCATGTTACAGCTCCAAAATTGGATGCTCGTCATCATTCTTATTTTTAACATTCTTAATAAGTAACCAAAAATATGGCTGGCATATAGTCCATCTATGTCATATTCAGCAGGTTTCTAACATCGGTTTAAACTATCCATCACTGCCATTCCAATAACAGTTTAACTGCACTCCCCGAAAGAGGTCAATTCAAGAATAATTTAACAAGGCACAAAAGCATTGTTTATAGATACCATCCTGAGAACATGTTGAATATATAGTTTCGTTTGGCAAATACTTAACATTTTTACAGGTAAATGTCAAGAAATAGGAAACTTGTGCCAAAGTCCATAGCTTCTTAATCATTACATCAAATACTAGACTCAACTGAATCCCCCGCTCTACTAAAAGTAGACACATGGGAACACAAGGGACGCAAAATTAGATCTCATATCATGTAATGTCACACCACTTAATCTTCATTTCTTTCCTGATTCGTTCTGTTAGCCAAGGTAGGACGTAAATGCAAACTTAAATGGTCTGCTTGCTTATAATCTTGGTAATAAGATCTACAACTAAATCAAATCAGCAATTTCAGTCAGTGCGTGGTTAACAGTACTGGGACCATTCTGGTTTGTTTTAATATGGAGTGGGGTTTACGTGTGCTAGAAACAATTCTGATTCTGATAATAACTTCATTGCTTATTTCCCAACAAATTCTATGTAAAGAAGCAGGAGAAGTGATGAGAAGGGGAACTATTCTACTATCTGAGTTGTACTGCCTTTAGGATTTCTGATCTGCACAACTCATTACAACTTCTAAGTCTTAGAGTCAAAGTGGCCCTGAGAAGTAATTAGGTCCGGGGCAGCTGGGTGGCTCAGTCGGTTGAGCGTCTGACTTCGGCTCAGGTCATGATCTCACGGCTCTTGAGTTTGAGCCCGGCGTCGGGCTCTATGCTGACAGCTTGGAGCCTGGGAGCCTGCTTCGGATTCTGTGTCTCCCTCTCTCTCTGCCCCTAACCCACTCGCATTCTGTCTCTGTCTCTCTCAAAAATAAACATTAAAAAAAAAAAAAAATTAAAAAACAAAAAGAAGTAATTAGGTCCCCACCAATGTCACTTTTTGGCACCACTGATGGATGACTGCCTATTCCCTGCTAAAGCAGATCATTTTACTGTGGGACATCTCATATCTACATAAAAAACAAACAAACAAACAAAAAACAACTTAGAGAACAGCTCAACTATCTTTCTCCTTCAACCATCTGTATGTACCTACTCTGTCCTGGCTGTGCCCTCTAGAGCAGAATCCAGCATTCCTGTTTCATAATTCAGTTTCCTTAATTTTAAATGGGGTATTTAAGGGCCTGAGCTTCATACCTTTTTGAAGGAACAAGAAGAATGCTTTATATATTCAACTTAAACTCTTCAAAACTATCCTGTTCCTACAGGACAATATTCATTAGTACTTATAGAACTCCCCTCTGATTTTTTGCCTCCATTTTCTATTTAGTTAATCCATCTGTGATCAACACAGGGCCTGAATTTTGGCTCTGGCCTCCCAGGAAACACTTTTCTCCCCACCATGCCCCATAATAGGAAAATGAATATACTGTTCTATAGTACCCTACTGTTCCCTAACTTGTTCATCAAAATTGACCCATTAGATTTCTCATTCCATCAGAGGCCTGTGTTTAAAAGAATGAAAGAGAAAAAAAAAAAAAAAGACTATTTAACGTCCTTCTGATAGAAGCCTCCAAAGTAATAAAGGAAAGGAGTTTAGGTAACTGTGTAAAACAGTGTTTATTTTAATACCTCCTTAAGCGTCAAAGGTATTAAGTATAAAACCTTCTCCAGCAACTTAATGCCTTTCTTAAGGTTCAGCAACAATAAAGGTGTACATTATTCTAGATGTGTGATGCACTAGATTAGATTGGAACTCTTTTGAAGGATACAGGAGTCACCAAAACAATCTGTTACAACTATACCCACTACAGTGGCCATCTGTTAAGCATCTGGCCAGCTTTGCTGCTGAATTCCTTCAGAATTGCTGGATAAACATATCATATAGTCCCTAAGGTTATAAACAGCTATGTTGGGAGTAGTAATTTCTGAAAACTGATCCATTAAGGGACTATCCTTTTCCTTCTGGCATGCCAAGAAGGTGGATGGAGATGAAATCTGCCAGCTACTGTTTCTCACAACAGGACAGCAAGCAAGAGCTCTCATAGACAGCTGGGGGAAAAACATAAAAGTGCCACTTAAAAATTAGTTCAAGTGCCATTTCTGGTACAGGTGTTATCAATGTTTTAACTCTTTATTTGTCTTACTAACTACGAACATATTTGCCTCTACGTAAAATTCACAGTGACACGGAACTCCTGTTCCTAAAATCTTGCCTAGGAAAGAGCAGGGGAAATAAGTCATTCAATTTCTCTGCATCTATTATCTATCCTTGAATACATTTAATACCACTAATTTTTTTATCTGACTTCCTCCCTTTGGTGCAAATAAACCATTATTTCTCTCTGAGTTGTTTTCCCAGATCCCCTTAGAACTGCTTTTGAGTTTGTCTAATTTTGATATTGTGTCTTTATTTTCCACCAACCATATACATCCCTATTCTCTTCACTCTGGCTGCTTTATCTCTTAAAAATACCAATTTTCCATAATAACTCTGCATGTGTACAAGTTATACATGGGCTGTCCCCCCACTTCTTTAGCAAACAGTAATATTTTAATTCTTTTTATACCAATCCTACAAATTCATAAATATCATCTTACTATATGTGACATTTAAAGAGCTCTCATCTCAGCTTCGCAAACAGCAATTTTCAAAATACTGTGATATGTATGCTCTTTTATGCTTTTTATTAAAGTATTGAGACATTTAATGATTCTTATATGATCCTTGTTATTTTTACTACTAATGAATATAAAGACAATGTTTAGAAGGGTAATATTTAGTACAAGTGTTTTGCCAATTTTCTAAGTGAAAATCTATAAACTATAAAGGCAAAAGGTAGCTTTACTTTTTGAAATAGAGAATTACCTTCCCATTCATCTTTGATATGATCTCTGACATTCAGATTGATGGTAACATCCGCACGAACTCGGGTTGGCCAGTTTTCACCTATGTTGGGCTTGGCAACCTCAACCACAGTGAAAGCGACAATAGGCTGGGCCATTCGTGCCCAGCCACCAAACACTACACCACCATACTCAGACTGCCTGAAAACCAAAAAAGTGCATGATTACTCAAACAAAAAAGGACTTTTCCCCAACTTTGGGACAAGTACAATTAGTAAGGAGGAATACATGTTTAGCTCCTAACTAAGCCCTGACATTAGTAACTCTTACTAATAAACTTAAAAACAAAAAAACAAAAAACAAAAACCAAGTCCCAATATATAAGGAATATATTCAACAGTATGAATTGGCAAACATGGTCGAGTAAAGAAAGGGACAAAGGAGGAGGAGCCTATACACACCCAGGAAAAAAAGGTAACTATATACATAAGAGCAGAGCCATGCTGTCAAAGAATAATCTATTATAATGATAGAATAACCTAGATTATAATAATAATTTAGCATAGTTAGCTTTAGTTTATATTCTTATCCTCTTCCTCTTTTCATCAAGATAGTCACAACTATTTCCATTTTATGTATAGGTATTTCTATAAGCTGTTTTAGAACAAGCTAGAATTTTAAAAATTAAAACCAAACCAACAAATGATTAATATCTATGCAAATGCTTGCTTTAGGGCGTAATAGTTAAATCATTTAAAAGATGCTGCCATGAATTAGGGGTACAAATAAGCTAGTTGTAATAATCAGAATCAGTAACATTCAAATACCCATTATTTCTTCTTAGTCTAAGTAGTGCTTTAAATTTTACATTAAGTAGTATATCTGGGAAATCTGTAACATAAATTCTGTAGCCACACTCCCAAACTGGAAAGCACTGCCAAAACTAACATGCTTACACAGATAAAGAAAAGCTATATTCCATGTAAAGTCTTTGTGTTATAAGAAAAAACCTACACATTTTGTAATATCAAAGAGTAAAACTAATTAAAAACAAATGTTCTGCATCCAGTGACTTGCTTAGTACAATTTCTAAAAGGTAATAACTATCACCTCCTCCATTTTTTACAATTTTACTACAGTATTAGTTTATACACCATAAAATTCATTCACTGTAAATGCACACATTTCAATGATTTTTGGTAAATTTGCAGGGTTGTGCATCCATCACCACAATGTAATTTGAGAACATTTCCATCCTATGTATAAAAGATCCCTCTCATCTGACTACTGTCAATCCTGTTCCTACACCCAGGCAACCACTAATCTATTCTCCCCAACTTCTGCTTAGAAAATCTACCTGCAACATGAAGCATTAAAGAGGACAGATTTCTGCCTGTATGTTGCTCAGTGGTTTTAGCAGCCTGAAAACATGATCATTAGAACCATGCACTGAGTAAAAATGCCTCTCTTCTCCACCTTCAGCACACACGAGCAGAAAGAAGTCTGGCCTCTTTTTAGATCTCATCTTTTTCTTTTAATGTTTATTTATTTTGAGACGGGGTGGCGAGAAAGGGGGACAGAGGATCCAAAGCGGGCTCTATACTGACAGCAGCGAGCACAATGCAGGGCTTGAACTCACAAATGCAAGAATCATGACCTGAGCCACAATCGGAAACTCAAACAAATGAGCCACCCAGGTGCCCCTAGATCTCATCATTTTTACGAAAATCTAGAAAAGTTTATTATCACAAGTTAAAACTCTCAAAAATGATATTTTTCCTCCTTAGCAGAAAATAATGTAAGTTAAAAAAATTTCCTTTGTTAATAGACCAGAAGAACTCTAAGTATTTTTGGCTTATTTGACATTTAAGTAAAATATAAGTGAATTCTATTTGATAATCTGCTAATTAATAAATCCCTAGTTTGCAAAATGGCCAAAATTAGGTCCAGAATCTGAGCATATACACGCAAGGTAACCATAAACTGAAAGGAAGCTTCCGATCAAACACTCCCCCCGGGGTCCAAACAATAGGCAATAATTTCAGCAAAGCTGTGGGCAGGGATGATCAGCCAGTGAGTATACAAATCTCACAGTGCTAGCCTGCCTACTGACTCAACTGATTATTAAGTCAAAAATACTTTATGTTGTGTTTTATAGTCTCACCCAGAATAACTTTTCACATAATAATTAATTAAAAAATAGAAGTGTGTATGAAATAAAATGTGGAAGTGAAAAAAATAGATCATAATCACAGTGTCCGTGTAGCTCTCTGTAATTAGTAAGGAGAGAAGCCTGGAAAATACCTGCATCAGTTCATATTCAAAAAGTGTTAAGCTTTGCATACAGAATGCAGCATAATTATATGTGCACGCATGGTAGGACTATAATAAAAATTCATTTTACAGAATTAATTTTACTAGTTTATGGTCACTTGTGGTATATAACTTACCCTCATCAATTTCATACTTAGAATCAAATAATAAATGAAGGACATAAAGTCATGTCTAAAAAGCAAAACTAACCTCCACAAATCTCCTAATGCACAGCTGCTTCCAATAATTAGAATGAAAGTCTTTTCTTAGCTAATGGAATTCCAGACATGAGCTAGCAGGCAGGGAGTTTAAGTAGAAGACTTCATCAAATAATAAGCCCTACTCACAGGCCCCCAAATAAATACTGATTTAGTCTCTTCAAGGTAATCTATGGATGGAGGGCCAAGGAAGACTTCCCAACGTTCCATTCCATGTGATGCTCAGCAATGCTCCTCATCTCTTGTCAGGTCCCTTAGAGAGGCTAACTGAGGTACTGGTGACAGCCACAAGAGCAGCTGGGGTAGCAGAAGACCCCTTTATTATAAGCTCCCAGGACTTAAACCGTCCTGCCCTAGTATAGGCCGGCTGGGTCAGCCCATACCCTCCCTCTTTACCCTTTTACTCATGTTCAACCTACTCTCCTCTACACTTCTTCCCTGTCCCCGAGAATGATGACCTCTCCCCGCTTATCTTATTTCCAGTCCCCCACCCCCAAGGATCCAGATACATATTTTATATTTTATCACTTTTGATATACTCTAATCCACATGAGAGAATTTAGGGAATTTCTCAAAGAGTAAATTTACAGAAATCAGACAATTTCTCAAAGAATAAATATCATATTTTGGAGGGCATCTACAAGCCAGGTATACTATTTCTAAACACACTTATGAGGTTTCTGACAGAGGTATGTCACGGTTTGCATCTCTTCACTACAAATGGAACCAATTTACTAACCATGGCTTCATTCTGCTGACACTATCCTCGATGTCCTGCCTAATTTCGTAAGTTGATTCTAAGCGGAAGAGATTAAAGTTCCTTAGAAGGTAATCATGGAGAGTCAAAAATTGCAAATTCAACTTGGGAAGAGCAAGACAACCTGAAAAAGAAACAACATCCACATCCAAATTATTCTCTTACTCAGACAGCTGTACTATGTATAAAGAAATGTACCACAAATTTGGTAGAGTCTAATTTAATGTTTAATATGCTGAAATACAGCATATTTGATAAGGTCCTATTTTTATTTTCACACAGAACTGAAACCAGGTTAAGAACTATCTATTAAGAACTGGAAAGGAAGAACAAATCTCATTAATACATATAACCACATACCAATAATTCATATACAATCTTCTAAAAAATATTTGAAGATACTTAAAATTAATATAGTCTCAAGTAGTTTAAAAATTCTTCCTTTACTAATTTTTATTTAGCAAAGCTCGAAGTAATCAATGACCATAAACTAACCCCATGACAAATTTATCGCAGAACCTAATTAGTATACTACAATGCATAAATCTATCTCCAGTGGTCATTACTGTGCTCTGAATCTCGTCTTTTGGCTAGACTTTAAGGATACGGCATTGGTTGTTATTCCTGGAGTTACTTCCATTCCCACTGTACCGAAGCAATAATGAACCTAATAGCAAAAAACATAAATAAAAAAATGGGGGGCACCTGAGTGGCTCAGTTGGTTAAGCGACCAACTTCAGCTCAGCTCATGATCTCACAGTTTGTGAGTTCGAGCCCTGCATCAGGCTCTGTGCTGACAGCTCAGAGCCTGGAGCCTGCTTCGGATTCTGTGTCTGTCTGTCTCTCTGTCTCTCTCACTCTACCCCTCCCCTTCCCCTGCTCATGCTCTCTCTGTCTCAAAAATAAATAAACATAAAAAAATTTCTTTTTTTATTTCACATCATTTATGTTCATAAATTCTGATTTATAATCTGACTCAGTATCTTTCAGGCCAGAGGCTAAGGGAAAGCATCTCTTTGAGAGCACAATCTTATTAAAAAAAAGAAAAAAAGAATTAAAATGTCACCATTCTGCAACTGTCATTGAATTAACAAATCTAGCTGTTAAGCAGCAATGGCAGCTAACATCATACCCACAAAAACAACCAGACATCATATGCCTCTGATGAAAGAATACAACACTACCAAGAATCTTGCCAGAGAGAAAACCTTAAGCCTGATCAAGCTTCTGCATTCAGATACCAATCTGTAAGAAAAATAAAGAGCAGAGGGACATACTCGGGTGTATACTGAGTAGTCACTAAAAAAAAGCTAGACTGTGGAACAAACAACTCAGGTTCTTCAAAACAAAAGGAAGGGATATGAGGTACTTGTAAAGTAAAAGACATTTAAAAAATGTGCACGATTAACTATCATATGTGGATGCACAATTCAGTGATAAAACTATGAAGAAATATATAGTGATTACTATGGAAGTGAAGACATGGTTACTTTCAAGTGGAGGCAGAAGCAGTAACTAGGAAGGAGCTTATAGGAGGGTTCTGGGATGGCTAACATGGTGGTTATTTCTCTTATGACACTTAGTTAAGCTCTATATTTATTCTGTGTGGCTTTCTAGATCTGTGTTTATTAAAAAGGTCCAAAAAAGGGGCAAAAGATTTTACAAGAATTTTCTTTACAATTCTTACAATATATCTATTTTTATATCTGTCCCAATTTCTTCCTCTCCCTGGGAGCTAGAAGCAGTCTGTATTATGCAGTATTAGCTTTGATCTTTGCCTATTTATTATCAGCAGATGTTGAGCCCCCAAAACACAGGGCCATCCATGGTCACGAAAGATCAATGGCATGATATAGTCAAGGGTCTGAAAACAGCTTAATTACAGTGGCAACTAATATTGTTCTGAAATACTTTCTTTCTATGAAAGCTGAAAAGATTTAAATCCCTTTTCCTTTAAGTTCACCGGAACGAAAGAAGAGCAATACTTTCTATACCTGGCAAAATGTTTTATATGCTGACCAGTGTGACTGAGTAGCACCAAAAGGTACATGTATGACTAGGTCTATGTTTAAGAAAATATAAGCTATTTACTGCCAAACAAAGTATGAAGTGGTATCTGCTTTGTAGGAACTGATTAGAAAAGAGATGGCACACATCCATGGTCATAAATGCTTTTAGCATGAACAAACTGGAAAAAGTGAGAAAACAATGCACTGGCCATTGTAAGAATGAAAAAAATAAAAAATGAAGACTGCCTATTCTGAAATCTAGAAAAACTTTGGTGTGGGTTTACTAAAGTTACGGCTTTAGGACAGGACTCTGAAATATCCATTTTAAATAAATGTACCACTGGTGAGGTCTTTAAAACAGCTAAGCTTCTCATAATGATGCCATTGTTCAAAAAATTTCCTTAAAATTTTTTTTGAAATATGCCTTCAAAATATGTCACAATATACTTCAGCATATACTCAATTTTGGCGAATTCTCATCCTTAAAGGATGAACAAAAGCATTTAGGAACAAATCTGCTGAAATAGGTAAACAAACCAGGGAATACTATTTTCAATCAGACTAGGGGTTTATTATTAACTAATGACAATTTTTGGTGGTCATTAACTGGCTTAACAAGGAATTCAGAAGAACTTCTAAAAAAGGCTTTGAAATAAAACACTACCAAACAAAACCTATTACAGTGACATAATGAAAGCTACACTTCCTATACTATTAGGTTCCTTACAGTATTTTTATTGCTTATGGTCATGTTATAAAGGATGACATATGTACATGACATAAAATATGTACACACGTGCACATCTGAGGACATGCACATACACACATTAGGACATGGTTAAATTTAATAAAAATCCTTAATGCTAAGCATTCAAATACTGAATAGTTTCCAGCTTTAAAATGACTTGAAGGTACCAGAATATTATCCTAATGTATGTAACAGACAGAAGTACTTTCAGTTACCTATGATAAATTCTAAATTAAATTTCCTGGCACACCTGAATCCCGTGCTTCTCTGGCTTACCTTCCCCAGAATAGTATTCAGTTGGGACAATATTTTCATCCCAAATGATTTTCTCAGTTGGATACAAAGGCATCTGGTTCAACTGCTGAATCTGAGAAATTCGACGTTCGTGACGAGATACCTAGAAACAGGTTCATGTAGAAAGTCAGAAGCGTCTTTTGTTAAAATGATTTATGGAGAAATTCACCATAAAGTTTGAAATGAGAAGTTTCATCTCTTTCAGTTATGGTAGTACTTAGAGGTTTTTCTTTCCTTTTTTCAATTTCTCCATAAATCAAAGATGAAAGAGGCACCCATTACGGTGAGCTTTGTAATCAGATGGATCTGAGTTCAACTCCCAGAACCTCTATGTATGAGCTACATAAAAACTGGGCAAGATACCTCAACTTCCCTGATTTTAGTAATCTTTCAGTAAAACAGATAAAATACCACCTACCTCTCAGGTTTCTTATGAAAATGAAATAGAATACTGTAAAATAGCATCAAGGTGCCTTGCACATGCCAGCACTTAGTATTCATCAATGTAAGAAAAAAATGGGAGCCCTAAGTCCTCGATTAAAGTTTTTATTCTTATACTAACTAAACAATATGGAAAATTTTGTTTATTAATAACCTGGTCTCAGCCTTCCTTGTAAAAGGAGAGGTGGACTTGATGGCCTCTATGTAGATTTCCATTGTTAATATTATAGTAGTCCTCTATTTCAAACACAGAAATAAGCTTGTTCCCTAATTAATATGTTAAAATAATGATATATTTGAAAAATGTGTCATGTTCTCTTCAGTTAGAGATAGTATTATTTTAGGAAAGAAGACAGTGTGATATTATCTAACCAATATGCATATTTCAACTTCTTCATCATTATTCAGATATTAGAAGAATCCAAAGCCTGAGGAAATCGTTTAGGAACAAGAGGAAATGAGAGATAACGCTGTAGCACTATAAATTTTTAAATTTTTAAAACCGTTTTCTTTTTGGCATAAATATTTCAATTTCAAAAATAAAATCTTAGCTCTAAGACTGTAAAAGGCATAAAATCAAGCCTTATGTTTAAACTTGTTTTCCATTAGAAAGATTCCTAAAGAAATCCTCATTTCTTTGTATAGTAAGGATTTATTAATAATCCCCAAACCTGACTTATGAGAAACGATTTTACATTGTCAGAAAATAGGACAAGGAATTTTTAGAAAGCACTTGGCACTCGGAAATAACGAAGAAGGCAAAGATGGTGACCCGAGACATACATTTCACACAAGTAAACATATCAATAAAAAAGTATTTTCCACACATGAATTAATTTAAAACTCCAGGAATTTCTCTCCAAATGGCACTGAAGCACCTGTCACCAGGCTTAAAACATCTGCTATAATGGTTTCTGGTAACTATTCCCAAAGTAGCATATCTTCTTCTCTACAGGAAGGAATTGTATTTTATACCCTATATTAAAGGTATTAGCTTGGAATATATGTCACAAAACTGTGTGCCCATTATGGCTCTATGTTAAAAGATGTATATATACTCTTACATAGTGTATGTTTGTAAAGTTATAAAAAACATACTAAAAACTACTCAAACTATAGTAGAGGAAGGAAGTCCTTTAGGATATTTTCAATAGCAAACAGAAAACAAAAAATTAAAACAAGGTTTTGTTTGTTTGTTTGTTTTTTACTCATTTTTTACTAGCAAAAATTGGGATGACTCATAACACCCGATGCTGGTACAAGCTTAAGGAGATATACTCTAACACACTGTTGGTGGGAAATGCACCTTTTTGAGAATAATTTGGCTGCATCCTATCTTTTAAATAAGCACATGTTTTAATCAAATAATTTCACTTCTAGGTACCTCTCCTAAATGTCCCCACATAGGCACAAAGAGGCATGTGCCAGGATCACATCATTATTTGTAAGTGAACATTGCAAACAACTTAAATATTCATAGTGTAGACATAATTACTCATACATTTTATGAATGATTTTACTAAAGCTAAAAGTAAGGTATACTCCTTTCCCTCAAATTTTTCTGTGAGCCTTAAAACTGCACTTAAAAAAAAAGAAAACCTTAAAAAAAAAAAAACCTTATCAAAAAAAGTATTAGTTTGAGAGATAAAGTCCACTACTTTCCAAAATGACTGAAAAATCCCTTAGAATTCTTAAACCACTAAGTCAGTGATAACTTATTTTCTTTAAACATTCCTGAGTTTTCTAATGATAAAGGTATACGTCAATATTCAAGGTACTTTAAATAACTTTTAAAATACACAGATAGACAGATATGAATACATATGTATTACCTGTGTGTATGTAACTGTGACCTCTAAAAGGCAGGAATGGTGTCAATTATCTATGCATTCCCCATTGCCTGAATCCAGAGCCTGACAAAGAAGCTGCTCATAAATGTCTGTATGCAATGAATTCATGCCATAAAGCAGTTGTGAGAGGTAAAGTCTTGAGAAAAGAAATCTAACAGATGAGAAAAGAAATCTGACAAAACCAAATGATGATGTAATTGTAAAATAGGTAGCAACGATCTACTTACCCTTTAGCCCTGGAAAAAAAGACATACCCAGGTCTTTAGGTATGATTCAAAAATGGTAGGGAAAATTCAAAGAACATTAACATTTACCAGCAATTCTAGAAGAAATTCTTTATCAAAAGTTGTGTCTTCATTTTTAGGAAGAGTTGGTAACAAGCAGAGGTATGATGCCACCTGGTGGAGTGTATTTGAACTGCAGAATAAGGAATATTCAGATCAAGAGTATTCTATTAATTTAACCCTAGTTCATTTTTGAAACACCTAATTTTACACATGGCTTAAAACATTTTATCTAGAAAATATAATCGTACGATACAGCAGAAAATTTAAAAAAAATTACCAATGAAAGTTAATCCCCTTAATGTAGGCTCTCAAATTATCGTCTGCACACCTCTATGGTCCTTGAGACCCTTCTAGGAAGTATGCAAGAAAAATACTATTTTATATTAATACTAGGACATTATTTGTTTTTTTCCACTGTCTTTACCTACACAGTGTAAAGCAATGGTGGGTAAACTGCCGACATAGGGTAAGGTGGTGGCACCAACCAGGACTGTAAGTAGCCATAGCATTCCTCACTACCCCATGCAGAGTAAAAAACATTAAGAATGCAATTAATGAAGCAGCAAAATTAATATATTAACTAAAATTAAATTAGTAATTAAAATTAATTATTAATATAATTAAATTTGGACTCTTGACTATGCTTTTAAAAAATTCTGTGTGACAGAATGGGATGCACACATTTTGCACACAATTTTTGCTTGAAAGAACTGACAAACTATGGTTATTCAGACCTGAATAAATGGCAAAAAAATTTCAAATCTGAACAAACCAGTAACTTTAAGGAAAACAACTGACAGTATTTGTTACCAAAGATAAAATTTGAACTGCCAAGTGAAAAACTGGAATTCTAGAAAACTTGCATTCACCACCGTGAGCTGAACAGCTTTCCATTACTTAAATACGTTTCATCACGCTCCCCAAATTCCCTCACATACTCTATCCCAGTCCCTGGTAACCACTAATCTGTTTTTGATCTCTACGACTTTGCTTTTTCTAGAAGGTCAAATAAATGGAATCATACATTATGTAGCCTTTGACACTGGTTGCTTTCATTTAGCATAACGCAACTAAAATGCACCCAGACTGCATGTCTGTAATTGGTTCCTTTTTATTGCTGAGTAGTATTCCATCATATGGGATGTAGCACAGCACGTGTATTCACTCACCAGTTGAAGGATATGTTTTTAAAAGATAACTATAACTAAAGCCACTATATACATTTCCACACAGATTTTTGTGCAAACACAAATTTTCATTTCTCTTGGGTATATCTGTGAGAATACTAGATTGTACAGTAAGTACATGTTTAACTTTACAGGAAACTGTCAAATTTTTGCGAACTTTGAATTCTTATCAGCCATGTATGAGAATCCAGCTGCTCCACATCCTTGTCATAAGTCAATACACTGCATGTTTTTTTTAAACAATTCTAATAGACATGTAATGGTATCTCATTATGATTTTAATATGCATTTCTCTAATGACTAATGATACTAAGCATCTTTCTGTGGCGTTACTGAAATGCATTATCTTTGGTGAAGTATCTGTTCAAATCTTGAGCTAAATTTTTTTTTATATATATTTGAGAGAAAGAGAGTGCAAGTGGGAGAAAGAGAATCCCAAGCAGACTCCACAGCCAGCACGGAGCCTGACCAGGGCTTGATCCCACAACCCCAGGAACATGACCTGAGCTGAAAGCAAGAGTCGGACACCCCAACAGACTGAGCCACCCAGGCACTCCTTGAGCTATTTTTCAATTGTTTTCTTATCACTGATTTCTGAGACAGCCCATCATCAGATACGTGTTTGGCCAATATTTTCTTCCCCTTTGGGGTTGTATTTTCATTCTCTTAACAATGTCTTTTCAAATAGTAATAGTTTTAAATTTTTATAAAGTCCAACATATCCATTTTTTTTCTTTACGGACTGTGCTTTGGTGTCTATGGAAATGTTTGTACAAACCATAATCACACAGATATCCTGTATGTCCTATTAGTTCCCGTTTTGATAAATAGGTCTATGACTCACTTTGAGTTAATCTGTGTACAGAATGTGAAGTATGGGTTAAATTTCATACTTTGCATAGAGATGTCCAACTGTTCCACTATTGTTGAAAAGATTATCCTTTCTCCATTGAATTGCTTTGGCATCTTAGTCAAAAATCAACTAACCATATATGTGCGGTCTATTTCTGAATTCTATTTTGTTCCGGTGATGTCTATGTCTGTCTGTCTTTTATTCAATACCACAGGGTCTTGACTACTGTAGCTTTACAAGCAATCTTGAAATTCGGTAGTGAGGATCCTCCAACTCTGTTCTTTTTCAAAATGGTTTAGGCTGTTCTCATCTCTGCCTTTCTATATTAATTTCTGAATAAGCCTGTTAATTTCTAGAAAATATTCTGCTGGAATTTTGATTGGAACTGAATTATATCTATGGATCAGTTTGGGCAGAATTCATACCTTAATTGAGTCCTCTCATCCATAAGAAAGGCAAATATCGCCATTTCTAAAATTAATTCACTTTAATTGCACAGAGTTCCTTAATATGGTTTCAGATACCACACTAAAACTAACGTTTAAGAAACTACCACTTGTCAAGTTTTTATATTGTATCAAAGAAAAATATTCACAATTATTTGAAAAAGCTACTGAAATATATTTCCCTTTTGCATAAGGCCTGATTTTCTTCATTTACTTCAACCAAACAATCTCACAATAAATGAAATACAGAAGCACATCTGCAAATTCAACTGTCTTTGATTAAGTCAGACATTAAAGAGATTGCAAAAGTGTAAAACAATGCCACTTTTCACTGTATTTTTTTTAATTTGGGAGAATATATTTTTCATTAATAATATGTATGCTAACATAATAGGCTTTTAATTAGCTTTTTAAATAAATTATTTAACATTTTTCTAGTTTTAATTTCTATTATAGCAAATATAATGGCTATAATCCACATTAAAAAAAAGGTTTTTAACATCATCTATAATTTACAAGATTGTAAAGAAGTAATACGGGCAAAAATAAATTCCCCATATGGATTATGCAGCTACGTTTAATGTAAAAAAAAAAATCTATAAAGGTGTTTTAAAACATACTACTTTATAATCTTATGGGGAGGAAGGCCTTCTAACATAAAACATTTGATATTGTTGTTAAGAAGACTTGACATATAATTTAAAAATTGTAAATGCTGTAATAACAAAATATACCAACACAAAATCTAAAGTGAGAAACGGAGAGAAAATAATTACAACACAAACTAGACAAAATATTAGTATGCAAAATAAAGGTTCTTAAAGAAATCAATATGACAAGCAATGAAATACAAAATAGCAAAAGATAACAAGAAAGTTACAGACAAAATGCAAATGGCCAAGAAAAATAGAAAGATGCTCAATT
Organism: Panthera tigris; assembly: GCF_018350195.1. NCBI lineage: Eukaryota > Metazoa > Chordata > Mammalia > Carnivora > Felidae > Panthera > Panthera tigris. Next base: position 67,491,007 of record NC_056665.1, on the reverse strand, counting down.
TCCCCAACATAATCACAAAATGCAAAGTAAAACAATGACGGTTCTTTTATCTTTGGACTGGCGAAAATTAAAGACTAATTTACCTAGCTGGTAGGGAAAGAAATAAATCCTCAAATTCTGTTGGTATAACTGGTACATACTTTTGAAGGGAATTTAGCAATATATAACAAATTTTAAATACATAACCCCTTTGAGTCAGCCATTGTGCTTCTGTGAATCAGTGCCAAAAATTTTTACATAGAAATAAAAAGGATGTTGTTCATTAGTGAGTCATTAATAATGGCCAAAAATTTAGAAATTAAAGATTTGTCAATTGGAGAGTGATCACAAAATAATATGGCAGAGTTATTCAAAGGAACTTTCTGCAGTTCATTAAGAGAATGAAATAATTCTATGTGTCATTATAAGAGTTATTATTTGGGTGCCTGAGTGGCTCGGTTGGTTAAGCGTCCGACTTTGGCTCAGGTCATGATCTCACAGTTTTTGAGCTCGAGTCCCGCATTGGGCTCTGAGCTGACAGCTCAGAGCCTGGCGCCTCCTTCAGATTCTGTGCCTCTCTGTCTGCCCTTCTCCCACTCACGCTCTGTATCTCTCTCTCAAAAATAAACATTAAAAAAAAAAGAGTTATTAAATCTTATGAAGATTCAATAATCTTCCAAGTTAATCAACTTCTAAGTTAAAGCCAAGTTTGTTTCATTTTAGAGATCCATAATGAGCTAAACATAATTTCTCCCAAGAGTTAAGGACAACAGGGAGATAACAGAGCACAGTTAAAAGTCTGGTTTGAGGGGCGCCTGGATGGCTAGTTGGTTAAGCATCTGACTTCGGCTCAGGTCATGATCGCTCGGTTTGTGGGTTTGAGCCCCGTGTCGGGCTCTGTGCTGACAAGCTCGGAGCCTGGGGCCTGCTTCAGATTCTGTGTCTCCCTCTCTCTCTGCCCCTCCCCTGCTCACGGTCTGTCTCTGTCTCTCAATAATAAATAAAAGTTAAAAAAATTTTTTTTTTAAATAAAAAAATAAAAGTTAGGTTTGAATCCTATCTCTGCTGCTTACTTGCTATTTGACCTAGACAAATGACCTAACAATTCTGTGTCTCAGTGACCTTATACCTAAAATGGTACCTACTTCTCACACGAATGAAAGTCTTGAGGATTATTTACATACTTAGCAGAGTGCCTACCACGTGGTACAAACGTATTACTACATTTTCAAAAATGTGTATTAGCTGAGTGCCAAAGAATATTACTAATTTCATAAATTTTAAACACACAAAAAGGTTTCTAACTCATACCTTTGATGTCACATATGAACATTTACTGATATGACTGATGGGATACCAGTTTTATGTTCTACTTTAAGAAAACTTTATGATCTAGGAAAAATGTTTAAGTTATGAAAAATATAAATTTTGGGACGCCTGGGTGGCTCAGTTGGTTAAGTGTCCAACTTCGGCTCAGGTCATGATTTCATGGCTCATGAGTTCAAGCCCCATGTCCGAATCTGTGCTTCCCTCTCTCTCTCTGCCCCTCCCCCGCTCATGCTCTGTCTCTCCAAAACAAAAATAAAAACCATTAAATTAATAAATATTAATTTTGCTCCCAAAATAGATGATCAATAATTATAGCGAAGTGACTTAACGATACTAACTGCTGGAGAGAAGCATTAGTTTTAGTTGTCAACAAAGCGAGCGGTGCAACAAGTTACATTATTTAAGATAGTGCAAAATGATTAAAAACACAAAGAAAATTAAAATTCAGTTTTCTTTCCATGTTGACTTACCTAAGTGGTCCAAAAAACTTGACCAAAGATTCCCGAGTATCTACTTCTGCCACATTTGAGAGTGCAAAATCATAGAGTTCAGGGAAATGTGCAAAGGCAGCTCTCTAGAAAACGGGAAAAACAAAAAGAAAACTCAAGAACTAATGTCTGCATATTAACAATAAACTACAATTTATATACTATATAATAAAAATATCAAAAAATATATTAATGCACTTCTGTTTCTTATATGCTTCTCATATGTGACCTCTGCCTTATTTAGCCAGAAGCATTCAATACAATGGGGGAAAACCAGAATTATTCTAGCAGGAACGCAAAAACAAAGAGTCAATGTTCAATTTTTTATTTCTAAGTTGTATTTTGAACATACATGAAACAGCCAATAAAGCTACCTTCACTGACAGGAAGGGAGAGAAATAAAATACCTGAAGAGATAGCTTGAGGGAGAAGCCAAAAGTACAGTGTGTTTGTGCTTTGTTTTACTTAGGAACTCTGGAAAGAAAGGACTTCACAGGGTTAACACCCCCAGCCGACATGGGGTAAGCCACAAGAAAACAGAAATAGTAGCACTACAGTGACCGGGTAAGAGTGTATGTGATAACATCCCTAGTCTTAATGCCCATGTGGCACAGAGAAATCCGGAAGTTTTCATGTGCCCCACAGTGGGATGACATAAAAACCTGCCAAGGTTACTGGTGAGCATGCCATAGGGTTACTACAGGCAATGGTGAAATGACCCTGCAACCCAAGCCTGAGAGTGAACTGTTGAAGCTTGGAAACGAATGGGAGTCAGCTCTCTGGAGGACTCCAGCATCACCAAGAGCAAGAGTGCGGCCTCATCAGCAAGGAGATAGCCAAGCTCCTCGGGAATCATCATGCCATGCCTGTGCCAAAAGAGCAGACCACAAGCCGCGCCAGCTGTGGTTACTTCAAGGGCAGAAGCAGAAGGACAAAAACACCAATGCTCTGAGCAAAGCAAGAAAAGACATGTTAAGCTGTGCAGGTCACTCTTCTTCCAAAACAATGAGGCTATCTCAATGCTTCCATATACCCAGATGCCATTTGGGGAAAGAAGAGGGAGAGCAGAGAGTCCCTGAGAGATAGTGGAATTGATTATGAAAGACATTTTGAACTTAAGTTTGACTCTTTCCCCAAAAAGACTGAAACAGAAAGGACTGAATTTCTCCAAAGTGACAAATAAAAGCTTCTTTCTACCACCAGAAAGGGCAAGAGCAAGAGGAAATCAAGAACAGAAAACAAAGGTACTCTGTTGACACAGCTGAGCTGTACTGGCCAATTTCAGTCCCATTACGTGTGTTTATCTTTAAAATTTATAAAACGCTCACACATACTTTGTCGGTACATTGGGAATACTCTTTCATAAATAAAACTGGTAAGTATATGCACCAAATTGGCCCAGTAATTAATCAAACATTTCTGAGTGTCAAATATCAGTATCTTGATTCTCAAGATTGAAGACTATGAAGAAAGCCATTTTTTTTCCCCATGAATTCATTAGAAATAGTAATATTTTAAAAGTTATATTTAAAAAAATTTTTTAAAGTAATATTTTAAAAGTAATATTTTAAAAACTTACTTAAAAAATAAATAAAATATTTAAATAAAATATTTAAAAGTAATATTTTTAAAAAATTTAAAAATTAGCATTATTTTGAGTATTTAAAAATTTTAAAAGTAATATTTTAAAAGTTCAAGATGAAACACTATTAAATTAGTAGTTTTTTATACCTGTACTACATGAAACTACATTATTTATGAACCAACTTGATGGGAGCAGAAGCACAGGCTATACTGCATTTCAGTCACCTGGAGAGAAGTGATTCTGTCATAGTGAATTGTGGTCATCTCATTCTCTGTCAGAGCGTTCCCAGTCTGGTCGTTAATCTCAAAACCAGTATAGAACTTAAGCATGTCCAAAAGCTGAAAGGATACATTTACATTAATAAACTGTGTGAACATAAGAACAAGAAACCACAAACAAAAACTACTTATTATAAAGATTAAATAAGTCTGTATACCTTCTCCGAGGTGCTGGAAAACTCTGGAATGTAAACACTGCAACAAACACTTCAGAACATATCCAAACATGTTTTATTTGTGTGAGGAAAAAGTATGTTTCTTGTGAATAAATTGTTAAGAGTCTATTTCATATACACGGTCTACTTCTACAGAGAGGAACTTAAATTGAAATCCCAGTACTGAACGGACATTAAGGATTTAATCAAAGGAAGCCAAACACTTAAATGGAAAAAAACAAAGTACACCACTGCCAATTTATGGAACTACACCACTAGAGGGAACTCCTGAGGTCCTTTACTTAGGTAGGCCACTTAATACAGAATTTTCTGAATGAGGGTTTTGGAATTCATAATTGGAGATATTCTTCTCTGTGTGCTGCTACTATTAGGGAAATGCAGCAAGGTGAGGAAAGCTAAGATATTTATTCCTCTCATCAGTCTCCACAGCCATTAAGCCCTTTCTTTGGCTTAGTTCCTGCTGCTATAATGAAGGCCTGTTTTCCCCAGAGACACAGTCTACTGGCTACATTTACCCCAAATCTTCATCATTATTGATTCTAACCTATGGCAGAACAGATACTAGAATTTTAGTATGTTTTAATGTATGTGGCAAATCACTGGATAGAAATTTAGTAAGAGAATGAGAAAAAATATAGATACAAGATAAAAGAATTCTTAAAAGAATATATAAGCACACAAAAATTATATCTCCAACTATGATCTCATTGAAAGGCAAGTATTAGGAGTTTGGTAGAAGACTTTCCTGAAGAGGTGATGCGAAACAGGAAATGTGAAACACTATTACTTCTTTCTACTCAAGGTAGCAAATGAAGTGCACTGCCATGCTCTCAACGGTTTTGGTCACCACCATCTTATGGAAAGACAGCCATGAGGAGGGCATAGTTCTCTTGAAATTAATGCTCATCATCTACTGTATTCCACAGTGGTTACTAACATAAAATATATGAGTATGTGGGACTGCACTGCCAAAATCCTAATTTAGTCCAATAATAAAATCACATATGATTAATCAAAGCTCTTCATTCATTTGTTTTCTATACTAAGATTTGATTTTACTTTAAAATGACTAATTGGGAATTTACATTACTTAATTCAATATTTAGTAAAATTTCCTTTATATCACCACTGGCACTCTTGGTTGCATGGCAGAAAAAGAATCAATTTAGAAATGAAAATATGTTCAGATATATCAATGCTCACCTGGGAAAAAAGATGCCCATCCTCTTCTCTATGAACAAGATTGGAAAGGTAACAGTGAACCAAAAGGTGGGAGTCATCCAGAATGGTATTAAACCAGCGCCTTGTGGGGAGGAGGGCCTAAAAAAAATAAATACCATGGCAATAAATCTGCATGTTCTCTGCAGCTAGAGGTAAACTCTACTGATCCTTCACTCAGAAGTGTCAATCATGTACAAAGTACCCTCTAGTCTCCCAAAAGACACTGTGCACAAAGCAAAGGGTCTGGTCCATGTGTAAATAGGCTCAGTGGCAATGTTTATAAATAAAATACGACATTAGAAGAAATTTCACAGATAGGAAAGCCAGTAGTTTTCAAACAAAATCTTCTATGAAATCTCAATATATTTTGGGTATAGATTTAAAAATGGTGCTACTAGGGGCACTTGTACCCCAATGTTTATAGCAGCACTCTCAACAATAGCCAAATTATGGAAAGAGCCTAAATGTCCATCAACTGATGAATGGATAAAGAAATTGTGGTTTATATACACAATGGAATACTACGTGGCAATGAGAAAGAATGAAATATGGCCTTTTGTAGCAACGTGGATGGAACTAGAGAGTGTGATGCTAAGTGAAATAAGCCATACAGAGAAAGACAGATACCATATGGTTTCACTCTTATGTGGATCCTGAGAAACTTAACAGAAACCCATGGGGGAGGGGAAGGGGGGGAAAAAAAAAAAAAAAAGAGGTTAGAGTGGGAGAGAGCCAAAGCATAAGAGACTGTTAAAAACTGAGAACAAACTGAAGGTTGATGGGGGGTGGGAGGGAGGGGAGGGTGGGCGATGGGTATTGAGGAGGGCACCTTTTGGGATGAGCACTGGGTGTTGTATGGAAACCAATCTGACGATAAATTTCATATATTGAAAAAAAAAAAAAATGGTGCTACTCTGAGAGAAAAGGGACTGGGGACCCCTATATGGAGACTTCGTCCTCCATTTCCTCTTACCACATCGTCCTCTGACAGTCAGCAAGACAATGCTGAGACACTGTGATCATCAGTTTGAAAACCACTAATCTAATCAAATATCCTCATTTTATAGATGAGGTTATTGAGATCCTCAGAGGCTATAAATTAGTTACTGGCAGAATGAGAATCTGAATGAAGATCTCATGCATGGCTGCAAGTCCAATACTCTAATACGTATGTCAAGAAACTACCTTCTCTCTCCAGATAAGAAATGAACACAAAGGATTTTCTTTCAATTTCCTGCATTAAAGAGGGAAAGGAAATGAACTCAGTCTGAATTATACCAACTCTGCATCTGAACTCTCTGTCAAAATCTTGCACCTAGTATTATGAAATCTTCTTCAAGGATCTTAATTTAAAAAATTGACAATAGCAGCTATATCTTTCTTCACCAACAATATTAGGCACATTTAGAAAAGTGAGATTAAAGAGATGCCCATAAATCCACAATTTCAGCCACTATTAAAAACTCCATGATGGGGTATTAAAATATGATAGAAAATAAATTGCCACTGCTGGACCCATATTTAATAACTATACTACATGTTTTTTTCTACAAATAGCAGCCATCTGACAATTATTTGAAAACTTAAAGAGCCAACTGCATTTTACTTTTGTTTCTCTGTTACACATAGAAACAGGTAAAATCTAAGGCCTGTCTGAGGTAATGAAGAAATATTTCACATATTTCACAATCATATGCTTAACCTTATCCACTGTAATGATGATGTAACAGGAAAGTCACTGCAAATTTCTTACCTCCAGATCAATCATAAGTTCAATGAATCTTTCACAGTAATGAACTTTGTCCATAGTGACAGGTTCTGGACATAACAGACAGAACATGTTAAAATTTCCTTACTTAGAATCTATAAAGAACTTATCAAACTCAACACCCAAAAAACAAATAATCCAGTGAATAAATGGGCAAAAGACATGAACAGACACTTCTCCAAAGAAGACATCCAGATGGCCAACTGACACACGAAAAAATGCTCAACATCACTCATCATCAGGGAAATACAAATCAAAACCACACTGAGATACCACCTCACACCTGTCAGAATGGCTAACATTAACAACTCATAGATGTGGAGAACAAACTGAGGGTTGCTGGAGGGATTGTGGGAGGGGGGATGGGCTAAATGGGTAAGGGGCATTAAGGAATCTACTCCTGAAATCACTGTTTCACTATATGCTAATTTAGATGTAAATTAAAAAAAAATAAAATAATAAAAATACTAATATTAAGTAAGTGACTTAGATTATCAGCATATGACAAGTTTTTCTATACACTTAGGCTGGGAGTAACATTATGCCTAAAATCAGGTATAGCTGATGTATAGCATTAGTATCTATTCCTCACTAAATTATAGGTATGATTTTCAGTTGTAAAATATTACTTGGAAGGTTGGCATTTATAAGTAATTCTGTTCTACTGTAGTGTAAACAAAGCAACAATCTCTGATGCAAAAATATAAATATGGTATATCTACAGAACTGTTCTTAGATTATATCCCATTTAGGAAATAAAATATTAACAAATGATACACCTTACATAGTATATATACACCTTTATTAAGTAAAAAGTATTCTATGTAGAGCTTGCAAACCCAACATAATGTAATTAGCCCCTCTGGATATACAAGCGTATCTCCCTCCCTCTGTCTCTCTGTCTCTCTCTCTCACACACACACACACACACACACACACACAAATACAGTATAATCATGGCATATTTTTATGCCATGTACATAGTCTACATAGTATATATTTGTATTTGTTTCATCAATAAATAGGGGCCACATTGGAGGGAATATCTTTCCCATTTTGCCTGATAGCTTGTTATCTCAAAAATCACTGTCTCCTGTCCAATCAATATTTGATGCTGTCTAAAAACACTATTCAGTACCACAGGATAAATGCCATGTGGATCTGTGACTGACTTGTTCAACACTGTACCCTAGCACCTTGTTCAGGATCTAGGTCTTGCAAGCAAACTCAAAAAAGATTTGCTAAGTAAATGAATATTTCAATAACCATATAAAAAGAGAAGAGAGAGGGAGAGGCGGAGGGAGAGAAAGAGAGAATCTTAAGCAGGCTTCACATTCAGCACAGAGCCTAATGCAGAGCTCAATCCCATGGATGACCCAAACCAAAATCAAGCGTCAGACACTCAACCAACAGAGCTTACCCAGGCACCCCAAAATATGTGAATTTTTAACGCAGTCATAATACTCAGACTGGTCATATATATGAAAAGGGGAGGGCAGGTACATTATCTTTATGATTTAAAACTGTTCTAGGAGCAGTTTTTAGATTAGAGGCTAGTCAATACTATAGGAGCATCTAAACCACAACTTCACAAATAAGCTGAGAGGAAGAAGATAGTTACCAGAAGGTGGCACTGATTTCAACACAGAGATAAACTTCTGGATGAGTTGTGAAAGGAATCTTCTTTCTTGGTAGGCTCTAAAATCAGAGAACAATGTTGACCAAATTGTTTTTGAAAAATAATTATTTCAAAAGTAAAATTTAAATGCTGAACAAGCTTTTCTTACACTATTCAAATGTTCCACTTCTCTCTGAAATTAGGATCATAATTTGAACACACACCTGCTTCTTTGTATGTATACACAAGACTATGTAAAGAAAAGAAGAGCCTCATTACCGGCCTAAATGAGCCAGCAAAGAAAACACCACTTTCTCTTACCATGTTACTGTGAAGGTTTTCACTTGAGATTTAAAGGTCAGAACTTGAAATTTTCAAAATTTCATTTACAGTCTGCCCTTAACATTCAAAATTTAACGTTTAAGTATACAGTTAAAACAAGCAATTTTATACTTTAGTATATTTTAAGTATTATATATAATAGAGTATTACAATGTCTAAAACTTAAATGCTGGTTTAAAGAACAACTTTCTACTCATACTAATTTAAGATGCACTGTGTACCAGTCAATCAACAAACATTCACCAGGTATTGGACAGCTGTAAATGATTATGCCAGTCCTGGGGGAAATACAAAGGAGGGGAATGACTACATGACCGGAAACAAGTCATATAACATGACGATAAGCAGTAACACAAAGCAACATGTAATTACTAAAACTGGCTGACATTAAATGAGCACTTACTGTGTCAGGATCTGAGCTGTGTTAAGTGCTTCACTCGAATAATCTCATTAAATGCTGACAACAGTCCCATTAAACAGGTACTACGGTTCCAATAGGTTCCAACTGAAGAACCTATTCTTTCAACAACTACACATGTATTTTTTTAAAAAATGTTTTAATTTTTATTTTTGAGAGAGAGAGACAGACAGAAATGGAGCACAAGTGAGGGAGAGGCAGAGACAGAGGGAGACACAGAACCTGAAGCAGTCCCCAGGCTCTAAGCTGTCAGCACAGGGCCCAACATGGGGCTCAAACCCACCAACTGCGAGATCATGACCTGAATTCAGATGACCTTAACCAACTGAGTCACCTGATGCCCCTCAACAACTACACATATTTTAACTATTATACCAACAGCTGGAGTTTCAATAAAAAACACACAGCGTGGTTTGAAGTTCAGAAGAAAGCACAGTGGCTTGAAGTAGTTGGTCCAGAAGTGTTTGGAAGATTAGCCTTCAATAAAGTGGAGTGGAGGGGAAAGGGTACTTAGGGAAGGAATGTTGAAGAAACAATCAATACCCAAGGATTTGGGGGAGTCACAAACAAAACAGCTGGAGGTTTCTGAATGCCACTGCAAGGAGTTTAGAGCTTCTCCTCTAAGAAGGAAACCACTGTAAGCTTGTGAATAGGCAAAGCTTGTGAATAGGCAAAGCTTGTGAATATGGGAAAACCACAAAATTTTCTATGAAGATGGCTAGTTAGACTCATTGTTGTGGGAAAGCTGGAAGAAACATCAAATAGGAATTCATTGTAATGCTTTAGTCAAGAGGCTCTGGAGGCTTGAATTAAGATGACAGCAGTGTGAACAGGCAAAAGAGAGGAAGGACAAAAGATCAACAGGATTGGCTGACTGGATATAAATTGCTGGCCAAAGGACTGGAATATTCCAAGCCCAATTTCTGAAAGAATTAAGAGAAACTGGCCAGAAAATTAAGTTTAGGAGGGAAAACAATGAATGTTACTTAAGTGAAACTGGAGTTCATGACAAACAGAAGTACAGCTAACCCTTGAACAACACAGGTTTGAAATGTATAGGTCCACTCACATGCAGATTTTTTCAATAAATACAGCACAGTACTGGAAATATATCTTCTCTTCCTTATGATTTTCTTAGTAATATTTTCTATTCTCTAAGCTTAATTTACTATAAGAGTACAGTATATGATATACAAAATATACAAAATACGTGTTCACCAACTGTTATCAGTAAGGTTTCTAGTCAACAGAGGACTATTAACAGTTAGGTTTTTGGGAAGTCACGAGTTACATGAGGACTTGTGACTATATGAGAGGGTGGCCAGTGCCCCTAATCCCTGCCCTGTTCAAGGGTCAACTGTATACAGCAAAGAATTATTCAAAGACAGGGCCAGAGAGATTTATGATTAAATCATGTTGAGGTAACAGGAAGAGTAGGTTTAAGAAAAAATAGTCAAGTAATGCAGATGCCATGTGATTAATCTAATCAAGAGGCTGCTGGGTGGGAAGACACCATGAATAATGAGACTAGAGTTGGAAATTAAAGAAGGAATTTTCCTACCCTGTCCCTAATATTTTCTCCTCGTGGCTCTCACTCCCACCCACCCAAACTCATTTTTCTGACATGTAGCTTTTCTTAGTTCTTCCTATTTTCAGTAACCACCAGCACAACTCCAGGTTCCATTTCTTTTTGTCCTCAACCCTCTTTTCATGGTTTATGTATCTCACTAAATAATCTCATCCATACTCATGAATTTAATTACCAGCTACACATGTATAGAGTACTCTCCAGAGTGGATCAAACAATAAGAAAGAACCAGAAAGTCATCATAGGTCCAAGGGAAGGGAGTCTTCAGCATATATACATATGCAGAAAAAAAGGAGTGAATGGAAAAGAGCAATAAAAGATGGAGACACGGGGTGCCTGGGTGGCTCAGTTGGTTAAGTGCCCAACTTTGGCTCAGGTCATGATCTCACAGCTCGTGGGTTCGAGCCCCACGTCGGACTCTGTGCTGACAGCTCAGAGCCTGGAGCCTGCTTTGGATTCTGTGTCTCCCTCTCCCTCTGCTCCTCCCTCACTCATGCTCTGTCTCTCTCTCTCAGAAATAAACATTAAAAAAAAAAAAAAAAAGATTTTAAAGATGGAGACAGTGCAAGGGGTATTGCTGCACTAGTCACCGAGTTAGCCTCACAGAGAGAGAGAGAGAGAAAAGCCTCTTTAAGAGTATGTGGATCCTTCCCGTTTCCTACTAATAGCACTTTGTGTGGTGAAATAAATACTTGCTATCAGACTTCCCCAACTCATAATAAATACTACCATTAAAAGAAACCATAATCCTCACCTGCTTCTTTAATCCTTATACTTATCTTTCTCCCTAACATGTATCACCATCTAATACACTATATAATTGATCTTTTTTTTGGTGCTATCTGCCCGCAACTAGAATGTAAGCTCCACAGAATAGGAACTACTTCCATTTCATTCTCTATTATGTCCCCTATACCTAGAAGAGCACCTGGCAAAATGATAAACATTCACTATTTGTTGAATGAATGAATAAATGAATGAACAAATGAATGATGGCTGGAGTGTATAAAAGTCACTATTAAGAGTAAGGGAGTGAGAAAAAGAAAGAAAAGTTGATTGATAGCTTGAAGATTGTGCAGAAAATTGAAAAACATCCATGACAGACAAACTACGGTCAAGAGGCAGGGAGAGGATCAATGATATACTTATCACTGGAGCAGAGAGAAGAGAAAGAAAAACATGGTAATGTTGTTGTTTCCCCTTTAGACCTTTATGAAAAATATTCCTACAACAGTAAAAGCACTTCTTATTTATTTAGTTCAGCCTATATAAAGGAAACAACAAACCAATCAACATCATCTAGGACTTACAACCAAAATAATAAACCAATGTGGAACAAAATTTTGGCAACATACTGTTCTCTTGCTTCTGGATCCATCTTTTCATCATTCTTTTTAATCAAGTTCCAAAATTTTCTTAGCTTAGGGGTCTTTTTTAATTCTAATTCCAATCGTGCCTGAAAGAATGATGTGATATTAAATCACCAGTAACCTCAAAGTTTACAAAGGTAAATATTAGATCAACTATCAGCTAGTTTTCTAATGTGTGCATACAATATAAAGCAATGGGATAAAACCTGAAAGCAACATGACAAAACCTGAAAACTAAGAAACTAACAACTCTAATTTTAAAAAAACTATTTAATTCTAACAATTGTTACTAATAATGTAAAAAAAAAAAGAAACTGCCTTTTCTTATGAAGGTCATAAGCTCAATAATCAATTAAATTTCTTATTTCTAAAATGAAGGATTTAAATTTGAAAAATATGAGCATTAACACTTATTAGTAAAATCACTGATGTTTGAAAAATGAGTCTAAAACAATGAACATAGAAACAGCTGTCACAAGCAGACAAGGAAATGTCCATATGACTACATTCTTTCTAATGGCACTTATCAGTTAACTTAGCATTAAATAATTAGCTTAGCACTAATTATTTATATATGCCTGTTTTCATTACCATCAGCCGGTACCTATGAATGAACTTGCATATTTGGCTCTATGCAAAAACCCATATGCAGGAAATGGTATTTTGAATAAAGTACTATACTAAAATTTGACAGTTATAACTTTACTCCCCAAGATCAGTTAATTGGGTTTTGATAAAGGCACATATTATCCAATAAGTATTTGATGAAAAAAAGGAAGTCATTAAACATAATCCAGACCTTCTCCTATAGCTATATGTACATTCTAATCTAAGAAAATAAAATATTCTAGTCTATATTTAGTCTCATCCAAAGGCACACGCAGAAATAATCACCATAGTTTGCTAAATTTATCCCCCTTCTTTATGAACTCCATAGATATTATCTTATTTTACCTTATAATACTGACATGAGGTGAAATCTACTAGCTTGCAGATACATAAAAACTTTAAAACTGAAAAAAACTGCATCCATGACAAATTAATGCATAATAAATACATTTTCTAAACAGGAAAAGGGGTTTTTGGCCACCATTTTATACCTATGTTAAAGCTACAAAGTCTAAAACCACATTTTCCACTTGTAACACACATACGCCTAAGTTTCTGAAGATACTTACCGGCTGTAAGCCCATCCACATTGGGAGGGAGATAAGCTGCTGTACTTGACTCCGTATCAAGTCTACTTCCTGTTTAAGGCACAAAGAAAACAAATTTATACACACATCAGTATTTTAACTTAAATCTTTACATAAGGAAATACTGTCTTGTTAAAGTCCCAGGGTGAAAACATGTCACCAATACTTTCAAATTAATGATATTTTAATATTAAGAAGCTTAATACTTTTCAAAAAAGATACAATCTTCACCATTTACAGATTCTGTATTTGCGAGTTCATCTATTCACAAATATGTATTTGTAACCCCAAATTCAATACGCCTAGTGCTGTCCAAGGGCGGCACAGATCAGTGAAAAATGCTAAGTTGCCCAACATGCAGTGGTTACAGGCTTGAGGTATTCAGCTGGGGATGAACAAGGTAATGATCCGTCTTCTTGTTTCAGCTCTCATACTATAAGGAAGCATCCTTTTCTGTGTGTCTGTTCAGTGCTACCTTTCTCACATTTTTATGGTTTTTGTTGGTGATTTTGCTATTGTAAAGCACATGGTTGAAGTGCTGGTTAGTGTTCCTGTGTGCAAGAAGGCTGTGATGTGTCTTATACAGAAAATAAGTGTATTACAGAAGGCTCATTCATACTTAAGTTATAGTGTTTCTGGCCATGAGTTCCATGTCAATAAAGCAACAATATAAATTACATAAGGTGTCTTTAAACAGAAACACATAAAACAAGATTATGTACTGATAGAATGATGAAATGTTGTGACATTGGCTTGTAGGCACCCAACCCTTTATTCTCCCTAGGAGCAATGGTTCAATTTTAGCTAATTCAGTGTCGGCAGCTGCCTCATAGACCTAACTACCACAAATAATAAGTACTGATGGCATGTTGAAAAAAATAAAGTATTTCAATACTAAACAAGTTTTTCAGTTAACTAAACCAAGTACCAAACTACTAATACTAATTTCGTCTTGTTTTTGCTTAATTTCTGATAATCATGTCTATATTTACATTGACGTTGTTTAGTTTAATCAATGTTAGAGGTAATAGTGGCATCCACTGGGGGCATAAATCTTTTTTTTAATGCCTTTACAAGATTCATTTGAGGCAGGACCTAGAACAAGCAATAACTACCCATCTATCAACATTCAGTCTTCAGGATAAGAAAGAACCCTATGCATTCTCCTGCATGGGTCTAATGCACTCTCAGCTCAGCAGTACTTATTTTTAAATAAATAGGTATAGACCTTCAGATAACCACAGCAGAGCAGTGCAAATGAAATATTAATTACTGTAAATATTTAATTCTTTAGAAGGATGAAAACTGCACCTAATTGAGTGAACTCAAATTAGAACTCTCCTTCTTGCCTGCCAGCCATGAAGCAGGACGAAAAAGTAATAAAGGTAGTTTTTGTGTGCAACTTACGGCACAGATCTCATTATGCAAAGTTCATAAAAACCAGATTCTTTGCTGCTCTATCTTTGGAGAATTTCCGCTCCTATTACCATTTTTCTTAAGAAAAAAGGAGAGATCCAGTACAAATCTATTTTAAAAAGTGAATGGATCTTCTGAAATGTTTTTATTGAGAAGTGGCTAAAATTAAGCTTTTGGCATTATCCATATTCCCCACTACCATTGGATGAAGAGTTGGCTACAGAGGTAATATCTCATTTATGTTCAACTTAAAAAAAAAACTAAAATAAAAAATAAAACCACCACCAAGAAAATCTGAGTTTCCTCCAAAGATAAAGTAAAATTACCAAACTATTGAAGCAATGATCAAGAAAAAGCAGTAAGACCGTCTGTTCATGGAGTGAAAATTCACCATCAGTTTCAGCTAATGCTGCTTTCAAGATACACTTAAAAAAAAATGGGAAGTGATCTGGCTTCTTCTTAAAAGTCTGAAAAGAGAAAGAATAAAAATTTAATTTGAAATGGCTTGCAAGCCCTCTCTTTTCTCCCTTAAAAAAAATTGGTCATTCTTTAGAAGTCTTTAACAAAAGCAAATAATTGCAAAAAAGACTATTTGCTTATTTATAATTAATAGTAGCAAGTCAAATACAGGTTTCTGGCAAGATCATGAAAGAGTTGCAGAAAATTTCACCTAATAAAATAATGGGGTTTTTTTTCTTGTTTTTTAAAAATATTTTTATTTTTTCATTTTTTTTTTTAAAGGAATCTCCACACCAAACGGGGAGCTCGAACTCAGGACTCCAAGATTAAGAGTCACATGCTCTACTGCCTGAGTCAGCCTGGTGCCCCTAAAATAATGGCTTTAATTCCTTTATTTTTTTTCTTTTATGGATTATGTTCATATTTAGCTTAGTCTTTGTTTTCTAAGAATCTGAAATGTTTTAATTCTTATGACTTAAAGCAAGAAAAACAACATCTTTAGCAAAAGTTAGTTTCCCACTGATGACTCTCAACGACAGCCTCTCCTGCTTTGTATTAGCTCTTTACTTTCAACATGAAAGTAATATTTTAAAAAAGTAAATTAGGTAAATACATTCAAGTTTCTCACTGAACTATGCCCCCCATCTAGTTACTTCCACATCCCTCTTCTTTCATAGAGAAGTGCTCCAAATGTGTGGTATACACTAGTTGTTTTCATGTACTTCTCTACAAGCTTCCACCCCAGCACTCCCCTGAATCTTTATCGCTATCAAAGACAATGGAATCTTACCAGCCCCCTACCCTAGCCCTCTACAATGTGCTGAGGTTTCCTCTTCTCTTGCTGCATACACAGCACTATTCTAGGGTTCTAATCCCATTCTTCTTTTCTCCCTCCCATGACTTCAAAGACCACACACTAATGATTCCAAATATATATCTTCAGTCCAGATTACTCTCATTAACCCTAGATCCCAAGATTCCTCTGCCTACTAGACAATTTCATCTAGATAACTGAAAGGCAATCTAAATTCAGGAAGTACAAAACTCAATTCAACAATTTTGTACCCTTCAGAGTATTTCTCAACCCTCTATGATTACCTGTCTTGGTAAATGGCAGAATCATCTATTATACTCAGTTGCCCAACCCTGGAAAATTATTGAAAATAACACCCTTCCCTAATACTAATTATTCAGCTATGAAATGCAGCCAATTCTACTTTCTAGAAAATCTGTGTGTAACCTCTTTTCTTAATCTGTATTTCTCTTTTTCAAGCCCTAATCACCAAAATGGTCATTTTAACATGCAAACTGATCAGGTCATTGTTTAGCTCAAAAAAAAAATCTTCCTTCTCCCTTCCTATAGTAGCTTGAATAAACTTCAAGAAATATCCAAGACCTTTCAATAGTACACAAAGCACAGTTTACTTTGGGCTCTCATCTGCCCAAAGATGGCACTTATTTAATGAATATTCGAGAGAAGGGTCTATGGGTTTATCTTAAAGAATCTAACATTTTCTTAATTCAGAGACCATTGCCACAAAAAGATGACAATTACCCATGCCTTTTTTTTATTTAAAAGAGTTGATGAGCTGACCATTTTATGGCAGCCAAAGAAAACCTAGACTTTGGATCTCTACTGAGCAAGCCTCTATTACACTAGCACAAAGAAAAAATGTCTATTAGAAATTTCTAAAAGGGAAAGCAGACTCTAAATCAGGGATAAAGAGAAAACTGAAATTACAATATAAACATCTGTCTTTACATTGGCAACATTACTGTACGTAAAACTACAAATATATACTCCCTGTTGTGAAAAAGGACACTGAAAAATATTATCCTATTTGAGCACTATTTGTGCTAATAATACAAACTTCATGTTAATCTCAGGCAAAAGTCTTTATAATCCATGCCATTCTTCATATCAAGCACAAAACAAAAATAATTTCACTTTCATAATTTTTCAGTTCATAGTAAATTAGTTTGAACAATGTATTGAAACCAAAAAAAAATAGCATTTTTCATATATCCATTTTTTTGTCAACGTTACTTTATTATTGGGTGAAGTTTTGTTCTAAAAGTATTATTTGGGGGCATCTGGGTGGCTCAGCAGTTAAGTGTCTGACTCTTGATTTCAGCTCTGATCATGATCTCAGGGTTCATGAGTTCGAGCCCCATGGAGGGCTTTGTGCTGATAGTGTGCAGAGACAACTGGGAATTCTCTCTCTCTCTCTGCCCTCCCCCCACTCGCTTTCTTTCTCTCTTTCTCAAAATAAATAAACCTAGAAAATAAATATATAAAAGCATTATTTATTATCAGTAAAAAGTTCTGCTACTCTTTAATCGCTTAAAGTGAGCACAGTATGAAAGCTACAAAGTAATTTAAATCTGTTACCTCCCATGCAGGGACATTTTCTCTGAATTTCTCATTCACCATACAGCAGATTGACATTAAATAGGCCTTGCTGGACACCTCTGGAGAATAATTCATCCAGAGGTAATTTTCAAGATACTGGCTGTGAAGAGTAAAAAAGCACAGAATATTTCATTAGTTATCACCACTCACTATATGTCACTCGCCTGGAAAAGCGTTAATTATCTAAAACTTTCTGAAACTTTTTAAAAAACTATGTAACTTGAGAATCCTTCACAAATTTACCTATAATCTAGGTCACTACCTGCTACAACTTATATACAGCAATTGCAGCTTTGTAGAATGAGAGTTTACACTTTCAAGGCAGGAAGACAGCAAAGATTACTAACGTATGTAATTATCACCCTCAGAACACTGGATATTCCCTAAGTCTCTCTGTGAAGTAAAAAGCCAAAATGATGTAATGGGCAGGTTCAGCACATAAATGTATCTAAGACCTTAATACTACCTCATACAAAGACCAACTGACTTCTAGAAACTAAAGAGATTTAACAATCAAAAAGAAGCTAATTTTAATACTTAATTTACTAGGTATATTCAACATAAGTCAATTTACAAGGTAACTAGCATTTTCCTCTTAAAATACCAAAATTCTTATTTTAAGACCGTGGTGAAAATATTCCTCAAGAAATTTAAGTATTTCTAATTTCTAAAATACAACTTAAGTCTTTTTTTTTTTTTTTTTTTAATCATTCAGGGTAGTTATAAACGTCAATTTTTGTACAGGGGTTAAAATACCCTCAAGCACTGGGGCGCCTGGGTGGCGCAGTCGGTTAAGCGTCCGACTTCAGCCAGGTCACGATCTCGCGGTCCGTGAGTTCGAGCCCCGCGTCGGGCTCTGGGCTGATGGCTCGGAGCCTGGAGCCTGTTTCCGATTCTGTGTCTCCCTCTCTCTCTGCCCCTCCCCCGTTCATGCTCTGTCTCTCTCTGTCCCAAAAATAAATAAAAAATGTTGAAAAAAAAAAAAATTAAAAAAAAAAAAATACCCTCAAGCACTAAAAAAAAGCAAGGTGTTTTATTCCCACTTTAAATCACTCCGCATGCATGCTGCAATCACTCACATATGTGTGTACGTATGTATGCACACATGCAACCATGCACGCACCCACCCATAGTTAAGTGTTTATACTCCTCTACAGCACTGTAATTTTTCTACTTCCTCTTATGCTTACATCAGTATTTCCACAGGTCTATCTTTAGCAATACTTAGTTTATTTAGAAGAATCTTGAAAACTGAGTAAGTGGAATTTTACCTGAAATAATGGTCAAGAGGCTCCAAGTAAGATACCTGAGTGCTCTTTCATAAATAATATGCACAAAGTTTCATTTCATTCCTCTCTTACAAGTATAAATTCCTTTTTCCTGAATTATACCCTTCAGAACGTCTGTCAACAAGTCTGTTAGTGTTAATCTATCTGTCTGAAATTTCTTTATTTCATGATAGTTTAGCTGGTTATACAATTGTTTCTGGGTTGTTGGTGATTTTTTTCTTGTATTAGTCTCATTCTATTCCATTCTCTATTACTACAACTGAGAAATCTACAATCTATGCGTTCTTTATGTTTTTTTTCCCCTCTAGCATACGGTAAGATCTTCATTCCATCTTTGCCACTCTTCAGTTGCTCTATTCAGAATTTACTGTACTTCCTGAATCTAAGACTCACATATTTCAACTGTAGAAAATTCTCAACCACCATCTCTTCTAAATTGCTACTCCTCTTTTCTAAATCTCTTCTGAAATTGATTGGACTTTCTAATTTTAGCCTTTGTATCTCTAAATTTCCATTTATATTGTCATCCCTATTTCTCTTTGCTATTATCTAATTAATTTCCTGTATTCCAATTCACTAATTTCCCTCTTACCTGTGTCTAATCTGCCACAGGCCTATGTTGTTTTATTGTGCGTTGTTTTATTCATTGCAGATGTCGCATTTTTCAAATTGAACGTTTGTGGCAATGCTGCACTGAGCAAGTCTATTAGCACCATTTTTTCCAACAGTATTTGTTAACTTTGTGTCTGTCACGTTTTGGTAGTAAGATTTACCAAAAAATTGACAACAGGATATTTCAAACTTTTTCATTATTGTTATATTTGTTATGGTAATCCATGATTAGTAATTATGACTTGTTGAAAACTCAGATGTTTAGCATTTTTTAATAGTAAGGTATTTTTAAATTAAGGCATGTAAATTTTTTTAGACATAATGGCACTGCACACTTAATAGACTACAATATAGGTACTATAAATATAACTTTCATATGCACTAGGAAACCAAAAAATACGTCTGCCTTGGTTTATTGCAGTGGTCTGGAAATGCCCCTGCAATATCTCCAAGGTATGCCTGCATTTAATTTGTCCATTGAATTTTTAAATCTCAAACGTTTTTACTTCCATTTTCTCCAAATCTACCCATTTTTAGCATCTTGTTCCATGTTCACATATTCAATTTCTTCTTTTATACTTATAGTAACTTTAAACATACTATTTGGTGGTATATATAAATTATTTAATTATCTCAGGTCCTGGGTGGGCAGGGTGGAGAACGAATTCTGTTCTTTCAACTTGCTTATAGTTGATTCTTATCCTAATGTGCTTTGTAATTGGGAGTTTGAACTCACCTTTACCAGGGTTTTATCTATGGGAATTTTTGTGCAATACAGTTGGAATACATAAGTGTATATTTGTTTCTGCCACATGCCTCAGAGATATCACTGGCTTGCCACAGTTTTTAACAGTAATGTTTTATTTTGGGAGTTAACTAACAGCAAACTCCAAACCCATTCTTTACATTTTCAGATGAGGAATCGAGGCTATGAGAGTAAATGATTTGCTCAAGATGATACAGGTATGTGGGTGGGAGGATGGGTGAAATAGATGATGGGGATTTAGGAGTGCACTTGTCATGATGAGCACAGAGTTGGAACTGATGAATCACTATATCGTACACCTGAATCTAATGTAACACTGTATCTTAACTATAGTAGAATAATAATAATAAAAAAGGTATACTCCATCTTTAACTTCGTCTTTAAACTCACCTAAATTCCAAGAGCATTATCTTTCTGATGGCAAACCTAAAAGTGTAAAAGTAAAAATAAAAGTGTTTAAACAGAAAATACAAACATTTCAGAGTTACTGATGCAGATGCATTTTGGAATCTTGTGTTAATATTGACTCACACAGCAGAATAATCATATTTTAATATGCATTGAGAAAAGCTAAATTTGCTTTTATATTTTTTCTTTGTATTTCGTCAGGGTATTTTATTTTATTTTTAAAACTTTTTTTCTTTAATGTTTATTGCTTTTTGAGAGATAGAGACAGAGTGTGAGCAGTGGAAGGGCAGAGAGAGAGGGAGATACAGAATCCAAAGCAGGCTCCAGGCTCTGAGCTGTCAGCACAGAGCCTGATGTTGGGCTCAAACCCATGAAATGTGAGATCATGACCTGCCCCGAAGTTGGAAGCTTAACTGACTAAGCCACCCAGGTGCCCCCCATTTTATTTTTAAAACCAGAAATTACTTAAGTGAAATCGTTTTCATTTTTTTTTAATGTTTGTTTATTTTTGAGAGAGACAGAGACAGAATGTGAGTGGGTTAGGAGCAGAGAGAGAGAGAGAGATACAGAATCTGAAGCAGGCTTCAGGCTCTGAGCTATCAGCACAGAGCCTGACGTGGGGCTCGAACTCACGAGCTGTGAGATCATGACCTGAGCCAAAGTTGGATGCTCAACTGACTGAGCCACTCAGGCACCCCTACTTAAGTGAAATCTTATCCTACTCATATAACAAACACAACAAGCACCACAACACACTGAAATATAACATATAAGTTAAAAAGGCAAGTAATTTTTTTTAAAGTTTATTTTTGAGAGACAGAGCGAGCGCAAGAGGGGGAGGGACAGAGAGAGGGAGACACAGAAGCAGACTCCAGAATAAGGCAAATAATTATAATGAAAACACAGATGCTCATCATTATTCATAACACTGGATCACAACTGCCAAAACCTAACCTATCTTAATTTCTTAGCATTGACCAACATTCTTTTTTTAAGCTTATTTAGAGAAAGAGAGAGAGAGAGAGAGCATGTACGTGCCAGAGCATGAGCAGGAGAGGGGCAGAGAGAGGGAGACAGAGAATCCCAAGCAGCCTCCACACTCAGTGGGACTCAAACCCACCAATCATGAGATCACTACCTGAGCCAAATAGTCAGATCCTCAAACAACTGAGCCACCCAGGCATCCTACCTGAAAGTCATGCCCTCCTGAAAGTACAAGAGACACATGTATCTATATCACAAACACAGGAATCAGATTTTTCAAAGGTTTCATAAGTTTTGACATTAAGTCTACAAAATTAGAAAATTGTGGAAGGAACAACAGGTTTTGGCTAGGATGCGGAGAAAGGGAAACTCTTTTGCACTGTTGATAGGAATGCAAAGTGGTGCAGCCACTCTGGAAAACAATGTGGAGGTTCCTCAAAAAATTATAACCCAGCAAATGCACTACTAGGAATTTATCCAAAGGACACAAAAATGCTGATTTGAAGGGGCACATGCACCCCAATGTTTATAGCAGCGCTATCAACAATAGCCAAAGTATGTTAAGAGCCCAAATGTCCATCGACTGATCAATGGATAAAGATGTGGTATGTGTGTGTGTGTGTGTGTGTGTGTGTGTGTGTGTGTGTGTAACACACACACACACGGAATATTACTCAGCAATGAAAAATAATGAAAATTTGCCATTTGAAACAACGTGGATACAACTAGAAGGTATTATGCTAAGTGAAATAAGTCAGAGAAAGATATCGTATGATTTCACTCATATGTGGAATTTGAGAAACTCCACAGATGAACACAGGGGAAGGGAAGTGAAAAATAAGATAAAAACAGAGAAGGAGACAAACCATAGGAGACTCTTAAATACAGAGAAAAAACTGAGGGTTGCTGGAGGGGATGTAAGTGGGAGGACGAGTTAAATGGGTGATGCGCATTAGGGAGGGCACTTTTCAGAATGAGCACTGGGTATCATATGTAAGAGATGAATCACTGGGTTCTACTCCTGAAGTCAACACTGTTCGTTAACTAACTTGAATTTAATTAAAAAAAAAAAAAAAAAAAGAAAATTGTGGAAGGAATATTAGCTCTCTTTACTGTCTATTTTTAATACAAGTATTGTACTTCATGCATAAATGATGCTGTAGCTACCAGGTAACTCTCCAAAGGCTGGTTCAAATGTCCACTAATTTAGTTTTATCATTTTGTATACTGGAAATAAAGCAGTCAGACCAGAACACTGCCACTAGATAATATTCTCCAGCTTAGAAAGTTAAAGGTCTATGCATTACGAATTTATAATACGCCAGGAGACCATTATCCTGTCAAAATCCTGTTCCACTGACTTCCGATCTCTTAAATAGTTTCACTAAGCAAGTAGTGTCACAGAACTTTAGTGAGAATAAAATGCAGGTTTCTATTGTGCAAAAAAGCACAAAGATGCAACACTGGCAAGGTACTGGCCTCTACAGCCCGCCAGGTCACTGAGTGGATACAACATCTTGTGTGTCAGACACACTAGGTCTCCTTCCTTCCAGCTGCGGACATTTCACTTTAATAGCATGCTGGAGAACAGAATTCACTCAGTGCCCACTATGCACAAAACTGCATGCTTCATTTCGTCAGCCAAATAGGACCTCATGATGAAAGAGAGAAAAAATACCAGCACATGAGACAGAAGACAGTATTCTGGTCATGATTCAGTGTTACCCTGACAACATCTTTTAAACACTCTGGGACCCAGTTTCCTCATACTCAAAAGAGGCAAAGTGGCCCATTTATTTCTGGATGACTAGACAAGAAAAAAAGAAGTCATGGGTCAAGATAAAACAAAAACACTCTGAAAAACACTCAATTTCTCTTCTAGCAATTTCGGCCATACGCATTAAATTTGGAGTTTTATGCTTCTGCCAATAAGTTTTGCTATTGTAATTGCCCACTGCTTCTTCTCTTGGGATATGGTTGTGTGAAAACATGAAGTCTAAGGTTGTGGCAGCCCCCTTGCAACCATACAGGGAAAGCCAAAAAAAAAACCACACCTGTGAAAAGGCTGATGAAGGCCCTCATGTGAACTTCTGAACTACCCATTTCCAGATTTATTATAAAGTAGATGATTAAGGGGTGTCTGGGTGGCTCCGTCGGTTAAGCGTCCAACTTTGGCTCAGGTCATGATCTCATGGTCTGTGAGTTTGAGGCCCGCATGGGGCTCTGTGCTGACGGCTCAGAGCCTGGAGCCTGCTTCGGATTCTGTGTCTCCATTTCTCTCTGCCCCTCCCCTGTTCATGCTCTGTCTCGCTCTGTCTCAAAAATAAATAAACATTAAAAAAAATAAAAATAAAAAATAAAGTAGATGATTAAAAAAAACAAATAATAGTGAACAAAAGAGGTCAGCCACAAAAGAGTGTATGCCATGTGGTTCCATTTATTCAAAACAACCAAAACTACAGTGTTCATGTTTCCATACTTACATTTTACAGTGTTAAAGCAAAAGGCTATGAAAAGGCCTCTGGGATGCTGACAAATGTTGGCTTTTATTAACTTGGTGGTGGTTATGAATGATAATAATTCAGAAGGCCATACATTTCTGTTTTATGCTCTTTTCTGTGTTAAATTTCATAGTAAAGGAGTTTAAACATTTTTTAAGTCTTTTTTTTCTTTATTTAAGTAATCTCTGCACCATGTGGGGCTCAAACTGATAACCCCAAAATCAAGAGTTGCATGCTCTTCTGATTAAGTCAGCCAGGCCCTCTGGGGTTTAAATATTTTAAATGAAAACAAATATAAACATGGGCAAAAGTAAACTACACAATAACTCACTTTTTTCCTGCACAAAACCCACTTAGATGTATTCATAACAGAATTAACAGTCATAACCAAAGTGTACTGGTGAGGGGAGTTCTAAAAGGCAATAGACCCTGTACTACTTAAGAACATAGTACTGGAAAAGAGTCAAAGAACCAGGATTTAATACCTGGCTCTTCCTCTAAGTGGGAAACATTTTGAGCTAGCTACTTAACCTCTCTCTGTACTGCAGTTTACTCATCAATAAAATGAGGATAATAACAGTGAGTAGCACAGGGTTATAGTGAGGAAAAATGACCTACTATACATGCAAGGTGCTTAGAACAGAATCTGGCACATAGTAAGCACTCAACAAATAATAATTACGATTATTTTGAAGGCTTTAAAATTAAACAGATGAAAATATGTTAAGACACGCTTGCCAAATTTGATAATGGTAAGGATAGCAAATATGAATCAATCACATGGCTTATTGGGCAATATATTTTACTACTTTTGAGATCCTAAAAGTTATCATTTATACCATGAGAATATTAAGCACTGACTGATTTATTTCCCAGATGCCTCCTTCAGAAATAGGGTTGATATGCAAAAATGCATATTACAAGAACCTTAATGTAGAATACTAAAGAGTACCTTATGGCTGGCTATAAGTGGCCTATTTTGATAGCCTACAAACAAGTTAATAATCTTACATCAAGTCATTTCCCCAGTAATGAAGATGCTATAAGCACATAACTCAGCAAAACAGCTTCCTCAGGCACTAGTCTAAAAAATTGTCGTTTAAAAATTTAAATAAACATCATTTACATTAGGGATAGGGATTAAAGACTATGCTTATCATGATGAAAAACATATATACGTTATAGTTTCTGTGTTAGGGAAGTGCATTTAACTTTTTGAACTTTGAGATTTGGAAGCAGAATGTAATCAGCTTACTTTCATTTAAGTATTCAACAATGTATACACGACGAGAAAATGGCTATTAAGAGAGCCATAAGTCCTAGTGAGTCTGGCCAACAAGTTACTTCCTTCAGCAATTAAAAATAATGTAGCCAAATATATAACTTATAAATCACTGGCAGTGGTTATTAGTTACATAAAAACTATCTTTAAGGAAGAAATATTAATAGCTAAAGTTAAATGAAACAAACAAAAAACAAGCAATTACTATCCACTGGAATAAAAGCCTGTTCTGAAAAAGACAGAAAACTAGTTGTGAAGGTCCAAGATAATTTTCAGATTGGTATATCCTTAATATGTAAGAAAAAAGAATCCTAGAATTTATCTACCCATTCATTTAAGTTTTCTCAGGCAATTTCATCCATACCCAATGCCAGACCAATAAGACATATGTTAAATTAAATACCTGCTCAAATGTTCATATATTCAGAGGATTCCCCTGATCATTCAATCTAAAAAAGCCCTTGTCACTACCCTAAACACACTTCTTTTTTTTAAGTTTACTTATTCATTTTTTGAGAGAAAGAAAGAGACAGAGTGTGAACGGGGAAGGGGTAGAGAGAGACAGGGAGACACAGAATCCAAAGCAGGCTCCAGGCTCTGAGCTGTCAGCACAGAGTCGGACGTGGAGCTCGAACCCATGAACTGTGACACCTGAGCTGAAGTTGGATGCTCAACTGACTGAGCCACCCACACGCCCCAGGAGAGAGAGAATCTTAAGCAGGCTCCATGCCCAGCATAGAGCCCAACATAGGGCTTGATCTCACGACCCTGGGATCATAACCTGAGCCAAAATCAAGAGTTGGACACTTAACCAACTGAGCCACCCAGGAGCCCCTAAACACACTTTATTTTAATTCATAGCACTTACTACCTGCTGACATTATATACCTCTAAATTTCCTATCTGTCTAGACTGGAAATAGAACATAAGCTCGGTGAGCAGAGACTATCTGTCATGTTCACTGTTGTACCCTTAGCATTGAAATGGTGGTTGATACAATGTAGGCTCAACCTTGTCCTCTTCTGAGCTCTACACAGAGATACCCAATGGCTTATTCTACATCTCCAACTAAATAGCTCTTTAGTACCTAGAATTCAACATTTCCAAAAGTGGACTATGATCTATGCCCAACCCCAGCCCTAATGACAATAGCAGAAGTTAGTAATGGAATCACGCACTAATCACCAGGCAACCTGAGCCGAAAACTTAGAAGTCACCCTTGATTACCCCCTTTCCCTAACCCACCAAGTCCAACGAGCAACTGTCTTTTCACTTCTATCTCAATTTGGCACTCTTCTCCACCTTCAAACATCATTCAAGCCATCATTATTGTGAACCTAACTACTACAATACTCACCCTTATTTCCAGCTTCTTATCAACTCTAAATTCTTTAAAAGATCATCATCACTCTTACAACTCTTAACTGGCTTCCCATTATTCTTCAAATAAGAAACAAAATCTAACATGGTCTTTGGCCCTGTCTACTTTTACATGCTCACGAATCAATCATTAAAGCAAAAACAATTAGCCTCTTATTTTGACAATAACATGGATTTACCTTCACGATATTTAGTAAAATTAACCTTCTAGGAATCAAACACATGAAAAATAACAAATCTGAGATTTTAAAGTTTTGTTACATTCATAACCTAAATGTTTTCATTTCATATTAAAACACTTAGGGGCGCCTGGGTGGCTCAGTCAGTTGAGCATCCGACTTCGGCTCAGGTCATGATCTTGCAGTTCATGGTTTCCAGCTCCGTGTAGGGCTCTGTGCTGACAGCTCAGAGCCTGGAGCCTGCTTCGGGTTCTGTGTCTCCCACTTTCTGCCCCTCCCCCACTCATGCTGTCTCTGTCTCTCTCTCTCAAAAATAAACAAACATCAAAAAAAAAAAAAAAAACAACACATTTAGTCAACTGTTCTTCTACGATACTCACTGGGCATCCATGTCTGCAGGTGTAAATATAAAAATATGCTTCAAATACATTAGTTTAAAAAAAAAAAAAGACATGATATGGAATGGTGTGTAGAGTATAAACTTTCTGTATTTAAAAAAAAATCAGGGAAGGGGCTAGATACAGATATATATGTAGATAAATTGAGGGTTAAAGGATAGGGAAGATTTCTTGAAACTTACCTCCTTCTTTACATTGTTCAAATATAATTTTCATTTTTTATTTTTATTATTTTATATATATGCTATACGTCATTTATAAAACGTATATTTTACTACTTTGTATAAAGTATTATTATGTATGTTTTACTTTTATAATTTTTAATAATATTTTTAAAAGATTTATCAAAGAAAATTAGTATTAGTTCAATTGAAATAAAATCTCCATGTTTACTGTCCCTCACATTTCATCAGAAACAAAATAAACCTGATGGGATTTAATCCCTCTAAATGAAGTCAAAAATTAGGAAGCAAGAAAATAATGTATGGCTCTTCAGCAGCTACATATAAAGTTTTTCTAGCCACCATCTCCCTGATGACAAAATCTAACAGAAAAAAAAAAGGTCCAAGTTATGATCCCATTTAGTTTAGAAATACAGAAGAGATCCAATTTGATCCCACCTAATCCCTATGTATGAAAATTAAACTCATTCTTACCTCGATTTGACAATCTCTTTTTCATATATATCTTCAATGACCTGTTATCAAAAATATAAAAATGTTTAATATTTCAAACATTTTTTTATCCTAAATTGATAGTTTTCTATTACTGAGTTACTGAGATTACACAAAATAAGTTGGTTTAGGATATCAAATACTACTGAAATAATAATTAAGAGATCTTTATAATCTCATCACATTCCTCAAAATGTAAAATAACAGAAAGCAAAGTTGTAGAAGATAAATAATAAAATATGTCTACATAAAAAGATTCCTATAAACAATCATTAAACAATATATTCAAGGTGGTTCTATTGTGAACGTCTAAGATGACTTATTCATAATATTTCTAGGAAAAATAAAAATTAACAAATAAAAATATTTTAAAACACTTAAAAGTGTATGTTATCAGACTCCATCTAAGAATCATAACAATGTACTTTCAAAAGCCAGACAGTAAACTAGAAGTGTGAAGACATAAAAGAAGCAGATTACAAGTTGGTTTTCTAAATACACACAATAAAACCTCAGAATTTCAATTCTTTTGGGTTAGTGAGGCCAGGATGCTGTGATACTTCAGAATTCAGCATTGATGTTAGAAGCCTGGTTCAAATCACCCATTTTCATTGCGGATAGCTAGAAACCTTGCTTAGGACAGCTCTAAGGCTCACTTTCCCAATCTACAAAAAGGATCTACACAAAGTATCCCACAGGGTTGCTACACAAAGTATCTACACAAAGTATCCCACAGGGTTGCTATAAATAAGATACCACATGTAAAGAATTCAGCGCAAATGTTGGCATATGGTGAGTCTTTAACAACAGTTACCAGCAGAAGTAACAGAAATGCTACTAATAATAGTTAAAAAAAAATCCTACTGTAAAATTATGAAGTCCTTTAACATGGTCATATATTTTACTGTAGCTATAATATCTTTTAACTGTTCAAAGTTATTTGTCACGTAAATGTGGGTGATAGAGGGAGGAAGACAGTGAGGCAAACAAGTCTTATTCAATTTAGAAAAAATTTGTTATTGCTTTTCTTTTTATAAAAATTCAAATTAAATAAAATGAAAGGCATAATCTTTAAATACCAACCTAAAATAAAGTTCTTCTAAACAGATATACATAACTTCATTCAGTTATTATAACTAGTGTTAACTAAAATGATCTGGATATAATCTTTGAAAATCTAAATATAGAGCTGAGCCTGGGTGGCTCAGTCAGTTAAGCATCCGACTTCAGCTCACGTCATGACCTCACGGTTCACGGGTTTAAGTCCCGTGCTGGGCTCTGTGCTGACAGCTCAGAGCCTGGAGCCTGCTTCAGATTCTATGTCTTCTTCTCTCTCTGCCCTTCCCCTGCTCGTGCTCTCTCTCTCTCTCTCAAAAATAAATAAAAACATTTTTTAAAAATTAAAAAAATAAAAATAGATGAAAATCTTAACAATTAGGTTCAACTCAATCTAGTTGCATCATTAAAATATTCTTGTTATTAGTGAAAAATGACCCTAGGAACCCCCAGACAACATATACAAACACAAACACATACAAACAACATATAAAATAAAGCAATTCTGGTAGTAATTAGAGTGATCAACACATACATGTTTATGAATACCTCCTGACGAATACAGGGATTACAGGCAAAACAAAAATATATTTACAAATGAAACATTTAAGCTCAAATAATGTAAGAAATTTCTGGTTAAGGGGCATCTGGGTGGCTCAGTCGGTTAAGTGTCCAACTTTGGGTCAGGTCATGATGGTTAGTGAGATCAAGCTCCACACTGGGCTCTCTGTTGTCAGTGCAGAGCCCACTTTGGATCCTCTGTCCCCCTCTCTCTCTTTCTGCCCCTCCTGTCTCTCTCTCTCAAAAATAAAGTGTTAAAAATTAAAAAAAAAAAAAAACAAAAAAAAAAACAAACACAACTTTTCGGTTAAGTTCAGTTTTACCAAGTGTGCCTAAAGCATCACAACTCAATTTACAATGGCAGAACCTAAAGGGAGTCTTCATTAGCTGACCCTTGAACAATGGTGCCAATCCCCCACACACTCAAAACTTCATGTATAACTTTGGACTTTCCCCAAATTTAACTACTAACAGTCCACTGTTGAACGAAAGACTTACAGATAACATAAACAACACATTTCATATGCTATATATATTATATACTGTACTCTTACTGTATCATATACTGTATGTTATACACAGTATATACTATATATATATATATAGTATATACTGTATGCTTACTGCATATACTGTATTACACACTGCTAGAAAAAAGAAAATGCTACTAAGAAAACCATAAAGGGGGAGCCTGGTGGCTCAGCTGGTTAAGCATCCGACTTCGGCTGGGTCATGATCTTGCGGTTCATGAGTTTGAGCCCTGCATCAGGCTCTGTGCTGACAGCTCAGAAAGTGGAGCCTGCCTCAGATTCTGTGTCTCCCTCCCTCTCTGCCCGTCCCCCGCTTGCACTCTGTTTTTCTCTCTCTCAAAAATAAACATTAAAAAAAAAATAAGGAAGAGAAGATACATTTATAGTACCATACTGTGTATGTATATATACATACATGTATACACAGACCCATGTAGTTCAAACTTACGTTGATCAAGGGTCAATACTTGTTAAATGGCATGCAATGTTATCTCTGTTTCATTTAAAGATCTCTCTTTTAAGAATCTATTTCAGGGACTCCTGGGTGGCTCAGTCAGTTAAGTGTCTGACTCTTGATTTTTGGCTCAGGTCATGATCTCATGGTTGGTGAGATCAAGCCCTGCATCCAGCGCAGTGCTGACAGTACAGAGCCTGATTGGGATTCTTTCTCTCTGACCCTCCTCAGCTCCACACAAGCATGCATATGCTCTCTCTCAAAAATAAGCAAAAATAAATTAACAAAACAAACAAACAAAAGAAAACAAAACATTTCAATGAGAATGAATCCTACATTTAGGAATTTTTGTTTTCATTTATCCTAAATTGTTCCAGTTGAACCATAAGTCCATTCCCTTATTTAAATATTACTGGTCTTTAGTTATCTAATCCTCTACCCTAAACAACTCCCACTGCTTCCACCAGTTTTACAAATTTTTATCTCAGTTCATCAACCTAAAAATTAAAAAAAATATATCTTCTATCCTACATGTACTGTCAAAAATTGTACAGAAATTCCTGTATATTTACAAAGATATTCATTACATGGTCATTATAATAATGATAAGTTTAAAATAATCTAAGAATCTATAAACAGGAAAACAAATTATACACACAATTTTTGAAAAGCTTAACACAGTAAAATGACAGTAAAGGTGATCTCTGGGTAGTGATTTTTATTTTCTAATGTGTAACTTCTACATTTTCCAAATATTCTAACATGAGTAATTGTTAGTCTGATAATTAGAAAAGTGTAATTTGAACTTAAAAAGAAATCATGGAATGCTTCTGTTGAATTAGCCCTTAAAAAAAGAGATACAAAGAACGTACCTATTCAAAAAGAATGTTGTAAACCAAAAATACTTACCTTTATATCAAAAGGTGATTTTTTCTTGATATGCGGAGCCCAGTATTTACATGCTAACTGCAAAAGTAAATAGTATAAACAATAAGTCACAGGTTCATATCATTGTCGAGCACAAAGACTGAGATCATATATCAATAAGCTATTTTTTAACAAACACTACAGGCACTGGGGGACAAAGTAATTCTACTTTCTAAGAGGACTATATGGGCAAGCAGGCCAGTTAGCATCCTTGGCCCCAGCCCACTAAATGCCAGTAAGGCCCTGCACTGCACTCTGTCATTGTAATTTTAAAAAACAAAATATACTTTTCTAATCACCGCTAAAGAAATGGTAGGACCCAATTAATAACCACAGTCAAATATCTTCAGCTAGAGGTAAGAAAACCCAGGAACCTCCTAGAAAGAACACCCTAGAACCTACAGATTAAGTGAGCTACCCAAGATTACAATTAGTTAAGAGTTGAGCCAGTATTAGAAAAACAGATTCAAAATCTTCAGTTATATGTATAAAACAATAACCTTCAAGTGATTAGTGGACACATGTAACAAAACCTAAAAAGTTATCTATAAGCGGATTATTACAGAGAATAAAAGAGCTGGTATACTTTAGCAGATTTGGTTTCACTTGGAAATTGTGAATTCTAAACACATACATTCAATATTTCCAGACATTTAGTTGGATTGCATAATATTATATTCAAGAAAAAAGTGGTTTTATTAATATATGTTTTTTAAAGAAACTCAACTACAGGGGCGCCTGGGTGGCTCAGTCGGTTAAGCATCCGGCTTCAGCTCAGGTCACGATCTCACGGTCCGTGAGTTCGAGCCCCGCGTTGGGCTGTGTGCTGACAGCTCAGAGCCTGGAGCCTGTTTCAGATTCTGTGTCTCCCTCTCTCTGACCCTCCCCCGTTCATGCTCTGTCTCTCTCTGTCTCAAAAATAAATAAACGTTAAAAAAAAATTTTTTTAAAGAAACTCAACTACAATCTCTTCAAAAATGAAAACTCCAGCAAGCACAAAGACTCAATATATTCATAAAAAAGTGAATCTGCACAGGGTCTAGTGTATTGGAGGAACTCAAATAATAGCTGATGGACTGATGTATGCATGTAGGCATGTGTGCATGGATGAATGAACAAATAAAATAAAATCTGAAATGGTTACCTCTTCTGTGAAGCTTTCCTCAACCCTACCTGATGGTGATAATTACTTCTGAACTCTACTGAATAGTCTTGTGTTTCTGTATTATTATTTGATTGCTTATCTAGCTTTCCTGCCCACTTAACTGGAACACTTATGAGATGGGACCCATGTCTTCTTTGCTTCTATAGCTAAGCACTTATCACAGTAAACACACTCAAAGGGCCTTTCAAGCAGTGAGGACACTGGTCTTGACCAAGTCTCTCCAAACCAGTAAAATAACGGCCCACTTATGTGATACCTTACTAAACTATCAATCACCCTCCAACCTGAGAGAAAATACTTCACCCTCAGTTATTCTATGCTAGTCTCATTTCCTTATTCCACTGCCTATGACATCTAGCCATCTTTTCTTTACCTCATACCATCAAGAGAACTGAATCTGCTCTGTTTTTATGATTCAGGGTCTTCCAAACAAATATGTAAATCTTATCTTCTGATCCAAACTGCTTACTGTAAATATATGATACAGCTTTTCCCTTAGGGTGTAACCTGTGACCTCTCCAACACTACCACCTCCAGGAATATACTGCCCTCCCCAACACTCTCCAGCCTCATGCAAAATAGAAACTCTTCCCAATTCCCACTTAGCATAGCCGCTCTCTCCTCTCAAAAATAAATAAACATTAAAAAAAATTAATTAAAAAAAACCCAAACTACTGTATTGAGAATGAAATCCAAACTTATCTCAGCCTCCAAGTGTATATGATCTGATCCCTACATACTCTCATTTCATACCATTCTCTTACTTTTTAAAAAAAAATTTTAAAGTTTATTTTTTTATTTTGAGAGAGACAGAGACAGCATGAATCGGAGAGGGGAAGAGAGAGGAGAAAGAGAATCCCAAGCAGACCCTGCACTGTCAGCACAGAGCCTGAAGTGGGGCTTGAACCCACTAAACGGGGAGACCATGACCTGAGCAGAAACCAAGAGGGGGACACTTAACTAACTGAGCCACCCAGGTGCCCCTCTCTCCTGTCTCTTATGTTTGCTACCCTGGCCTTCTTGATATTCACACCACAGGGCATTTGCACTTGCTATTCCCTGGACTGTTTTCCTGTTTTTCCCAAAACTGGCTCCTACTTTGCAGTTAGGTCTTAGCTCAAATGTCACCTCAGCTAGGACTTTCCTGACCGCCTTTCATACACCCCACCCCCATCACTGTCACACGCCGTTTCATTTTCCTGACAGCACTTATTACTGTTTGAAACTATACTGCACCTTTGTCTGACTCATCTCTGTAAAATGCAAACTTCTTAAGATGAGGAAACTAATAAACGGCTTTAACCACAAAATGCAGGTAAATGGGAAAAGGGAGATCTAATCTAGTTAAAGTTGTCAGGAAAGCTACTCCAAAGTAACGTAGATGGATGACAATGAATTAACCATATAAAGGAAGGTGGGAGAAGATGAGGATTCTGAGCAGAAGGAACAATGCTGAAAGACCAGGAGGTAAAAGCATGGCAAATTCAAATACAGGCAGTTCAGTGTGGCTGAAGCAGAGTTAGAAAGAGAGAGAAAAATGGATGTAAGCACAGGCCAATACTTTGAGGGATCCTAGTCATTACCCTAAGGAAAATTATAACTCTTTAACGATTTTAAGAAGGTAAGTGATATGATCAGATTTGCATTTGCGTAAAATCACTGCCAGCAATATGAGCAATATGAAGAATGGGCTGGAGGAGAACAAGAGGAAAGACAAAAGATTTGGATGCCTAAGTCCAGAGAGAAAACAAGGGCGACGTGACTTAGTCTACAGAGAAGCAGACAGATTTAAAAGATACTTAGAATAGAAACATGTAAAATGTAAAGATTAGTTATGCTGCTGAGGGCCACAGGGCTGTTTCCCTAATTACAGCCAACCGCGGTTCACAATGCAACACAGTAAACAGGATGTAAATGCACGCTCTCGGATAAAACGATTGCTCTCGTCACAGATGCATCTACTTGGAGCAGGTGTCTTGTCAGACTCTCATCACTCCACTCAAAGCCTAGGTTATTCAACGGCTAAGAAAAACCCTATTCCGCCCTCTCTTAGCCATTATCTCTGCTACGAAACTTTGCCAGTCTCAAATAGGCTAGGGTGCTGTTTCTTCTGCGAAGAAACGAGTGAATGAAGCGACGAACGAATGCCTCCTGGGTGCTCCCAGTCCCAAGGAAAATCCCACCCCCCAGGCCTTGGGGCCTCGACATCTCCTCCCTTCACACACACCAGAGTCGCCCAAGCGCACCTGCGTTACGAACTCCGCGTTGATCTGGGACACAGTAGGAGCCACGATTTTCTTGGGCTGAGCAGGGGCCGCCATGGCAGCACTCTTACTACGCTCCAGTGGTAAGGAAAGGTCCGTAGGAGGAACGGTGAACCCGATACACTTCCCCTAACAGGCAGCCACGGCTGCCTAATTCTCCGAAGCAAGGGCCAGCCAGCCGATAGGTCCTCAGCCTTCACAGTCCCACAAGAAACGCGTACAACAGCCCGTACATTTCCCCGGAAGCGGAACTGAACAGGGACGGAAGTTCGTGTAGGCGTTGGGTCTGAGCTAGAGAAAGCAGGGGCTTCGGCCTCCTCCGCATGCTCCCCCTAGCGGACATCTGAGAGAACACACCCAGCAGTCTGGACGGGGTCTCAGTGATAAATCTCAGGTAGGTGGTGTTGTGAGGGTTTTTCGTGGTAGAGTTAGTTGCAGAGGAGGGGGGAGACTTGACGAGGGGGTTCTCTCCACCCTAAAAAAAAAAAAAAAGAAAAAAAAAAAACCAGCCTGGTATGCAGGGCTCAGTTTTAACTGTTTTTACCAGATTCATGGAGGTATATAAGTTGACATACAATGTACTGCATGCACAGATTTAGGGTGTAAAATTTGATCCGTTTTCAGTCATACGTCCGTGAAACCATCACCAAAATCAAGATAATACGCATATTCAACGCCCCTCAAAGTTTCCTCATGACTTTTGCAATCCATCCCTGTCGCCCAGATAAGGGGCTAAGAGGTTAGTGACTGAAGAGGCAATGGAGGAAGTAAGTGTAAAATGCATTTTCAACATAAAGGAAAAAAATATAACAGTAACCTGAGAACAGATAGGACTGACGTTGTTTGTCTTAAGGGCTATCTCTTTTTACTCTAAGCGCAGTGGAAATTTTTGATTGCCTATCCTCCCTTCTTTCCAAACACAACTTCAAATTTGACCATTATCCATATCCATACTGTTTTATATTGTATATGTAAAATAGAAAACATAAAAAGATGCATTCCCTTGCTTTCCAGAAGCATGTAGTTTTGTTCAGTGATTCTCAAAGGGTAGTAGTCTCAATATAGCAATAACAGCTAACCTGCATAAGTGCAAATTCCTGGGCCCAACACCAGACATCAGAAACTCTGAGGGTGCGGTTTAGTAATCTGTGCTTTTAACAAACCCTTTACATGATTTCAGTGCACACTAAAGTTTAAAAACCACTGATCAACAGTGACAAGAGAGTTATGAACGAAAAGCGGTGCGAGCATAGGGGATGGAGTGTTTAAGGCAAATCAGAAAAGCTTCCGAAGGAAGTTGTAACATTTAAGTTCAAACTCAAAGCATGAGTAGAAACTTGCCAATGTATATGCAAAATATTATGTGTTCCATATTCGTTTAATAATACCATGGCGCCATTTTTCTTTTCAGTTCTTTCCCCCTCCTAATGCTAACAGAACTCCAGCAGTTAGCCCTGAAACTTAAGCTCTTCTAACCAGCAACAGAAAGCTCGACAAGATAGGAATTAAATGTTCTTTCCCTGATTGTAAAGAGCAGATATTCTGTACCATCAAACACACCTTGGGGCGCTTGGCTGGCTCAGTAGGTGGAGCATGGATTCTTGATTTCAGAGCTTTGAGTTTGAGCTCCTGTGTTCAGTGTAGAGATTACTAAAACAAACAGTAGTCCTTGAAAATGTTATTTCTAACAAAAAATTCTCATAAGTTACTTAGACTTCAAAATTGTTGCTCTGTCTTAAAACTGTAGTTCTAATAGGTTGTCTTCTGTAACATGTAAATTGAAATATTTTCAGGGTGCCTGGCTGACTCAGCCAGTAGAACACGTGACTCTTGATGTCAGGGTTGTGAGTTCAAGCCCCATGTTGGGATAGAGATTACTTAAAAATAAAAAATAATAATAATAAATCAGTTCATCATTTCAAAAAGTTTTCTGCAAGCCAGTTTTAAACTTTAGTTTTCCCCATAATTATGGAAAACCAAATAAAATCCGGCTCAACTAAATTTAATCTTTGAGTAGAGTGTGAAAGTCTATATCTAATTTAAAATAATAGTAGGTAAACCAGATGGAGACAAGAATATACATGGGAGGAACTAATTCTGTATTTCTTTAGTACAAATCTGGAAAGGAAGGGCAGAGGATAAATGGTTAAGCAGGTAGATCATGTGACATGAAATGGAGTTAACATATCCTTTTGTAGGTGATAAGAAGGTATCAGGGGCTCCTGGCTGGCTCAGTCGGTTAAGCGTCCGACTTCAGCTCAGGTCATGATCTCGCGGTTCATTAGTTTGAGGCCCGCATCGGACTCTGTGTAGACAGCTGA
Source organism: Panthera tigris (assembly GCF_018350195.1). Lineage (NCBI taxonomy): Eukaryota > Metazoa > Chordata > Mammalia > Carnivora > Felidae > Panthera > Panthera tigris. Next base: position 67,453,612 of record NC_056665.1, on the reverse strand, counting down.
GTCTGGAGCCTGCTTCAGATTCTGTGTCTCCTTCTCTCTCTGCCCCTCCCCTGCTCAATCTCTCTAAAATAAATAAACATTAAAAAAAAAAAAAAAGAAGCTATCAAAGAAATGTAATAAAAAGGAAAAGTAAAAAATAAGTTGGGGCACCTGGGTGGCTCAGTCAAATGAGCGTCCCACACTCCTTTTGGCTCAGGTCACGATCTCATGGTTCCGGGGTTCAAGCCCCATGCTGTTAGCGTGGAGCCTGCTTGGGGTTCTCTCTCTCCCCCTCTCTCTCAAAATAAATAAATAAACTTTAAAAAATAGGTAAAAATGGAAATGATTAAATATCCATGTTAGGAAATTCAGTGTAGAAGGTGGATTGGAGTGGGCCCAGGAAAGTGTTTGGCAATTGGTACCTTATGCCAGTATTATGTGATTTTCCCTTTTTAAAGAAAAAAAAAAAAGTCCAAACTGTATAATTTGAAAGTTTATTTTTAAAATATTCTGAAATTTGAATTCTCCAAGACTCTTAATCACCATCTACTTTCCTTCAACACACACACATTTTGTCCTAAAATTGTTGGCCCTACTGCAGTACAAAACAAGAAACAATAATTCCACTAACTCAGCCAATCAAACTACTTCAGGAAGTAATCATGCTACAGCCTGGAATCACCGAAACAAAAAAATTTTAATAAATCTCCTTAAAGATATTTATAAAGTTTATTTTTTCAGAAAACCAAAGTGATTGATTCAACAATACCAACAGTTCTAGCATGCAGCAAATCATGTAACATCTAATGTTTAATCTTCTTATGGATGTATACAGTTTACTTTCATTCCTATAAAGTTTCCACAAGAAGCTTGCAATGATAAAGGTAAATAAGTATTTTGTTACAGGTACTTCAAATAGCACTACAGTACATCTTTGACAAAATTTGTACAATATTCCAACTTTCAATATGAAACAGCTTAAAAAGGCATGGGCCAAAAAAAAGTATAGTAGTTATCACTTAAGTAAAGAAAGTCTAATAATCATACAAGCACAACACTATTAGAACTCTCCCTGTTTGGGTTGGGAAAGGACTAAATGAGACATTTACTTCAAATAAAATTACATAAATAGTTTTGGAAAATCCCAAAATACATAACTTCAGACGAAAACCCCTTGAACCTATATTCTTGGAAAACAGGAACTAGTTATTCCTTGTTTTTATGCAATAGGTATGTTCTTGAAAAGTTTTGTGTACAGCAAATTCTGTAAACCATCATGTTGCCTGCACTGGAGGAACATATCTGAAGGAAATCGAAGATAAATTATTCTTTAAAACATGATTCTCCTGCACATTTATACATCACTGAGCATTCTCTGTACTGTTGTTTTATGTCTGTGTATTAAACCCAAGGTTCTCAAAATGCGTTTGGAAAAGAAGATACCAATGTCCCCTCCTCTCTCCTGCTACACAAAGACAATTTTTAGAGTATGACACAGAGCTTACAAAGCAAAGAATGTTCATTTTATCCATTCTCAATAGAGGGCTTGCCACTATATTTGTGATAGGACAAATACCCACCTGTTCTTTTAGAAAGCTAATGGTTATTTTCTTTAATTACTAAGAAATCTCATTCTTAAAGATTTTACTAAAAAATGGCAAATATGAAGGACAATTTGTGATTGTGTAAGTCTTTTATAGCTTAAGATTCAATATTTCCCAAATAATGACAGTGCTGTTTAGAAAAATGATACCCTCAATTCTGCAAGCACTTTATTCCTATATGGGAATAATTACCTTACTTATCAAAACAATTTATGAATTATCAAAATAATGTTCTTTAGCATTAGACTCTTGCAAGAAACATAGACTTAAAAACTAGAACTAGACCTGGGACATCTGGGTGGCTTAGTTGGTTAAGCCTCTGACTTTGGCTCAGGTCATGATCTCACGGTTCATAGTTTCGAGTCCAGCATTGGGCTCTGTGCTGACAGCTCAGAGCCTGGAGCCTGCTTCAGATTCTGTGTCTCCATCTCTCTCTCTGCCCCTCCCCCACTCATGCTCTCACTCTCTCTCAAAAATAAATAAACATTAAAAAAAATCAAAAAGAAAATAAACTAGAACTAGACCTAGTCCTTGCCATTTGATCAAACTTAACAGATTTACTTAAGTCATATCACCACCCAATGCATGAGGCATTAAAACAAAGTTTTACTAAAGTAAATCAAAGTCTTAGGGAGATGCAGATCTAAAGGGGAGTCTTAAGTCTACAGCTACTGCTGTCAATCACCAAGTAAATAGATGAATTGCATTTATTCCTCTGAAAAGATAACACTGCATACAGAACATCAAAGAGATTATGGCACTTGGACAATATTCCTGATAAGTAAACATGGTAAATGTATACAGGTGCATACTAACTTCTCTCCTACTTTTAAATTTGGGAAAAACAGCAAGCTGGGCAAAAAACCAATTCTAATCACTTGTGGAAAAGGAGGTGAAGCTACCAGAATCCTAAGAATAGCTTGCAAAAGACCAATGAAAATAATACTGTGATTTTCTCATCCATCTTCACTTTTACTGCTTTTGTATTTTTTACTTACAAGAGAAAAAAATTTTGCAATGGAATTTGAGCCATAGGTGGACAAAATTATGCTTTCGTGTGAAATATAAAACAAGTAAAATGTAGTGGGGCTATTTGCTGCAGCTAAAAACCAATTTTTACCTCTCAGTCTTAAGGAGATGGCATGCCTTAAGGAATAAGTCCTTTTAAAAAAAAAAATGAATGAACTGAGTTATTGTACCACATCTTGGATTTATATTTTCAGTACAGCCAAAGTATATATTAAAATAAAATAAATGCTTACTGTGTGGCATCAAACCATGTTCTTCCCCCTAAATTTAATTTGGCTGTTCCTAAAACATCCTATTAATTTTCTACATACTGTATCTTGCTTCCTACTATGCAGAACAAGCAACTGCCTATGAAATCACCCAACCTAGTGAAGGCCTTTTGGTAAAAATACATTTAAAATGATACAGGCTTTAAGACCAAGATTATCAGAGACTACGAATGTGTTACTGGTTCTGTCAGTTACGTAACTGAATTTGAGAACCACTTTCTCTTGTGGTTAGTCACTCCTTAAAGTGAGTAAGTTGATGTCTCTTCCAATGAGGAGCCTGTCTGAATGTTTTGCCACAGACTGAGCATTCAAATGGCTTCTGCCCTGCGTGAATTAGATAGTGTCTTTCCAGTTTAGATGGAGATCTAAAACTCTTGGAACAAACGCTGCATTGGTAGAGAAGGCCATCATTCCTCTCCGCCCGCCCTGAATAACCACAACAGTGACCGTGATGGCTCTGCTCTGACTGCAAAAGTACACTGGAGAGATAGGGCTGCCTGTTCCTATAGGGGGGACTAAGAATGAAATCCTCCGATTCTGCCTTAACTTTTATTTCTGATATTTGATCTGACTCTGAGGCCTCATATTTTTGGAAACCGGGAGTCTGACATTGTTGGGAAGCATTATAGTTAACATTATCACCTGGATGAATGAGAAGTTGGTTCAAATTTTCAAATTCTACTTGGCAAAGAGATCGTCTATAAGGAATCTTATCAATATGAGTTAATTTGTGTCTTTTTAAATGAGCTGACTGTCTAAAAGATTTCCCACAAACATTACAGCCAAAAGGCCTCTGTCCAGTATGAATTAAATAGTGTCTTTGTAGTTTGGATATAGAAGGGAACACTTTCTCACATTTGTCACAAGGACACATCTTATGTCCAGTATGTAGGTTTTCACTTGGAACTGAAAAACCACACTGAAGCACTTCATAGTTATTAAAGAATTCCTCACCTGATGAACCGTAGATAGATACGTCTTTATTATTCGCTGAATTATCTATAGTTAACATGTTTTCTGTCGTAAGGATACCTTTCAAGTTTTTACCCACATTTTGGTTCTGGAAGTGTTTTTGCCAAGAAAATGGCAAAGTCAATGTTTTCTTCTTTTTATTGCCAACTGTCTTGTATGTTCCATGCTTGCCAAGAGGACCCATAAATGTTCTCTGGGTTTGTTCAGGGCTCTGCTCACCAGAAATAAGATCACAATTTTCCAAGAAATTGTTTTTAAATACTTTTTTCTCAGATCGAAGATTATCTAATTTCTTACCCCCAGCACGTTTAAGTTTAGCCAAGATTTTTTTAACAACGGTTTTATAGTTGTGGCTTCTTTTGAGCCTGCTTGGCATTTTGCCACCTCTGGCAGGAAAACACTTATGTCCATTGAGAATCTGCTCTGATTCAAAACACTCTTCACACTCTGGACACTGAAAAGGGACGATATAAATAGAGTGGACATCAAGTGGATTATTCTCCTCAGATTCACCTAAATCACCATTTTCCAAACTATCCTGCTTTGCATTTAATTTATTAGGCAGCGGGCATGATTCTGGACTCTTCACCTTTAATGAAAGAGTCTGAAAGGTCTTATTCCTGGTATGGATTTGTTTATGCTTCAGAAGTTTGCTTTGAATCTTAAATCCTTTTTGACAAAAACAACATTGAAAAGGTCTTTCTTCTGAATGCGTGAGTTGATGAATTTTTAAATGAGTTGACTGTCGGAAAGACTTACTGCACAGGACACACTTAAAAGGCCTCTGACCAGTATGAATAAGTGCATGCCTATCAAGTTTTGATTGTGATGGAAACATCTTGCCGCAGATCGTACATGCATGAATATTCTTTCTTTTCTTTGTAGGGCTGTATGCAGGATCAGATTTAGAGCACGGGTGTAATGCCCATCTTTCCTCTGTGGTAAAAGTATGATACATCCCATATACCGGCTTTTCTTGCTTGGCCTCCAGCAATCTTCTGACCTGTTTAACGTCATTCTGGTAGGTTTCATTGTGAAGTTGTTGGTGCTTCACAAACGTCTTCAGATTTTTAAAGTGGCGTTGACAAATGCTACATTTAAAAGGCAGATTATGAGTTAGTTGATGTCTCTCCAGATGAACCAGTTGTCTAAAAGTTTTATGACACACATCACATTCAAATGGCTTTTGACCAGTATGAATGAGATAATGCCTAGCTAATTTTGATGGCGTTTCAAAGTGCTTGAAGCAAATATTGCAAATATATGGCCTGTTTCTAGGTAGTTTGTTGGCTACTACACACTGTTGAATCTTTAGCATTTTTAAATTGTTTTCAGCCATCATATTCTTCAGTGATATACTCTGATGAACTCCATGTTCTTAAACTCCACAGATGTCTAAAAATTAAAAATAAAAATGTATTAATTTAAAACTTATTCATATGAAAAGAAATAATTGTCTTTTGGCTAAAGATATTAAGGGTAGAGAGGAACCTGGACTTTTTCTATGTTTATAAGTAAGTTAATAACTATTTTAGATGAATACTTTAGAATCATAAAACTAACTTCATACATAGAAATGATGAGTCTTTAAATTAAAGAAATCTTTAGGGGCGTCTAGCTGACTCAGGAGATAGAGCATAGGACTCTTGATCTCAGGGTTGTGAGTTCAAGACCCAAGTTGGGTATAGAGTTTACTTAAAAAAAATAAAATTAGGAGCGCCTGGGTGGTTCAGTTGGTTCAGCGTCTGACTTCGACTCAGGTCATAATCTTGCAGTTCCTAAGTTTAAGCCCCACAATGGGCTTTTTGCTGTCAGCACAGAGCCCACTTTGGATCCCATCTCCCTCTCTCTGCCCCTCCTCCACCTCACTCATGCTCTCTCTCTGTCAAAAATAAATAAACATTAAGAGAGGGAAATTAAAAAAATAAATTAAAAAAATATATATCTAAAAATCAATATTAGTTGGATTTCTAATTGAGATAATGCATTAAAAGGGGACTGAAATGAATTTCTTAACATTAAATAGACCTTTTAATTCCAATTTTCCTAGTTCTCTAGTAAGTAGCTTTGTCAGTATTTGTTTTGTCATTTAAAAAAAATTAATCTAGACAGGTAAGAAGTGTAAGAATTAAAATATAATACTAAAAATAAGATGTACTTGCATTTAATTATAGCATACCATGGGCACAATCTGAGAAGGCAATGTTTCAGATACCAAAGTTGGATTTCTTAGCCACCTCATTAACAGTATTTATTTTTTTATTTTTATTTTTATATAGAGAGAGTGTGAACAGGGCAAAGGGGCAGAGGGAGAGAGAGACAGAATCCCAAGTAGGCTCCATGCTCAGCTCAGAGCCTGATGCAGGGCTTGATCCCATGACCCTGGGATCAACGCCTGAGCCTAAATGGAGTCAGCCGCTCAACTGACTGAGTCATCCAGGCGCCCATAACAGTATTTACTTTTAATTACTTCTTTGGACCAACAAAGACAACATGGACAGCTGGGAGAAAATGGCCCAGATAACTGGGGTTCTAGTCCTAGATTTGTCACCATATGATCTCAGTGGCAGAAAGAAAGAAATACAGATTCTTCATCTCTAAAATGGGAAAAATGCCTCCTGGCCTGCCTACCATATCAAGTTGTGAGAATCATGGAGATAATGCATCTGAATGTGCTGGAAAACTGTGAAGCAATACACAAATGTAAGGTATTACTTAGCTCAACAGTAATCAAATTTTAAAGCTTTATCCTTGTCTGCATAATTTTTTAGGGTTTCTACCTAAGAAATAAATACATTAACTAAATTTGTATTTATGTCTTCTTTGCATTTTGTTGTTCAGCTCTCAAAAGACATGTACAAAAGCAATGAGGCAAATTGGCTACTTCTATATTTATCAATGGCTAAGTAATTTGAAAGTTGAGTGTGGTTCACTTTTCAGACAATATAATAAAAGGATCATTTTGGTCTTGAAGTTAATATGAAGATAAAAATGGTTTCTCCAATATCCCCCTGGAGGACACATTCAAAAGTTTACCAGGTATTTTCACAAAAACCTATCTTCCCTTTTATCAGAAACCAATTTTCTTCTAATCCTTTTACTACCTTAAATAAGGGGATCAGAGATTTAAAAAAAAAAAAAAAAAAGCTCCTCTAGCTTTCTCATCTAATGTATTTTCTCATTGAGATCAGAAAGTTGATCAATCTACCAGAAACTCCGCGTTCTTCTTTCTGTCAGCTGATCTTGCGAATATTCAACATATATGCTATTTGCTATTAACTGCCTTGTCCTAGAAGACACCTTAAACACAAAGTCACAAACACACCCACTGTGGTTCTCTTCAGCAATGTGAATTAGAAACATGCAAAAAATTCATTTACTGAGCAAGTATCTTCTACCAGTTGCTGTATCTCTGTTTTTCAAAGTGTACATCGCTACCCACTAATGGATTATGAAATCAATATAGTGGGTTATGATCAGCAATTTTGTTTAATAAAAAGTAGAATATATCAGATTGTATTACAAATAGTAAAGATAAATACGGTTTTGTGAAACTTCTGTATAAAGATTAAGAAAGTTTGTGAAAGCTGTTCCTGGTGTTATCTCTTCAGACAACACTAGACAGAGGAACCCACAACAAATCAATCACTTTATTCAAAGTAACCAAATAATCTATTAGGTAAGATTGGGGCCCACAGGATGAGACAGGATTACTAAGGAAAGCAACAGTATCTGATTTTCTTCACTTGGCCCATATAACCCCCCAAATTTATCAAAAAATTTAATTAGAGGCCAAATGGAATATGCCACACTAGTCTATGCAAAATAAAAGACTCTGACTACAAGCCACTATATTAATTTACAAAATGTACTATATAACGCAGATATCCATGTTAGTGACAATCAGCTGTTGGTGCTATTAATATGCATTTTCACTACACGGAGTTACTGGTGAACAACCTCCAAATCCCTAAACATGCTAACACAGCAACAGTTTTGGGTATTAAAATTAAGTCATGAATCCAGTAAATTGCCAAGAACTTGGCAATTTATTTCATTCCTGTCGAGCTATCAGGTGTCAAGGTGGTCAATTAGGACAATGAGCCAAAATGAAAGTAATAATCAAGCCTTTATTCACTTACTGCCACAGTGCAAGCAAAAGGCAAAACAAGTACTGGTTCCCCAGGGTCCATTGAACAGAACTATACTAGGTGAGGATCAGATGGATGCAGTGCACACAATCATCTCTCTGCAGAGGAGGCCAGAACAAAAAGGCTTCTGCCTCCTCATGGATCTGTGGGCCAGGGGAAGACGAAGGAAGGGAAGACGAAGGAGTGGAAAGGTCCTGAGTCAAAACGGAGAAAAGTACCTCAAGCAAGTCCCTCCCCCCACCTACCCAAAGAGGTCTTGGTGGGCACCGAGGCACCTGGGAAATACTTCAGCCAAGATCTTCAGAATGGAAGTACCTGAGCCAACAATGCAATCTAGTATAAGCCTGGGTAGCAGGAGGGAAGGAGTGAGTCCTTGACTGCAACTCCCCCCAGAAACTGGCCATGCACAAGTCTGGTGTGAAGAGGGCAGTTTCCTCCAGAAGGCCAGCCAGCCAAAACCATGCAATTGTCTACAGTCGGGCCTGAAAGATCACACAAAGGATTCTGGCCTACAGCTGACCTCCTCGATTCCTACTGTATAGTTTTCCTCTTTAATAGTTTCCATGGAATACTCTTGAAAAAATCCCACACTTGCACCACATACAACAACCATCTCCGATTCTAACAGGGTTCCTATGCCAGAAAGTGTCTATGGCTGATCACCTACCACTAGCACTAAAACTGTATTCTGTTGTCACTTGCCTTCACACCATGTGGGAAAGCACTTACTGGGAGCCCTGTACTGTTGGAACCATTGGTGGCAACCAGTGATCTCATCTGCTATTTATAAGCCATAGCTTCGGGATCCCCAATGCTCCAAGTGCGGTACCCTATGTACTTATACAGGGTGCATATTAATTTGATAAAGCTCCAAATCCCACTTCAACTGATTCTCTGTGCTCTCAATTGATATTTTTGTTGTTGGTAATCCCAAAGAAGAAACAAACAAACAAACAAACAAGACCAAGCCAACACCATGTTGTTTTTCCTATGTTAAATTGAAAATAAAAAAAAGTAAACCTCAGAGGTTCAACCTGAAGATTATTCTGACAACTGCAAGACAACACTCTGTTGGAAGACTGTAAAAACCGATTTAAAAAATTCCAAGACGCTTCCCGACTGAAAGCCTGTTGGTTTTTTACCCTTACCTAACACCATCAAAGCGAAATAAGGATCTCACAAAAAGCAAGTGAACAAAAAAAGACCGGAGAGAAACTTGGATCACTTCCAGCTGGGGAATAATCTCTGGCGACATTGATCACAACCTTTCCTCCTTTGTGGCCGCTTCTGCCCCACTTCCCCTGGCCCACTCTCGTGGCCTTGAACCCTCACCTCTCGTCCCAGAGGGGCTGAAATGGACAGAGGACCCTGACATCTGGCCGTCGCCCTAATCGTCCACAACCAATAAGCACCTAGGGGGTCCAGCCGAATCCAGAGACTGCAAAATCCCACACTAGGAAAGGAAGGGTGAAAACTGCTTTGGCCGCAGCCAGGGGAAAAATGCCACAGGCGACTCGACCCACAGCAGGGGAAAAGCATCCTTTCTGCGCCTTCCTCTAGGAGACAGACTGCCGTCCCCCATGAGACGCAGTCGGGAGGCGGGGAAGTGGAAAAGGAAAGGGGCTAAGGTCTTGGCGCCCCCGCTGTGGGTCCCCGGACACCTTGGAGAGATCGAGGCAGGCCCGACCCTTCCCGAGGATCGCTCCACCTCACACACGGACTCCTCAAGTCCTCCTCACGCACCTGGAGCTGGCACGGACCGGGTAGGCGCGCATCTCAGGGCCCAGACGCCGCGAAGGCTACGGGCGCACGTCCGCAGGGCTGGCGCGGCGACGGGCTGAGCGCGCAGGCGCGGCGCTCGGGAGCGCCCAGGGACGCGGTCCGGCTGGAAACCGGCTCCCCCCACCCCAGGGCCGCCCTTCCTTAGGCGTGGTCTGCCAGGGGGCTGGGTGGTGGTGGGTGGGGGCTCCAGAGGTGGGTCCCTACCCCCAGCGCCGCCCACACCGCAGTGCCCTCGCGGGCGGAAGAGAATAGACAAGTGGAGAAGGGCGTTTGTTGAGATGGCTCTGACAATTCGAGGAGATGAATGTAAAGTGCTCAACATAGTGCCTAGAGCGTAGTAAGCCCTTAAATAGCTTTATCATGTATTACTTTTTATATTAAACACAACTTTATAAAGTGATAGGATCTCATTTTAAAAATGAGCAAAATGAGGCTGAGGCGATAAGAAACACACCGTGTCACACAGCTGATAGATGGTAGAGATGGAATTTGAACACAGGTAGGCTAGTACTAGACCTGAACTTTTAATTCACTACTTCTTCCCAAATTATAGATCATCTCTGTATTGTATGTGGACACAAGTAAGGGTTAAATGTTGTAGTTAAGTTACAGACTTGGGTGGCACATTATTATTGAATAAGATGTTTAAGATGTGAATAAGATCTACCCGAAATTTTAAGTACAAAAGACATTGGAAAATTATTGTGGATTTTTGCAGGTTCAGACTGTAACTGTCTCAGCTTGAGAGATGAGGTCATGAGGACAGGTAACAAGCACATTTTCTTTCAACTGTAAGTAACTTCCTGCATTACTTTTCAAGGACCACTGACAACAAAAATGGTTATTTCTAATGTCGATATACGTTCCTCTATTTAAAAAGGAAAAAGTTGGGCCAGTGAAAAGTAAGTGTCTATTTTCCGTGTGGTAACATGAGGAAATGGCTAATAGAAAATAAGCTTTTGCTTTTTATATAGCAACCTTGGAGGAGTCACATTTGGAAAAGGTTGAAGCCCTTACTTTCAACAGAAGCAGAGACAGAGAGAGGAGGGGAAAACCTTTAGGTGTCCTAAGTACTAACCCCAGTATGGGGACTCTGTGTGTTCAGATAACCCTTGGGGACTTGCTCCATTCTGCAGCTTCTCCTGGAAGTTCAGCTGACTAAACCATGCAAACAATTGCATCCATCACCAGCCACATAAATCCTCAGGAAAGATATGAAACTGTGAGAGAATATTACGTGAGATTTGGAACCAATGGAGGGTGCATTGCCTGCAAAATACATAGGCCTTTGCACCAAGAGCCTGAATTTGGAGTGTGGAACACAGATGAGACATGAATAAGCAATTCTCCAAGGCCACATACCCTACATCATAACTTTCCCCCATTCACTCTGAAAGCCATCTCAGGAGCCTTCTGGGGAAAAGGAGAAGTTATCACAAATAGGTCATCAGAAAGATTTCACTGATTAGGTAAGATTTGAATGGGGACTCAGCAATGGGTACAATATGGATAAACAGAAACTGTAAGGGCAGGATAGAACATTGTAGGGAGGGATGGTAGTGACAAGGAAAAATGGCAAGACATACCTTTGAGTTAGTATCTTACCTCTGCAACTCACTAGTATATGTCCTCAAAAGTTACTTAATCTTGGGGCACCGGGGTGGCTCAGTTGGTTGAGCATCTAACTTTGGCTCAGGTCATGATCTCAGGGTCCGTGGGTTCGAGCCCCACGTTAGGCTCACTGCTGTCAGCACAGAGCCTACTTCAGATCCTCTGTCCCCCCCTCTCTGCCCTTCTGCTTGCACTCTCACTCTGAAAAATAAATAAAAAACTTTTTTTTTAAAAGTTATTTGACCTTTCTGAATCTCAGTTCCCTCATCTGTAAAATGGGGATATAATTAATCATTCATTGGCATATGAATGAATCAATCAACCAATGACATATCCTGTACAAAGTGCGAAAGATTCATTTCTTAGTATATGAAGTCCTTGAAGTCAATGTAGTTTTCAGCTTAGAACAATGTACAAGGAAGTACAATGTGATAAGAGAAGATGTGTAGAGGGCAGGAGGGAGGAGGAGGAATGTCTAAAGCTATCTGGGGCTTCAGGTGGAGACTGTCTTTGAGCTGAGGCTTTTTTTGTTTTTATTTATTTTTTAATGTTTATTTATTTTTGAGACACAGAGAGAGACAGAGTGTGAGCAGGGAAGAGGCAGAGAGAGAGGGAGACACAGAATCCGAAGCAGGCTCCAGGCTCTGAGCTGTCAGCACGGAGCCCCACATGGGGCTCTAACTCACCCAACTGCGAGATGAAGACCTGAGCTGAAGTAGGGACACTTAACCAAATGAGCCACCCAGACTCTCCTGGATTCTACAAACTTTTAATTAATCATTATCTACATTCCAGCTGTCATTCCTCTATTTCAGGGAATATGAAAATCCTTTTTTTTCTGCATTACCCCCAAATGTCTTTATTTCTTGTGGTACATGACACTCACTGAGGGTCCTAAGAGGCAGTCCCCAGTTCAGATCTATGAGAGACCCTGACTCAGTGGAAGTAGCAGTTATAGAAGGAATCTTTCATCAGCCCTGTACTGAGTTGCATTGTGTCCCCCCAAAAAGATGTGTTCAAGTCCTAAGCCCAAGAACCTGAAAATGTGACTTTATTTGGAAATAGGGTCTTTGCAGATAGAATTAAGGATTTTGATAGTAAGTGATCCTTGGTTTGAGGTAAGCCCTAAATCCAATGATGATTTGCCTTATAAGAAGAGGAGGGGCACCTGGGTGGCTCAGTCGGTTGAGTGTCCAACTTCAGCTCAGGTCAGGATCTCACGGTTCATGAGTTCAAGCCCCACATCCATCTCCCTGGCGCTGTCAGCATAGAGCCCGCTTCAGATCCTCCGTCCCTCTCTGCCCATCTCCCACTTGCACTTTCTCAAAAATAAATAAAACATTTTAAAAAAGAAAAAAGAAAAGGACACAGAGACACACACAGACACGCAGAGGAGAAGGCCATGTGAATAATGAGGTTTTGGGGTAATAGTGGGTGAGGTTTGTGGGGTCAAGAGCTGACGGCCAAGAAAGAATTCTTGAAGATGTCTTTGGTGCAAAAAGATGACTTTATTAAGGCATGGGGACAGGACCCATGGGGACAAAGAACTGCCCTGGAATCCTGTGGAGAGACTGGTTATATATTTGGGAGTTGGGGGAAGTTTCTAGTGAGATTTTCATATGCTAAAGAAGACTCCCAGGATAGCGGAGGACTAGCTATTGTCAAGCTAAGGTGGTTTTCCACCTAGCAAATCATTAGCATTGAGACAATAGGGAGTTCCTGGAGAAAGTTTTACTCTGCCAGCCTCAAGTATTTGTCAATGGGCTGCAGGTTATAAGGAAATTTAGTTCTATCTGCCATTTCCTTCTGCCTGTGTTTCCCACATCACTATGGAGGGGTGATGTTGGGACTCTAGGAAACTGAGCTTGATAAGACTGCCTTTTTCTTGTAATTTGCTAAGATTTTTGTAAACTGATGGAGACTGAGGTCCTTTAGTTTTTCCCCTTTCCTTTGATCTGGGGTAGCCAGGAGAACCAGAGGAACATCACACATATCCCACCTGGGGGTGGGGGTGGGGTGTTGGGGGGGTGGTTTAAGGCCTGTCAGCTTGCCTTATGCTCCCTTATCATGGAGACAAGAAGCTGGAGTGACACAGTCAGAGGCCAAGGAGCCTCCAGGCTACTACAAGCTAGGAGGGGCAAAGAAGCATTCACCCCCAGATCCCCAGAGGGACCTTGGACCTGCCGAAACCTTGATTTCAGTCTTCTAGCCTGCAGAACATGAGAATAGATTTCTGTTGTAAACCATGCATTTTGTGGCCCTTTGTTACAGCCATATGAATGATGAGGCTTTTGGGGTGATCGTGGAGTTCATGGGGCCTGGAGCCCTGAAAACTGATGTAAGTCCAAATATTTTTATTTATTCCCTTGACATTTATTGAGCACACTTATGTGCCAGGCAGAGAAACAAGACAGGCAAAGTCCTTGCTCTTACGCACGGCCTACATTCTGATAGTGATGGTGATGGGAAAGATAGGAAATAAGGAAACAATAAATAAACAAGATAATTTCTGATGGATAAAAGGACTATTGGGACAAAGACAAAATTGAGGTGTCTGAGTGATGAGGGAGTGTGGGGCAAGCTGAGGGCAAAATACAGGCTGGCACCCCACCCCCACCTGGGTGGAATATGTATGATATTCCTCGGACACCCCTGGCTACCCAAGAACAAAGGAAAGGGGTTTAAGTGCTTGCCATGATGATGTGGGAAACTAAGGCAAATGGAAAGTTAAATTCCCTTACTGCCTACAGCCCATTGACAAGTCCTTGAGAATGGCAGAGTGACCTCCCTCTAGGAGCTCAGCTGCCTCGATGATGACACTTTGCTAGGGGCAAAAGAGAACCTTAGCTTAACATTATCCCAACCTTGAGGATCCTGTAAGTCTACTCCCTTTATCTCAACTGCCCCAAGATATATGCTGACAGTCATACTCCATGCTTATGCCCCCCCCCCCCCGCCATATATATCTGAAGGGTCTCATGACTCAGGTTTTATTAAACAATAATAAAGGGTGTTTCCCTACCAACAGCTAGCCCCTCAATGTCCTGAAAACCTTGCTTCCAAAATACCTTAGAGACTTACTCTATCCCTGATTCCCTTCCAACCTGAGGGTATATAGTGAATTACCTGTCACAACCCCAGTGCAGCTCTTCCTGTCCCAATGCTGTAATAAAATCACTTTTTTGCACCAAAGACATCTTCAAGAATTCTTTCTTGGCCATTGGCTCTGGACTCCCCCATCACCCCAAAACTACATCATGAGGACTTCTTTAGATTAAGTAGTCAGGGAAGGTCTCTGAGGATGATGAGGGAGCCAAAGGCAAGCTGAGACCAAGGCAGAAGCTAACACCCCACAACTTCCCCTCCCCAGGTGGGATATGTGTGATATTCCTCAGGCACTCCTGGCTGCCCAAGAACAAAGGAAAGGGAAAAACAAATAACACAAATAAATTATCACAGTCATGCGGGACATGAGTCTCCATCAGTTTACAGATGTCTTAGTAAATTACAAGAAAAAGGCAATTTATCGATAGCCTAATCTCCAGAAACCTATACACTCAGTTTCCAGGAGCCCTAATATCACCCTCCCCTCCATAGAGATGTGAGGAACAAAGGCAAGAAGAAAATGATAGATAAAATTAAATTTCCTTATAACCTGCAGCTCATTGACAAATATTTGAGATAGGCAGAGTATAACACTTCTCTAGGAGCTCCCTATAATCTTAATGTTAATGCCTTACTAGAGAAAAAAATAACCTTAACTTGACTTCCAGTATCTTCTTTAACATATGAAAGTCCTTTCAGAAACTTCTCCTTTGCCTTTACTTGCCCCAACTCCATAGTATATAATCAGTCACTCCTCACAACCCCAGTGCAGCTCTTTCTGCCCATGGTCCTGTCCCCATGCTTTAATAAAATCACCTTTTTGCTCCAAAGATGTCTCAAGAATTCTTTCTTGGCCATCGGCTCTAGAGCCCCACCACCACTCCAAAATTGCATCAAAGAGATGACATCGAGCTGAAACCTGAATAATAAGAAAGAGCTAGTGATATGAAGATCCATCAATGGGAAGGGTGTTGCAAGCAATTGATCCAGCTGGTGCAAAGGTCCTCAGACAGGCATGATCTCGCTGTGATTCAGGAACTGGTAGGAGGTCAGGGGCTCTGAAATGACATTCAAGGAGGAAGTGTTAAAAAATTAAATGAGCTCAGAGAACAGAGGAGTCAGATCTTGTGTAGCCTTGTGGACCATGGTAAAGGGTTTGGGTTTTATTCCAGATGCAAGGGAAAGCACTTGGAAGGGTTTAAGAAGGTCTGATTTGAATTTTTAAATGATACCTACAGCAAGTTGAGTTAATTGAAGGAGTATGGAGAGATTGCATTGTGTCAATTTAGCTAAGCTGGAATTAAGTTTCCCAGAATTCCCTTCCCTGCATGGCTCAGAGTTGTCAAACCTCACAAAAAGATTTTTTTGTTTGCTTTTTGTTTTTAATTTACATTCAAGTTAGTTAGCATAAAGTGCAACAATGATTTCAGGAGTAGATTCCTTAATGCCCCTTACCCATTTAGCCCATCTCCCCTCCCACAACCTCTCCAGTAACCCTCTGTTTGTTCTCCTTATTTAAGAATCTTTTGTTTTGTTCGCCTCCCTGTTTTTATATTATTTTTGCTTCCCTTCCCTTACGTTCATCTGTTTTGTATCTTAAAGTTCTCATGTGAATGAAGTCATATGATATTTGTCTTTCTCTGACTATTTTTGCTTAGGATAGGTATTTATCTTTTGGATAAATACCTCATAGTGCAATTGCTGGGTTGTAGGGTAGTTCTATTTTTAATTTTTTGAGGAACTTCCGTACTGTTTTCCAGAGCGGCTGCACCAGTTTGCATTCCCACCAGCAGTACAAAAGAGATCCTCTTTCTCTGCATCCTTGCCAACATCTGTTGTTGCCTGAGTTATTTTTTTTTTTTAATGTTTATTTTTGAGACAGAGAGCATTAGTGTGGGAGTGGCAGAGAGAGAGGAGAGAGACAGAATCAAAGTAGTCTGCACATTGTCAGCCCAGAGCCCGATGGCAGGGCTTGAACCAATGAGTTGTGAGATCATGACCTGAGCTGAAACCAAGTCTGATGCTTAACCGGCTGAACCACCCAGGCAGCCACAAGTACAATTCTGTACACTATTTGGAAGGTAGAAAGAAGCAGTAGCCTATTGTTTTTACACTTGGAAGATGGGAGCAGAGCACAGGCACTCTTGCAGTAGATTTACATTGTTGTAATCTGCTGACTCACCCTCCTGGCCTGGGGCAACATCTGGCCCACAGCTCCTTCAGCTCCTGCCAAATTTTATCCTTCAGCTTCTCGAAGTCCTGGGCCAAGAGCATATTCAGTCCCATGACTAAGGGCATCAGCTTCTCCTGTGGGACACATGCCCTCATCCAAGTTGGAGGATTGGAAGTGATGAGAGACTGATAGTCTTTCCGATTCCAGTCCATCCTTGTAGATGTGTAGAAGCTTAACCTCCAGGTTCCAGTTGATTCTCACATCTCCTTCTCCTCCTTCATATTCATTGTCCCTTTTAAGTGCCAGAGCCTGGGGGGGTGTGGGGCACATACACTGTTTTATCAGCTTCTATAGTTGTGTGAGGCCAAAGCGCTATAACAAACTCATGTATATATAATATATACATATATATAGGAATTTATTTATATACTTTATATTTATTATTTATCTATATTTAAATATTTATATAGTTATATAATGTGTATATATTTATATAAATACATTTTATGTATTTAATATGTGATATATATTTTGTATATTTAAATTATATTTTATATTTGAAATATGTGTTATTTTATATAAATATTTATTATATATATGTATATTTTTTAAAGAACAGAACTTTATTAGGTTTGTTTAGCACACAGTAAGCTCATAAATTTGAAAACCATCTGTATGCCCTAGATTCTCACATCTGAAGCTCTACTCCCAATTCTTTCTCTGTCCCACATAGCCTACTCTGTATTTGGTAACTCCTCCTGGCTATCCCACTGAAACTTCACAATCAACATGAACCAAAATTCATTTATTATTGATTATGTCCTCTGAATATCCTTTAAATTCATTCACATGTTTCACATTAAAATATGATCATCATTTTCTCTCTCTGTGTCCTGGATTTTTCCAACAAAGCCTCATTTGGAATTTGCCAAATCCAAATTTTTTTCTCTTCCCTCCATGTTTTACTCAGAAACTAGAGTGGTCTTACTATACCCCAATTAAATCGTGTCAATCCTCTATTTAAAAATATCTTGAGTTACCCATTTTTTTTGTGGAAGAGAACTCAAATGTCCTAACTTTTCTTCAAAGCCTTTGCTTTTTTAATTCCAGTATAGTTAACATACAGTGTTATGTTAGTTTCAGGTATGCAGTATAGTGATTCATCAATTCTATACATTACTCAGTGCTCATCAAGGTAAGTGTACCCTTAATCCCCTTTACCTAGTTTACTCATTCCCCCCACCCCCCTCTGGTAATCATCATCTCTTCTCTGTGTTTAAGAGTCTGATTTTTTGTCTCTCATTTAAAAAAAAATATTTACTTATTTTTGAAAGAAAGAGCGTGAGTGGGAGAGGGGCAGAGAGAGAGAGAGAGGGAGACACAGAATCCGAAGCAGGCTCCAGGCTCTGAGCTGTCAGCCCAGAGCCTAATGCAGGGCTCGAACCCATGAACCATGAAATCATGACCTGAGCCAAAGTCAGACGCCTAACCGACTGAGCCACCCACAATGCCCTGTTTGTCTCTTTTTTGTTTGTTTGTTTGTTTGTTCATTTATTTTGTTTCTAAAAATTCCATATATGAGTGAAATGATATGGTATTTGTCTTTCTCTGACTGACTTACTGCACTTGGCATTATACCCTATAGATCCCTTCATATTGTTGCAAATGGCAAGATCTCATTCTTCTTTATGGCTGAGTAATATTCCATATTTTTACATATACCACAACTTCTTTATCTATTCATCTATTGATGGACACTTGGGTTGCTTCCATATCTTGGCAATTGTAAATAATGCTGTAGTAAATATAAGGGTGCATATACCTTTTTGAGTTAGTATTTTTATTTTCTTTGGGTAAATACCTAGTAGTGGAATTACTAGATCATATCATAATTCTATTTTAATTTTTTTATGCTATAAATTCTGTATTAAGAAAAAAGTTCAAATAAACATTACACCACAAGAAACTAGAAAAAGAAGAAACTTATCTGAAATTTAGTAGAGGAAGGAAATTACAAAGAAAAATCAGAAATAAATAAAATAGAAACCAGGATAAACAATAACCTAACATTGAAAGAAAGAAATGACTGTTTTTTTCCAAAAAAATAAACAAAATTGGCAATACTTTAACTACATTAACTAAGACAAAACAAGAAGACTCAAAAACTAAAATAGGAAATAGAAAACAATACAATAGATACCACAAAAATACATAGTGTGATAATAAATTACTATAAAGTTATGTACTAACAAATCAGATAACTTAGGGAAAAAAATCCAGATAATTGCTAAAGTCATATAAGTTACCAAGATTGAATCATGAATTTTGAATCCAAGAAATAGGGAATCTTCTTAGACCAATAACAAGAATGAAAGTTGAATTAGGAATAAAAAAATCTCCCAGCACAGCAAAGCCCGAGACTACATGATTTCAGTGGTGAATTCCACCAAACATTTCAAAAAATTATTAATGATAATATTGATCAAAATTTTACAAATAATAGAATAGAGGGAGCACATTCAAAATCATTCTATGAAGCCAGTACTACCCTGAAACCAAATCATGATAAAAAAACAATACAAGAATGAAAAAGTCTAGTTTGTCCCATATGAGTATTGCTACTCTGGCTTTCTTTTGACATCCATTTGCATCATAAATGCTTCTCCACCCTTCACTTTCAATCTGTAGGTGTCTTTAGGTCTACAGTCTTTTGTAGAGAGCATTTAGATGGGTCTTGTTTTTCCAATGCATTCTGACACCCTATGTCTTTTGATTGGAGCACTTAGTACATTTACATTCCAAGTAATTATTGATAGATATGTATTTAGTGCCATTTTTATTACTTGTTTTGTCATTGTTTCTGGAGATTTTCTCTGATCCTTTCTTGTCTTTGTCACTTTTGGTCTTTCCTTTGCACTCAAAGAGCCCCCTTTAATATTTCTTGCAGGGCTGGGGTGCCTGGGTGGCTCAGTCAGTTAAGTGTCAGTTCATAATCTCACAAATCATGGGTTTGAGTCCCACGTTGGACTCTGTGCTGACAGTTCAGAGCCTGGTGCCTGCTTTGGATTCTATGTCTCCCCTCTTTCTCTTCCCTCCCCTGCTCCCACTCTGTCTCTCTCTAAAATAAGTAAACATTAAGAAAAATTAAAAAAAAATATTTCTTGCAGGGCTGGTGTAGTGGTCATGAACTCCTTTAGTTTGTGTTTGTCTGGGACACTCTTTATCTCTCCTTCTATTCTGAATGATAGCCTTGCTATCATTGGGTAGAGTATTCTTGGCTGCAGATTTTTCCCATTTAGCACTTTGAATATATAATGCCACTGTCTTCTAGCTTGACAAATTTCTGTTCAGAGATCTCTAGCTAGCTTTATGGATTTTCCCTTGTAGGTTAAGGACTTCTTTTGTTTTGCTGCTTTTAAGATTTTTTTCTTGTTTTTGTCCTGGTGTTGGCCTGTTGTATTATTTTGATGGTAGTTCTCTGTGTCTCCTAGGGGAATTTTCAGCTATTATTTCTTGAAAGAAATTTTCTGCCTTCTTTTCTCTCTCTTCTTTTTGGACTCCTATAATACAAACATTATATTATATTATATTGATATTATATTGTATATGATATATTACATTATATCAGTCACATTGATGGAGTGACTGAGGTCTCTAAGTCTATTCTCATGTTGCATAATTCTTCTTTCTCTCTTTTGTTCTTTATTATTTTCCATTATTTTGTCTTCTAGGTTTTGTCTTCTAGGTTACTAATTCATTCCTCTGCTTCTTCCAGCCTGCTATTCATTGCATCAAGCCTGTTTCCAATTTCATTTATTGTACTCTTCATCTCTGATTGATTCTTCTTTAAGTCTTTTATCTCTGTGGTAAGGGTCTCACTGATGTCTTCTAGTCTTTTCTCAAACCCAGTAAGTATCCTTGTGATTCCTTTCTAATTTCTTAATCTTCTCAAGAACTTTGAAAGGAAATATTTTTGTCCCTATTTATGCATTAGGAAACATAAAGACTTAGAGTTTAGTTGACTTGTCAAAGTCATGCAGCTAGTGAGTGTGGGAGTAGGTTTCAAATCCAGATTTGTCTTGACTCCAAAATTTATATTTTTTCTATTGTGCCATAATATAAAATATGTAATACAATGTCTACAGTATATTTGGTGCTCAATATATTGTACTTTTTGTTCTTATTTTTTTCACTTGGAGTCAAGTGCTTATGTATTTTAATATATTTATATAAATACATTTTATATATTTAAATATATTTTAAATATATTTTGATGTGTATTATATATGTATTGTGTGTGTGTGTGTGTGTGTGTATCCTTCCTCGTGGTTCTGCTTCCCTGATTGAACACCACTGAAGCAGGGACAAAAGTGAAAGCTGGTACACTTGTTAAGAGACCAATACCATTTAGTCCAGGACCAAAGATATAGGATGTAATCATGGAGATGGAGAGAAGTTTACCAATTAAGAAATGTTTTTTTTTTTTTTTTTTTCAACGTTTTTTATTTATTTTTGGGACAGAGAGAGACAGAGCATGAACGGGGGAGGGGCAGAGAGAGAGGGAGACACAGAATCGGAAACAGGCTCCAGGCTCCGAGCCATCAGCCCAGAGCCTGACGCGGGGCTCGAACTCACTGACCGCGAGATCGTGACCTGGCTGAAGTCGGACGCTTAACCGACTGCGCCACCCAGGCGCCCCAATTAAGAAATGTTTTGAGGGCACCTGGGTGGCTCACAGAACTCAGGGAAATGCTTACATACATTTACCGGTTTATTAGTGGATATGATAAATAAGAAAATGAACAATCAGATCAAGAGCTATCTGGGGCAAAGTCTGGGAGGTCCCTTAGTGAAGGAGCTTCTGTTCTCATGGAGCTGGAGTATGTAACCCTCCCGATATGGATGTGTACACCCTCTTGGCAGCTCTCTAAACCCCATACTTCTAGGATTTTAGAGAGGCTTTATCATGTTGGCATGACTGATCAATCATTAATTCTACTTTCAGCCCTTTTGCCTCTCAGCCCTCAGTACTAGGGTTGAAAATCCCAAGCTTCTAATCATGACTTGGTCTTTCCAGTGACCAGTCCTCATCCAAGGGTCATCCAGAAACACACTCAGTCACCTCGTTAGAACAAAAGATGCTTGTAGTACTCCTATCTCTTAGGAATTTATAGGAGTTTTGGGAGCTGTGTGCCGGGAACTGGAGACAGAGACCAATATACGTTTTTTTATATTATCTCATGATAGATATATATTGGGTGACTTCATGTGTAGTTGTATCAAGCCCCACCCTTGGAAGGACTCCACAGTTGGTTTAATGCTCTGCTGTTGCTGTCTTGAAATTCTTGATAATTTTTCAATGTGGGTCCCTGCAAATTTATTTTTTATTGGGCCCCACATAATGTGTAGCAAATCCTGATCGTCTATGAAAAGTGAAGGAAAAAGAAGCTCAAGGATTAAACAATACTATGGATGGTAGTGCATCTGGAGGTGGAATTTGGGAGAGAAATCAAGAATTTTGATTTGATCATGTTAACTTAGATCTGCCTTTTAGACATTGTGATAAGCTATTTATTGATTACTTCCCCAGCATTCATTTCCCTCTTTCTGATTCCTGGCTAGACCCTGTTTCCTGGCCTTGTGGTTAGGGCTTGATTGGCTCTAGTTCCAGCCATCCACATATTGTCCTAGCATGGCAGGCTCTGCCATGTAGGGGTAAAGTAATCAACTAAGCTGAGTTGACTAGAGGTCTTTGTAATTCCCTTTAACCACAGAGTAAAGAACAAGGAGAAGTCTGACTATTGAGAAGGAGAGGCAAAGGCTGCAGAAATGGAGCTTAAAGTGTTTTTTTATTATTGTTATTATTTTTTATTTTTATCCAAGGCCATGGATACTTGTGGGAGAAACCGCTTGTTTTCCTAGTATCTATCCTTGCCATCTTCCCATGTAACAGACCTTCCACTGTTTAGCTTAGTACATGGTTTCCTGGTATAAAGATTACATTTCCCAACCTTCCATGGAGCTAATTACAGTCATATGATTATATTCTGTTTAATAGCCTATAAGGGGATGTAGTGTATGCAATTTGCTGGACATATCCTTAAAGAGAGGGGGCATGCAATGTCTCCTTCCTTCTACTTTCAGATTTCTAGAATTTGAATGCATCGACAGAAACACCAGTAGTAAGCAACAATAGGCATCCTGGTCCTTTGTCATCATGGAGCCATGCCGGTTCTGGACTATCTACCTCTTTTACAAGAGAGCTAAATACTATCTTAGTTGAGATAAGACCATTATTCCCCACTATTTTGGATTTCTGTCACATGCAGATAGCATTAATCCTCAATGATACAATATCCATATAATCAATTCCTTTTCTTTTGAGGTCACCTAAATAGTGAACTGTTGCAAAAAAAGTCTCTACTAACATTTTTTTCTCATTCAGGCCATGTGCAATTTAGTCTACACACACACTGAAAAACCTCTATTCAACCCATATTTTGCTTTGTCTTTTAAGTCCTCAAAAAATATATAGACACTTTACTAGAATCTATTATTAAAAACACCACTACTTTCTCTAGGGAAGCAGCAAAAATTAACCCACATTTTTCTGGCACCAGCTCACATTTCATAAACCCTTGTTTAAAATTAACCCAAACCATTAAAGAATGCAGAAAAAACTCTTTTTGAATTACACAGTAAGAGCTGCCTTCTGAGAAACTGAAATAGGTGAGTTTACACGTAGTCTCAGATAAGGTGACCAAATATCTAAAATTGGCTAAGACAGTCCCAACTCCCGGATGGCTGGCTGTTCTGGTTTCTGTCTCAGCACACGTCCTGTGGTTTTGACCTGATGTCATCCTACTTTCAGACAGGAATTTCTGCCCCTACTTGGGCAAACAAGTTACTGAAAATGGAGAGAAACAACATGAAAGTGGAAGTGGCCAAAAAACTAACTAAACTTTGGGTGCAGTTTTGGTTAACATTTTGATTCTTTGTTTGACGATGTTTGCAAGCATTTGTCAACAAATATTGTTCAGTTTGGGGTCTTTCAAACTATGTATAAAATGATACATTTCTAGGGTTTGATCAGTATTTTTAGAAAGTGGTATTGACTACAATAAGCTAGACAATGCCAGAATACATTTCACATATTAAAGATGAGTATTTTTCAAAAATTTTTGTTTATGTTTCGTCTGTGAGTGTTTGGTGCAAGAGGGTGATCAAAAGAGGTTTAAAACCCACCAAATTTTAGTCATGTAGGAGTACACTCACCCATTGTCTCTTGAATCATGCAGCAATATTAAGAAATTTTAAACATTTCATTCAACATATATTTGACATATGTAACATTAAGCATACTTGTGACTCCATCACTTCCCCAGATAGGGCTTCCTTAAGCCCCATTCTTACCCAAGTCTTCCAAGGCTGTTCCAGGGACTTTACGGGTGTCCAGGTCTGTGGGATGGGGACTGTCTACAGGGGATTGGTCAGTGGACACTTCAACCTTGAAGTTCACTGGACAGATGGTATTTAAAGACTAAACTGAAGTTAGCCAGTTGGACAGGGAGAAAAGGGAATTCCAGATAGAAGAAGCAGTATATGTTAAACAGAAAAAAGAAAAATAAAAAAAAAAAAAAAAAAGAAAAAAGAAACAGTAGAGTGTATGAGTCACAATCTCTTAGATGTAATTCTGAATTCCAAAAAGTTCTAAGAGCTGAAAGCATTGGGCAAGAAAACCAGATTCAGTCTGAACTCATTGGTGTGCTGCATTTGTCAAATGAGTTCAGATTGTTTTTTTCATACTACACTGACATCCTATCAGTCTAAAATATGGTTATAGTTCACTAAATGTGTATTTGAGTTCTAAAAGAAAAAATCATAAAAGACCAGTGCATTAACTATTTATTTATCAGTCTTTCAGAAACTATTATTTTTTTTCTTAAGTTTTGATAAAAATAAAACCTCAAAATTCATAGCATTAGCAAAATAGGAGTCTAGTAAAGATAACACAGTAATTTATGCATAATTATGGAAGGACTAGTGCCTAAAGTGGTTATATGACATATCTCAGGAGGCAGTTTGTTAAATTGATACACAGCTTATTCATAATTGACTATTTCTTAATCTTTCTCCAGTTGGTGAATGGTTTCCTTATGCTTGCTTGTGCTTTAACTCATGTGCATTTGGTGAATCTTACCTACCACAAGCAAGTAGAAGTCTGTAAAGTAAAAAAGATTATCTCCTTTTCACCACTATCCCCTCCCCCTTCTGCACATATTCCAGAGGTAACCATTTATTTTTATTAAAGTGTATTTATTTTGAGAGAGAGAAAGACAGAGAGAGGAGTGAGTGGGGGAGGGGCAGAGAGATGGGGAGAGAGAGAATGGCAAGCAGGCTCCGGGTCATCAGTGTGGAGCCCAATGCCAGGCTTGAACTCACGAAACCGTGAGATCATGACCTGAGCCAAAACTGAGTCTGACACTTAACTGACTGAGCCACCAGGCACCTCCAGAGGTAACCACTCTTGAGAGGTTCGTATGTATTCTTTCAGACCATTTCTATTTGTATGCAGACATGCCTTAGGTCACAGATATTCAAGAACAAATATTGTTTCTTGTGTCATTCTCTCACAAAAATGGCATGATACTGTGAAAGCATTCTGCAGTTTGCCCTCTTCACTTAATGGGTTACACATATCTTTTCATGGAAATATGTATAGATCAACCTGATTATTTTTAGTGATTGCCTCATGTTCTATTGCATATGGATGTTCTTTAATTTTTCTAAGTTTATTTATTATTATTATTATTATTATTATTTTTAAGAAAGGCAGACTGCCATGTGCAGTGCCTCATTTGGATATGTCTGGAGTCTTGGAAGCTTGACTACCCTATGTTCTCCTACAAATGGACCTTGAGAACTTCTTTGGAGGTTCTGGCAGGGGAGCGCAGCTACTTGTATACCCTTGACCGAAGAACGGTCTTCTTCTATTGGGGAAGGTCGTCCTCTTCCACCGAGCACGCAGCTTCGGGAGGGACACACATGGAGCAGTGAGGAAGGAAGGGGACACCTGCCTAGCCAGCCAGATCAGCGGAATCAACCCTGGCGATCAATGGGGTGACAGATGTTGCAGCCAGATCACCTTCACATCCTAAGTTTATTTATTGAGAGAGAGAGAGAGAAAGAGGGAGAGAGAGAGAGAGAACGAGCAGGGGAGTGGCAGAGAGAGAAAGGGAGAAAGAGAATCCCAAACAGGCTCCCAGCCGAGCCTGATGTGGAGCTCCATCTCATGACCAGGAGATCATGACCAGGAGATCATGACCTGAGCCAAGATCAAGAGTCAGCCCCTTAACCGAATGAGCTAGCCACCCAGGCACCCCTGGATGTTCTTTAATTTAACCATTCTCCTATTGATGGGTAGATAGGTTCTTTTTATGTTTTTATTAAATAATCTTTCAGATTAACATCCCTGTACTACTTCTTAATCATACTTAAAGGGCCTTGCTCTCCAATGTCCTTGGCCAAAGTATATATTTTGTAGGAATTGATACCTTCTTTCCTCTTAAACCAAAGAGAAATCATTCGTGTTAACCTGTAAATACAGCAACAAAAAGCATTTTGTTGATTTTTTAATGAAAATCATAAAGGTGACTAAGAGGGCCATTAAGATCTTGTTATTGACCCCTTTAGTTCACCAATCTCATCTTCTTAAGCAAGATCATTCTGGAGATTACTCTTAAAATTTTTTCCTTGGTGTTCGCTTCATCATATCTTTTATTGTAGGACCATCTAAGAAGCACAGATCTGAGAAAAACCATCCAGGTTAAAGAGGTGGAAGTTGCTAGAATTTAAAAGCAGTGTTTCCACACTAGAGAAGTGACCTGCTACACGGCCATGGAACCAGGACATTTTCTAATTCTTTGCCTCCACCTCTGCCTCGAATAATGACCTACTCTGGAAAGAGGAGGGTGTGTTAGCTGGTACCATGGGCTCTGAACTCATAATCCCCAGGTTCTGCCTCTTATTAGCTCTGGGGCTTGAGCAAATGACTTACCTCTTCGTGCCTCAGTTTCTTCATCTGTTAAAATAGGGACAGAGATAGTGATGATGATATCACCTACTCTGTAGAGTTGCTATAAAAAAATCAAAGATTAGTATTTGTAAAGCACTTACAGGGCCTGGCACATAATAAGCTCTATATAGGTATTTGTTGAATAAGAATGACACAGTGTTAAAGGCACTCTGGTTGTTTTTAGTTTCCTAAAGAAGCAGCTCATGAAACTTTCCCAAAGCTCAAATATAGCTGAAGTTGCCCAAAATATGGTATGAAAAATCCTCCTTCTCCTATTCATCAGCCCCTTCACAGTAGAGGTTTCTCTTTCTCTATATAGTGCTCACAAAAGTCCTGTATTTCAGTGGTCTGTTCTGGATGTCCAAACCTCTAATGAGAAATGATACCTTTTTTAGGTTAAAAAGAAGATGGGCTGATATTGGGTGTCTGCTTTCTAGACAGTTGTTAGAGTATTCTTTGTGTTCAAACAAAAAATTCTTATAAGAAGAGGAGCTTTGCAAAAACACATCATAGAAGAAACTGAGTTAGATTTCAGAAACATAAATACAGTGAAAATTGTCTGGATTCACAGGAAATCTGTGACTGTCTGAACGTAAGAAATTTATATGAAATTCACTGACAATAAATATTTATACCTCACATTTTCAGGTTTTAATATGACAACTATCAGAGATACATTCGATTTTTATTTCTATAAGAGCTAGATTAGCCAAATCTGACATTTTACAAGTTTTTTGTTGCTGTTTCCTTCCCATCCCAAACCTGCCATTTTCTGCATTTTGAACAATTACAAAGCATGTAAAGTCAGGTGTGAAATTGGTTTCCCTTAATATAATTAGTTATATATACAGGAGGAAAGGGCCACACCTTCTGGGGAGCTTCCGTATTCTCTGCAGTAGTTTGTAGCTTTGGGTTGAACACTGTGGCCAAGCAGTTTCATATTTTTGTCTGCCGTATCATGATTTGGTTTCCCAACAAAGTTGAATGTCTTACTTCCTCATATTATCACTAACAGGATTCGGGGACTTGGTGCCAGCTTTAAACCCCAGCTTCAGCACAGCATTATACTTGTAGGACTGTGGGTGGGATTTCTAATACTGAAAGAGGGAGGGACAATTTGCATGCTGTGGGTAGTCCCTGAAGTACTGGTGGAGATTTGGCAATCAAGCTTTCAGACTTTGATGAAAACACTAGGGAGGAAGCTGTAGCAGATACAGCTGTAATCAGCTTATAATTGGGTATCTATGTGTTTGGTTTTTGTATACCTCACCTTGTTCCCAGAAGTCAAACAGTGCTCCTGTGATTCCTCTTCCAGGACAGCATTAGGAAAAGATGGAGTTCTCATTCTTTTCTTTCTCCATGGCCGGCTCAGGCCTGTGCTTAACTCTGTGATAATTTCTTTTCAGACTCAAGTTGCTCAGGCAACTACACTTTTTGCTCTCTAACTTGACCCCATTTCCTGATGAATGGGCTTTTCATTTTTTCCCTGAGTCCTACAGGTTTTCACATTCTGCAATTTTCTCTGCTAAATAGCTCTAGGCATAACTGCTTAGAAAATCATAGGCAATCATAAAACCTTAGAGTTTTAAGGAAATTTAGAGATCATTTAATCCAACCTCTTCATTTTACAGTTAAAGAAATTGAGTCCCCAAGAGGGTGAATAACTTGTTCGATGTCATCCAGTTAATTTTTAAACTGGGTAGAATTTTCCTGAAGCTAACTTTTTGAATTGGGTAGAACTACAACTAAAACCATTTTAAAGGGGGCATTTTAAAGGGCATTTTAAACCATTTTAAACCATTTTACTTTTCCATCTTGATCCTTCTCAGCTGTCATATGAATATAATTTATAGAACCAAATTTACAAAATCATGACTCCTAATCCTAACAAAACACTGTGATGTGAGAAATAGTGAAATGAAGTTTGGAATTACCATGTTTCTTAATAGATCATTTATTATAACTATGGTGTCAGATGTGGTAGTTACTTGAGGGTTGGCTAGGCTCAAGGAGATTGTTTTGCTTTACCTAAGATTTTTTTTTAACGTTTATTTATTTTTGAGACAGAGAGAGACAGAGCATGAACAGGGGAGGGGCAGAGAGAGAGAGGGAGACACAGAATCTGAAACAGGCTCCAGGCTCTGAGCTGTCAGCACAGGGCCCAATGCGGGGCTTGAACTCACGGACCGTGAGATCATGACCTGAACCGAAGTCGGACACTCAACCGACTGAGCCACCCAGGCACCCCTCTTTTTTTTTTTTTAATTTTTTTTTTTTTTAACGTTTAGCTTTACCTAAGATTTTATTTTGGGGGGTATAGGTGGCTCAGTCGGTTGAGTGTCCAACTTTGGCTCAGGTCATAATCTCTTGGTTTGTGGGTTCAAGCCCTGCATCAGGCTTGCTGCTCTTAGCACAGAGCCCACTTCGATCCTCTGTTCCCCTCTGTCTCTGCCCATCCCCCATTTGTGCTCACTCGCTCTCTGTCAAAAAATAAAAATAAACATTTATAAAAGATTTTATTTTGGTGGGGAGGGAGTTGAGGGTAAATGGACCAACACATGTAGAGAGGAAATAATGTCAACATGGGCATCAGTTTAGGCTCAATAATCTATTGTCATTACTGTCAATAAAATATCACACATTATGCCTGTAAGAGCATAACTCTAGTTTGGCAATATGAAGACCAGACAAGAGATTTTAAATTATCTTTGTGTCTAAAACTTGCATCTAACTAGAGCCAAAGAAGAAAAGTCTGAGGCTTCTCCATGCTCTTTCTATTGTCCACTCATTCCAGTTAGTGAGTTCTCCAGTATGGCCACAAGTAACTCATAGAGTCTTTGAAGAGCCACTCTTCTTTGCTCCACTATCCTACTCTGTGCAAGACAGCGTTTCTCACAAGCTGGCCCATCCTTAACATTTGTGAGTCTGAGGCAAATGTGCAAATGAGTGGTTGTTTCCAACCTTCCCCTTATCTCAATGGGCCACATACCCTTCCATTCATACTGACCTCAGAGAAACTTGTGTATAAGTGTGTAGACTTCACCCTACGTATCCAAGCTCTGTCTGCAAGTCCGAAAACAAATTGCACAAATAGTCACCTCTTGGCCTTACTTTGGATAACACAGCCTGCCATTAAGAAGACAGACAGGCGGGGCACCTGAGTGACTCAGTCGGTTAAGTGTTGGACTTCAGCTCAGGTCATGATCTCATAGCTCATGGGTTCGAGCCCCATATTGGGCTCTGTGCTGATAGCTCAGAGCCTGGAGCCTGCTTTGGATTCTGTCTCTTCTCTCTGCCTCTCCCCACTCATGCTCTCTCTCTCTCTCAAATATAAACAAAAATTTTTTAGAAATTAAAAAAAAAAAAAAAAGAGGACAGAGAAGAGCAGAATCCCAAGGAAGTACCAGAAGGAGGCTCAGGGCTTCATGAGCAGGGAATTTAAGGTTTCCTGGGTAGGGAGAGCTTGGTCTAGAAGGACAGCAGGTTCCAGGAGGGCAAATCCTGACAAACCTGTCACCTTGTGGGGAGGAGGAAGGCAGAGGAGGGCTAGAATAGGACCTAAAGCATAGAACCCAGGAAAGAAGCCTTGGTTAATTAGATTAAGAGCAGTACTACCAATAAGAAAACTCTTGGGCAGAACCCTCATACACTCATACAGGCATTGTCTCTTGTGTAGGACCTATACAAGAAATGGAAGCAAAGATGTTTAATAGCCAGAAGGAAGTCACTTCAAACAAGTTATTTTTTAAACAGGCAAGTTTCAAGAGATGTTCTAAAAGAACCACACTGTTCCAAAGTATGTCATGTCAAACTGGAAGAAATCTTCAAGATCATCTAATAAAGATGGAATAGACACCACAGAGACAAGTAACTTGCCCAAGGTTAGACCACAAGTTGTAATGGAGCTGAGCTGAACACTTGTAACTTGTGCTTCCAGGTTCTCAGGACTGGATTTTTTCCATGACCTGGTGCTGAACACCATTAAAGTATAACTCTAAGCAATGTGGAAGAAGAATGGACACAGGATAGCTCTTCTACTGTAAGTATGTCTTTAATGATGTGACAGAACAGCAAGTAGCAGTGGTTTCTACAGAAACCAAAGACTAGTTAGACTTTGAGAGAGAGAGAGAGAGAGAGAAAGAGAGAGAGAGAGTGAGAGAGAAAGCGAGCAACTGAACTGGGAAATCAGGTGAAGAAAGAGGGGAAGTATGTAAGGGCTGATGTCTTGGTAGTGATGCTGAGTAGCAGAGAAACTTTATCTTTTCTTATGAATCAAAACCAGAAAGTGATGTTATCCCTACTGGGTGATCCATTTGGGGAAGTTGGTGTAATGAGGAAAGGTAGAAACAAAGAAGGGGGCTGTAGGGACTCTGAATTACCCCTTCACCCCCATTAACCCCCACTTTGGGACTATATATATAATTCAATTCATACCCTCCTAAATTGTCAGTAATATTTACTTTAAATATGAAGACCAGTAAATAAAATGTATTGAAATGCCAAGTATGATCTAAGTATTGATTAATAGTTTTAAGACAAATTAAAGTTTGGTCCATGAAAAAGAGAATTAGGCTGGAGTCCAGAATTTATATTCCAGTCCTAGCCTTGAAGCGAACCATTTAACCTCTGCAGTTCTGTTTTCTCCAAGGTATACAGAAAATAGGAAGTCTAGCTCTTAATATTTATGGCAACCAAAAATAGGGGGAGAAAACCCAAGTGTCCAGTAACAGGGACATAGATTATGGAATATTTATATACTACAGTACTATCAACATTAGAAATTATAGTTTTGAAAATGATTAGCAATATACTAACAAGTTATAATATAAGGTTAAGGGAAAAAGTATGATTCAGAAACTATATCTACTGAATTATGCCAATTTTATAAAATATATGATTATAAACTACTTGAGACAAGTACATCAACATGTTAATTTTCTTATCTCTAGGTGGTTATTAGAGACGAGTTTTTAATTTTCTTTATGTGGTATTTTCACTATTTTCCAAATTGTGTCTAATGAACATATAGTATAGTAATTTTTTTTAAGTTTTTATTTTAATTCCAGTTAACAAGCAGTGTTATATTAGTTTCAGGTGATTTAGCACTCCCATACAGTGCCCAGTGCTCATCACAAGTGCATTTCTTAATCCCCATCACCTATTTAACCCATCACTCTACTCCTCTCCCTCTGGTAACCATCAGTTTGTTCCCTATAGTTAAAAGTCTGTTTCTTGGTTTGTACAGTATATTAATTTTGCCATTAGGAAAAGATGTTTTTCATAGAAACAATGTACTCTAGCCTAATTCATAAGGATGTTGTAAGGAAAATGGAAATAAGTTCAAAACTGAATACTGACAAATGTGCTAAATAATCTAAGTATTTATGTTAAAGGAAAAAAATTGATATATGTCTCCATGTGCAACTTTTTTCTTAATAATAAACAAATATACCTGTAAATAAAAAAGCCATTTTCAGTCATTAAAAGAGCACAGTATATATGCCACTACCACTTCAGAACTCTTTGTATATGCTAACCCCGATGTGTAAGAAAAAGTCAAATCGACCTCGATCCAGTCATCAGGAGGGATGGCCAGTTTTTTGGGAAAGTCTTTGTGCCGGAGGTGGGGCCTCAAGTAGGGGTGGAGGGGTGGATAGACAGACTCCTTTTTCTAGAGCTTTAATTTCGGCGCCTTTCTCGTGGGCAATGACCACTCTCTTGTCATTCCCCATGCAAGTTGCTAGTAAGTTAGAGGAGGGTTAAGATAGGTTCTTGGGAAATAAAAAGGCAGTAAGTAGGGCTGCAGATGGGGCTTGTAGCGGAATGAGAGTGGCATTCCCAGTAAGGTAAAACCAGGTAAGATAGGTGACTACTTTCATCTACAGACTATTGTGTCCAGTACTTGCTAGTCATGCTCTCATTTAATCCTCTAATAATATGAGATAAGTAATGTTATTTCTTTCTTCTCCTCTTCCTCCTCCACCGCCTCCTCCTTCCTCTCTTTTTTTTTTTTAAACCTGAGAAACTGAAGCTCAGAGAGAGAGGGGAAAAAAAAAACACCTCTCAATCTAAGATCACACAACTAATAAATTCTGGAGCTACAGTTTGAATTTAGGTTTTACTGGCTCTGAAATTTGTGCTTTTTTACCATAAAGTCCAATGAGTCCCAGAATTTTTTAACATCAGACTCACTCAAGAAGAATGTTGAAAATACAAATTCCTAAATTCTGTCCCTGGAAATTCTGATTTAGTAGCTTAGGAATAGGACCAAGGCACCTGTATTTTTAAAAAGCCTTGTTGATTTGCTGTTGGGGTGGTTCGAGGGCCGCTCCTTCATCCCCTAGTGCCTCTCCTAAATCAACAGTGAGGCTGGATACATTCTGGTGCAGGGGCCTGGAGACGCTGGAGGACCTACCTGTGACTTCACAGTCCGCACAAAATGCCCCCCTCTTGGCCCCTGTAGATTCTCCAGGCTCATCTGCCTCTCTCACGTGGTGGCAAAGCTGGCCAACTGGGAAGGGTGCTAAAGCAAAACATGTGAATGTACCAAGGTAGAGGGAACTGTTTTCAGCAAGAACTGGACTGGCTTTATAGTTGAAAAGAAGGAGACTTTGGGGTAGTGAATGGGAAGGAGGACACGAACCTCCCCCCACCCTGCTCCTCAGGAGTATAGATCAGTAATAAAGACAGTCATTAAACTGGTTCTAAGGAGCAGGTCCTGCTAAGTGCAGACCTTTTATTAGGCTGAGAGACTTTGAAGTTTAGGGGCCAAAGGACATCCCTGTTTAGGACTACAGAGGAGTAACTGAGGGGCCACTAGTGTCCTCTCTGCCGATTTTTCTCCAGGTGAATCAACTTCTCCTCTAAGTAAATATTTAGCAGATATATTAAGTATACTTGTTTGAAGAGGCACAAATCATTGACCTGCTTCATGCATCCCCATGTTTTGGGTCTGCCCTATCTCTCACACCATGCCCACATCACCTTTCTTCTCCTCCAAATCTTTGCACATGTAATCCCATTGCTTGGAATACTCTTCTGCTCTCTCTGATCCTCTTTCCCCCCACCTATCTTATTAGTCTTGCAGGTCTCAGCTTAAGCATTCCTTTCTTGGGAGGCTTCCCCAACATAGAGGTTACAGACTCTTAGTGCATGTCCTGACAGTTCTCTGTTGTAGCACTCATCACATTTTATTGTTACTACATATCTATTTGCCTGTTTCCCCCTAAAGTGTGAGCTCAAGGAAGACAAGGACCTTTTCTGTCTTGTCCCTCACTGTTTCCTTACAGGAATCCAAGGTTTGTTAAGTATGTATGGGGATTAGGGCACCTGGGTGGCTCAGTCGGTTGTGTGTCCAACTCTTGATTTCTGCTCAGGTCATGATCTCATGGTTGTGAGATGGAGCCCCGTGTTGGGCTCTGCACCGACAGCGTGGATCCTCCTTGGGATTTTGTCTCTCTCCCTCTCTCTCTGACCCTACTCTGCTCACATGCTCCCCCCCCTCAAAATAAATAAACATTTAAAAATATATATGTATGAGATCGAAAGAGCTGAGGATGTGAGGTTGTGTGCATAGTGAGACCCTCACTTAGAACAATCAAAGGTTGGGACTGGAACTGTGATCAGTTCACAGGAAATCCAGTGGATAGAATCCCTGACTTTACCAAAGCCCAACTTACTTTATGCAGATGATGATGCCAAGAATCCCGAGATGAGAATCAAGAGTACAAGGTGTGCGACTTTTGGCCAGTTGCTTGATGCCTATCTATCTCTCAGAGCTTTTCTGAGTAGCAAAGGAAAGTGTAGGAAAGTACTTTAAAAACAATGTGAGTGCACAGTTGTGGAGACATAGAATGTATGGGGTCATCTCTACAGGGCTGTGGTTGGGACTAAGAGGACATATTCTGTTTCCTATTTTTCCCACCTCAAGCCATATGTCTGGTCAAGTCAGCACAGTCAGTACAGTGGAGCCCTCATCAACCCCCACTCACCACCACCATTATCTGGTTGATTAATACTGTTGGTGTGTTATTGCAAGGGAAAGGGGAGGAGGAGAGAGAACAAAGTAGCAGCGTTTGCTGGGGTAAGAATGTGGTGGATCTGTCAAAAACACTTTCCAGATTCCTCATTCTCTAGGGGATAATTTTTTTTGCTGGTATTTTGAGATCTCAAAATTAAATACCTGTACTAGGACTGCCATCTCCAAGGTGACAGTGCTAGAAATCTCCATTGGCTTCTTAACAGGAGAAGTTTTAAATAATAGTTGCCTTAACGAAGCACCATATGGATAACATTTTAGCACAGGTAGTCAAATGGTGGAAGAAAAAAAAATCAACTTAAAAAAACAAGTGAAAGCATTTCACAATACATACATATACCAAATCATCACATTGTACACCTTAAACTTACTCAAAGTTATATGTCGATTACATCTCAATAAAACTGGGAAGAAAAGTATAGAATTAGGATTGCCAGATATAGCAAATAAAATTATTTGGGACATATATTAAGAAATTATTTATTATTTATATCTGAAATACAAATTTAACTTGGTGTCCTATATGTTATCAGGCAACTTTTAATAGAAAGCATCCTTTTTCCCTAAGTTCTGTTCTAATTATTCCATAGTGAAAAATTACATGTTCTTAAAAATATTCGTTCTGTAGTATCATTGATTATGTGAGTTGAATGCTATCATTTTGTGTCTTTAGAATTACATTTTCCTTCAAAATAGCCATTCTTTTTTACTCATAATTTCATACAGGAGATTAAGATTTAACATATCTATTCAATTATTTCATGTATTTTTTTGGGCTCTCTGTGTCTTAACCTTAAATCAATAAGGATTTTGATCAGTTTGGTCATTTTATTGTATTATATAGTTCAGTACCATTTATTAGTATGATCACGCCTAACCGACTGTGCCACCCAGGCTCCCCTACCTACATCCATTATTTAATTAGAAGTCTGCAAAATGGTGTTTGTTTTACTACATTATTCTTTTTCTATTTATTATTGAGAAATAATCATCAATTCTTTTGTTTCCTTGAGGTATATTTCATAAGGCTAGGTCAGTATCATAGGTCAGTCCCCTGGAAACAGACTTTGAGGTGGAGATTGCCTGTCAGAGGTGGGTGCTACATGATGAAATTTTTGGGGTGATAGTAGGGTCCTCAGGGTCCGGAGCCAATGGCCAAGAAAGAATTCTTGAGCCATCTTTGGTGCAAAAAGGTGATTTTATTAAAGCACGGGGACAGGCCTCATGGGCAGAAAGAGCTACCCCAGGACCATGGCTTCCTAGAGAAAGACTTTTCTTACCTTTTGATTATTTGGGCTGCAGATTTCCCTATTCTGTTTTCTCTTTTAGTTTTTATCCTGCTTTTCTGTCTAATAGTTCTTGCAACTTTCTGGTCTGATACTAGCTCCTTTTCTTGTTGTTTGGCTATATTAATAATTATGAATTTATAATTAATTATTAATTATTTAATTATGGTATTAAGAGGATGGTTTCAAAATGGCAGCTTGAGCACATGCATCTACCTCCATTTGTTCCCAATGTCATTAAAATACATATTTATTAATATACACTGAAAAAATATTGTTTTTCAGAAAAAAAATAAAATCTAAAAAAAACCCCCCAAAACTTGACAGTTTGTTTTTGGTTATATTTTACTCATACATCTACTTGTATTCAATTTTGCATTTACTTAGGAACTCCAAAGTGCCATTGATGGGGTTTTGGAGTGATGGGGGTTAGGAGCTGATGGCCAAGAAAAAATTCTTGAAGACATCTTTGGTGCAAAAAAGGTGATTTTATTAAAGCATGGGGACAGGACCCGCAGAAAGATCTGCACTGGGGTTTTGAGGAGTAAATGGTTATATACTATGGAATTGGGTGAGGTAAAGACAAAAGTGAGGTGTTCAGAAGGAGCTGATATGATAAAAAGGATTCAGTAGATACCTGACGCCTTGCTATTGTCAAGCTAAAGTTGTTTTTCTTCTAGTAAGTCATTAATATTATGACAGTAGGGCATTCCTGGAGAAATATTATACTCTGTATTTGCCTTAAGTATTTGTCAACAGGGTGCAGGTTATAAGGAAATTTAATTTCACCTGCCATTTCTTTCTTGCCTTTGTTCCCCCACATCACTAGTGAGCAGAGAGTGATATTAGGACTCCCGGAAACTGAGTGTATAGGTTTCTGGAGATTAAGCTATTGATAAGATTGCCTTTTTCTTGTAATTTACTAAGACATATGTACACTGATGAAGACTCATGTCCTGCATTACTATGATCTCTATCTGTTAACCATTTGTTTTCTTTCCTTTCCTTTGTTCTTGGGCACCTGGGAGTGCCTGAGGAATATCACACATGTCCCACCTGGGGAGGAGTGCTAGCTTGTGCTTTGCCCTCAGCTTGCCTTATGGTCAGGCAACACCATGAACTGTGCTCTTTTCATCTGTTGCTGGCCTTCTGCTTGAGTTCTGATTCTTGGCCAGATAGCTTAACTCACTCACTGTTGGAAGTAATAATAGAGATGTATCTGACCTCAGATACACTTTTTTTGATTAATGCTTATTTGACCGGTGGATATTTTAGAAGGTTAGAGAAGGCATAGTTGGATTCAAAGCTCAAGTGATGATTCCTGCATTTTCAGAATCAGAGTGTATAGGATATTCTTAATTTAATCTCATATTAGAAGACAGTAACCTTATAGGATAGAAGACAATAATCCTTATAGGATAAGTGGATGTTATTCAGATGAAGCTGTGCTATCGATGTGGTTTGAAGCGTTAGGGTTCTGAGCTAATGGCCAAGGAAGATTTCTTGAGACATTTTTGATGTGAAAATGGTGTTTATTAAAGCACAGGGACAGGACCCTGCACTGGGATTGTGAAGAGCAACTGATTATACACTTGGGAGTTGGGGGAGGTAAAGATGGGGAAGTTTCTAAAAGGACTTTCATATGTTAAAGAAGACGTACAGGATCCTGGAGGCCTAGCTATGGTCAAGCTAAGGTTGTTTTTCCCTCTAGCAAAGCATTAACATTAAGACAGTTGGGAGTTCCTGGAGGAATGTGCTTGTCTCCAGTATTTGTCAGTGGGCTGCAGGTTATAAGGAAATTTAATTTTATCTACATTTCTTTTGCCTTTCTTCTCCACATCACTATTGGTACTGGGAAATACAGTTTTGGGATGAAGGAGAGAATTCAAAGAAATGCTGCATGGGTCAGAAGCCTCACCAGCTGTTCTCATACCATCAAATGAGAGAACAAATGCACATGTACTTATGCTGACGCCAGAACACCTTGAAAAGAATTTCTTGGAAGAGTGAGGATCTTAACATAGAAGATAGTTTAATAGCTTTCTCTGGATTTCGGAAAGGTTCGCATCTATACGCGCCATAGATTCTTATCCAGGAGATGGGTTCAATAGCTAATAGCTTCTCCCAGTACTTTCTAGCCCCAGGAGTCAGTAATTTAGTGTACTTAAGTAGGGATCTCCTTGACATTTTTGCATTGAATCTCAGAATAAATAGGTAATAGCGTATCTATATAACTTGCTAACATGTCATTTAGGCCGCCTGAGGGCTGTAGTAAATTGCTCTGCCACCTTTTTAAGTGAATATACAAATGCTAAGCATCAGTGATGAGATCATCCTGTATTTTATTTTATTATTCCTCCCCTATGGTGCTGGGAAATGAATTGCTTATGAGAGAGAGGGAAGGGTTGGCTTAATAACTTGTAATCAGATATGCCACACGGCACATGTGAACTTCCTTTTCCCCTATTTTAGCCACCTTTTATCTCAAGAAGAACAATTGATTCTCAAAGATGGGAAGGGTGGAAGTAATCCTTGAATGTAAACTGCCCACAGGAATTAGACACAAGTGAGAATAAAACCTGGGAATAAACTTGTGATGGGTGACTATCTGTCCATTCTTTCCGAAGGGTACCAAGGGACAACTAATAATGACATGGACACACATCTTACTGTTCTAAATATTTTACTACTAATAACTTATGCTTATAGCAACTCCATGAGGTAGACATTGGTATTATCTCTATTTTATGGATGAAGAGGCTGAAACACAGGGGTTAAGTGATTAGCTCTCGGTCACACAGAGAGTACAAGATAGTATGCTAAACTGCCTCTAATTTAATACTGATTTCCTGACTGTATTTGAGTTTGTTCAATACTATGTTTCTAGGGAAGACTTAATCGGTTTTTGAGAAAACATGGCATTCGGTCCAATTTCAAATTAGGAAGACTCTTTGGCTCAATCTTTTAGTCTCTAAGAGTCCCTCAGAGCCTTTACTTGGATAATTAGTTGCGAACAATATCAATTATATCTAAGTGGACAAATTTAATTACTACAGAAGACCAATTGATTTTTTTAATTATCATTGATTGCTCAGTGGTTATCTCAATGTAAAGATTGGTACTTTCTGAATCTTTCATTTAATTGGTTTATTAAGTAGTTCAAAGTTTGACATTAAAGTAAGAGAGGTGAATTTTCCTCCTGCTCCCTTTTTATCTCTATGAAGGATAAACATCACAGAAGCCTAAGACATCCAACAACAAAATAATAACAAGAACAACAATTAATATTAAATTTCCTGGGGTTTTGGGGATATTTTCATTTTCTGTTTTAGTAGATTTTTTTGGAGGCAGTGATACCCTAGTTTTTCTAATGGTGAAGATGGAACCTGCCATGTTAGCTGGGGTACCATGATGCTGATATTTTTATCCTTAAGTCAAATTCACAGTGAAGCCAGCTAAGGTCATAAGGATTATTCGAAATTGATGTGGATGTAGAGAGAACTGGATTCTACACTTTACTCTATCCTTACCCCTACTCCTCACCTCAGTAATAGCTGGCTGTGTGATTTCATTTTCCTGTCTATTGTCTTATCTTTAAAATTGGGATAATCACATTTGTCCTCTTTATTACACAAGCAAGACTGTGACAGTGCACTAAAAATATCGCAAATGTATGTAAATTCAAGAATCATTAATATTTAGAGATAACCATATTTGCATTATTTTGCTATAGAAATATTGTCTGACACTAATTGTATCAGTTATCTATTGCTGCATAAGAAATCACCTCAAACCCATTGGCTTAAAACAGCCATTTATTATTTGCCATAAGCCTTACCGATCAGTGGGGTGGATTGTGCTGGTCTGTGTCAGGCTCAGCTCTTCTTGGTCTTGCTTACGCATCAGTGCTAAACTGGTGGGTTAGGACGTCTCCAGTGGGGACGATTTGGCTCTTTTTCACAGGATCTCTCATTCTTCAGCAGGCTAGCTCAGAGTTATTCTCAGGGCAAAGGAACAGGAACAAGAGAGTAAGTGGGGGTGCATAATGTCTCTTGAGGCCTCCGTTAACTGTGACACCCCCTCATATCAACCACACTCTAGAGGTCAAGTTGCAGGACAGTTCAGTTCAAGAGGTGGGACAAATAAATGCCACATCATGATGGGAAGAGATGTACAGACATGTAGTAAGAAGGGGGAAAATAGGAGTCATTTTTGTAATTGATCTATCCTACTAATTGAGTCACTTATATTCAATTTAAACCCTTAATTATTTTTATTTCTTTTACTAGGACAGCGATTTTTGACCTTTTTGATTTTTATGTCACCATGTTATATATCTCTTATATAAATGCGTATATTCATTTCTATGGCTTGTTGCCCATGCATAAATATAACATAAGGCATTTGAATATATTAGCAATTATTGTGACCAGCAGGTAAGAACCTGGATAATTTATTAGATATACTATTATTTACTAACTCTTATTTGTTATATTAGCATTTGCATAAGGAAATAAAACAGAAGATCTGATTAAAATAATTGTCAGAGTTCTGAAGCCCAGTGTTTTCGTCTACTGGATTCTCTATTACACTGAAATGATTAGTACGCTTCATTACTGGTCCTATAAATAGTCAGATTAAATGAAGAATTGAGACAATATGAATTGAAAATTCAGATTTCTAGCCCTGCCCTCAAGAAATTTTGTTTTGGCTTTGTTTTATTTTGTTTGAGCTAAAACGAGCCTCACTGGATGTCTCCATTGATTCAATTCCCTAAGTGTGTGTTTAACTCATGATTTCACTTGGATTTAGGTATTTGGTTATATGATGCCAAACATCTGGATGTTTTTTTCTCAGCAGTGCCAAATATTCATCTATGAGGAGGAATGATCTGACTTTAGCATTTAGTTGGCATCTTTATATATACTTTTCAATCAGATGCACTATCTCACCAGGGCAACTCCAGAAGTTTGGTTCAAAAGGATGTATTCCTGATTAAGTTTAATTCTATTAACTGTAAATATAAAGCTATCTGAATTACACACAGGCACTTGGCAATATCCTGGAGATTCTAACATTCCCTTTCTTTATGTTGGCATCATGTTCAGGAACATTTAAAATATATTGCCATAACATTTTCTAAATGACTGTATTGTAATTTAATGTTATATTTGGCAAACACAACCGAAAATACAGCAGCTAATCATGTAAGCTCATTTTATTTGCATACCATTGTTAACCACTTTCATGTAGTACTTACCAAATGTGTCAGATTATTACGATCTATTTAATGACTTAATGGATGAGGTACATTGTTCTTAAATTCAATTATACCCTTTGCACCTCTAGAATTAAGGTCACGTCAGCATTTCTATTATATAAGTGACTGGGTTTAGCAGTTTTTAACTGAGCTATAAAAATTGGCTTCCAAATCAAATCTTAGTAATAAAGGTCACTGCCTGGGGGAATTCTCCCCCCCCACCCCCAATTTAGAATACATAAATTTTAAGGTGCATCTCCTGCTTTTTAAGACAATCTTTTAGGAAAAATTCCATTATGGTCTTCATATGGCAGAAGGAAAAGTGCTTAATTTCCTGTTTGCTTTATAAGACTAGGTTTTTCTTACTTGCTGAGTAACAATCATCTCTTAGACCATTTGGCTTTTAATATACTCTCTACTACTTCTTGCCTGTATGACCTTGAGCTCTCGCTTAGCTACTTTGTGCCTCAATTTGCTTACCTGGAAAATGGATTATTAATGTTACTTGCCTCATAGAGCTGTAGTGTGGATTAAATGACATAATATACACATATGTTTGGGACAGTACATATTAATTGCTCAACAAGGGTTAACTTTTATTACCATCAGATAAGAGGTTTAATAATGAGTCCATTCAGCATTAGAGAAACTTCTGAAAAGAACAGGCCACTGAAGTGAGATTTGGCATTTACTGAGAAGTCCAGAAGAGGCTATTGCTATTAGGTAATGATCACTCCATGTCAATAGATTTTTTCTTTTAGAAATGGGTGAGATCCCACTAAGGGATGAGTGAGATCTCCTCGGGGGAAGAATGCAAAGAAGGAGGTTGAAGGAGCCAGGACCAAGCTCTGAGGAAGAAATGAGGCTGAAGGGTCTGTGGGAGGAAGAGTGAACAGGAAGTGAAGGTGTATCAGTACTGCAGAGCAAGAATTGTGGTTCTTACGCAAACGATTATCAAAATCAGTTGGAGGGCTTATAAAACTCAGAAGGGCCTGGAGTTTCTTACTCAGCAGGACTAGGATAGTGCCTGGGAATTTGCATTTCTTTTTCTTTAATCTTTTTTTTTTTTTTGAGAGACCGAGAACGCATGAGTGAGTGGGCGAGGGGCAGAGAGACAGAGGGAGAGAGAAAATCCCAAGCAGGATCCACACTGCCAGCACTGAGCCTGGCACAGGATTCAAACCCACGAACGATGAGATCATGACACTTTCAGTATGCTAGGTTATAAATGGTCATCATTCATCATTCCAGAGAACTAGAGCAGAGTAGGAATAAAGGAGGATTTCTAAAGACTGAAATGAAAATAAAAATCATTATTGTTATTCATCCCCAGATTTGCTTAGGAAGAGAATAAGAGTGTACTAGGTGAATTATTGCCCCTGCAGGGGACAACATGTTGCTAATGAAACACTCTAGGCAATTCCCTGCAACTGCATATAAATTACAAGAAGATGGACATATTTTCCTGAATGCAGGAAAGCGGCCGCTCTTTTCAAGTCTTAAAAAAATAATTCATTGATATTTTTGGTTTTGCATTGACCAAGGCTCAGGTTGTTCCTGAATAATTTACAGAGAAGTTCTCCACTAAAAATGGGAAAAAGGCTGATCCACTGACGGAAAAATCTGCTTTCCTCTATCTGTGTTCAGGGCAAAATCACTGGTTTCTTAGTTGCCATGACCTCCTGTTTTGTCAGGGGGCAGGTCAATATGTGAGAAACCCCACACAGAAATATTATAGTGGGGAGATCACACATGACTCTGTGCAGACACCTCAGCACAGATGTGCCATATTGCAAAAGATTCCAAAAATAAAATAAACCTGATGGGATTCAAAAGCCCTTGGGAATGGGGCTCCTGGGTGGCTCAGTCAGTTAAGCATCTGATAGGCTCAGGTCATGATCTTACAATTCATGGGTTTGAGCCCCACTTTGGGCTCTGTGCTGACAGCTCAGAGCCGGGAGCCTGTTTCAGATTCTGTGTCTCCCTCCCTCTCTCTCCCCCGCCCCTGCTCATGCTCTGTCTCCTTCTGTCTCTTAAAAATAATAAATAAACGTTTAAAAAAAAAGCCCTTGGGAAGGTACTAATTAATATTTTTTAGAAAATTTAATTTCAGTATGTGTTATCTAACCACTGAAAAATAATATCTAACCAATTCAATTAATTGGCTAAGTTTTCACCTCTATTAAAATTTTTTGGACTGTTCTATTTGATCTGATTCAGGACGAAGTTGTTTTTCTCTTTGACATAACACAGATGACATTCATACAATTACAATCTGTTGTTTTCACTCTGCCATTATACACACGGAATCCTAGAGCTGGAAAGTCCTGCAGAACTCATTCTTATGAGCTAATATTTAATGTGCAAACCACTCTGTTTAAGTGAATTTCCTTTTCTTCAAAAAGTACACAGCCTCTGATGGGCTAAAATCTAAATCAAGGAGAATGCTATTGTTTAGAGTCCTTGCTAGGCAGACAGATCAAAGTTAAAGGAATCTAATGGGGTAGAGGAGATCCAATATAAAACTCTGGAAAAAACATGAAGTAAGATTGTAGAGGAGAACCATCTAACTATTGGTCTATCATCCATTTGTTTGAGATATGTAAAAATATCTAAGTATAGTTTAAGATAACTTGAAATATTTATTAACAAAGAACAAGCACAGTTGATGCCATTCAGGGTTGTAGAGAATAGATGATTTATGCCCTGATTTACCATGAAAAAAGAAATTAGAAATATATCAAATTCCTTTTCAAAATTCAATTAATGGCTAAAGAAGAATATACAGCATAGTTGCTCAGGAATCTCAAAGCTGGTATGATTTCTGAAAAAACCTGGCATACATCAACTGACCAGAAACCATCAACATCAAGTATATAATGGGGATTTACATTGTGCGGTGATCCATATTATATAAGTAGCATAAGAAATTAAGAGAGGCGATGATACAGTATCTTAGAAAATCATAACTACTGTTCCAGAAATTCTATTTAACCAAATTAACTGGAGCAGTAGCTATCATAAATACTAGGAAGAATTTTTTTTTTCTTAAAATTCTACTGCGTTAAGTATAGTTCAACTGGAAAGGAAAATGCAGTATTAAAATAGAATTGTGTACAAAGTAGAGGGAGATAAATACCACAAATCCATAAGTATGCAGAAGACTGCCTAGGGACCCCAAGGGAAGTGTTCGTATAAATGGTGTCCCCTGCAGCTGGGCATCCTCACACTACCA
The DNA here is from genome assembly GCF_018350195.1 of Panthera tigris. NCBI lineage: Eukaryota > Metazoa > Chordata > Mammalia > Carnivora > Felidae > Panthera > Panthera tigris. The sequence continues at coordinate 67,409,043 of NC_056665.1, read as the reverse complement.
GTGCAGTGGTAAATTAATCAAGGAGCTTCACAATTAAGCTTAATGCTTATTGATCAACAATGAATTCTACTCAATGGCAGGTGCAGTGAACGATGATAGTTTGGTGAATTTACAGAGAATGCTATGAAATCTAAAGGTGTTTTTAATGTTTATTGATTTTTGAGAGACAGAGAGCAAGGGAGGGGCAGAGAGAGACAGGGAGACAGAGGATCCAAAGAGGGCTCTGCTCTGACAGCAGAGACTGCCAGGGGATTTGAACTCACAAACTGCAAGATCATGACCGGAGTGAAAGTTGGACTCAACTGACTGAGCCATCCAGGTGCCCCTAAAGATGTTTGTAATGTTACAGTCAGAGTATATGATATTGTGTGATTTCATACTATAATCGAAGAAAAATATCTAATCATAAAACAAGGGACAAAATAATATATGTGCATAAACCTTCCCATCCCTTTCTTTAAGAAAAATTGTTCATCCTTTTAGTCCCAACTCTGATGATTCTTCCTTTGTGAAGCTTTCTCTTACTCATAGGAGCAAATATAATACTTCTGTGACCCCAGAGTATGTGAATATACTTATAGTACTGCACTTACTCTATTTCATTTTAATTAATAGTATGTGTTAGTTTTTTTATTTATTAATATAATGAGAGTTCCATGGAACCGTGTCTTATTTAGTTTTGTAGAACTAGGTACAGAGCAGGTCCATAAAAAGTGTATTAAAGGCATGAGTTTAGTCAATATATGAGAACAAGAAATGTTCATGATATCTATTGATACTTTTAATTCCAAAGACAAATGGGCTCACAGGCAAAATAAATCTCACAGATCAGATTTCTGTTTACCAAAACTACCTGCTTTTTAGATTAAAGTATTCAGGAATCATCAAGGACAGAACTCTAAGAAATCTTGAAAAGTTGGAGGAATCATCTATCAAAATTGAAGATGATATTGGATAGATATAAGAGCCAATAACAGCTTGTTAATCTTTGATCAGATACTGCACCCAAAAAATAGGTGAAGAAAATTTAGGGAGCAAAAAAAATCTATGTTTATGCTAATATTTAATTTGGAAAAATGTAACATTTCTTTTTGTATTTAATTGGATGGGAGATAGTGAAGAGAGAAACTGTTGACTCTAAATTATTGTGGGCTCAGTTCCTCTCCCTATGACCTTGCCTGGCCACACTGATACCTGGTGATGTTGCATGTGTTCCCCTTTAGGATGATAAATATATTAGAGAGGGAGAATTTAAAAACTTAACTCAATATCCAAAAGTGCCAAAAACATGAAATAAGGGTTCAACAGTGGGGAGTATTATTTGTTGTGAATATTAGTAAAATTACTGTTTTATTGATTACTTATCCAAAGCTGTTACAGAAAGAAGTGTTTCTAAGCTAAGTCTTTTAAGTGCTATTTAAAGGTTTGCTCTTTTCAGTTACAAATGACACATTTGACTTGTCAAATGAAAACACTTGATAGTTTTGCCAGCACAATAGCTTTGCCGCCATCTTGGTAGTGTATTTCAAGGGAGACAGTTTAAACAAGGGGGTGCGGCCCTGGAATGATGTCTTGCTTCTGCTCTTTGCCAGCTATATCACCTTGGGCAGTTATTTGAGCTGTCTCAGAGTTCTCATATACAAAATGATGATAATCAACTACTTCATGAGGCTGTTATGTCAATGAAATTATGTGTACAAAAGCACCCATAAACTGTAAAGTACCATATAAATGTTAATTATGATTATAGCCTCATCTACCATAATATCAGAACCATGTCATTGAATATGGAGGGCCTATTTCCTTTTTCCACATGAGCTCCTCTGCAACACAAGTAGTAGTGATCTTTTTCATTTGCTTAGTCATTTTCTCCCCCCAATTTCTTTTTTTGTGGTAAAAGACATATAATGTAAAATTTACTAACTTAACCATTTTTAAATGTATAGTTTAATGGTATTACGTACATTAATATTGTTGTGCAACCATTACCACCATCCATTACCAGAATTCTTTTATTTTACAAAATTGAAACTCTATAACCAATTATACAATAATTCTGCATTCCCCACTTCCCGCTTCCTTGTTGTGTTAGTTTTTTTTTTTTTGAGATAATTTAAAGTTCTAATGCTGCTCCCACCTTATCCCTAACACAAAATTCATTACCAATTAGAAATACAATGGTGATAATCTCAATTTTATCTACTACCTTCATTGTTTTGGTCCTGGTAAGAAAAATAGTCAGAAGATGTAGTCTACTGTAATATAGACCTTGCATGATAGGAGAAATTTGCCACATGTAAAAAGGCTGGACATAGTAACTCTTCTGAAAATGTATCCTAAGGAAATAACAGGGGAGGTATACAGAGTTAAGCATCTAACTCTTGATTTCCACTCAGGTCACGATCTCATGGTTCCTTGGATCGAGCCCCACATGGAGCTCTGTGCTGGCAGCAGGTGTCTCCCTTTCTCCCTGCCCCTCCCCTTCTCATGCTCCTCTCTCTCTCTCTCTCTCTCTCTCAAAATAAACTTAAAAAGAATTGATGGCATATACATACAATGAATAGCATATAACCACTAAATATCTCCTTATGGAATGATACTTAAAATAGGGGGGTATGGTCACACTACAGTATTAAGTTAAAACAATTTTAGTAAACAATATTATGATATTACATCAATTAAGTAATAAAAATTATATATATAATTATGTTATATATATGTGTGTATATATATAAATATATAAATATATATATAAATATATATATATATAAATATATATATATGTATAAATCCTAGTAGGTATACAGAAAATGTTAATGACAATCTCTGGGTGGCAGAATTATTAGTGATTTTAATTTCTTCTTTGCAATTTTTTATGTTTTGTAGTTTTTTCAATGACCATATATTACTTTTATAACCAGGAACAAATGTAATTAAATCAAAACCCAAACTGAGGCCACCTCCAAAGCAAACCCAGCAGTGAACTCTGAAGTATTTCAGCTATGAACATTTTAAGTAATTGGAAATTGGGAGGACCATAAAAAGTGGTCACTGGGGGCTAGTATTTGAATGAAAAACCCAAAGAGCTTGTTTCGAATCATGTCGACTTTCACGTTACTAATATAATTAAAGCAAGTAAATCAGTTGGGCAACAAGCCACTCACCCTTCAGACACACGTCACAGCTGTCTGCATGCTCACTATCTTCACCTTGCTCAATTTTCACAGTTTTTAATATGAATATCAATTCCCTTTTTCATAAACCTAACCTATAAATGCCACAACCCCTCTGAGGGATTTCCCCAGGCTTCATTTTAGGCTCCACAAGAAAGGATGTAAAAGAGACCTTTCTTTTGTAAAGTGATTCTATAATTCTGTCCAATATCCATCATTTTCAAGGCCAAGTAATCATATTTAATAGATCCTAAATTACATTCTGTCAGGCAAGGATTCCCTTGATGATATTAACCAGAGCAGAGGACTGACAGGCAGAGGCCTGAAAGTAAGATATTGTTCTACAAAGGGCTTACGAGCTTTCCTTTGCGAGGCTTGACCTCACTAAGTTTGGGGTGGTGCAGGATCTGTGCCTTCACCGCAATCCTCAGCCTTCCCAGGGTTACTCACAAACCAACTCCTGATTTCCTGTCTTAAAGTCACTTTTAAAATTAAATTACTTGGCTCGTTTTTGACCCTTTGAGGAAATTGCCATCGTGAATTTATTTCTACAATACTTCACTAGCAAGACAGCTAGATGTACAAGCATTTACCTATTCTATCTCCATTTTATCTCCTTATCGGAAGTCTGAAAGAAAAAGGCTGAAGGAGAAAGTTGGAGAGATGCCTTCATGCCTTGTGCTGTTTAAATGAATGTTACAAAGTAGAAGGTTGGAGATCTTTCTTGACAGGAAAGATTTAAGGTCATGATGCTAGAAAAGAGTGCAAGGTCAGATTTTCCTTTGAAAAAGGGGGATATCTTGGATCAGGTTTTCATTAGGAGGGACGTTCTCAGTACTCTTTTGAACATCTCTATTGGAATAGCTTTGGTTTTGTGGATTTTACATCTCAAAGGTTTTAAAGAATAAGAAGGTTAAAAAAAAGAATAAGAATTTCCCCAAATTAAACAAAATTTAAGTTTTTAAAAAAAGTTGATTTATAATCAAAAGTCTATTTATTTATAATCTCTACACCCACCAGGAGGCTCAGACTCACGACCCTGAGATCAAGAGTCACTGGCTGAGCCAGCCAGGCGCCCCACAGAATTTAAGTTTTTAATGCTTCAGTTATTAAAACAATTCAAGCACAAATCTTCATTCAAAATACAACTGCTGACCTCTTGCTATATGCCTTGTCCCTGGTGGCTTTAGGAACATTAACTCATTGCATTTTTACGACTCTGTAACCTGCAGAGATATTTATCCCAATTTTAGGGGTGATGCCTATGGGTCAGCCATTTCTAAAATCTCAGAGTGTCTGGGACTCCAACAGTTTAGACCACTCTTAATTTTTGATCATCTGTTTTCCCACATGGAATTGCTTGTTCTTGTTCTGGAAAAAATAATCCCACCCATTTGCTCCAAACTTGAAGATATCTCGTCTTGAACTTCTTGCCTAAAGAAAACTGTGAAAACACTAAAGGTTAGAGGAGGAAGGAGGGAATGATGGTGCTTGGTGTTTAGCATTTTAGAACAGGAGGTAGAATGATGGACATAATGTAGTAGAAGGAAAACCATAGTATTAAACCATTATCAAGGTATTTGTCCTGTGATTTGGGGCAAAGGTACTTTACACAAAAGGACCAATTCTGCCTGTTTTCTGCCGCATATTCTTTTCTCCTTCCTTTTTTTTTTTTTTAAGTTCTCAGGTGTCTGTGTCTTTGCTCTTCATTAATTCTTTCATTTTTACTCACAACTCTCTCTTCTTATTTCTATCTTACCATCATTCTTTCCCTAGTTTTTCCCCCATGCCTAAAGAAGAGAAAAAATAAGACAAAACAAACCTTGGTGTTCTCCCTTTAAGTGCAATAAAACACAGGTGCAAAAACTGAAGGAAGGAACCAGCTGGTTTCACGACCATGTCTTCCATCTTTCATCATCATTAACTCCTCTCGCTGCTGTCTTCTTCTTTACTTCCTCCTTTCCAATAAGTCACTTCCTTCTTTTCAATAAATCACGAAGGCCAAGATTTAAAGGTACGTTACCACATTCTGATACACTACAGCGGTTTAATTTCCTTATCAGTCTAACCCAAATTGATTTCTTATCGACAGAGCTCAGCTGCCACCAACTTACCCGCTGTGTTCAACAAATGGAAACTCTCAGTAAAACCTGTATTATCATTTATTTCCACTGTGGAAATACTAAACAAGCTGGAATGTGGTGGTTTCTTTAATTTTTTAAGTCACAACACAATTATTACGATGATGGAAATTTCACAATTTTCCAGGGAATGAGGATGGGTTTCAAAGGAAATAAACATGTAGAATCTGACCACTAGGTCTCCAGTAGACTTTGGTCCTTTTCAGTGTATTTTGCCTGGACGTGTTAATATACTGTCTACCTTCTTCTCAATGTTCTAATTATTAAAGAAAAATAGTGGCATTCTTTTATCTTTTAAAGGGGTTATTTTAAATGTTTTTCTATTTTTAACTCCACGGAATAAACAATTATGGCTGTCTGTATATGTATCACATTTTATATTTTTCAGAGAACTTTCATAGAATTATCTATTTAATCCTCATTAAAACACCAAACACTTGCTGGACACTGTGATAAGTATTGTGGTCCAGATGAAAAGGTTCCACAGATCCTCTTTGAGAAGCTGGGTAAGAGATTATGGGGGCACATGTAATAATTCCAGACAGACTAATGTATTATGGATTTTAATAATTGTATATACAAGGTACTAAATGAACACTGGGCAACTATTAATTATATTGTTCTCTGATGGCATTTGTCATATTTTATTTTAATTTGATACATAGTAACAGCTTCTCCCACTAAGTTGTGATAAAGAAGACATCTTATGCACCTCTGTCTTCTACATCATCACATGTATATATAATTATTATGCATCATTATATATGATATATATCTAATGTATATATGTTTAAATTAATAATTCCAGGAAAGAGGATCTTTTATGCAACATGGGAAAAGAATTGTTTTTTGGCCAGGAAAAGTACTATCTTTGTGTTACTACAGACTCTATATATAATAGGTTCCATATTAATATGTTTTCAAATTCTGATGATGTAACTGTGATGGTCAAGGTCAGCCTTCTAAGAAAGATGGAATTCCCAAATTTCCTTTCACTTTAAGGAGTGAGAGCCTTCTAGCCTTTCTCTCCCTCTTGCTCTTCCTTTCCAACATGACTACAATTCATGCCTCATTAAGGACTGTATGTTGTCCTCCATCTTCAATTAGTGAATACTTCTGACTTACTGTGTGCTTCATTCCCATTTTATGTGTATTTTCTTCAACTGCTCACTGCTTCAACTTTAGGTGCTTGCTGACCACCATCCTAACTAGACTCGATTGTGAATTTGGGAGGGACAATGGAAGAGCTATTTGACATAAGGAAGAAAAGATGAACTCAAAAGCTTGCTTTCTCACCTGTAAGTTGCACAGAAAACACTCAGTCAAGTTTCTAACAGGGACTCACTCCTTTCTTTTGATCTTTGATCTTTGATATTTGGAGGAATGTTGGGCTTTATGTAGCTTTACTTAAACAAATGCTGATAGCAAGATGAGGATACTATTCCTTTTTGTGAAGGAGCTGCCTGAAGAGCTCTCATTGTATGGCTTTTTATCTTAGTAGAAGAATGCATTTCAACACCAGCTTTATTTATAATAAATCAGTTTAGTTGCAATGTTTGCTTTATTTCTGTTCCTCTGTTTCTGGCCCGTGGGCTCCTAACCTGCACTGATGGGCTTTCCTTATTCAGAGAGGCGGATCTAATGTGGGCCTTAATTGTGGGGTCAATAAGATAAGGAGCCCCATGCCCTCTCTGAGTGGGTCTTCTTTGTTGGCTCTACTAGGATGAGCTTAGTCATTTTTCACTTGTTTTCCACGGACTGGAAAATGACATCAGCTGCTGACCCTTCTATAATGTTGACCATGTGCCTACATCCATCCCACCAGTTGCCTCTAGTAAGGATCTCTGCTGCTTGCTCCGGGCCTGCCTGCCATAACTCCTTGCTCCCCAGGTCTCAGGAGTCCATTGTGTGTTCCTTGTCCTTCCTCCTTTGGGCTGGTGTTTTGTTTTAGTCCCACATCCTAGATTCAACATCTCCTTTCATACAACAATCATCTTCTGGCCATGATGACCTCCTATGTGGAACTCTGACTCTCCACAGATCCTGAACATCTCATTTTTTTCCCCAAATGGTTCAGCCTTCTCAGTTTGTCTGGATGTCCCCACTTGGTTTTGTTTAGGACAGTAAGAGAAACTCAGATGTATTCCTCTGTTGGAAAAGAGACAGTTACCTAGCTTTCTTAGTGTCAGCAAAATGATGACTTATGCAAGAACCACTTGTACTCTGATGAGCACGAAGAAAGCTCTCTGGATCATTTCATCCAGCGATCATTAAGGCCAGGAACTTATGACCTGGGACAAAATCTCAGAAGGATTCCTTATAGCCCTTGTTGATTACCATTCTCCCTTAAATGTATGCATTCCTTGGCTGATAGGTGAAAGTGGGAAAAAGGAGGAGTTTACCTCTGCATTGTCTCTAACTTACTCCCCATTGGCCTTTGTACTTTGCTGCATCACCCCAAGGAGACCCTTGATATGCTGAAGGGATCAGTCAAGGTCCCACAAGAAACAGAAGGCATACTTGATTGGGCCTTATTCAGGGAGTTTAACCAAGAGGCTACTTACAAGGGTGTAGATAGGTTCAAGGGAAACCAACAAAGGATGGTAAAGTCTCCCCAGGGCTAGTAACAGTGGGGATCCTTACCAGCCATTGGCTTAAAGGGATAGAGAAGGGAGAAGCTACCAGAGCCCTGAGAGAGAGAGAGAGAGAGAGCTGTAGCTATAGTATAATGGGGCTGTGTGGCCCTTTCCAGAGGGAAGGAGCTACTGCCAAGCCTTGGTCATACAGGGAGGGACCTCTGACCTCACTCTGCTTCATTCTGCTCCCATCCTCACGTCTCCTACCTACCTCTTGCCGCTACCTCCCATTAGCGGAATCCAACCAGAAGGCAGGGGATGGGACCTGAGATGATGCAAAGTACAGGTCAGCCTGTCTTGGGAAGGAGCAGATCAGGAGGCTGGAAAGAACATCTGGAGGGCTGATGCTGAAGATATCCAGCATGTCTAGTAATTGATCTTTAGCTTGAGGTTGCCTCCTTAAACGATAAGGATATTTTGATGCAGTGAGTGGCACGTCTTTGAAGCCTCTTAGAAGCTTATATAGCCATGTTTTTCTGTGAAAGATTTTTTTTTTTTCTAAACTAGTTCAATAATATGGTAAGTAGAGGATTCCCTACAGCCTTACTCCCTGGCTCTCTGGCTTACAGATTTGTCTCAGAGCCCTTCAGCCTCCAACATCTCGATGTTGTGGAAGCTGCTGCCATGATAGCTGCATTGATGGCAAAACTGCAGTTTTGTTTGATGCCCCATTTCAGCTGTATTCCTTTCGGTGATGGGTACCAAACCACAAACCAAACTCCTCTCCTCTCTTTCACTAGAGACTCACCTTCTTTATGAGACATGTCTGATAAGTGTTGGAAGCCATAGAGGATTTTCTCCCTCTTCTCCCACCTTAATACAAACACACACACACACACACACACACACACACACACACACACAAACTCGTGGAGAATTTGAAAAAGCAGAGTCTTGATCTTTGGAGAGAGGAACAGATTCTCTGGATGGGAACTGAGACATTGCTGAGTTGGATGGCAAGATACCCACCTAAATATAGCCTCTTCTGAGCTTGCACAGCCTTATGACTCAGCATTTCTTCTGGAGATAATTCAGTGAACTCCTATACACCAGATCCAAAATCGGCAGAGCAATGTGCTGTGAGCTCCAGAATCAGGCTCTGAAACTAATGCAAGGGTGAGGAACAAAACTGAAAGCAAAAGATGTCATGATTTTTTAGGGCCTAAAGTTTTTTTGTTTTTTGTTTTTTTAAATTTTAGAGGAGGGTGGGAGAGGGGCAGAGGGAAAGAGAGAGAGAGAGACTTCTAAGTAGGCTGCATGTTCATTGTGGAGCCTGAGGCGGGGCCTGATCCCGTGACCCTGGGATCATGACCTGAGCTGAAATTGAGTCAGATGCTCAACCTACTGAGTCACCAGGCACCCCTAAAGTTCTTTAATTCTGTGTCAAGTGGGAGTTTTTAGACTTTTTTAAAGGAGAGGCTTGGAGATGGTGCCCTCTACTTTACATTGTGACAGTTTCTTGCCACAGCTGTAAAGTTGCTATAGCGAAGCTGCTTGGCCCTCCTACAGACATCTGCTTCTGGGAAGGGAAACCTGAGGTGGGTGGTCACCCAGTGCAGGCGGGGACACACCTACAAGTTTTGGAGAGTATGACTGAACCATAGAGGGAGAAGGGCACCAACACTGAACCCCTGACAGGGCTTTGGTGAGAAATGCTTTGTAACCCGTTCCTGTCTTCACTTGGGAAGCTGAGAGCTTTGAGAAGCTGTGTTCCCAGATCAAACAACATGTAAGGTTCTCACACCATGAAACCTTGGTGCCCTACAGCGTGTGCTAAGCAGCACGTTTCCTAGGCTCTGATGGCTGCCTTTCTTGCACTCTTGGCCTGTGGGGGTTGGTGTTCATTTCTCTTAGACTTAGGGTGACTGACCATCTTGGTTTGCTAGAGACTTTCCCAGTTTTAGCGCTGGAAGTCTGCTGTTCCCGAAATCCCTCCACTTGTTTGCCCAGATTGGAGTTTTGTGACTGTGAGACGTGGGGTGAGGCCTGGACTGGGGGTGTTACCTGAGAGTCAGGACCCTCAGACATCAGACCTCCTCTCGGAGTGTGGCTACAATATAACATCCTTCTTTACCAGGTTCCCAGTGACCCATAAACTGCATGTACTTACTTTTGTCCCACAGAGCACTTTGGGTGGTTGCTGGTGAGCTGAGGTCCAAGTGTAATAATGCATATTAAAGCATTTTGTAGTGTATAAAGCACTATTCAGACATAATTCTTTTGGTTATATCATGCTTTCCTCACTGACAGTCCCTGACCCTGCGTACATGTGAATCTCGACTTTGGGAGAGAGAAGGAGCTAATAAATATGATTAATTTAGTATATTAAATAATAATCTAATACACTTATTAACAATTTAATATACTAAAAATAATAAATATTAAGTACCTCCTGTTTCCACTGAACATTGTGCTAAGTACATTATATACATCATTGCTTTTAATCCTTCTAAAAATTCTGTGAAATAGTTATTATTATTCTCCACTGCCCTTAAAGTCAATTTCCTTAATACAAGAGTTCATTCTCTTTTGGTGTAGACTCAGGGCTGATGAAAGCAGATAAGCCAGTATAATTTACCTGGGCTGGTCTGCTATTTTGCTTATTAACATAAATCCTGTGTGAAAACTACTAGCCGGTCAACCCTTGGATAGGGTGAGGCCCAACCCGCCATTGGTGGCTCTGCTCAAACCTTGAGATCTAATTTAGAGCCTAATTTAGAGCCACCTTGAACCATTTGGCACAATCTAGCATCCCAAAAGGTATAGGAGTTTGGGTTTCACTCTATGGTATTATGTACATTTAAAGGCTCATTTATCTTTCCTTGGTAACTAAAACAGTTTCCAGATAATGTCAACAAAGTTGTTGTACAGACATGGTAAAAAATAATTTTCTAAAATATATATTAATACACAATACATAAAATACACAACCTATCCTTTTATTATATTTCATTCAATTTTTATTTATTTACGATCAAGTTTAAATTTTTATCCCAGCATTCATTTTTATTTCCCATTGGATTAAATGTATTTTTTAAATGCAGAAATGAAGTTCATTTCTTACCAGTTCAGCCTTTAACTGTTAGGTTTATTAAAGGCCATAGATTATCCATGATGTATTTGGTATAATAATTAAATCATGATGTTAATCCTGTTTCCACCTATGAAGAGATGTTGTTTCCTCAGGGCACTTGGATCCCATGTTCAAGGCACCAGTTTGCTCATAGAAAGAATCTGAAGGAAGATCTTTTACTGCATGACAACAGCTAAGTTTGAATTATGTTATCCAAAGAAGAAATTTCTCTCCATTAGTCAAAGTGCCCACAGCTTTCAAAGAAACCAATTTTCCATATATTTAAGGACTCTTGTATATACACTTAATACCTTTCAATGAAATTTCTTACCCACACAACGTAGTAAAAAAAATTACAGCATTTCTTCTTAAATGTTGTTAAAACACCTTCTTAGACAAATGGATTATAAGTTTGGGCCAAAATTTTGTTTCAAGCTGGCCACAAGGGATGAAACCTTTAAGTGTGCCGATTCAATATTCTCTTTAGGGATTCTATAAAAAAAGTGAATGGTTAATCATTGTTAAACTGGATACAAGAAAAAATCATGTCTGGTTAAAGATTATTAGGCTGGCCAGTCAGCTGGGTGGGTAACCCTGGCTTCCCAGAAGTCCTTAATCTTATTTAGGTCTATCAGAAAATTGCTCAAGCATTTTAACAGCAACACCAATTACATCCCAGAGGAGGTTGTGAATTTTATCATGCAAAAAAAGTTCTGCCCTAGACCAGGTTTGGGACAATTTTTATTCTCACTGTGAATATAACTTTTGTGCCAAAACATTATCATTGTTTTTTTTGTTCTAAAATAATAATTTTTTTTTCCTTAAAATTTGATTTAAGGTGGTAAGCCCTTTTGGAATAAAGCTATTTCTTACCTTAAAAGAATGTTGTACCATTTGAAACACATGAAAATTGGACAAGTGCAACTTATTTGGAGAAATAGTAACATTTCATAACAGAAATAGTGCTAAAGTAAGCTACAAATGTAATTTAAAAACAAGCCAGCAGTGTCTAGCTCTACCTACCAATTTCCAAGAAGTCCACGAAAAACTATACCACAAAGGCATGTTAATGTCCAGACCTTGAGAAATTCTATAAGACTCCAAATGGTTTCTTCGGTAAACACCTTGCAGGGACTAGGGGCAGAGAGAGAGAGAGAAGAAAGGGAACTTATAAAAAACACTTAAAAGACTTACCAATCAATCACAGCATGTAGACCTTATTTGCATCCTGATTCCAACACACTGCAAAATAAAATTATGACATTCAAGAAGCAGTTGAAAATTTGAACTTTTACTGGAAATATAATGATATTAAGGGATTATTGCTAATCTTTAAATTGTGACAATGGTAATGAGTTTATATAGAATCAACTTTATGGTGTAGAAATACACAGTGAAAAGTTTGCAGACCAAAGGATATGTCTGGGATTTGCTTCAAAATAATACAAGAGGAAGAGAAGTGGGTGAGGAGAGATGAAATATGAAAAGCCTGAGTTGGCAATTATTGAAGCTAGGTGATGGGTATACAGAAGTTTATCGTCCTCTGCCTACTTTTGGCATATGTTACTAATGCTCTTGAAATTTTTTTTAATGTTGATTTATTTTTGAGAGAGAAAGAGAGAGAGAGAGTGCCTGAGTGGGGGAGGGCAGAGAGAGGGAAAGACAGAATCTGAAGCAGGTTCCAGGCTCTGAGCTGTCAGTACAGAGCCCAATGAGGGGCTTGAACCCATGAACTGAGCCGAAGTCGGATGCTTAAGTTGACTGAGCAACCCAGGTACCCCAGGCACTCTCTTTAATAGAAGATTTAAATAACACGACACCAACAGGATTGATTCTCTAAGCTGTTGGTGTTCTCATTGCTTGCCTGGTCAAACTGCTATTCTAGAGCCCACAGGCAGTAGAGCCCTTTGCACAAAAAAGCAGATTGGAGGGGCAGCAATGGCATTACAGTAAGTAGATAGAAGTCAGACCCTAATATGTCAGTGAAAACCTTTCCATTGGGGCACAACGTACTAGAAGAATGAAATGATGGCTAGACACACAGAAAGGCTCGTCACTGAGTGCATTGTAGCGAGGGGTAGTGCCCATGTCTCTTTGGTATTGCCTAAATACCTATTTCCTGTTTTTTTTTTTTAATTCAAAAACTTGATGGGGTTTATTAGTTGTGAGTAAAGAGAAGAAAAACAAGTGAGAGAGAACACGGCCTGGGGACAGAAATGTTCTTACTTACTTTAAGAGGTCTTAGGCCTGTTATGGGAAGTAATTAGCATTCCTAATCAAATGCTGGACACTGCACGTGTTACTGAGTTGAGGGCCTCTTCTGGGAAGTGGGTTGGCCACCCACCTGTTGACAGTGTGGAGCAGGCCATCTTCAACCAGGCTTTCGTTTATTCGCCTTCCTCTGTGTCTTCTTTCTTGTAACTTCTTCTTCCTCCTTTGAGTCCTATTTTTCTTTCTTTTCCATACATATTTCTCCCAAGAGAGAATCCTTTGGCTTGGCTTGCAGTGAGCTTGAACAAAAACTCCAGTGTTTCTTACGATTTGTCTGAGAATTTACTTTCTTCAGTTTTTTCATCACATAAAAAGAACTCAGTTGTTCATTGGCACATATAAAATACCAGGAATTTTGGAGTTTCAGGGTTCAGCAGCTCAAGGTATGTAGTTGGAACCTTGAAAGGAGTGGGTAGAGAAAAAAAATATGGAGTGGGGGGCGCCTGGGTGGTTCAGTCGGTTAAGTGTCTGACTTCAGCTCAGGTCATGATCTCATGATGCCTGAGTTCAAGCCTCACGTTGGGCTCTGCACTGGTGGTGCGAGCCTGCTTGGGATTTTCTCTCTCCCTCTCTCGGTCTTCCCCTTCTCCACTTGTGTGCACACACTCTCTCAAAATAAATAAATAAACTAAAAAAAAAAAAAAAGAATATGGAGGGAGAGGAGCCCAACAGCAAGGCCAGAGGCGGAGACTCTGGAGGGACACAGCCGGGGTGAAATTCTTATGCCTAACATTGAACTTGACGTTCTTTCCTGAGCTGTGTTATTTCTACTGTCCTCCCGTCTCGGCAAATGACAGGCCCATCTTTCCTCTGGCGCAGAACAAACACCTGGGTCTCATCCTTGGTTCCTCTCATTCTTTTGCATCTGCATTTGATCCATCTGCAAACCCTGTTGGCAGACCTTCAGTATATATCTATAACCTATGTCCACTCCTTACCACCACACTGCTGGACAGTGGTTCCCGTCACCAGCTCTAATGTGTGCAGTTGAAATGGCCTCCAAATTCATCATCCAGCTTCTACCTTTGCCACTCTCAGTCTCCTTCCACCCCAGAAGCCAGATAGATGATCCTTTTGAAGTACAGTCAGGTTCTGGCACTCCTCTACTCCAAAGCCTGCAACTGCTTCCCAACTCACTGTGAGTGAAAGTCAGCCATCACACCGACCTACTGGCCTTCACAACACATTTGCAACCCCTCTGACCACATTTTGGCTCTTTCCTCATTTATTCCCACTGCAGCCAAACTGGCCTCAGACTGTTCCTCCTTCGGGGGTTGTGCGCTTGCTGCTCCCTCTGCCTGGGACATCCTTCCCCCACATATATGGGCATGGCTTTCTCCAACACCTCCTCTACTCAATGCAAACTTTCCTTGCTGTAGCCTGCTTGGGTCATGCATTTGAAAAATCAACTCCCCGCCCCGCCCCGTCCCCCAACCCCAGCACTCTGCTTCCCTTTTCTCTACTTTAATTTTCTCTGTGTGTTTATTAGTACCACACACACTCTATAGTGTGCTATTTATTGTGTCTATTCTCTGAGCGTTTCCTCTGGAATATAAGCTTCACACAGGCAGAGATTTCTATCTCTTTTGTTTGCTACTGAATCCCCAGAACCTAAACAGGGTGTAGTCTATAGTAGAGGCTCAATAAATATTTGTGAATGAATGAATTCCCCAAATGAAGAAAATCTGGCATGTACAACATTCTTATGTGAGTAGAGCTTTGGGGGATGAGGCAAAGTGGCTAAGAGCAGAGGGGACAGGGCAGTGGCTTCAAGCACTGAGATGCTGAGCTGGTATCACCAAGAGCTTAGTGGGAACAAGACATTTCAAGTGAGAGGTGACCATGGAACTTGAAGCCCTGGGAAGGACCTTTCTGACCATTCCACAATAGCCCAAACTCTTTTATTTGGATACTTAAGTAAAGGCAGTCATGAAAATTTGGATATATTTGGAAGCATCTGGTTACTTTAATAAAATGTGAAGTGACATTTTGAGAAAAGAGACATTTTCTCATACTGGACATTTACATATCTGGTATTTTTGCAGTTTGTTTCTCAGCAAAAGGTTTACCTATTTGAAATCAGACATCGGGCAGCTTAAACCGGACAGTCAAAGACAATCAAAGCTCTCTATCGCAGACCTGCCAGGCACAAAACACAACCTCCAGTGTTGAAGCTGCGGGGTGGGGGTGGGGTGAGCTGGGGAGGGGCACAGCAGGTGCCGTGGCCTCTTCTCAGGGAAAAGGCTGTGGCGAGAGGGGCGGCCAGCCCTACAATAAGGCTTATTTTATGTCGGCCCAGTTGGCTCGCAGTAAGCACACTATCATAGGACTCAAAGAAAGACATGGTTATTTTAGTTGGCACTAAGACAAAGATATGAATTCAAGTATAAAAGCAAAGCCACTCTAGTACATAAACAGAAACAGCACACGCCCCTGCCCTCCCTCCAGCCACTTGTTAATCTCTCAAGGCAAAATCCCGAGTCTACCCTCCCAGTAATCTTTGAACCCAGACATTGCCATTTTCAAGGTCACTCTCCACTCCCACATAAGGGGAAATTGAGGAACGGCCTGAATTCAGTCCTTCAGAGGTCTCACCCAGATTCCATGATACCCTGAAGGTATCTGGCGGTGCCCATGTATCCAGGAAGAATACTAAGGCTGACACCTTGCAGAGGGCTCAGTGAGGTCCCTAGCATGTCTGCGTCTATGTGTGTTAGTGTATAAATCTGGGAGGTGGGATGGGGAGAGGAGAGAAACTCTGCTTTTTATTTATTTATTCTTTTGATGTTTACTTATTTTTGAGAGAGACAGAGAGAAAGAGAGAGAGAGAGAGAGAGAGAGAGAGAGAGAGAGACAAAGCAGTGGAGGGGCAGAGAGAGAGGGAGACACAGAATCCAAAGTAAGTTCCAGGCTCTGAGCTGACAGCACAGAGTCCTATGTGGGCCTCGAACTCACAAACTGTGAGATCATGACCTAAGCCGAAGTCAGATGCTTACCCCACGGAGCCACCCAGGCACCCTGAAAAATTACCTTTTAGTTCAGGGCAGCACTGGTCTGGAGCCCAGATGAGATTTGTAGGAAGAGCTCCCCAGGTTCTCCAGCAAGACCCCCAGGAAGAGTGAAGATGAGACCGCTAGGTAGCCAGGAGGCACCGCTGGGCTCTGGCCAACCTTGAAGACAAGCCAGAGGACAAGTTACAAGCAGCAGAAACAGCAGACCTTAGGAAACAGCAACTAGGGGCACAGTGACAAGGTCCTGCAGACCGGGGAGCTAGGGGATGTCGTGCTTGGGACTTCTGACCTGTCTTACCATGAGGATGAAAAGTTTTGGAATGACAGCCCAGCCCCATGTATATTCATGTATTCAGGTGCCATCTTGGGGAGGAGCCAGGAAGTGAGGTGGAAGACGAAGGAATAACCAAGTACCTTTATCTAGAAAGGTGGAGCATTAAACCAGGGGACTCTAAATGGTTGCACTGGGCCACGGTTTAGACCAGATTGGACTTTTAGTTATTTTTCTCCTTGCTACGAAGCAGTTGAAAGTTGACCAAAGATGTTTACAAATACCAATTTTCTTTTTACTCATCTGATAATAAAAGTGAGTAAATTACAACCTCAAAATATGATTGTCAATAACCCTCTATATAGTTAGTTATATTTGAAAACTTCTGGCCGTTTTGGGACGGTGGGAAGATGGTGGGCTGTAGCCTCACATAGATCTAGGTTTGATCCTGGCTCTTGCATTCTGCTCCCTCCCTGTGGGAACTTGAGCAAGTCACTTAACATCTCTGAGTCACGGTTGTCTGTAAAATGGATTTAATACTGCTGACTAGAGTCTTGATCTGAAATTGAGTGGTGTCTGAATGTAGAGTTGCCCAACGCAGGCTTGTCATGTGGTAAATGCTCGACAAATGTCAATTTTCTTTTCTTCCCACACTGAAAAATTTGCACATTGACAAACTGTTTCCTAGTGAATTGACTCCAATTAACTACCAATAAATTGACCTTAGTGTTTGATGGAATCATACACGTTAAAATATTGACAAGTAAGATGTTATTTTTTTATTTTAATCCAGTTCCAACTATGACCTGTAGATGTCTCTGTGAGTCTTCCTCTGTACCCAGCTATGACTAAAGGTACAGAAGACAGCTCAGCCATTTGTGTTAATGATTATTCATAAAGCACAGAGGTTGGTGCCTGAGGAAGGAGAGCACCGGTCACTCTGTCTGTCCACTTAACTTCCTCTGTCCCCCACTCCAGGGTGCAATGAGACTTTCCTCAAATCCCTTTGTCCTGCATCCACTCTCAGCCTTAGAGTGGGAATGTAATTCAGAGCACAGGACTTAGGGCAGAGCAGCCAAGTTCTTGGGGCCCTTCTGATGTTCCCCCACCTCCTGTTTAAAGCTGTCATGTGTGGCATTGACCACAGGAAGCTGTTCTCTTGCAACGGACAGGATTTGACTTGGATGTTGATTCAGGTAACACCAGCTGAGTAAGGAAGGGCTTCTGCCACGTCTCCCTATTTGGGACAAAACATTTAGCATTTGTTTCAACTCAGCCACGGAACCCACAGCACAAGAAATAACCATTGAAAGGTGAGGGAGAGAGGATTTAGGAAATCATTTGCACAATTATTTTTAAATGACATTTTGTACACCATGAAAATAGGATTCCTTAGGACCCCATGAAGTGGACATAAATACATATTCCTGGTTTAATGGACCTGGCCTCTCCTGGGCTGTGTTTTATGTGGCATAAGAGGCTTCTAGTGACTAACGCAATATGGGGCAGTGGTGGGTGAGCAAAGAGAGGAAGGGATGGATCTCCCATCTGCATTTTATTTCATTTTGAAGAAGACGAAATGAAGATTTGCTTTATTCTAGGGTCAGGGCCCTGTGCTTTCTTCTTGACAAATGATTGAGACAATTTGAGTGGAACTGAGTTTGGCATTTTACTTTCTGGATTTCCTCGGCCTCTTTCTGTCTTCTCTTCAGTCCCCTGGAGCGTTGGACTGCCTGGTCTTCTCAAGCAACCCTGAGGGGATTGTGAGCTGGGCTCCTTTCCTTATGGAGTCCCAGGCATCTGCTCTGTCCTCCCTGCTGTCGGTCTCTGTGCACAGTGGTGAGTACGGAGGGATTCACAGAGGAGAGTGAGACAGAATCTGTGGGTCCACTTGCCTTCGGTGGAGGATGATCTCATCTGCTTGGAGACATGAGTGGAAGCTGTTAACCCCACAGGGTATGTTGGGGCTAAGGTACCTGAAGTCAGTCAGGGGATGAGAGGGAAAGAGACGTAATGCTTGCAAATGTGATGAATAAGAGGATGTTAGGTCCGGTTGTAGCTCTGGAGCCAAGGGAGGGGCAGAACCTGGACTCAAGGTCACAGCCTTTGGTGGCTTGGCTGGGGCTTGCTCTCCATAGGTGTCCCATGCGTAGGCTACTGTCTGCTCAGGATGCTCCTGGGTTATGCCTGTTGCTCGGGGGCAGTTATCCATAGCACCCCCTTTTACTCTCAAAAGAGTCCCTATTTGGATGCTAAATTACATTGTCAGCCTGCCTGTTCACCTCCCTAGATATTGTGTCAGCATTTCTAAGAGGGTACTATGTTTGTCAGTGCAGTAAAACATAAACATAGAGCTTCGAAAGGACCAAGAAGCTGGTCTAGACAGGTCAAGAGCTTTCCATGAGAGGAAGCGGGCTTCCTAGGTCCTACTATGCGTTCAGTTTTAACTGTATCCAAATTTCTTTTGATCCTTTTTTCTTTCCTTCTGGCTAAAAAAGGTAGTTTTGGAAATCAGTATGATACTGTAAACTGCTTTCTTACTAGACAGCATATTTAATTATTTCTCTATTAATGGAGAGTCATAATGTTTCTAGTCTATGACCACTACAAACAACGCATATGCATACACATTCTAGTTTACCGTATTTGTTGCCCCATCTGTAAATGAAGAAATCGTAGGATTGGTGGGGGGGATTCAATGAGATAATGCTTATAAGAGCACTTAATATAGTACCTGGTACAGAGCAAATGTTCAGTAAAATTGTCTGTCATAATTATTTAAATATGGATTTCATAAATTATTTTTCCTTCTCTCAGAGAGGTTCATCCCTGGGCCTTCTGACTAGTGGAAATGGTGAACCTATGCCCTTTCAAGGTCACAGGCAGGACCATGGCACGTCTACGTAAATTGCCCTCCAAAAGCTTCACTCAGAACCTCACTGAGGGTTCCTGGTGAGGCCTCCAAAGTTCATGTGGTCTAGCTCCGCCTCAGTTCCCAATTTCAAAGTGGCTCTGATGATTTATTCATTTCTGCAGGGGACAAAATACATTTGAATGTTGTCACTGAGATGTTAGACTTCTCTCTCATCTCGAAAGTATAAACTTCAAAACATCCACAGAAGTGGCTGGGAGACGTGGGAGGATGGATGTGCTCCTGGCAAAGGCTCCTGAGCAGGGTGAGGCTGAAGGAGCGGGCCTGCCTCTCCTGTGACAGGAGGTTT
Organism: Panthera tigris; assembly: GCF_018350195.1. Classification (NCBI taxonomy): domain Eukaryota; kingdom Metazoa; phylum Chordata; class Mammalia; order Carnivora; family Felidae; genus Panthera; species Panthera tigris. The sequence goes on along the minus strand of NC_056665.1, from coordinate 67,389,246 downwards.
GTTTGGAGGGACTCCTGTGGAGACGCGGGTGGCAAGTGGCAAGGTAAAGAGCTGCCTCAACTTTCATGTTTGGAACATGTTTTTCAGATGTCCTTCCCAGCTAGAAGTTATCAATATGACAAAGGGACACCTGTCTGACCTCAAAGGAAGATGACCTCCTGTCCCCTTGATATCTCTCTTACAGTCCAGGGCTTCCAAAAGAGCCATCTCTGGATGCAAACAGATTTTCTCTGTGATGCCTTTTTTTTTTTTTTCCTTTAAGCTTTGAACAATGTGGCAAAAGATAGAAAAGGAAGCTTTTGCTCCAAATGGACAAGGTTTACTAGAAGAAAAAAAAGATCTAAAAAGCTTCTCCGCCACCTGTCCTGGTAAGGTGCAGAGAGGGCTTAACATCATATGAGAAAGCTTGTCAGATAAAAACTCGGCTTGTCAGAATTTTCTCCCTAGTTCCCATCCCACAGAGGCACATCCTGTAGGGTCTCTCCACTGACCGAAACCAAAACGCAACAAGGCCAACCAACTCCAAACAGGGTGGGTAGGCCTGAGAGTTTACCGAGCTATTAAAAACTAAGAGAATATGCTGATTCTACCCAACAAAGAAACTGGAAACATTTCAGGAGTCGGGGCGGGGGGGGGGGGGAAGAGGAACAATGATTTAAGACTTATTACCCATGTTCAATTCTGCCTATGTTCGGAAGACTTATGAAATTAAAAAAATGAAAATATAGGACGCATTTTAATGAAAACAAATTAGTATGTGGTTACTGTGTGCTGACTTAGTGCAAAGCCTCTATTTTTCAGGGCCACAGGAGTGACAGATGGTACTGTTACAGACTGAATGTTATATCCCCTCCCTCCCCCCCCCCCGGCAAAGATCATATGCTAACATCCTAATCCCCTATGTGATTGTATTAGGAGGTGGGGCTTCAGGGAGGTAATTAAGTCCTGAAGGTGGAACCATCATGGATGGCATTAGTGCCCTTATTTAAAATAATTTTTTTAAATGTTTATTTATTTTTGAGAGAGAGAGACAGACTGTGAGCAGGGGAGGGGCAGAGAAAGAGGGAGACACAGAATCCGAAGCAGGCTCTGGGCTCTGAGCTGTCAGCACAGACCCCGACGCGGGGCTGGAACCTACAAACTGCGAGACCATGACCTGAGCTGAAGTTGGACACTTAACCAACTGAGCCACCCAGGCGCCGCTCATTAGTGACCTTATTAAGATGAGACATGAGAGCTTGCTCCCTCTCCTCCCCACCATATGAGGGCACAACAGCAAGAAGACAAATCACCTGCAACCCAGGACGAAGGTTCTCACCAGATACTGGATTTGCTGGTACCTATCTTTGACTTCTAGCCTCCAGAACTGAGAAGTGTTTGCTGTTCCAGCCACCCAGTCTGTAGTAATTTGTTAGAGTAGCCCAAACTAAGACGGCGCAGATGAATGAAATCCACCGACACCCACAACAAACATTGAATTTTGGCTTTTAGTTTTAATTTTCTTCTCAGCCAGAGACTCTGACACAAGTAATCCAAACCACTCTGAATTTCAGAAACTTTCTTTTCTATCTCTGTCATAGGGAGTTATGAAAATGGCTATTGAAAAATGTGAGCAAAGGGAGAGGCAACAAGACTCATCTGACCACACTGTAGATACCTGTGGAAAGCAGGGGTGACACCAGCTCAGGGTGAGAGACAAATTGCAAATTGGGCTCTTAGCCTTACCTTTGCCTGAAGGGGGATGGGGACCGACTTGGTAGGGGCCAGGCACTGGGACAGTTGCAATATATACATTTGCACTTAATCCTCACAACAGCCCAGTGAAGTACAAATTCGTATCTCTTACAGAAGAAATTAGAGTTCTAAGTATCATGGTCAAAGTCACACATCTAGAAGTGGTGGGACCAATATTTGAACAAAGAAGAACTGAGGTTCTTCTATTTGCTCTGTAATTTGAACTGACAGATGGTTCTGAAAGGTTCTGCAGGGTGGGAGCCAGAACTGGTGCTCGGGCAAACCAAAGCCACAGGACCTCTGGCATCATGGTGTAGGAATCAGCGAAAGAATTAGCTTTGTTAGGCAGGAACAAATCATATGCAGAGAGGAGGAGAGACCAGAGGCTGCTGAGGGAAAGGTTTACGTGCAGGATTTACAACTCCAGATGCACGAATCTCCTGCCCAGACCCACTAATGAAAATTGCCAGCAATTTTTGTAGAGCTCCCCTTGTGATTCTGCTGTGCGACAGTTGAGCGTCCTGAAGTAGCATAAAGTAGGATTCTGTTCCTTGCCATTTTACAATCTCACGCTGGCCCTTTGTGCTTTCTACTATAGTTTATTATATTTCCTAAGCATAGAAATATAGCAGTTAATTCAGGAGCAAGATAACAAAGAGAAAGGGAATGCAAAGAAGGAATCTGAGGCAATGGCTTATCTCCTCCCAGACCAAGTAAACTGACATTTTTGCAGATATTTTTGTTCAACACTAGCAGAGTTTGCTGAAGCAATGTAAAATCTCTTCTCCTGGATGGTTGCAAAGAGGATATATTGCCACCTGCCAGCAGGACTCTGTCTTCTTGGAACATTCTTCAGAAAATCTAAACTAATCCTTAATGCTTGGGAAATGTGAATTTGTCTTTAAAACTTTTTTTAAAAATGCAGTCAAATATCAAGTCTGACCTCAAGGTGGGTGCAGAGGGGCAGAGGTGTACTCACTGTCTTGGTGGCATTCAGGAAAAACATACTTAACAGCTGTAAAGAAACCAAGAAGAGAGGGTTAGGAAGACCATAAGTGAACATAAGCTATCAGTGGTTTTGTCTTTTTCATGGCTTCTGTCAATTTAAAAAATCTTTTCAGGCACAAAACCTTCTATTCTTGGTAGGATAAAAATATAGTACTCACATTCCAAACAAGGCGTTCTAAAAAAATTAAAAAATAATAATAAACATAGTGAAGCACAAACCATTAGAAAACCGTCTTTGTCCCTTGACCCATACTCTGCTTTGAATTGGATATTTTGTGATTCAGGGGACAATTAGGTGGTTTATGAATTTCCCAGATCTTTGTTGTGATGGGCTGTGGAATAGAAAATGATCTATCCGAGTTAAGGCCAGTACAGGTCTTACAGGTCTTATAGGTGAAGGATCCTTGAGCTTTAAAAGATGAGAAGTTGAGTATAGAAGAGTCTAGTCAGTTCATTCTGCCATCCATTGGGAACGGTGGCAGAATACTCATTAGTAAGAGAAGTTGAAAAATTTGAATTTTCAAATTTGAAGTATGATTTCAGGTTTTGGTGTTTTGTCAGGTACTTAGTGAATATACCAATGAGGATAAGGGAACATCCACTTATTCAAAATATTATTCATAGAACAACTCGTCCATGCCAAGCACTGTGCTCAGCACTGAAGAGGAGAGAACCCTTGCCTTCGTGGTCTGTTTTATTCTCTCCAGGATTCATTCTTTAGGACAATAGTCAGTTGTATTTTTCAGAACAAGCCTTTTACCCTTGAGTTATGTGCTGTCACTTATGGCCTAATAGCTCTGAGGGTACCCTGCCTCAACCATCTATCCAGGAATACATCTGCTTCACCAAGTATCCAAAAATATGACTGAGGCTCCTGTTCAGAGTACTAAGTCCAGGGTTCATGATGGAATTTTCCATCCTGAAGAAGAGCTTAAATCTTAATCAGGTCTCCTCTGTGGTTAAAACAAAACAAAATTAAAATCAACCTATAAAGTTATCAAAGTACTTTGATAATAGTACTATACAATATAAAATCTATATTAGTCAAATTACCGTTCTCACTCATGGCCTATGAAGTTTATATATAAATTAAAAAAAAAAGTTTCCTGCCACTTAAAGTAAAGGCAGAGTAAGAAATCAAACCAAAGCATATCTGGAAAAGCCTACCTGGTGACTCTTAGGATCCACAACTGACATGGAGTCAAAGAGGTCAGTGTGATATCTCAGCCTGCTGAAAAGAAAGTCACATTAATACCTGGGAGGGGTGCCTGTGTATGGGTGGAAGCAGGGTGGGACTGCGGGTTAGGGAGAGCAGCAATTATAGTCCTTCATCAAGTCAGGGGAAACCCAACGGAATTCGGGGCCATGTTGCCAGCTTAAGAGATTTGCCTCGTCAGTTTTTCAAGAACATTGTCTAAGTTGGTGGCTTGTTTATTTATATCTTGGATTTATGGATCAACTTTCCTCCAGAAGGGCTCTCTGCTAAATTTGAACATAGTTTAGATTTCTTCTTCCTGTCAAGTCTCCTACCTCAAAAGAGAGCCTTGTTGTCCTGCTGTGTGTAATGATGGCATTTGTAACCCCATTTGGCACATACATTTATTGTTGCATATTCATGCATGTTTTTTGGACGAAAATTGAGAAGAGATTGACAACAATTTTCTGGTGGACACAATGTGTTCTTTCTTGCTCTGTAATGTATTTTTCCATTTGCTCCCTGCTCCGCCTCTTGGGGAAGATTATTTTCCTTTCTCATCACCTGTGTTTCCTTCTCGGCCTTTCTGGCTGCTCATCTGGGCTGTTTTCCACCTTGCAAACGTTTAAACAACTCACAAATTCAAACTTCTCTGGTCACAATTTTGAAATCACAAATTAATGGGTCTGTTAGCTCAATAAACTCTCTTCACTTTAAAAAAAAAAAAGTAAAAATAAAAAAGGATTAACGGGCACCTGGAAGAGAGCTTTATATCTTGGCAAGAAAAGATTAGGCTTTTCTCAAAGGCATCATGGAATTTAGTGAAGAAAAGATGCTATAGAACTGGCCAAATATTAATAATAAGATGGCCAAAGCCATCCTAATTATTTGTATGTGTCCATGCATGTTTGTGGGCCCAGAGAGAGTTAGTTAGGGGACCTTGCACTATAGTTCACAGGACTCTGCTCTGCAGTGTGGACGCAGCTGCCAGTAAGACTCTTCCTCTGTAATGATTTCCCACTCCTCTTTACAGAAGGTAAACTTCTAGGCTTTTAGACTTCTAGAATATTGGAGACTTCTAGAACATTCTGTGGTTGGGTTACCATTCTATAAATTAAATACCATGTGTGCTTATGCTTGGGAGAGAATTGGCCGCCACACTGCCAAATGCTTAACTTTCATTTTCTTTACTAGATTTACATGAGTTTCTGAGAACAATGGGAACCTCCAGGAGGGAGCCACTTGCCTTGTGAAAATGTCACTCCTTACTTCTACATGGGAAGCCTGGGCCATCCAGGCTCTTGCAAGCCTTTTGACACCAAGCCTTCTGTGTCCTCCTGGTAGCAGGTACATTCAGGCTGAATCTGCAAGTGGGCCAAATCAGTAGAAGAACAAAGTCCAAAGAAGCTGATTCCTCAAGAAAAGGGTTACTGAGTGGGATATGTTTTGTCTTTATATCCCTAGCGCCTAGCATAGTGCCTGGCATGGAATAGATACTTAAGAACAGTTTGCCAAATGGCTGAATGAATTTGAATGACGGCTTTCAATGGCATTGCCAATGAAGACAGTTGGCTTGACTGCCTTGTGGCAAAAAGAGGGCCTTTTGAGAGAATCCTAGGTCTCATTAATCTATCTATACAGTTAACAAATACAGGTGAGTACTTCTTATATGTCACTGAGCACTTTTTTGAAATCACCTGGTTTATTTGTACTCTCCACCTACCCAACTAGGCCTAGAATGTAAGTTCCAAGAGAGAAGGGACATTGCTTGTCCTGTCCATGGCTCTACCTTTAGCTCTTAGAATGGTGCTTAGGGACAGAGAGGAGCCCTCAAAATGTGACAGAATTTTCTGCTGACTAGTATTGCCCAAGTTGCAAATGGCTCCAAATCATTCCATGTACTGAAACCGAGTGGTGGCTCGGGGAGGTGGCTCTTGTGTTGGGCTTGGGATCTTCTGTCACGGGCCACATTTTCATCTGCTGATGAGCCTGGCTTCCACCCCAGTCCAGGTTCTGAGCTGACCTGCATCCCATACCAGCTCACTGGATTGGAGCAGGTATACAAATTCTGCGGGTTCTCCATATTTTCTCAAAGTTCAGTTTTTAAGATATAGAGTCTAGCATTCCTTTGTTTTAGTCACTTCTGTTCTTATCATATTTCAAAAAATCCATAAAATGCCAGAGTTCAAAGGTGCAACTTCTCTCAAGTAGAAAAATGCTTGACTAATGTCTTTGACAAAACCGTTTTCTCTGTGCCGCTGGGTTAGGATGGGTCTCATAAACCTCCCAGACTTCAGGCTCAAAAAGAATAACTTCCAGACTGCAGGCTGCCTGCAAGATTTCCCCAGGCCCCTGGAATGTCCTTTATTTTATAGTTGCTTCCTCAGTCTCAATTATGAACCTACTTTCCGTGACAGAGAGGGAGAAGCTAAGAGGGTGAAAGATATTTGCATAAAATGCCACGGTTTACAAAACTAATTCATATGTTATCTTTTAAAAATCTTTGCCATTAAACCATGAAATATGTGTCATCCCAATTTTAGAGATGAGGAAATAGGGGCTGACCGAGGTTAAATAAGGCATTGACCATTATGTTAGATGTTATTTGAGCCCAAGTCTCTTAAATATGACCCTCCATGTCTTTCCACTCCTAAGTATGTCATAAATGAGTCTCCAAAGTTTCCTAGGTTTTTTGTTTGTTTCCTGGTTACTCCCCTGTGTATATTGTGGTTCACCAAGTTTGTTAAGCTGGTTCACATCTTTAGGCCTCTATACATTGCCATGCCCTCTGCCTAGAAGAACTTGACCTCTCCTTTATTAAATTGTTTAGATAACTCCTGTTTATCCACCCCCCCCCCAAAAAAAAATCTGAGCTCAAGACATGAGAGCACAAGGCTGAGTCAGCCGTGGAATCACACTGTCTGGGTGCAAATTTTGGTGGTGCCATTTACTCGCTGTTAAACCTGGTGTGGTAGCTTAACCTCTCAGTCCTTAGTTTTTCGATCTATATGATGGGGAAATTTTTAATGTTTATCTTCAAGGGCTGGCGAATAAGGAATGTAAATACCACACTGCTTAGAGAGTATTCAGTTTGCTGCTGCTCCCCCACCCTCCAATTTTATTTATTTATTTATTTATTTATTTATTTATTAAAGTTTATTTATTTATTTTGAGCATAAAGGCTGGGGAGGGGTAGAAAGAGAGAGAGACAGACAGACAGACAGACAGAATCCCAAGCAGGCACCATGCTGTCAGCACAGAGCCTGACTCAGTGCTCGAACTCATGAACCATGAGATCATGACCTCAGCCGAGATCAAGAGTCGGACGCTTAATCAACTGAGGCACTCAGGTGCCCCAAATTTAGAATCATATTACCAATCTCCCCTGTTTCTCTAAAATTGCTTCTTTGTTTAAAAAAATTTTTTTTCTTAATGTTTTTATTTATTTTTGAGACTGAGAGAGACAGAGCATGAGCAGGGGAGGGGCAGAGAGAGGGGGAGACACAGAATCTGAAGCAGGCTCCGGGTTCTGGGCTGTCAGCACAGAGCCTGACGTGGGGCTCGAACTCACAGAGTGTGAGATCATTACCTGAGCTGAAGTCTGATGCTTTACCCGCTAAGCCACCCAGGCACCCCTCTCTAAAACTGCTTCTTGATCATCCTGGAGTTTCCAAAAGATCACCCATCCACGGAGAGAGGGAAATGGAGAGAACTGAGGGCAGGGGGGGAGGGAAGAGAGAAGAGTATAGAGTAAATAGAGAAAAACATCAGATATGGAGAAAACTTTGCCAGCTGAAGGGAAAGAAAGAATATTAAAATAAATGTATCAGTGTAGTTCTGGGAAGGGTTGGGGAAAGTAGAAGAGAAAAATAGCTAAAAATGACACCGCCTGTCCTGGCAGACATGTCCTGGCTCAGAAGCATCTGCTCTGCATCCAGGAACCGGCATAGGGGTCTGGAACCCAACACAGCAGCTCTGAGGAAAAAGGAAAATATGAGAAGAGCTGGCTTGAGAAGGAAGGAGGATGACAGGAATCATCTTTGTATAAATCCAAGTGGCAGTTGAGATGTATTTATGTTTTCAGGAATTAGTGACTTTTGTTTTTTTGGAAAAAAAAAAGGACAACACGTTTTTTTTATACACTTCTTTTGCTTAGCAACAAGACCCACAAAAGGCATGTGTTCAGCCAGGATGTCAGTTGCTCAGCTCATTAAAATATTAAGTGAAACATTGATGACAATTACATAGCACAAGCCTTTTTGTCTGCCAAAGTGTGCCTTTCAGTGCATAACAAAGTAGGTCAAAAGTTTGTTTTGTTATTTTATTGTTTCTTTTTATCTTAGACTTTTGATGGAGTTTCCTTTTAGTAGGTAAAATGGTTGTCAAGTTTGGTGGAGATAATTTGAGGACAGGGACACTTCAGTGACTGAGATATCTACTTCTGGATGACAAAGAAAGGCTCCCTGAACTTCTCTCTGAGATGTCATCTATTTAAGAAAGATTTCTTTGGGCCTCTGTATCCTAGGTCTTGTGTTGGAAATACAGTACTGAACAAGATAGATACCAACCTCATCCTCATAATGATACCTTTAGCTCCTACTCAAGTCTGTTTATCTGGGCAATGCCTTATGTTCAAAGCTCTCTCCCACACACATAAAACATACACTTCTTAAGTCTTCCTCCGCCAAATTCTGCTATGAGAATTGAGTGTTGGTAGTCATTGAGATATTGATGGGAAAGGACAGTTATGTAAGTTACCTTCCCGTTGGCATTTGTATTCGGAATATATAAAAGTATACTCCTAGAATTACACAAAGCTTTAACACACAGGACTGATTTCTTCAAGTGGGGCTTCAGGCATACATGCTTTCATTTATGTGGTACTCCCACGGGCGTACCCTTATTGTGATGGGTATAATATAGAGTTAGCATTTATGGAGTGCTTACTAAGTACCAAGGAGTGTGTTAAACATTTTCAATGAACAAACTCATTTCATCTTTAAATTCTATAAGATGTGAAGAACTGCAAGGGATCTGAGATTTTGCTTTATTGGCAAACTTCTGAGGCCTGGCAGAAGACATAAACCTCCTGAGAACGAGACAAAGGACTTTCACTCACGACTCAGGCTAAAGCATGAGTTTCAGCATATTTGTATAGTTCTTCTGGCCCCGCAGTTCCATGGAGATGCCAGCATACACAGTGGTCTGTGTTGTAGGAGCCCTAAGAGGAGCCCTAAGCTTAGTAAGCTTAAATCTTTTATCATAGACAGTAGGTATGCCTGCCCTTTGCTTTGAGGGAGACACTAATTCTGTGTCCCGAGGCTGTTTGCTATACAAAATCCTCAAGAAGGTAGCCTAGAACAGAGGGCAGTCAGTGTCTCCATAAGATATGTAGCAATACGAGAGACTTATGGAGAACTTATGTACCAAAAATAGACACTGTGAACATCCTCATATTACACTAATGAGTCTGAGACTTAGGGAGGGTAAGTGATTTGCTTAAGGTCATTAAATTAGTACACATGTGACTAGCATTTGAACTAAGCAGTCTGATTCCAGAACACATGCTCTGCATGAGTAGTGTTTTAGTTTACGTCTCCTGGAAGCTGAATTTGTGGGTGTGCCTAGGAGGTATTTGGGTACACACCAAAAGCTAAACTTGTCTGGATGGCACCTCTTACCCGCTTATTAATTTTCATGTTTTAAACCATCATGCCACTGAATTAAATCTGATGTGTACACAGATAGGAGTTTTGTGTTACAAAAAAGGTTGACCACCTCTACCTTGGTTGAGTTTGGGTAAATTGCTTAACCTCTTTGATTCTCTATAAAATAGAAATGACAATACTTTCCTTTCCATCAGTATTTCTACGTAAAATCAAACAAAAACCTCCTTTGACCTTACATTTCTATTCTGTTATCACCCTGTGTCCTACTTTTCTTTCATAGCGAAACTTCCTAAGAATTGTCTCACTGTTGTCTCTACTTTTCCATCTTCCCTTGACCCTGTAACAGTGTGACTTCTATTCTTATGACTTCCATGCATATTATTTTCACTAAGGTTACCAATGAGTGCCTTCTGGATAAAACCAAGGAACATTTCTCAGTTATCTCTCAGCAAAACCCAACATTGTCAATCACTTTCTCCTTGCAACACTCTTTTCCTTTAACATTTATTCATTTTTGAGAGAGAGATGGAGTGTGAGGGGGGAGGGGCAGAGAGAGAGGGAGACACAGAATCTGAAGCAGGCTCCAGGCTCTGTGCTTCGGCACAGGGCTCAAACCCACAAATCGTCAGATCATGACCTGAGATGAAGTTGGATGCTTAACCGACTGAGCCACTCAGGTGCCCCAAACACTTTTTTCCTTTAGTTTCCAAAAATTTGCCTTCTACCTTCTTGTTGCTTCATTCTCTGTTTCCTGTGGAGCCCTTCTTCTCCTTGCCCTTTGCATGTGTTGTCCCACAAGGTTCTATTCTAGAGCCTCTCTTTCTTTCTCTACAAATCTTTTGTATATCTTATGTATTTTCATGTTTTCAAGTACCACCAACCACATATGCTGATGAATCCTCTATGTTTATCTTTAGGCCGTACTTTTTCTGAGATTCAAATCCACATACACAACTGTATCCCAATTATTTCCACTTGCTTGTCTGACAAGCATATCCCACAACATGTCCAATAAAACTCATTTTCCTTCTGCCCATATTAGTTCTTCTGTATTAATGATGGAATCTCCATCCACTCAGTAGCTCAAGCCAGAAACCTGGACATGATCCTTTCCCTTTCCTTTACCCTCATCTCTCATAGTCAACCAACCACGTCTTGTTGAGTATTTCTTAAATACCTTTCTTCTCCATGTCAATGGCCATTTTTAAATTAGACTACCATCATCTCTCATCTCAATTACTACAACATTCTCCTCGTCAACCTCATTGATTAGGCTTGCTGGCATTCTTCAACTGCAACTGAACTGATCACATCATTTGCTTGATTATAATCTTTCAATAGGTTTACACTGTCCTCCAGCTCAAGTTCAAGCTATTTACAATGACCCTTTGTGATGTGGACTCTGCTCACCTCTCCAGCCTCACCCTTCCCTCTCCCTGTTGTGTCTCCCATACACTTGATGCTCCACTGAAACAGAGCTTCTTCTGGTTCCTCAGGTGGGCCATGCCCTTTCTCACCCTGGGCCCGTGTGTACTTGTGATCCTTTTAGCTGGAAAAGCACTTCCCACACCTTTCACTCATTTACATTTATATCTGATCTATAAAGCTCCTGTTAAGTGTACTCCCTGTATGCTCTGCTCTGTATTTACCCGATCATCACATTTGCTACATTCGCTGCATTATAACTGTCCATTTATCAGTATCTCCCACTACAATAAACTCTGTGAAAGCAGGGGCCTTGTTTGTTTCCCAGGTATTCCCTGTTCTTAGCAGAGCCCGGCACATAGTAAGAACGCAATCCACATTATTTATTGAATAAGCAAATGTATGGAATCACACATTAGCTTGTTTAATAAGTGCTTCTCTTTAGCCAGAATTAATAATAGAACATTAGAATTTTTAAAGTGTTGGGATTACCATGGGTATGATCTACACCATTGTTTTCTGTCTGTATTTAGGAGCCCTGTAGCTCCACTGGGGGAACTTAGTGGCTTTCAAAATGGAAGGAGGGGAGAGAGGGAGGACAGAATGGTGAGAGAGACTCATTGGGCAGAACTCTGGGTCCCTACATGGCTTTAACCAGGGAAGCTCAGAATTTTTTTTGTTTTATGCATTGGAGTGGCATATTATATTTTATATGGGGGGAGGGGAGGAAGGAAAAAATGAAACAAAAACCTTGCTATAAGTAGACTATCAAAACATGTCTTATTTTAAAGATGGTTCTATAGTTACATAAGGAAACCATTAAACATTTGCTTTAAAAGATATAATAAAGGCAGAGTGCCTGGGTGGCTCAGTCAGTTGAACATCCAACTTCGGCTCGGGTCATGATCTTATGGTTCATGAATTCGAGTCCCACATTGGGCTCGCTGCTGTCAGCACAGCGCCCACTTTGGATCGTTTATCCCAGTCTCTCCTTGCCTCTCCCCTGCTCACACTCTCTTTCTGTCTCAAAAATAAATAAACATTAAAAAAATAAAAGGTATAATGAAGGCAGATATTGTGGTCACTACAGCACAGGATATACTGGTATTACCAAGAAAGGGTATATTGTCCTCTTAAAAACTCTCCTGATATGATCGGGTTGTATATCCATAGCTTTATGTCTCTTAAATCAATTAAATTAAATCATACTACCAACTGACATCTGATTATTAACAAGACTGAGAATTTTCTTTACCATTACGTTCCCTTCTGGGTATTTCTATTGTTTTAGAAAACTGTACCTGCATACAGTAGGACTTTTTGCTGAGCAGACAAGGAGAAACCTAGACAATCAGACTTTTAAAAATTAAATTAAACCTAGTACTAGTAATTTGCAAGACTAATCTGCTACTTCTGCTGATGCTTGGACAGGGGTTTTGTACATTATATTTCCCTAGTGAAATTCTGCCTATATCTTCATGTCCCACTTTCCTAACATTGGAGATGGCAGCATGTTAGACAAAACTATTACTGCTGTGAGAGAAGTTTTAGGAGACAAATATTTTTCTATCATTCATTCAAAAATATTTTTTGAGAGTCTGCTATGTGCCAAGCACTTGCAACATTTTCTAGTGTTTGGAGATATATGAATGGAACAAAAAAAATAAGGCTCCTGCTGTTACAAAGCTTATATTGTGATGGAGGAGAGAGAGAGACAGTAAATAAGGAAACAAATAAACAACATAATTTTGAAAAGCAATGAGCTGTATGAAGCCAGAAAAATGATAATGTGCTGGGGATTGGCATTCTGGGAAGGTGGGGGTGCAGTGGGACTGCCGGAGCCAAGTGGCCTCTGAGCTTAGCTGAGTGATGGGAAGGAACCATCCATGTGAGGAAATAAGGACAGAGCCTTCCAACTGAAGGGAGCAGTGACAGAAAATGTCCACCCGGTGCGTCTCCCAGAGGTCCTCTAGTGGCCAGAGCCTGAGGTGGAAGAGAGGTGCCAGGCCTCCCTAGGCCTCTTCAAACACCCGGGCCACATGGTTTGCTGGGAAGGCCCACAATTGCCCACATATGTAGGAACATCATGGAAAAATGAGTGAAGAAACAAAGAGGAGGAGAGTTACCTGAGTTCTTTTAGAAGGAATTATGTGTTTTGGTAAAATGTCTATCTTTTCATTTTAAGACATAAAACCAAAATAATCTTAAAAATGAGGGGCACCTGGGTGGCTCAGTCGGTGAAGCGACCGGACCCACCAACTCTTGGTTTCGGCCCAGGTCGAGATCTCCCTGGTTGGTGAGTCCCCACATCAGGCTCTGTGCTGACAGCCAGGAGCCTGCTTGGGATTCTCTCTCTCTCTCTCTCTCTCTCTCTCTCTCTCTCTGTGCCCCTCCTGCACGTGTGCTCTCTCTCACTCAAAGTAAATAAAGAAACTTAAAACAAAAACAAAAACCATGAAATCCCCAACAACAAAAAATGCCCCTAAATATTATGGGAATTTAATTGGAACATGTGCTCATCTCACTTGGCCACTAGAGAGCAGCATTGCCCATCAAATGTATGGGAAGGAAGTCGCTTCAGACTGCCGTTTAGAGGGAGAAAATCAATCCAAGTACATCTCTTCTCCCATCTTGGTTTCCCGTTTTTAACTCGATCTTCCCCATAATCCACCCTTTAACTTCCTGCCATCCCCCTCTCCAAGAACACCATCTCATTGTTCTGGCTAAGCTTTATGTTGAGAGAAAAACCTCTGACTCACAGGGAAAGATAAAAGCAGCACATTTAACATGGTTGAAGTTGTTTTCATCCTAGTTTCAGGGTAGACTCTTTCTGGGCAACAATGGGAGTCTCCAGGGCCTCTGGGCAGTGGTTGGCTCATTCTGCCCAGTTCTGAAGCATCAGACCCATTGTTTGCTGGGACAGTTTAGCATTTTTAGCCTAGGGAACAAGGAGCTTTGTTCCTTCTGTGTATTGTTAGATTGGTGGTCAGCTGGTAGGTTTAGTGGCCTCCTTGGGCTTAGGGACCTTGCTCCTTTCTTTCTGAGCAGCCCCAGCTCTGGCCACCAGCTGGCAGGCTTCTTGTTCTACATTTTAGCTTTCTTTTCAAATTGGGGACTTTTATGAAAACTATGCAGGAGAATTAGATCAACAAGGGAAAAAAAAGAAGAGAAAGAAGTGATAACATTTTACCTGTAGCTGCACAGGCAGAGTGAACATAAGATTTTTACACATGATGTAAGAATTGTATGCAAATGAAATGTGAGAATTTATATTATGGACCCTTTCCTTCTAAAGAAGGATTTGAGGCACACATCACGATGCATGTAGAGTAATTTATTCCTTCAGTATATATTGAGTGCACTCCATTTATATGGAAACCAGGGGTATATAGGTGAACAAGGCAGACATGGGTCATACTGGTATGCAGCTTCTTTTTTAATTAAATAAGGGTATGAATGAGATCAGAAATCATACAAGAAAGTGTGTGTGTGTGTGTGTGTGTGTGTGTGTGTGTGTGTTGGGAGGTGATGCAGAGCTGGAAGAATCTTAAAGATCACCATCTCCAATATACCATCATTTTACAGAGGAGGAAATGGTGGTTCAGAAATATTGTGACTGATTCAGAGATGAAACAATTAGCTTATTTGAGCATTAAATTTCCTCTGAGCAAACTGGGAAACACTCTGGGTTACTCAGCTGTGAGCACTTGGTGAAAGGAACATGAAATGTCTGGAAAGGGGGGCCGTTAATTTATGGAGGAATAATCATATGGATTCTTATAGCATGGACATGGAGGCACAATGAAACATTCTTCAAATGACTACTTAAAATTTGACATAATGTAATCTAACGACGTAGGATAGAACCAAAAGAATCTGGAGAAATGTTTGACTGTTTTAAAGTCCAGCATTGAACAACCACTCAATGAATATGATTACTCAAACTCTTCCAATGAACCCACTCCCCCCATCAGGCTGCCTGATCCAATTGGCTTATGTATGTATGTATTTATTTATTTAATTTCTATTTTTTTAACGTTTATTTATTTTTGAGAGAGAAAGAGAGCGAGCGATCACGTGAACAGGGGAGGAGCAGAGAGAGAGAGAGGGAGACACAGACTCTGAAGCAGGCTCCAGGCTCTAAGCTGTCAGCACAGAGCCCGACGCGGGGCTCAAACTCACAATACGTGAGATCATGACCTGAGCTGGAGTGGGATGCTTAACTGACTGAGCCTCCCAGGCACCTCAGCTTTTTTTTTTTTTTTTTTTTAATAGCATGTTTCTGGGCCCTAAATTATGTGTCTGGGTACCTCAGTATCCACTTATTGCTTATGGAGGCTTGTCTTAAAGGAAAGAAATAGAAGGGAATACTACTGGTAAGAGAAAGAAACTGGGAGGTTGGAATGTGTTGTCTTACTTTCATCAGAACATAAACTCCTAAAGCTAGAAGCGTGTTTTGGATTTTTGGTTCTGCTGGTAGCACACAGTGTCCAATAAAAATTAACCCATCAATCAACAGGACAGAAAATCCTATCCTGCCGGAAGCAATGCCTCCTGTTTGCCCCCACAGAAAGCCAATTAGAGTGTTAGGATGTTGTAATGGATACTGAAGCCAAGGAAAGTGGGGGAAAAGATGCCCTGAAACATCAAATAAGAAATAAAACCAAATGGGGGAAAAAATGGATGACAGGGAAGTATTCAGGGAAAGCTACTACCCACTTCAGTCTCTCCCCTGGATGGTCTCGGTCAGTGTATCTTCAGTGTAATGGAGGTTTGACACGGTGGCATCTTGGATGCACCATTTCCCTCCCAGGAGATGCTCCTCAGGGCAGGTCTAGGAGGCACCGTCCATCTTCCTAACAGCCCACCCCCAAGGCGCTCACTGCAGTCTGGCCATTTACCACCATCACCACCCTGGCTCAGCCTCACCGGGTCAGAAAACAAAAGAACAGTTCATCTGAGAAGGGATTAACAGGAAGCTGGTGAGAGACAGAGAGAGAGGGAGAGAGAGAGAGAGAGAGAGAGGGAGAGAGGGGGAGAGAGAGAGAGAGAGAGAGAGAGAGAGAGAGGCAGAGACAGAGAGCTGTTGACTTCAGAGAAGCAAGGGAAGGGAGGAGAGTGAGACAGGTGAACTGGGAATTCTTTCTGTCATCAGCCCTCCTGAGAATTGATTAGAGCCATGAAGCCTTTCTTCAGAACACAAACATGCATATGCACACTGTTTTGCATATAATTTCAGACTCTTCCTTACACACAAATACACCTTTTGTTTGAAAAACTTCAACTCTAGAAGCTATAAATTTCCAAATAATAACCAAGAAATTCTGAAAATTCTTCAATCGTGGCAACTTTTTTCATATTAAAGAATTTTCTTTTTCTAATTGTAGCTCTGTATGTTTCAAATGCATTGTTTTAGAAGCAGTTCCTTGAATAGAAAGAGTGATCAAAATGGACAATTAATAGGATAAAAACACTTCCTTTTCCTCATGTAGCAAAGCACACCTTATTTGAGGTGTCTACATATTCGTTTACCTGAAAGTAATTTCGTTTAGAAGAAAAAAGGCTTTATTACCAAATTCTACGGGAGCTCAGATCGAGTGATATTTGACTATTCAGTACTCTTTCGGAGAAATAGAAACACAAAAGAAAACAAGTCTCATCAACGTATAAGGCTCCTGCATTCTCTGTCCTAAACGGAGGGGAACATCTTCAAATCCAATGAAAGCCATGCTAAGTACAAATTGTGTGTCTTCCGCTGCATTATCAGGTGAACACAAGGCTCACTCTGATCTCTTAAAGGCAGGTCTGTCCAGGTTTTGAAACCACGCAGAGGACAGGTTTGCACCTGAGGAGGGAGCACTGAGGCAGCCGTGCCTGGATGGCGTGCAGCCAAAGACACAGCAGAAAGGCTCTTCACCTGCCCCATGACCACTCCTTCGCATGAGTCAGTGAGTGGGGCAGCAGAAGGGGCAGAGGTAACAGCTGGCAAAGAGAAAATGTGGGAGGAAGTGAGGGGAAATCAATAACACAGAGATGAAAAAATAATGTGCTCTCCATGCCATAAAGGAAAATCATGACGAAGGCCCAAGTTAACTCCCATAATGCTTCCAAGGATCAGAGAAATGACATTGTCAAAATACAACATTAGTTTTCTGAAGCCTACAGGCTGAATTTTATTTATTTAAAGTTAACTCCCATTTTAATACAAAAAAAGAGCACATATTCTACATCAAAGGGAGAAAAACTTTTCCTAATGTATCCATTTCTCTTCTGAAGTACACAAGCTGTCGCCATATAATGCTTTGTGGTGTTTTCTCAACTGTGCTTGCTTTTGCTTTGCATCAGGAAATGCATGGTAAACAGACTCAAGCCCGGCTCTGCTATTTCTCAATGCCAAAATGGCAACTGTTTGATTTTGTGTGTGTTTTTAAATGCATTGTTAGTTTTAACTAAGATCTATATATGCCCTGTGAATACTGTTTCAAAGCAGGAGAGAGAAAGAGAGAGAGAGAGAGAGGGAATTTGAATCACATATAGATATGAAATCAGTGCTTGGTAAATTGTGTAAAAGTGTGAACTACAAGTTGCAGAGTGGATTGGGCTGGGGTAGCTTCTGGGGCATAATTCAATTTTCTGTAGTGATCATTTCATTCCCCTTGGACGTTCAGTTGATGGTTGCTTGGGTCTGGTCAGAACTTGACCTCTTGGTGAGGATAGCACTGCCTACAAGCTTTCTGGATATTGTTACCATAGCTGTGAGAAAAGACCAAAATTACCATCTTTCTGGATTGCTGGTCTTCTCACCTTTCTTCAGATGCACTTGCTCATTTCTGAGTCTGAGCATTAGCTAGATTTCTGTGTGTAAGGAAGTCAATTGTAGTAAAATATAGTGGGTAAGACCATGAACTCTGCAATCTGATAGCCTGGGTTCAACTCCCTGGTGTGACATTTACTAGCCATGAGATAAATTTCTGTACATCTCCATGCCTTAGTTTCCTCACCTAAAAATGGGGATAAGATTACTTTCTTCACAGGATGTTAGGAGGAATAAATAAATAATATATGAAAGTTGTTTAGACTAGTACCCAGGGAGTAAGTTTTTAGTACTTGCTGTAAATTCTTTATCATAAGTGATGGTGATTATTATTATTTTTCTGGTGACAGCATTACAGTTTTTTTTTCTCTGGGGAGCCACCTCTCTTCCCTAATCTTGTTTTGATATGGCTCAGATGGTGCTATCCCCACTTGCTTCTGTTCCAAAGCTGGAGACATAATCCAGACCTGGCCAATCAGTTAAGTCCAGTCTCCTTGCTACCATGATTGACTCAAGGATGGGAAACTGATATAAGTGGGTCCAATCAGAGTAAATCATAGGAGTTTGTTTGGAACTATTAGAGAAGAGAAGTGGGTAAGACCATTACCCCTCTGTACGTGTAGGACGAAAAAATGAGCTCATGGAGGAAGCCACTGTGATGAGACCCAACCATTGTCTTTTGTGTTGAGTGGTTAATGGACTAAACTATAAACCTGGCAGCAACTAGGTGGAGTCAGTCAGTCTGAGACAAAAGCCAGTGCGGAGGAAAGCAGAGCCAAGAGGGGGAGACAAACTAATTCAAATCATAGAACCCCATGACTCCAGCCATGTGGAAGCCCCATGACCACTCCTTCTGCATGAGTCAGTTGTACTGGCCTTCTGTCCTTGGGAACTGAAAGAGCCACACCACTAATCAGGCTTCCACAAGACACCTCTGGTCTCCTCTACCTATTCCAGTTAGATCCATCCCTCAGGGCAGAGTGCAAAGCTCACCTCTTCTGGAAGTTATGCCTCGTTTTCTAAGTTCCCACAGCACTTACTATCTGTGCCATCTATTTAATACTTATTACCCACATTAGGAAGTTTACCTTTGTAAATGCATTTACTGCATCTCTCCAATTCCATGGATTGGTTTCACGTTGGACTGTTTGGTGATCTCCATAACCACTATCGCATCTGGCATTTTGCAGCAAGTTTACCAGATATATGTTGTTTGAATTCCTTTTATCCTCTTATACCCCTCAGAAATGGATTCTATACCTAGTACACAAAGGAATGTAAGTGGAGGACAACATGAAGTGAACTGGAGACGGGGTACTGTAGGGTCGTTACATGTAGAACATTTCAAGGGAAGAGTCCAACCCCTTGTCCTGTGTGAAGAGCACAGTAGAATGTGAACTTGTTTATATGCTTCCCGCCAGTCTGTAAGCCTCTTGGAGGAAGGACTGGGTCTATATTTTAAATGCTGTTCCCAGTACTTTACACAGTACCTGACATTTATTGTAGGTGCTCAATAAATGTTTATTGAACGGATACTGCAGTGCAGTAATAGTGCATGGGGCTCAGCTCAATTACCTAACCTTTAGGAACATGTAAAGGAAACGAAGTAAGAAAGGAATTGCTGCTTCTGTGAAGCCAACACCTTCCTCCCATTATTCTGAGCCCTTTCTACCATCACCTCATTTCTCCAAATCACAAGAATAAATAAAGCCATTCCTTAGGATGACTGATGAGGTGTAATGACAATAGCATGTTTGGAATTTCTTGGTCTGTGAGAAAGCTGGTATGAATTCCAGACCCAACAGGGAAAGGCTTACCATCATCAGAATGAGCGAGTGGAGGGGTACGAAAGCTGAATCACAGATTTAGAAAAAGGCACTGCATTGGAATGTTCAATCTATACACAGAGAATTCTGGGTTTGGATCAGTTTTCTTTTCTTAGGTAACATTAGGTAGCATTAGTTCTATAGCTGTTTTATGCATTATAAATTGACGAAAATGCTAACCACTTTTCCTTTAAACTAGTTGATTCTCTCCCACAGAAAGTATTAATATGGTTGTCATCCTCTCTTCCAATGTGACATTTTCTATTAATTAATTAATTATTCATTCGTTCATTCATTATTCACAGGTCACAATGATCTTTCTAAAAATTATTTTCATTATCTCATACTGGTGTCAAAAATTTCACTTGCTCCTATGGCATAAAATCCAGGCATAAACCAGGTAGCCAAGGCCTTCAATAATTTGACTCCAACCTATCTTTCCATATGTGAACTTTCCCCCTGTCCCCTCATCCAAACCTCTCTTCTATTCACCCTTGTCTACATATTGTTTCCTCACATTTAATTCTCACTCTTGTACTTTTTAATCTTTCTCTGTCTATTCAAGTATGTGTTTTCTTTGAAGCAATATTCTTTATATCCTTTAACTACTCTTACTGAAGATGAGCTTTCCCGTCTTACTTAAGGGTAGAGATCACATCTTGGACTTCTCTGCATTTTGTTTTACATGTAATATGGATTATTTCAAAGATGAGTATGGTAATAATGCAGGTGATACACAGCTAGGGCCTCTCACTGCTCATACCTGGGGAGGTCTTGCGCTTTTTCAGGTAGGAATGCTGATCACCATAAAGTTTTCAAATTTATAAGTATCCTTCATGAATGAAATTAACTAGAATTTCTTCCAAACTTTTGTTTTTACAAAGACATTAATCTACCAAGAGCATCACAAAGCAAAGAGACAAACACCAAATACACACTAGGAAATTGGGAATGGGGTATGCATGAACTAATGAGACTACTAAAATATGAAAAGATGCACATATTTACTCAAAGAAGTGCAAATTACAGTGAAATTCTCTCTTTGACTTTTGATACTGCTAATGACTAAAAAGTTAAGATTGTCAGTGAATAGTGTGAGCAAGGGTGTGAGGAAATAGGAACGTACATGTATTTGGGAGTACAAATTTGGTATGACTTTTTTGAGGGGCGAGTTAGCAATATACATGAATATTTTATTTATTTATTTTTATTTAATTTTATTTAATTATTATTTTTTAACACACATGAACATTTTAAATTTACCTAACCTTAGAGTGAAGAAGTTCACTTTTAGGAATTCTCCCTACAGACATAAACATATAAATGCACAAACACATCTATTTGTTAAAAGATGTTCATTGTAGTATTATGTACAATAACAATAGGCCTCCTAATACTCTTCAGTAGGGGTTAACTCAGAGTCAAGTACCAAGTAATGGTGGAACTGGGCTGGCAAGCTAACTTTATGCTTATAGATGGAAGGCTTTATTACTTCAGCTGAACTTACTGAGAGCTATTCTATTAGGAGCTCAAAATCCTCTGTAGACATTTGTTCTGGTTTTTGGCCAGAGGGAAGAGTGGTTAGGAATAAGTGATAAACATACTACAGTCATTAAACAAGTCAGCAATAGAGATAAGACTAGAGTTCTTATCTTCTTGACTCTCGATCCATAAAACTCTGCCATTTCTCATCTCAGTTTTGAGTTGACACACATTTATTTAACTTGGTGACAGTGTCTGCAAAAAATAAAAATGTTCTAATGAATCTTTCAGGGTGTTCTGATAGTTTCTCTGTTTTGAAGTATGTCTGATGAATGCTTTATATGTTAGATTTATTAAAAACACATCCATTACTTTGGGGCCTTGGGTAGATATTTAAAGGAGGAATATGGCATATTCAACCCAGCAGTTAAAATTACCCATAAATAGCCAAGGGATGACCCATTAGGGGATGTCGAATCAAAAAGATGCTCTGAGAAGCTGAGTGGACTTGGCTTCTCTAACTACAGAAAATAGTCTTGCTCCATTCCCTGTTGCTCAAAACTTCAATTTTTTTTTTTTTTTTTTTTTTTTTTTTTTTTTTTTGCAAAGACAGGCAACTGATTCTTCTACTTTGTTTGACCTACCAAACTCCCATTACATGTAGGCAAAAATGCAGTTGTCAAACTAGGATACAAACACAAGTGCCAGTGTGCCCAATGAACTTAGGAAGAGAGAATGATCAAAAGTACAAAGATCTTTCACAACTAACACTGGGTAGACAGATACATAATTTCTTCTAGGAAGCCAGCTAGATAGGGCACTAGATGGGCAGAACATAAGGATTCAGTTTGCTCTCCCTGTCTGTTTTCTAATTAAATTTTAGGACATGGAAAAAATATTCTAGAGTTTGGAAGAGAACAAAGTAAAAGGGTTGCAAGAGTGCAAGATTTCAAGATTCATCTCTGAAAGCTGGGTTAATATATCAAACTGGATTAGTCTGCCAAAAATATGAAAATATAAAAACATCATAAATTAGTCAGTTGTCCATGGCTATAATCTGTTTGCCTGATGCCAGATGTACTTATGATAGGAAAAACAGGTGGCTTTAAAATAGCTGGAAAATGTTAAGCACTTATATAAGATAACAGATTTTTTTTTAAAGTATCAAATGGGTTAGTATCTTATTAGGGTATGCAGGTTAAAAGAAGTGGCTATGATTTAACTGGGACCAATGATAAGTTTTCTCATTTTAGGATTTCAGTGTTCATTTAGGGAACTATAATACCATGTACTACAAACCCTTTATTAAATCAATGCATTCATTATGTGAAATCAAATTTTGTTCAATCACTGTATTTTGATAGACTAGACTATTGTGCACGGGTAGGAGATAATGGATTGAAGACAGTGTCCTTGAAGGAGAAGAGCTCCAACCTCCTTTCTTTACACATTCCCAGGAGACAGTCAGTTTCTGACTCCATCAAAACTTCAGAAATCTGCCAGGGACTGTGAGCCAGCCCTATATGGTATAACAAATCAGTGCATGAACCAGCTAACCATATAACTGGTGCGAGGAGAGAATGAAATCATTCCTGCTTAAAATTTCTCGATGTCATCTTTTAACCTATTAAGGGCGATTGGCTTAGCTAGCTTTATGGCAACTCAGCCATGTGTATGGTAAGGACTCAGTAGAAGCCATCATCAAAGTTAGTAAATCTGTTTCTGCTCTCTGCAAGCTCTACTCACTTAGCAGATCCATCTTTCTGTCCCACTGCCCAACAATTAGAGGAAGAACAGGGAGAGCCCTTGAGAGAGAGGGGAGAGAGGACAAGACCTAGTAGGCAGACGTACACATACATGACACAGATCCGGAGGAAAAATATTAAGAGGTATTTTCATAGCCTGATGTGCATAAGGAAGAGGGAAATCAAGGCTCATTTGAAAAATGCTCGTTTTCCCATAACTGCTTACAATTTTCCTTGTGCACTGACAGGGTCTTCTAACACACATTTGTGTTTTGGGTGTTGAAATACTCATCAGCATAGACTAATTTTGACACAATCACTAAATCCTAAATTCTTCTGGCAAGAGGGCATGGTTAATAAAGTCAAGGAAACAATAAAATTAGCCTACATATATTCTTAAAAATATTCTAGAAACAAAAATCAAATATATATTTGTGTATCCTAAAATCAAAACCTTGCTAGTTAAATATTGATCACCTAATGACAAAAAATTTCTTAAATTTCAAATCTTAGGGGCACCTGTGTTGCTCAGTTGGTTGAGTGTCTGACTCATGATTTGGGCTCAGGCCATGATCCCAGGGTCATGGGAACAAACCCTGTGTTGGGCTCTGCACTGAGCATGGAGCCTGCTTAATATTCTCTCTCTCTCTCTCTCTCTCTCTCTCTCTCTCTCTCTCCTTCTGCCCTCTTCCCTGCTTGCCCTCTCTCTAAAATGATTTTTTAAAACATTCAAATCTTTTTTTTTTTTTTTAAACTTGTTTTATTTTTTATTTTTTTAAATTTACATCCAAATTAGTTAGCATATAGTGCAACAATGATTTCAGGAGTAGATTCCTTAGTGCCCCTTACCCATTTACCCCATCCTCCCTCCCACAACCCCTCTCATAACCCTCAGTTTGTTCTCCATAGTTATGAGTCTTTTCTGTTTTGTCCCCCTCCCTGTAAAACATTCAAATCTTAAAGACATTCTCCTCCATACAGTGTCCTGGGTTTCTTGAAATCATAATCTGGGTACATATATTGCCACAAAGATCTCTGGGAAGTGCTTTTCGGCAGGGGATAGGGGAAATTATAATGAGAAACACTCACCAGCACAAATTGTGTAAAAAGATGGTTATGCTACTTCCCGAACATTTAATAGCTATTTGCATCTATTTACACACATAAGTCACATCACTATATGGATATAAAATGTTTCTGTTAAAAGCCTGAGGACGTGAAAGGGAGAAGAGAGGAGAGACAAAAAGAACCAGTGACTTAGGAAGAGGAGAAACGGCAGCCTCTCACCCTCCCGAAAACATTTCAAAAACCATTTTTCTCACAGGGATGACTTCACATTTTTCTACCTTGTAAAAGGAAGGGAGGTACTTCTTGACTGGAGAGGAGTTTTCTTATGACCATGTCTTGAACCTCTGCATTATTTCCCCAATTTTCAACACACGAATGAAAAGAGGACAGAGATAGTGACTCCCCTTTTGAGACAGGTAGGTCTGAGTTTGGACCAGCTCCACATCCAGGTCATGGTCAACGTCACATGCACTGTGTCTTCCACCTGGAGCTCAGATGCAGTGCTGAAATGCATTGGGCTGCACGTGACTGCTTTTTTTCTGGGCACAGTGTGAGAGTGATTTATGAGGGAGGAGACAGAAATGGCTAAGACCTGCAAAACACGATGTCTTCGTACCGCCTAAGAATTCCCTGTTCACCCCTGACTAACATGGAAGCAAGGGAAATCTGCAGAGTTCTCAAGAGGCTCTTAGTCAATACACTGTAGAACACACAATGCTCCCAACTTTGGCCTGGGATTAAGACCCCTTTGAAAAGAAGCACTTTTCTTCCTATGAAAGGAACATTCTTGTGGTGGGTGTTTCCCTGGGTCAGAAGGTAGGCTGATATAGTAGGTAGCAATCACTTGACTCCCTTCTTAACTAGGCCAGCATTTTTTCATTGAAGTGGCTAATACACGCAACTTTAAATCCTTTAGTCAGATTTTTAATAACTACAAAACCCAAAGAAACATATTACATTGTTTTCCTGTCTTCTCAGTGCTAGAAAGGAGGCAGCTTTTCTATTTTCTTCCTATACTGACATTAGCGCTGGGTTTTTGACAATTTAAACTCTGTAAGAAACCCTAGAATTTGAAAGTACTGTTTTTATTCACTTATTAAGGAACAAAGGCCCTTTCCATAATAAAGAGACTTAGGGCTAGACTGGGGAAGCACTGAAGGAGTTAAGTGAGGCACAGAAGAGCTCACCATGAAAATGGTGCAGAGGGAGACGTGGCTATAGCTAGTGCTGGAGGGAATAAATGAAATAATGGATATTGGTCTGGGCGAATTGTGTCCCCCACTGCCTGCCCCAATTCCCCTTTCATATGCTGAAGTCTTAACCTCCAGTACCCTAGAATTTGACTAGATTTGGAGATAGCACCTTCAAAGAGATAATTAAGGCAAAATGGAGTCATATGGGTGGGCCTTAATCCAGTATGACTGGTGCATTTATAAAAAGAGGAGATTAGGACCCAGACAACCCAGACTGAGGGGCCGTTCTGTGAGGAGGTGAGAAGGTGGCCATCTGCAAGCCATGGAGAGAGACCTCAGAAGAAACCTATCTGCTGACAACTTGATCTTGGATTCCTAGCCTCCAGAACTGTAAGAAAACAAATTTCTGCTATTTAAGGCACCAAGTCTGCGGTATTTAGAACACGGGTTTGAAAGTGCTTGGTGATTTATGGAGTACTTTAAAAATGCTAGTTATCATCATTATTATTAAGGGGGGTATCATGGAGGAGCTGGGAAGTGGAAGCCAGTCTGGACACCCAAAAGCAACACATGTCAATAAAAATGTATTCAATGCTGACTATGCGCTTGGTATAGTAAGGTGAATAAGATAGGCTTTTTGATCCCCAGCAGATGGCAACATGATATGACAGATAATGAAAGAGCTAGAGAAACTTAGGGAGAAGGCAATTAACTTCTGCTCGTTGGGTGTGGTGAGTGGAGGTGGGGGATAGGAGAGTTTACAATGTATTCACGAAAAGAGAGTGGCATATACAGACTCAAAAACTGAGTAAGACTTTGCCAGGCAGATGAGGTGGGGGCTGAGTAAGAAGCACATTCCAGGGCACCCACATGTGAAAGTGCTCCATGTCGCTGGGAGAAAGCCCGCGGTGAGGTGGCGGGACAGAAAACACAGGCGAAGTGCTCTCAGACTTGCGGAGAAGGTTGGCATCAGCTTGTAGAGGGCCTTGAGTGCTGTGTGAAGGGATTTGGGTGCTCTCATGGAGGCAATAGTGAAGGAAGATGCATTGGTTTTTATTCTCTCAACATTTCTTTACTTTCCGCCCTGATCCGTTTTTCTTGCATTCATTGTGAACCTTCACCCAAACTTCAAGTCCTCCTCTCTCCCTGTCTACCAGGGTTCTTTCAGCCAAATTTTTTCCTTAAAAGCCATCTTTTCTAGAGGGTTAAGTGATTTTCCACTGACACTCACCCTTGAAAGGTAAGCACTAACCCTGATGTCCTGGACCCTGAGCAAGCTTTGCCACCAATTTGATAAATCTTATAAGGCAAGTCGTTTTTATAATTTTGTTAAGAACTGACAATAGTGATCACTCACAGAGATCAGCCAAATGTATTGGGGTCTCAAAAAACATTGATTGACTGGGTGAGTAGAATGTGTCTAAAAGCTCATGTATACCCCATTCTTTGGCCTGGCCATTCTCCCTTTTCCTCTCTCTTTTTTTGTATCTGTATTAAAATAACACCTACCAATTATGGAACATAGCCAAACAGTTAAAGACAAGTTATGAGATTAATTGGAAATGTATGCCATTCCTTGGAGAAATTTCAAGAGTATCCTTTATTGATTCATGCTTATATATCGCAGGGAAAAAAGAAAAATCACATTCACTCTTTATTCCAAATAGACCTCATCATATATACTCAAATAGCTGTACAGAACCTTTTGACTATGGTGGGGAAGCTGAAGGACACTGCAGAATATGCATCTGACAATTAGATGGTGGAAGAATGGCCTAATGTGTAAAAAGGCAGAAATAGTCTTTTATCACCATGTTTTCTGTTACTACATACCAACTTGTAAATTAGAAGTAAATATACATGCCTCTGATCTCTAGCTCTATCTTTAGGACACTAATAAAAAGCTTCCATTTTGATCAAGAGTTAGTTTTTAAGTTCTCAGAATTCACTCTTGTAAAAGAGTTTTAAACATTTGTTATCTAATTTTAATTATGGAAAGACAATTCTTAGAGAAGGAGGATAAGTGAAGTGATTAACAATAAGAGCTCTGGTGTCAGATGACCCTGGATCAAATGCTGTTTCTTTAGTTTGTAATGACCTGTCTGAGTCATTTGAGCCTCTTTGTAACTTTGAGGATCACTGTGAGGATTGAATGAGATGGTCTGGGTGAAATGGGTGTTTAGCACAATGGTGGATAAATATAACAACCTGCTATATAGAAAAGAGCTTTCTCTGCTAAATGTGGGGCCCTAAAAAGTGAGTTGATAAGGGAAGCCATATAGAATGTCAGATACCATTCTCATCTACAGCTACAATTTCTCTGGTCGGTGGACAAGAAATGATGGTGCTGACATAACTGGTAAACCACAACCAGAAAAATCAGTCCATTTACATTTCAAGTAGCTCAGAAGAATCTGACTTACACAGCTGTAGCAGGGAGCTAACAGTTCAAGGGAGTTTGTGTTAATAGGAAGTATTTTTGAACCCTTGAAGCAAAACACATGTTTATACCTAGATAGAAAAGTTTACTTTGGGTCTTATTGCCTAACTGTGAACTTCGGTATTAAGATCCTTAGGCCAGCTTTGCACCGGTAAGATAAAGACATTTCAGAATAGTGCTGAGGTCTATGGCCATACCACCCTGAATGTGGCCGATCTCATCAGAATGGTGCAGAGGACAGTTAGTGTAAAAGCTTACTCCTCAAGCTGAGTGGTAGAATCTTTGTTTGGCGGTCTAGGTGCTAAGCCAGCATCCTACCTGGATAATTTCTCCTCAGGGTAAATGGATCACAGGGGCCAGAACCAGTGTGGGTAACATCTTATCCATCTCTGCTTCCAGCAATGTCTTGAACTCTAAAATGCAAAAACGGAAAAATGATGCATTTTCACTGTTGACCTTGTACACAGCAGGTGCACGATCAATAGCTGTTGAATACATTTATCTACCACTGCAAAGTCAGTTTCTCGGGGGTAGGATAGGAATAAAGACTCTCGTATCTTGTACAGGTCTGACAGCCAGCAAGCATCCATTGTTTCTGGTTCTGTGGTATGTTTTGCCTGAGGAGTTCTCCATTATCATACCAAATGGAACTAATGTTAAAATATTAGGTCTCTAACTTTTCTGGTTTGTAATCTTAGCAGAAATTCTACTTGTAATATGATTGAAATGAAAATGCCTTTCCCCAGACCTGGAAGTGATGTTCGGGTTAAAGTTATTTAAAATACAACAGGAAAGCAACCCTAAAGAAATACTTAAGACAAAATCTAATGATGATAAAAATCATCATTTGCTGTGATAAAAATTATTTGCTGTTAATTTGATAATGTTAATATAGAAACGAAGCATGGGATACTGTATATTACAAATATGGAATTAGAAAAAATATTAAGTATATGTTTTGATTAAGTAATACAAGCACAAGAAGAAAACAAAAATATTTTCCAGTATCATTCAACTTGTAAGTACAATAAAAATTTCTCATATGGGAGAATTTCTTCTCTAAACTAAGAAATCCTCTTGTAACTGCAACTGTCATGAAGTTACCACATTAGACTAATGACCTTTAGTTATAATTGGATAATTGAATTTTAAATTGTCAAGAAAACGGAACTAAAATTCATAAAACTTGCCAAGAGAATAACTCTTTGATACACATTTGACAATCTGAAAAATACCACAGCTCAAGAAAAAAAAAATGAACCTGCTCTTACATTATCCAAGGGCAAAGCACTTGAATATTCCTTTTAAAAGCCTTTCCCCCACAAGATCTCAGGATTAAAAAATAGCTCAGCCACTTTTGTTGAATTTGTGGTGCATTTGCTTTAAGTCTCCTTTAGAGTAACATTTTATTAGTTAGGATTGTTACATGAATCCTGTACTTAATATAGGGATCATTTATAGCTAACTTCTTATTGTAATGACATTTCATGATATACTGACAATGATACCCAGTCTCTAATTATTAATTAGGAGTACAGAAGAAATAAGCAAATTATTTAACTGGACAGAAAGTGTAATGCATAGGAATTAAATATTTGGAGTGTTTGTGGATTAAGAAGACTATCCATTCCTGAATTTCTTCCACACTGAAAATTGTTGACACTAGAGGCAAGTATTGACAGAAGTAGGGCTGATCAATATTGAACCTTAAGGGTCAAAGGACTTCATGTTTAGTGTAATAAGCAACTTAGTTTAGGTATTACAGTGTTTCGGTAAAGTAACAATTATTAAGGGTCAGGCAAGGTTTCTTTTATAAACTCTAATTTGGGGATGCTTGCATAGTTCCAGAGTCTCCAAAGGCATGAGATGGTATGATTGAAGCAAGACGATGGCTTGTGAGTCATTACACTCAAAGTTGAGGAATTAGATTATCTCCACTCTCCACATTCAAATCCTATCTTTTCTTACCATCCCGATAGAACTTTTATGAAATCTCTAAACCTAGAAGCTTTAGACGAGAGGTAAATCTCTTTTAAGTTTTAAATGGAATCTTTACTTTTTTGAAAATTATCTAGCACATTCAAGTAGGCTATGAATTACAAATACTACCAAAGGGAGCTCTGTATCTATTCAGCCAGATATGGTTCAATGAAATCTCAGAAACAACCTCTACACTTTCCACTTAGTTGTGTGTAGAACATTAGTACCACATGGAAATCATTATTCTTCACTCAAACATACTCGATCATATTGGCCTACTGCATTGTTAAGGTTTTGTTTTCCAGCAAATCTGACTTTTAATGTAACTAAGAAATAGTTTTTAATTATTTATTTCAAAATTTGTGTTGGACACATTAGGATTGAACTTGGGAAAAGGCAAACAATAAAGTAAATAGATGCCAATTTTTTAATAATAACAAAACGATGATGAAATAAAAAGATAATTACATAGAAATAAATCCCTTATTGTTATTTTCTTAAGTTAATGTAAAACTTTAAAACTAACATGAAAAAGTTTAAGATTATGGGCTTGCGAGAAAGGATGGCTATCTGAACAGAGAAGAGGAGCTGAGTGCTAACTCAAGTACTTTCTCCCTCTTGAGCCCCATATAAACACAATTCTGAATCTTCAAGTCCTTCCTGGGCAGACACTAAGTGCTCTGCCCTCTGTGACCTTTCTTCTAGAATTTAGAATGTATAGATACATTCAAACAACAGAAGTGGGCATTGATCAGTCAAGGAAGAAGCCGTGCACTTTCAGTTTCCATTACATTAAACAAAATACTCATTAGTGCTTGGCATTTTCCCAAGCAGACACAATCTAGGTGTCCACTGAGGCCTCATTGTGCAGTTAAGAAGTTTAAAAAGACCTTCTAGACATCAGCTAGGGACAATTAAGGGATGGGTAAAACTACTCCAGGGTAAGAAGGCTGAAATTACTGGAAACAAACACACATAGAATATCAACTACAAATAGACAAACTATCTTTACCTTTAAGATCAGTTAGATATTTAAGGAGAGAAAGACTAAAGATACTTTTGCTTAATAATCATTATCCTCCTTAATGAAACCACAAGACACTACGGGAGTATTCAGTTATATTAAAACAAAACCATGTCTAGATATGTGGTAGAAAAAGCATAATCTCATGGAAATCTGTCATCACAACATAATTATTCTTACCGTTTACCCAACAAGGAAACTAAGTGCTACTATTATTAAGAGGTCATAATAATGTAAGTTAGCTCTGAAATCCATATCCATTAAAACTGTTGAAACATGTTTTATTGTTAAACATCACTCCCAGATCCAAGACAGCTTCTAGAAAATATTAGAGAGCAACTACTTACATGCAGGTCAGGCTGACAAACTGTTTTCCCAAGTGTTTCCTTCCCTTCTGCCTTGCTCTCTTCCATCCATCCAGCCAGCCATCCATCCATCCATCCATCCTTTCATACAACAAATATTTATTAAATACTGTCTGTGAGGCACTGTGTCAAGTTCAGGGGCTACAATAGTGAGCCAGTCCAACAAGGCTTAGTTATACATGAAGTTACAGGCTAGCACATAATGCAAAAGATTTGATATGATCTCTGTTGCTGTCAGTATTAAAGCAACTGTATTTGAGAAATCTTCATGCAAGACCATTAAAATGAGTTAAGTTTCAAAAATCATTCACATTACCTGTTTCTCACCCTCTGGGTATGGGAATGGGAAGCAAAGCTTTTCATGACAAAATTTCTCTTATTTTAAGGAGACATTTATCTTTCCACTTAGGCTGATGCAATCTAATTTACCAGCAAATTGTAGGAACAAATTTCAATTATGAACTCTTTCTCAAAAGGATGCCGTGTTATCTATTCACAAGGAATGTATGAAAGAATAAGAAGAAAGAAAGACCATAAGCTTAATATGGAACATGAAAACCTCTTTGAGTTTGCTACAATATACTCTCCATGCTTTTTAACTCAAAGACACCATTCTATCAGTATTAACAGAGATCTTTAAATCCCAGAGCTAATAATGCTTCCCAGTTACATACAGCTGGATGCATCTGACAAGCAGCATGTAGTAGGAACCTCACAGGGGATAAGGTTCCTAACAGTCAACTAAGAGTTCAAATCCCAAAAGAGGTGCCCCTGGTGTGTAGAGCACTTAACCCTTCGACCAGTACCAACATGACTATTCACAAATTATTGACGTCCCTAAATCCCTGGCAGATTGCAGACAGTTCTCGTATCCATCGAAGCCCAAGCATATGGTCACTAATGGGATGGATTAAAAAAAACACATACACACGTTCAGTCTTTGCTACATGAATATAAAGCCACTGAAATGCTAGAAGGTGATTGAACTGGATGGAACACTGTTAAATACATGCTTAGCCTCATGTTATGGATCATTTCCATTGACATCTATCTGCGTCCTTGGTACAGTTTAATTAAAGCTGTCTGGAACAAGTCTGCCCTCTAAATGATCGTCAGTGCAATGAAAAGGTGAAACATGAGGAGGCTTGAGGCCTTTTTTTTTTGTAAAGCATTCAAATGGCTGTCTCTGTGGTTACGAACAGCAGTGGGGGAGAAATTCATTTTCAAAATTAGCCAACCATTAGACTTTTTTTGCAGGAGAAAGTGGGGCTCCTTTTTTTTTTTTAAATTTTTTTTTAACGTTTACTCATATTTGAGAGACAGAGAGAGACAGAGCATGGCGGGGAAGGGGCATAGAGGGGGAGACACAGAATCCGAAACAGGCTCCAGGCTCTGAGCTGTCAGCACAGAGCCCGACGTGGGGCTCGAACTCACAGACTGTGAGATCATGACCTGAGCTGAAGTCGGATGCTCAACCGACTGAGCCACCCAGGCGCCCCAGTGGGGCTCCTTTTGATGTCATCTTGGAGTACCAGAAGCTGAGTTAGGTCATGCCAAATCTTAAGAACTCAAACTGAGCCATGTTCTGGTCTAAAATAGACACACTTTTTTTGGCCCTAAAGCAGTAAATTCTAGAGCACACTTGCATTTGTAATTTATTTGGCAAAATAGAATGCCAAGGTGGAACAGTTTTGCCTAAAATAGTCCCTTTCATAAGGCGATTGTGCACCTAGAAGGTAGGAACATCATCTATTTAATTTGGCTTTAGAGCATATAGAATACTATCATAGCAAGGAAATAGTTTCAAACAATTAAGGTATTTGTTGAATACCCTTTATATTTCCACCACTGTTACGGAGCCAGAGAAACAAAATAAACAAAATATGGATTCAGGGTATAAGAAATGTGGGACGTAGTTTAGAGGCCGAATCTTAAATTAACTAATTATACCTACTTCTTTTGGCACTTCCTCCTCTTTAATATGATTTTATTTAAAGAGCTATAAATTAAATTATACATGCCCTTTAATACCAAAATTAATTGTACTTTATAAAAGGGCCCAAAGGACTGTGCCATGTTTAAAATTTTCATTCATTGGTTCCTCCACACAAATCCATCAGTCATGGGCTTATCCTTTTCATTTAATATTTATTTGGTATCTACTTCATATAGGATGTTGAGTTATACCCCATGTCTTACCCCCACCCCCAAATGCTTGTCTCTATCTATTCCACCATGTTCATCCAGACTGGTGAAAGGCAATACTAGCACTAAACAGAAAAGCACTCCTAAATTTAGTTAGGATGCTATTCAAGAGTGCAGACTATCTTAGCTTTGATAGAAATTAGTCAGACCTATAAGACATTATTTTCAACAAATAATTTATAAGTGAAAGCCAATTAATTGGGGCAACAGGTATTGAGTGCTTACTGTGCACTGACATTGTGCTGGGAACTCTGGGGACCAGGAAACAGCAGAAGCATCCTCAACAAACTACAAACTGGGAAGATGCACACATTGGAAGTCACCAAGGAATGATGGAGTTGGAGGACTAAACACTAGAGTGATATCGGAAGGCTTTCTGAGGAAGACAGAGCTTGATCTGGCTTTGAAGAATGAGGCCAGATGTCCGAGACTGAAGCACAGTGACAGGAACATGGAGGGTGGAAGATGAGGTAGGAGATTATCCTGCCTTGAGTGGATGCTTTGTGTTGAAGAGTGTATCTCTTGGGGTCTGATCGGGAGACTAGAAACCACTTTAGGTATTTAACATAGAAAAAATTTAAAACTAGGAACTGATTTTACAGGTGATGACCTGAGATGACCAACAGGAGACAGTGTGGCAATGAAAGATTGGCAACTTCAGGTAACTGCCAATAACACTTGGGTTGAAAGAACAAGGGAGAAGATAGGGTCTCGGGAGCTCAGAGACCAGGACCACCCAGTGGAGGATGGAACTAGAGAAGGCATGGCCAGTGGGTGCTAGAACAATGGAGAAATACAAATGCAGTTAGTACTAGAGATCTATATGAAGCAGAGAGAAGAGGTGAACTCTTGAAACATGGCTTCTTTCTGCCTGCCTCTCCTCCCCCATCACCTGGCAGTATCTCCCATGGGCTAAGTCCAGACAGAAGCTGACAAGAAGCCTAGGGGAAAAAAATATCTCTGCAGGAGTCAATTTCTATAATACAGAACAGAGTAGGTGAAGGAAGGAATATTTATAAGAGAAAACCAGCTAATATCAGCAAAGAGACTAATACAAAATAATGTTAGATTCTTATTATATAATAGGTTTTTAAAACCTAAGGAGAGGAGTTTAAACCAAACAGGCAAGAGATAGTCATTTGAGGTTTTTGGGAAGGAAAGAGACATAATGAAATTGGTATTTTAGGAATATCTGGCCAGAGTTTGGAAAAAGATTTGATGCAAAGAAACAAGTTAGGAGGTAGGAGATTAAAGGTGGCCACAAACTCTGACATTCCTCTCCTTGAGAGGTGGGTTATATTTCTTTTCCCCTTGGATCTGGGCTGGCCTGTAGATGAATTGATGCTGTACCAGTTGTGGGACTAGCCTTTAAGAAAAGACTGGCAGACTGGTACCTTGGAACCCTGAATTGCAATGTAAGAAGTTCAACCACCCTACCAAAGTGGTCATGCAGAGAGGTCCTGACACCACTGAGCCCTCCAGACAAGCCAGCTGCCAGTTAAATTCCAATGAGTGACTCTAATTAGTGCCACATGAAGCAGAACAATTGCTCAGTTGAGACTTGCCCAAGTTTTTGATCCGCAGAATCATGAGATATAATACAATGGTGGTTGTTTTAAGTCATTATGTTTTGGAGTATTGTGTTATGCAGTAATATGTAACTAGAATGGAGGGTATCCAAGAATGTGAACATATCATGTTATGTCCCCAAATAGTAGGAACTGTGAGGAGGCCCCATTTTTGGGGGGAAATGGTCCTAAGTTCTCTTTTGTGTTTATAACAGGTAGACAATTTTTTTGTAAACCTGTAAAGGGCCAGATAGTAAATACCTTTTGCTTTGTGGGTTATATGGTCTCTGCTGCTACTATTCAACGGCTTCATTGTAGGGCAAAAAAGGTCATAGACAATACGTGTAGGTGAGTTTCAATAAAATTTTATTTACAAAAAAACAAGCAGCTGGCCCAGAATTGGTTGTGGATCATAGACTGCTTGCTCCTGGTGTATAATGCTTGAGATATTAAGGAAAATTTAACTAGAGATATGCTATATGTGGATGACACACAGGAATTGAGACTTAGATTGGAGAATAAATATTCTGAAGAGGGCCTAGGATACGGCTATTGTATCTTTTTAAAGTTGCTTTTACTTCATCATTTCTTTTAAATGACAGGATAGTTGGTAAATATATTAGTGGGCTGAAGAATTATTTGAATTTATAAGGTGGGGCCCTTGAACCAGACGATTTATAATCTGGAGACATACAGAGGACAAAATCAAACAGATTTTCAGATTATGAATAGTAGTCCTGGGTCCACCGTCAATGGTTTTCAAATTTATATAATTTCAACCCAATGTATTTTATGAGTAAATTGGACTATTCTAGAGCCATTTTTCTAAGTGTGACTAACATCCATCTAATTTTTAATTTATATCGTATTTATGATTTATTTGAACAATTATGAGTTTGGCAATATTTCTTGTTTGTATTTGAAAAGCACTTATAACATTAATCTCAAAGTATTTATACCCCAAACTATCCTGAAAAGTCAATGGTTATTTTCCATAATTTATGATATATTGGCGGCATTTTATCATGCTATTTACTGTTATGTCATAGGAAAAAAAGTGTGACCTTTGAAGAAATAAAACAAGCAGCAGCTTCTTAGTTCTCCTCCATATCTGTTAAGTTTATGGATATTTATTTTAGGCTTTATAAAAATTCTATCAGGCAGCTAAACAATTTAGAGTCACACAGCATGTAAATTCTATTAAACAAGGGCTTTTTACCCTTTCACCTCTTGCCCTACATGTGCTTGGTACAGTGGTACCGCTATTCAGAACAAACACTAATAGTCTGCTGGAAATCCTTAATATAACAAATGCAGGTACGCTAGAGGATACTAGTGAATATTCAGAAGTGTTTTTATCCATTTAAGGCAGAGAATGGCTTGAGCAATTCTGTTTTTGGCCTCAAAAAGAGCAACCTGGTTAAGAGGTGAAGCTTTCTTGGAGTTTCTGCATTTGATAAAGTACAGACCTTGCAGTGTTCCCTCATAGACCTGTGACCTCACACCCTGGCCTCTTAACTTTTTTTGTCCATGAAGGTAGAATGATTAGTCAGTTCCTTTTATTAGATATGTTAGCAGTTTCTGCTAAAAAGATGATTTTTTTTAAACTTTACTTATTTTGTGAGAGAGAGCGAGTGAGTGTGGGGGAGGGCCAGAGAGCGAAAGAGAGAGGATCCCAAGCACTGACAGTGCAGAGCCCTGTGTGGGGCTCGAAATCACAAACTGTGAGATCATGACCTGAGCTGAAGTCAAGAGTCAGACGCTCTACTGACTGAGTCACCCTGGCGCCCCAAAAGATGATTTTAATAACATTAAATTGCAAAGAATTATGAGGCAAGGCTTGCCCCTAGATACTAAGACAAACCCAGTTTAAGCTGATGACACAGCTCCCATGAAGGGCCATCTGTTTAGCCCTAACAGCATTTTCTTTGTTTCACTTTTGTGGCTTGGCGTCAAACCCTGTCTGGGACACCTGCTCCATGTGAAATGAGACTGGCGGGTCTCAGTCCATTTGTGGCTGGCTGAAATTTCCCATCTTCCTCTCCAGGAAAATGGTCCATAAGGAAATCAAGTGAAAAGAGTTAGACGTCACACATGGCTTCACGTATAGGTGTACTGAAGGCCTAGATAATCTTCCTGTGTGAAAAGTACAATATAAATTCAACACTGGTTCATTGGTTCATCTACTTTGCCTCACAGTAGCTCTCTAACACCTGAGGTCTCCTGTATCCCGAAGATGATGCAACTTTAGGGACATCTTTTTACTATTAAGCCATGGCATAATTTGAGCTGAGATTGTAACGTGGCTTGAAATTGGCTGTGATTTGCTGCTTCATTTAAACAGGGATGGCGTATGAAAGTAGCATAAGAGGTACATGTTCTGTGCTTTTTACATTATGTAAATAGATCCGAAGTCTCCATAAATAACAATTAAAGAATATTCATAGGCTAAGAGTAAACAGATTAGATGCCTTCAGACCATACATTACCCAAGAGAGAAAGTAGAACACTGTAATTTATTATAACCCAAGGCAATATTACCTTAAAACGGTATGAATTTTGATTTCAAAAGTCAATAAGGTCTTTTCCATATAAATTTGAAGCCACCAAAAATGGCACTAAACTTACTAAATACACAATTAGTTTCTTGTTACAGATAATTTCTATTGATCCAAATCTGGTTTGTCAGCATGGATTAATCAAAATCGTCAGGGATTGAGATCTGGATGGCTCAAGGGATCAGTTCCTGGGCTATGAGCCTTTCCCCCTCAGGTCACTATTTCCAATACTTACCGGAGTTTTGAGAGGCCTATCTGACAGCTGGTGTGAAACAAACCAGTCCTTTCAACTAAATCTCTTGCATAGATTCATTGTCCCTTATGTTCAAAGACGTTATCACTTACAGTCTGAGGGTATAAGTAAGGGGAAAAGTTACTACTTATCAGCAGTCCTAGTTATTATTCATAGATAAGTCCATATTTATAATCTCCTATCATAAGCAATACTAATTGCTGTCTTCAAGGCCTGCTGTATCCAGTTATAGAATATTTATCTCTGTATGACATTTCCCTGCAAACCTAACCAGTTGATCTCTGATTGGTTGTCCCATATTACATATATATATATATGTATATTACATATATAGGTATATATATATGTGTATATATATATATACATATTACATATGTATATTACATACATATATATGTATATTACATATATATTACATATTACATATATATTACATTACATATTACATATATATATGTATATATTATATATATATGTATATTACATATATATATATGTATATATATATATTAGAATATATATTACATATATATATATGTATTACATATATATATATGTATATATATATATATATATATATATATTAGAATAAACTGTAGAAATGTTTCTTTTCTAGAGATTATATATATATGTATCTCCTTTCTTTGTTTGCCTTTCAGGTCTTTTCTGTTGTGCAGGTTATAACATTCTTTTATTGCATAAAAACTCCAGGTCCAGGCCGGCTTCCCTGAAGAAATACTGTTCCCTACAGCTCTTGTGTTAGATGATTATCCTTCACCTGCTCATAGTCTTTAGGAAGCTTTTCATCTCAACCTGGGCATCCATAGTGATATGCTGGCTAGTACAGATGCCCTGATCTTTGGCCACCTGATCTTATCATTAGGTCTAGGAAACGCTTTGGAGATCCTCTTTGTTGCAGCCCTCAGTCTATCAGAAGCTCCTGACAGCTTTCTTTATTCAAGATGAGTCAGGCAACCTTGTTATTAAGATTTTCCTAGTTATAGGGGTGCCTGGGTGGCTCAGTCAGTTAAGCATCTGACTTCGGCTCAGGTCATGATCTCGCAGTTTGTGAGTTCGAGCCCCGCGTCGGGCTCTGTGCTGACAGCTCAAAGCCTGGAGCCTGCTTCGGATTCTGTGTCTCCCTCTGCCCCTCCCCTGCTCACGCTCTGACTCTCTCTGCCTTTCAATAATAAATAAATAAATGTTAAAAAAATTTTTGAAAAAAGATTTTCCTAGTTGTAGTCCCACAGATTTTGTTGCCAGGGCCAAACACCCTGTTTCTGTTCTGTCTGGGTAGAAAAAATTAACAGACTTTGATTACAAAGATACTTGGCATTTTTGGTTAGAAGAGAAAGAACTTTGGCTACTTGGGATTAAAAAAAGGGGTTTTAGCTATCCTTGATCTTTTATAAAGTTTTGCCTTTTCTTTACTAGAGCATTTTCAATTTCTGGTTTTTCTATAAAACTATACATCTAGGAAGCCCAAACACAGTGACTAGTATCTGGGCTGTACTATGAACTCAAGTTCATGGTTCTTAATAATATAAAGAATGGGAAGTATCTAGTGCTTTCCGAGGTATTCTCAGAGGGAGCTCATGGTACTCTTTGGCTGTTGTGGAGGAAACAGTGTGGTTCTCTACTACTGGGCCATGTCCATGCAATGAAGCCAGCTTGGTGGAATGTCCTGATGATGGAAATCACCTGTTAGGGAGTGGCCAAGGGAACTGGTAGTTTTGTTACTAGTTATCTATATGTCTATGGCTACTCAATTTCAAGTCTCATTACTGTGGAGTTGGAAGTGGAGGTGTAGGAGGGTCTGATTAAACCAAGCAATGTACCTTCATGGATTCCAGATGTCAGGGAAGTAGCCCAAGAGAGTTACCATCCACTTCCGGATTGCTGACGTGAGTTGCTTCAAATTGATCTGAGTGCTCCTGGCTCATAAAGCTGTAGGTGTGGAAGGAAGAAAGAAGAGCCTCTGATTTCAAGTAAATGGATGGAGATGATCTGGCTAAGTTAGCTTTCCTTCTTAGTCCAGGGAAGGGGAAGAAGTCACTTTTGCAAAACTTCTTAGTTGAAGATGAAGCTATTCTGGATTCTTCCTTAGAGGATCTACTATTCTCCTGGGGATAGGCTGCCCACAAGTTAAGTGAAAACATAGCATTCCTTGGACTTAATTTTTTCCCCAGTGCTGTCACAGTACTTCGTATACCTTTCAGTTAAAATTTCATATTGAACTGTAGTTGTTTACCTGGTTTTCCTTTCCAGTGGATAATGAAAGCAGTAACCACGTGTTATTTGTCTTTATATCCTCAGACCATGGATAGATTCTGGCGTATTACCTGCACAAAACAAATGTATGACAAATGAGTGAACAGTAGAAACCAGAGGAAAACCAGGTCTGCTACACTTCCTTGTAATCCTACTCTTTCCCTTTGGTGATAGTGACCTAGAGATTGAATCATTCCATGTTGGTATAGTATAGTTGGTAAGCACATGAATGCCATGTGCTTCATTTGAATCATGATTCGGATACTTTTTAGCTATGTGATTTTGAGTAAGACTTAAGTGTCTTCCTCTATAGAATTAGAATAATACTTATTTCTTTTTAAAAAATTTTAAAAATGTTTTTATTTATTTTTGATAGATAGACAGACACAGCATGAACTGGGGAGGGCCAAAGAGAGGGGGAGACACAGAATCTGCCGCAGGCTCCAGGCTCTGAGCTGTCAGCACAGAGCCTGACGTGAGGCATGAACTCGTGAACCACAAGATCATGACCTGGGCTGAAGTTGGATGCTCAACCTACTGACCCACCCAGGTGCCCCAGAATAATACTTATTTAATTTGGGATGTGAGGATTAAATAAATTAACATGAAGTACCTGGCAAATACAGGTTATATTATTATTATTATTATTATTATTATTATTATCATTATCATCATCATCATTATCATTATTATCATCACCACCCTCAAAGTGAGAATACGGCCAGTTTGCTGCTGCTGAATTTAGGTGAGAGAGACAACATCTGTAGCAGCAGGTAAGAGTGCCAGAATTACTGCCATGAACAACAGTAATAGATCAGTTAACCTGCAGTTATTGTGCATCCTCTGTGTGGTTTGATTTACCAGGTGGAAATATGTGGCTTCCTTGTTTTAATTTCCTTTAGAGAAATAAAATCTGATTACTTAGTCAAGGGGATCCCTTTTTGCTTCCAGGAGGCCAAGAGGGGTGTATGTGTGTGTGTGTGTGTGTGTGTGTGTGTGTGTGTGCGTGCGTGTGACTGATTTGAGCTATGTTTCACTATCCAGCAATTGTTTAGGCAGAGAGGGAATGTGTGAGTGCAGAGGCATGGAATGCCACCATCCTGACCAAGCCAGAGAATACTTTTAGATTCCCTGGGGCCTAGAAATAAATGGGGCCTAGAAATGCAAAGGAAAGCAGGCAGGGTGGACAAAAAGTTTTGGAAGTCTGGCATTGGAAGGGCAGACCTAAGAGACCTATGGAGGAATACTGGACAAGAGAAAACCTCTTAGCCTACTACCTTTCATACATAGCAACAGAATAGTGTAATATGCTAGAAAGTAGACGTACTGATTGCCCATAAAAACCAGTACAAAATAAGAAAATTCTAGAAAGACTAGACAATGTCTAGAGTCTATATTGCTCTGAAGGAATGTATTCATTTAGTATTTAGGTTTCTTTCAGTTAGCATCTTTTAATCTTAAGTCTCTCTATATTACCTTTTTTCTTACTTTGTTTGCCCCTATAACTCTGTTAAAATAAATTGGTGACCTGGAAGTGTACAAGTTCTGTTTTTCTCTCGCCATCAACAGTTCTAAACAATGAACAAATAAAAGAACGTTACATGCCCAAACATTGATTTGAAAGATATCTTGGAGATTTACAATACGTTAAACTAGGGAAAAACTTGGGAATAATCCACACAATACATGTTGCTCTCCATTATAATCAGTTTTTCAGGCTCTGTGTCGATACAACTTTTTCTCCTTTTTCACAATGGTTTACAACTTAAATAATTTAATACAACAGTTGTTATATTTTTATTGCAAGCTTATAAAACTGGAACCATAAGTCTTTTCTATGCAATATATTATCAAAAAGTGACACTGGAGAAGGGAAGCTGATGATTACCGAAACTGTAATTCAATCTTCAAGTTCTGAAGATGTCATAAAAACGTCTCCTTCTTTACTTGCATACGGCAGATACCATCAGGATGCCTCAAATGAACTCTCTCTGGGTATTCAATCTCTCCTCCAGCATTATTTCATATACAATCAGAACAAAAATGGGACTCCACAATGCAAATGCAACTGTGATTCAAGCCCAATAGTTCTTTTGTCAAAGAGGATTTCCTTTTATGAAGTTTCATTTTAGAATTAATTTTGATATCAATGCCTGTCAAGCTGTGGAAATTGAGCTGAACCAAGGGAGTCTATTACTATTTGAGCCGCATTGTAGAAAGTGGTAATTAGAAAAAAACGCAGAGAATTTGTACTGTGCTAAAGAAAATTAAGCTCGTCATGCTGCATGCTGTCATTCTGGTTAAAAGTATAGGTGTGGTAAACAGCAACATTCCATAAATGCCTATTTTTTCATATATTTAAAATTTACTACTTTCACCCTGCCGTATTAGTTGTCAGGAAATAATTTCTTAATTCTGACTGATTCTTCCTGTGGTCTGAAAGCTGTGTGAATTAAATAACAGATCCCTATAGTATTTACGATTAACAGTGTCCCCCATAACTAGCATGGAAGGAAATACATTCCTTTTAGAGAAAGAGGATGGTTAGTTATTTATACGTTCTTGCCAATGATTATCATTCAGTGGACTTGTCACGCCTGTGTTGACTTCAGTCTAAGACAAAGAAGCATCAAATTCCCCAAACCTCTTCTTCATATGTCCAACATGCGGTTAATCTACTGACAGTGTTGCGAATGGAATTTAAGAACTGCTATCTTTCTATTAAAAATGTCACTTTGCCTTCTGCAGCAAGACTCTACAAAATCTTTTTGAAAACCTCCCAGGATGAGAAT
Source organism: Panthera tigris (assembly GCF_018350195.1). Lineage (NCBI taxonomy): Eukaryota > Metazoa > Chordata > Mammalia > Carnivora > Felidae > Panthera > Panthera tigris. Next base: position 67,346,631 of record NC_056665.1, on the reverse strand, counting down.
AAACTAGCTTCTTGAGGGAGGCGGAGGAATGGAACTTTCATGGTATGGTTACAGAGGGATCAACACATCCAGTTGGAAAGTGAACATTTCCAATTATTCCCCCAGCCTGAGAGACTGCAGGTGGCGCCGTGACAGTTTCTGCATTTTGTCTCTCGGCCAAGGCAGGCCCGGCCAGGCCCATGAGGGGTGAAGGGTCATAGACGCCATGTGAGTGGGTTTCATTCTCATCACAGCAGAGGCTGCTAATCACATTACATTCAGGTGAGTTATGGTGATTATAGCAGGCTGAACGTGGAGAGATTAAACAATAGAAACAGCACAACCATGCTTGTGATGGCTGTGATGAAGGGTGGTGCTTTCATGGCCCTGTGGCAATAGGTTTGATTGGATTCTGGAAACCTTCAGTGAAGGACACCTTGCCCCTTCCAGATTAGCTTTTTCTAAACCATCTTGGTAGTAAGTGGAGGGACAGAGGCCATTTTAACAGTTTTTAGTAATGAAAAGGGTACAAAACTTTCTCCTCCAGCATGCTGAGGTCTCGTGAATCTATAGAGTAAAAACACATTGCAGGGTCACTGCTTTCCAGCAGGTCTCTACTTCTTACAGCTGTTAGCTGCTGCACCCTACATGAACTTTTAATCTTGTTTGGTCTCATTTTACCCTTCTACATTTGTAACCCCTGGAATAGATTTCATTTTCCCTTAGGGACATTTGGAAGGAGAAGAGCCTATTCCTGAGTGTTTTTAAATATAAGAAAATTTGCTTTCATGCTTTAAAATCAGAAAAAGACAGGGTCGCCTTCAGTGTCCAGCACTTGGTTTCGGCTCAGGTGATGATCTCATAGTTTGTGAGATTGAGCCCCGTGTCGGGCTGTGTGCTGCTGACAACGTGGAGCCTGCTTGGGATTCTTTATCCCTTTTTTCTCTTTCCCTTCCTGCTCGTGCTCTCTCTCTTTAATCATGAATAAACTTAAAAAAAATAACTAAAATCAGAGAAAGTCAGGCGCTGGGTATAGTGTGAAAGGAAGAATAACTCACTTGTATAGTTAGCCCCTACCATTTAGATAGTTTGCTTTTCACATTTTAGGGCAAGAAATGCTTACTAATAGTGTATCCATTGTCCATCAAGTTGAAATGCTATGCAACATGGGTTGTTCACCTGAACCAAGAGAGGCGGAGATATCTAGAAGTCAAGAAGTGCAAGGAGAAATTGAGCCACCACCAGCCATCCAAGTTTACCTTTGGGATACTGGTTTTTGAGAAACGCTCATTAACTGCACTCCTCAGAAATACAAATGAAGATATAGGGTATGTGTATGTATGTATAAGTACTTGTGTATATATACATATGGAGAGAGAAAGAAAGGGAAGGTGGGAGGGTGGGAGAGAGGGAAAGAAGGAGAGGGAAGCTTCAGGAATATTTATAAACTAAAGGTAGCACCCTAAATTTTACCAGGAGGTTGAAAAGTAGTCCTTGTTGACAAAATAAATGAAGTGGTACATATATTCTGTGCAAATAATGCTGTAAAGCAAATAGTCTCATATGCTCCAGCTAAGGTATCTGGATAGTTTTTAAAGGTGTTTTTTTTCTTCTTAAAATATGATGCAATGATCCAACACGGAGGAAATGAAGGTGGCAAAAATCTATGACAAAATCTGAATCATGAAGAAAAAGTTCAAAACTCGCTGGCATAGTTCAAGAGAAGCAACGCCAAGTGCTTTTTAAAATACGATGTTGTCAAGTCCAACCACCATGAAGTGGAAGGATTCCAAACTTGGGTGTAGGCGATTGATCTTGAATAGTTGTACCCCATCTATTCTGGATGGTTTGATGTTAGCTTCGTGAGTGAGTTTTGGGCTAAAAAGTGCCAGGGCATTAAGTTCCTGTTAATCTTTCAGCTGATATGAAAATATTTACATTGAAAATTTGCATAACTACTGAGGTAAATGGATAATTAAATGCATGCATCTTATTTGAGTCCTGAACCCCAAGAAGTAATGATGACAATAACCATAATAGTAACTGAAACTAACATTATTTACTATGTACAGGCATTGTGTTGGATGCATTCCGTGCGTTGTCTCATTTACTCCCCACAACATCCAGAGGCTGCCTTTTGTTATCCCCTCTATTTTACAGATGAGAAAATGGAGGCTTAGGGAAGTTAAATAACCAGGCTTTCTGAACTCGGTGAAAATTTGGGCTCTACTGAGTTTCAGAAACGTTCTGGGATAACAAATTGAATCATCCTGCTCTTCTGTGATTATTGGCTCTTAGCACTGCAGTTTTAGGAATCAATATAGTGCACGGGTTCTGTAAATGTGCCTCTTAATAAGTTAATAAAACAGAGATATTCTCATTGCCTCTCCATCAAAGTTTCAGGGAAAAAATGAGAATATTAAATGCAGTAGGATAGGGAAGATCTGCTCCATTTGCTCTGCAATGATAATCTTTTACAAAAGAGGATTTTTATTATTAATTCTTTGCCTTCTGGGGATATTATAATTTTCTAGAATATAGAACTGCCTTAAGCACAGTAATTTGCTGAGCTAGACTGAATCTCAAAATGTTTCAAATGAGCTGATAAACAAGTGCATAATTAGCCATTATTAGATCAAGTCTGTATGTTACTGATATCCAGATGAACAAACCAATGGATAGGCAAATTGTAGATATAGTTTAAAAAACTAAGAGCCTGTGTTATATTTTTGCATGCTTTGTAACTTGTCCTTTAAAGAATTAAAAACCACATTTCATTTGCCTTTTTAAAAAAAGAAATTTAGATTATTCTATCAAATAAATCCTTGGAGACTTAATCATTAAACACATACTTCCATGTATGAATAATGAAGGATTTGTGTGTTAAACGCAGCTCATGCTTTAAAAATGAATAGATGGTGGGATTTTTTTTTTCAATTAAAACTTGCCTCAAATCTATTGGTTGCATGGGTAATGCTCTTTCATACCCCTTTTGAGTTCTGGTTCAAGTCCAGAGTACAAAATACATTTGGCCCTGATTATGAAAATAAAAGGTTTTGCATGCTCAAATCAGAAAAGGAAAATACAGTCAGCTTTTATGCTTAAACACACACACCTTTTTCAATTGGTTAACATCCAGTCCAAAATGTATCCATGTTACAGTTAAACCCTCTTTCCCCTCATTTTTCATTTTTCAGGAACTTGACACTGGATCATAAAATGTTGCTCTGGGCTGGAATTCGTCATGCAGGTTTACAGCCTAGGAGTAAGGTTTTTATTTTTAATATTAAAATCAGCTCAACAGTTTTGAGGATCAAATAAAGAAAAGAGACATCTGCAGAACGAAAACAAATTCTAAGCTGGCTTAATTTAAACAAAACGGTAGTTTGTGCTATGAACTTAGGGGCCACAAAGCAAAACAGGTAAATGTGTTAGGTCATCTTTGAATAGAAAGTACTGCAGCAGCAATTTTCCTGAGGATTTCTAAAATTAGAAAGTTGATATTTTGCCTTTAATGGTTTATGTGTGTGTTGGGAGGGCAGACCAGATAATTTCTTGAGGCTTTCTGAAGATCAATGATTCTGTGATTTATATCTACCCGTATTTCAGATGACAACAATAAAGTGTGAACTGCCAATCTGCAACTGTGCAATGGGTACAAGGCCATATGTGAACGAGCCTAGTTGGAAAATGAATTTGTCACTAGACAAAAACAAGTATTTTGACCTTTGACGATTTTAACAGCTTCCAAAATTTTATGCCATTCTTATGCTTCCCATTATCACCAGTCCTCCATTTGATGCCAACTAATAGCCTTAGGTAAAATTTTATTGTCGTTGGGTTCAAGTTCTGCTTTTATTACAATGATTATATATATCCACGGTCTGAATTTTTTTTTTGTTGTTTGTTTCAGCCTTAATTTATTACAGATCTTGGGTCCTGTTAATGTTCTTATATTTACATATCTTCAACTAGTCCTTTCATTTGGTAAATTGGCATGGATTCTCTTTGCATATTTACATGGTTCCTGAAATAGACCATTTATATCCTCAGAGTTAAAGCCGTAAGGCCATCTGGGCTACAAATCTAAGGAGTGCCAGTTTTTCTTTCCATAGGTGTGTCCCCAGTACCCAAGTCACAATGAGAAAATAAGACCTTTGGTTCATAAGATATCAGCATAATTGCTTTGATGTTTTCCAAAGGCATTAGAGAAGCATTCAACTTTTTTAGAATGTTCCGATTTTGTCAGGGACATTTTGCCATTGTGTATTTGATAGGAAATCTGATCTTTACACTTTATAACCTTTCTGTACTAAACTCATAAAAATGACATGAGTATTCTCCAAAGTCCAAGATGCCTCATTAGGATTTTATTAATGAGCCTTTTAAAGATACTCTCTCCCTAAATGGGAAATTATATTTGGTTCAGAATAAATGAAGCTACACACTTACAAGATCTGAGTTGATTTAAGGCTCTGAAGCAAAGAAACTTAAGCAGATTTCAAATTTGGAGCAATATACTGTCATAGTCCCAGAATAAGAATAGTATATCTAATTTGATTATACTATCACAACATGTAATGCTACACATATTTTCAGAGTTAAGTAAATATTATTACAGAAATCTGGGTCATTACTGGGCTGCAGTGTAATGCATAAATAAAATAAGGTAGGGAAAAAGTTTCACTAAATTTTATCTCAATTCCTTGCTTTCCCTGAATATTTCATCGCTGGCATTATTGTATTAAAGCAAACCACAGTTTTGCTGTTGATGAGAGACACACAAAACAGCTTGTCTGGCATTTGATTCCTCTACAAATTTTAAGGTCAAAAGTTATTTCTCACAAATGTATGCCTTCAGTTGATATTGAATATTTGAGCTAGGCTTTTGCTCTGAAAGGATTCTGAATGACCCCTTTAATGGACAATGTTTGTATTGTTACATTAAAACCCAGGAAACGAACTGAAGATACAACTGCTGTTGCTATAAACAAAGGAGGAAGAAAGACGCCCAATCATCTTAAATAAGTTGTTTCCTTACAGATGTGAACAGAAAAACATTGCAAAATAACTACAAAATCATACCTGTCATTTGTTTCTGACTTGTATGAGGAAGTAAGTAAAAATTACCTTGGGGCAAAAGAAAATGTGAACTTAAATCCTTTATTTTAACTTTTTTTAAAATGTTTATTTATTTATTTTAGAGACAGTGAGAGAGATCGAGAGAGAGAGAGAGAGAGAGAGAGAGAGAGAGAACGTGAGCAGGGTAGGAACAGAGAGTCAGCACAAAGCCCAATGCCGCGCTTGAACTCATGAGTTGTGAGATCATGAATGAGCTGAAACCAAGAGTCCAACGTTTAACCTACTGAGTCACCTAGGTGCCCCATATTTTTCACTTTTTATTTATTTTTCTGGTTTTATTGAGAAATAGTTGCCATACATGTCTGTATAAATTTAAGATATATAACATGATGGTTTGAGTTACATATGCTGTGAAATGATTATCACGAGTTCAGCTACCATCTATCGTCTCATATACATACAATATAAAGAAAAGAAAGAAGAAAAAAATGTTCTTGTGATGAGAACTCTTAGGATTTACACTCATAACAATTTTCCTCCATATCTTACAACAGCATCAACTACTGTCATCATGCTTTACATTACATCCCCAGTACTTCTTTATCTTATACCTGGAAGTTTATACCTTTTGACCATCTTCCTCCAATTCCCTCTCCTCCTAGTCCCCTGCTTTTGGTAACCACAGATCTGGTTTCTTTTTCTATGAGTTTGTTTGTTTTTGTTTTGTTTTATTTTTAGTTTCCACATGTAAATGAGATCATACAGTGTTTTTCTTTCTCTGACTTATTTCACTTAGTATAATGCCTTCAAGTTCCATCCATGTTGTCAAAAATGGTAGATTTCCTTATTTTTTATGGCTAACTAATATTCCATTGTGTATATATATATATATATATATATATATGTATATATATACACATATATAGAGATATATACATATATATGAATAAAGAAGTGATATATATATCACAACTTAAAGAAGTTTATATATAAGTGTGGTATATATATATATATATCCATATATATATATATATATATCACAGTTATATATAAGTATATATATATGACAACTTCTTTATTCATCCACTGATGGTCACTTAGGTTGTATCCGTGTCTAGATTCTTATAAATAACGCTGCTATGTATGTGAGGGGTACAGACACATTTCTGAGTTAGTGTTTTTGTTTCCTTCAGACGTATTTCCAGAAGTGGAATTGCTGTATCATATGGTAGTTCTATTTTGAATTTTTTGAGGACCCCTCTTACTGTTTTCCATAGTGGCGGCACCAATTTACAATCTCACCCACAGTGCACAGGGTAAACCTAAGTTCTGATGAACAAATTTAACAGTAGATAATTCTTCTGTTTTTGGGTTTCTGCCATCAAAACACAATCGATAATTAAGAATCAGAGGCCATGAATCACCAAGAAACATCAACAGACAGCTTCCAGGGAAACAGAAGCTGCAGACATAGCTATAGACATCCTGGACTAGAAACAGTGGAATGTGTGCAAGATGTTTGCACCAGCAAATAAGAGCTATTAAAGGGGGAGTGTGATTTTTGTTTTAATTGTTTGAAACCAGCAGTGAGGATAATTATTGCTTGAAATGAAGCTTTGATACCATTCTACTATATTAGTTCTATTAAAAATATTTGTATGACAGCCCCTCAAAAAGTTAAACATACAAGTGCCATTGATCTAACAATTCCACTTCAGGGTATGTGCCCTAAATAATGGAAAGGGGGGACTCGAACAGATATTTGGACACCAATGTTTGCAGCAGCATTATTCACAACAGCCAAAATGTGGAAACAATTCAGATGTTCATTAGCAGATTATTGGATAAACAGAATACATATGACGACAGTGGTATATACACACGATGGAATATTATTTAGCCTTAAAAAGGAATGAAAAATTCTTACACATGGTGTAATACAGATAAACCTTGAAGATATTATGCTAAGTGAAATAAGCCATACACAAAAGGACAAATACTGTATTATTTCACATATCTGAGATACCTAGAGAAGTCAAATTCATAGGGACATAAAGTGACACAGTGGTTACCAGGGGCTGGAGGAAGGGAAGAATGGGGAATTATTGTTTATCGGGATCGGAGTTTTTGAGATGGTGAAAAGTTCTGGAGATGGATAGTGGTGGTGGTCGCACAACAACGTGAATGGAGTTAATGCCACTGAACTGTGCACTTAAAAATTGTTAAAATGGTAAATGTTATATTTTACCAAAAAAAAAATATTCACATGGAGTGACACAAATTATGTCGTATTTAAGCATCTTAAACAGTGTGGTAGACCCCTGATATTTACAATAGATTTGGAGACTTTTGTGAATCTCTAATTTTATATGTATGGAATGTTCTGGTTTTCTTTCCAGTTACTTTTCCATTGATAGTTCTTTCTGGTACATCTCCTAACGCCAAGGAAAGAAATTCAACTTTTACTCATTTTTCTTCCCCATGTCTGCAATTTTGCATTGCTGAGACATGAATCTTCTCCCTGAAATGGTTTTCTTTTGCTTTGCTTAGAAGGTTCTGGGAATTCTTTCATGTTATACCTCTGATCTACTATCAAATTCAGTATTCTGCCACTTAAGCTATTGAAAACCTCTGTTTTTTTTTTTTGTTTTTTGGCTAAGAAACATTATTTTTCCAAATTATTTTGTTTCTTGTTTATTTCTGTCAACAGCCCCTAGTAGTTAGCCTTCTTTTTTGAGTCATTTTCCCCCCATAAATCTTCATGACAATTACTGTTGAAAGCAAGTAAAAAAGCAAAGCTGAATAGTAGTGAGGGTGCTAGATGGTAAGATATAAATACTAGGCAGCCATGTAGGTTCATTCACTGGTTTAGTGATGCTTCTTATAGGTACCTGTGATTCCACTTCTTGCTTCAGAAAAACTACAGGGGTGCCTGGGTGGCTCAGTTAGTTAAGCAGCTGACTTTGCTCAGGTCATGATCTCAGTTTGTGAGTTTGAGCCCCGCGTCGGGCTCTGTGCTGACAGCCCGGGAGTCTGGCGCCTGCTTCGGATTCTGTGTCTCCCTCGCTCTCTGCCCCTCCCCCACTCGCGCTTTGCCTCTGTCTCTCTCTTTCAAAAATAAATAAACATTAAAGAATAACTAAATAAAAAGAAAAAATACAAATCACTACTTAAATGGGTTCATATTTGCAAAGTCATAAAAACAGTCTCTGACATGTAGCAAACATGATGTAATTTTTAAATTGAGAAATACACACTACGGGCCTTTGGCGCGTCAAAATCGATACATAAAAATCAGAAAAATTAGAGCTGAAAATGCCAATGCTGAGTCTTTTGCTGGACAGGAAAGGGGGAACACCTCACAGTGTTGTGAGGGTTTAGGGCTCTTTCCCGAAGTTCCTGGAGCACTGCACCTAAAGTTCTTGTGTCATCCTGCAGTATACAGAAATTTCATTGCATGTTGATACTCCCCAGCATTCATTTAGCGCCCTTAGTTAGTGCCTGTCTAGAGTAGACACTCAGTAAGTACCAGTTGAATGAATAAGCCTAGAAATGAATAAATTGCCAAGAGAGACAGGGCTGATCTTCCTTCCCTTTACTCAGGTCTAAGCCGCAGGTGCTGACCTCTTTGTTCTTCTCCACCGGCACCAAGAAACCGTATTGTTTCTTCTAGGTCATGAGGCCAATTTCATAGAATGAATTTTCTCCAATTAGACAAGCCACAAAATATAAACTGATTTGAACTGGAGACTTAGGAGAAAAGACTACTAAACGTTAAAATGATTAAAGAAATAAGTTTATCAGGAAAGGTAAGGTATGTCTTATAGAACGAAGGCTTCCATGGGAATGGAAAAGGAATACACTGTTTTGCCCACCTTTCATGCATGGAGGGATAGATTAAAAAAATCATTCTTAGGGAAGTGAGTTAAACTGTAGAGATGAAAACATTGTACTTCATTAATTTAATTTAAAAATGTTAAGAGAGTGAAGTAAGACATTATTTCCCCATTAATGAATGTTTCCATTTTAAGCTTGGGGAAATGGCAGGTTGGTCTTGCCACACGGTAAGTGATTCTTATAGTTATAGCCATTAGAAATTCCCCCATCATTTCTGAGTGGGTAATTATTACTTGAAATAGCTCTTTCAGAGTGATTATTATAAAATGTACCTATCTTCTGTTGATCTACTGCTTTATTTATCTCATGTTAAAAGATCTTTAGAAACCTTTCTATCATTAATGGACAAATTCCATTTTACAGATACATCCATTAGTTGCCAAGAATAATTCTGATCTGATTAAAGGATAACCATTTAAGGCCAGTAATTCACATATTAAATGCTCAGGGTGGTACATTGTTAAAAAGACCTTACATGTCCAGACCCATTATCCTTTCTCTCTTGGTAGGAGACAATAAATGAGAACCTCAAATAGTGGATGGATCTTCTTTCATCTAGACTAGAGAAAAAGAGGGCTACAAAAATAAGTATACAGTTTGAGGAGTCCTTCCAGAAGAATGTTCAAGGGCTGGTTATGAAATAACAAAACACCACAAATCTCTTTGAGATGGTGGGAAGCTCATCAACAAGGAAAATATTCTTGGATGATAATGATCTCAAATGAGTATTTAAGGAAACAAACATGACAAAATATTTCCAATATCTATGAGGTGTTTCTCAGAAGGATAAAAGTTAGTTTATTATTCTCATAAGAGCTGTTTTCCATGTGATTAAGATCATAAACAGAATTTATCTGTTTTCATGAGGGGCAATGAAGACTGGAGAGGCAGAAACAGAAATATGCCGATTTTTAACAAAAGTTACGGGTACATTGTAAACTCCTAGAAGGCAGGCTCCTATCCTTGTTAATCAATAAAAAGTTGCTGAATGAATACCTCAAATTAGTACGTATCTGTTTCCTAACCTCAGTAGAAAATCCACAACTTACAAATATGTTAAGTTCCAGAAGAATTTTGAGGCAGATTGTTTGCAACTTAAAATACATTTCCCCACAGAAGAAACTATCATGGATGGTAGGGGAGTGGGCAGGCCAGCCCTTGAAAGTCACTTAATCTACAACGTAGCAGAGATACTATACATTTGAGATGAACTAGTAGCAGGAAAAAAAAATATTGCAGCAATAAAACCAAAGAGAGAAATAATAAAGTTGAATAAAAACTTAAAATTTTCTTGTCTGTTAGTGCTTGAAGAGAAGCAGATTTAAGTATGAAGAGATATATGGAGATTGTCACAGAGAGGCTTAGAAGCTCAAGGAATTTAGAAGCTGATAGCTTTTTAAAAATTATGTAGAATCCCCCTTCAAAACAGAATTCTACTTATCCATGATAAGAGTCTTTGAATAATTATTTTAACTCTTATCAGCCAAGATTAAAGTGCTTTTTAAAATTCAAAAATGGAATGGTAAAAAGGGGAAAAGAGAGAAACAAGTGAAGAAAAATCAGGTAAACCAAACAACAGCCAAGATGAAAATACTATAATCCATATCAATCTAGGCCCTCCCCTGCTCCAGGCTCTAAGAGTATAAAAATTGATAGGACATAATGTCTGCCCTCAAGAAACTGCGAGCGTAGTCAGGTGAGTCAAACTCATAAACAAGTAAAGTGATAAGGAGCATGACAAAGGTAACTGGGCATAATGGGGCCAGAGAGAGGCTGGTGGCCAGAGCCTCCTGAGGGGGTTGGTGAAGGCTTGTGGTGAATCTTGAAGAAGGAACAGGTGCTTCGCAGGCAGATGGGGAGAGAGGGAGAGAGAGCCAGAGAGAGAGAGAGAACCATCCAGGCTTGGGGAACAGTGTGAGCACATCAACGTGTGCAGAGTACAGAAGCTGACTGGGAGAGAAGAAATGCACTGGGAGATGGGAATGGAGTGGCAAGCCAGGGCCCGGCTGGAGGGAGGAAGGGCTTCCGTGGTCCCCTTGTGGAGCGGACTGACTCATCGTGCAGATGACTGGAAATGTGAGGGTTTTAAACAGGGAAATAACACGATCAAACAGGCATTTTCGAAAGATCACTCTGGCAGCATGATGGAGGATGGATCGGAGGTGTGAAATACTGGTGGCAGAGAAACTGGTTAGAAAGCTGCAAGAGAATGAAAGCTGGGAGTAAATAGCAGGCTAATTATAGAGGCAGCCAGGAGAGCCATTTGGTCTGTTCTCATCTTCATGAAGGGCCTCAGATTTAGACTCCTGATGTTGTCTCCTAATGAGGCTATCCACACTGTCACTGAGATTCATTGTCAGGACTGAACTTTTAAAATATGCTACAAATTCTTTAACCTCATTTTAATGCATCTTTAATGTTTAGTGTACTGGGAGCCTCAAAAAATGGAAGGGATCTGAGTCCTCCCCAATCTCAGAGAAGCCTGTTAACTGTCTCTGTGTAATTTGTGCATAATCTTCTTGAAGACTAAGAAAGGGAGGCATAGGGAAGAGATAAGAGGTAGAGGGTTTCCATAACTGGCACAGATTAGCTTTGTTGCAGTGAAGGGAAGAAAATGTGCATCTCTTTACTCATGGGTTTTTGATGTTTGCAAATGGGTGTGTTCACAGCTTGGGAGCACCTGAACGGTTGTTACGTAATTCTTTCTTTACCTACTTCTACTACAGATGAAGGCCTTGGATTGGAAATATTTTAGGAAAGGGTATTATGTATCTCTAAATGACTCTCAGTTTTCCTGACATAGAAGATGGACTTTGACAAATGACCTAGAGTTAATAATTTTAAACCAAATTATTGGAAGCGACTTATTTCTTTAGGTTTATGTTTCTGGTGTTATGCTTTTTAATGCCTGATAAAAAGCATTATAATCTGCAAAAAAAAAAAAAGCATTTTGTCATTGTTGACTACAGAGGATGAAATTTACTTTTACTTTTTGCTTTCTAAACATATCTAATTAGCTAGTGGTGAAAGGAGGACCAGACATGAGGCAACGTTAGTTGGGGGCTGTTTGTTTCCGGGTAATTGCAGCATAGTCACCTGATGAATAAAGGTAAATAGTAATACAGTGTGTTTGAAGAGTTGAATTTTGAGGGTTTTTTTAAAAAAACATTTATTCACTAAATGCAATTATTAGCACTTTGCTAAGTGATTAAAATACAGTTAAACTTAACACTATTATCTATCCTTCACAAAAGGTCTATAAATCTAGTATATACAAAAATAAAAATACACCTTCAGAACAAAGTGACATGGTTTTAAGGCCAACATTGAGTGAAATAAAATGTCACAATTTAGTCTTGTATAAATTCAGACTCTAAATAAATCTAATTTATGCCTTCTGAGCTCAGTTGTCCTTGACACATAGAAAACTACAAAAACATATCTCTGCAGAAAGAAAACACTTTTTCCTTGTAGTGATGACTAGATCTTTATCCATATTGGAGAAAGTGATAAAAATGATAGAAGTATTACAGTATTAAGATGAAGAAAGAGGGTCTTCATATTTTTAAAGTTAGCTGTTTCACAACAAGCCAAGGACACAGAAGGGCTCTTTCTCTTTTGGAACATTTGACTTCACATTTATCAAAGCTCTGAGCCTCAGATAAAGATCACTTCTTTCTTCTTCCTCTGCTTCTGCATTGGACATGCCCTACCTAGATGGCTTGGACGCTAAGGGGACCAAGCCAAAGAAGATGCTGGCTGTATGCTAATTAGTGTTCTGAGGCTTGAGACAGTCTGGGGATCTTTGAGAGGCTTTGCTTTGCTTCTTTCTTGTTGCTGGATCAAGATGAGCATCGTTCTGACAGTTGGTATTGAAACATTATATCATGCAGATATGAAGTTGTACATAAATATTTATTAACTGAAAATGCATAAATAACTTCAAGACCTTTCAGTATTTGAATTGGGATTGTTCAGTAGTAATTATTGGTACGTTTTAAAAAGTTAAAAGTATTTCCCTCATTGGGTGTTCATTTCTTCACCTAGGATTCCTACATGAAGATGCCCCGGGAACAGTCATATATGAAGCAAAGAACTTTATGAAGCAAATTATGATCCTCTTTCATGTTTAAATATGTTCTCTTCATTGAAGTATTGATTTCACCAGACATTTTTGGGGGGTGGTGGTGAGGAAATTGTTACTGTCAGGTATACTGCCTTAATTAGCTTTTGGCTTTTTTTCTTTTTTGTAAGTCATGCTTCCCTTGACAGGAACAGTGGAGTGATGTATCCCCCACCTCAATAATGTGTGACCCAAATTTTGCGGCATAAATTTTCAACCAGTAGTGGTTTTCTTTCTGCTTTTTTTTTTTTTTTTAACTGGCGTCAACATTACTTCTTCTTCAGCTTAGAGAAAAAACAGGAAGGTTTTGTCTGCAGAAGAATTCACATGGAATCTCCCAATGTATTTCTTTACTTTTGTAACAAACTCAAAAAATCAGAGCTTCTAAGATGTTGCAATGAAGCAAGCAGTCTCATGGTTATAGCTGTGGGCATGTTCCAATACTCACTTCTATCAGGGATCTTCCTAACTTCCCTTCTCCCATGTGATAGTGATTAACTGGAAACTGACAAGAGGAACTTGGGTTTTTATGACGACTAGTCTACACGTTCATATTAAACATTTATCCATCATGCTGGGAAAGGCTGATTTACCTTTGGGTATTTAACTCACAGAGTATTCTAAATGTCAGGTTTCTCATAACACAAAAATATAGAGGCTATCAGGTGCCCAAAGTAGTTCCATGTTTTAAGATTTCTTCTCATGAGTAGCATCCACTGGCCTCAATCCATCTGTACATCAAAAAAAAAAAAATCTAATTCTAAGTATGGATTCTAGATTCTAAAGCCTAAGAATAATGAATAAAATCTGAACTATGGAAAACTGAACAACTTCCTAAATGTTACTATTTGCTGGAGACATTTGCATTCAGATCTTCCCTCAAATTAGATCTCTGGCATTCCTTCCTTGCTTTCTAGCATTGCTCCAATGTTATATCTGTTCATGGCTGGGAGGGAGCCAATTTCAAGGATTTATTGCACAAAGAGCTATTTACTGAGACATATGCAATGCTTTCACTATGAAATAAACAGGAGTAGCATGCCTTTAATATAGGTTTTGACAAGAAGAAACAAAACTTATCTGTCTTAAGCACTCTCACACTGTGGGATGCAGGGGAAATACTTTGCTATTTATTACAGTGTAGTGCCTTGCATGGTTTTGGGAATATAGAATTTCACAACTTAGTCTCACATTTTACCTTACACATGACCTTATATTGTTTCCTAAAAGGTGAAAAGCTATCACCTTATGTGTTTTTAAAATGAGGAGGCCTTTTCATACTGATGGACAAGTCTCCTGTATTCTGCCATGATGGTGTCATTCTCTCTGCCTGCAAGGTTGGAATCAGTCATATGGATTCTTTCCTACACTTTGCAAAATTCGGGCAACTGTCCTCATTCACTATTTCCCTCAAATGTAGATCCTGCTTTGAGTCCTCTCCTCATCTTACCCCTTCTAGGGCAGTCATTCAAACTTTAGTGTGCATATAAGAAATAAAGGAAACTCACAACAATCAGATTCTTTTTTTTTTTTTAACAGATTCTTGATCCCAATATCAGGTGATTCAGTGGTCTTAGGAAAAGCACAGGAAACTGAAATTTAGTAACTCACTTAAATATAATCCCTTGTCCAGATTAAAAAAAATTTTTTTTTCAACGTTTATTTATTTTTGTGACAGAGAGAGACAGAGCATGAATGGGGGAGGGGCAGAGAGAGAGGGAGACACAGAATCGGAAACAGGCCCCAGGCTCTGAGCCATCAGCCCAGAGCCTGACGCGGGGCTCGAACTCACGGACCGCGAGATCGTGACCTGGCTGAAGTCGGACGCCCAACCGACTGCGCCACCCAGGCGCCCCCCTTGTCCAGATTTTAAAAAATTCTATAGTCTTCTTATCTCTGCTGGGTCTTATAAACTATCTCCAAACAAAGAATCCTAAAGATTATATCATGTGCATTCATTCATTCATTCATTCAGGCCTTCAACTATTTATTGAGTACCCATGTTTTCTAGACATTGGGTTTATAGTAGTGACAAAAGCAAACATCATTGACTCCATGGAATTCACGATCTGTGTTTACCCAGGTTTAAGAAGGTGCCTGTATTACTTATCAGATTTGATCCAAACTTTCTTAGTTTGATGTTGAAGATCTTCATTGACCCTGTCTCTTAACTATCATTCAACAAAGATTCTCCCCTGTAGGCAAGTCATTGTCTCTTACTGTTCCTTAGCTTTTCTTGTCTCCATACCAACTCAATCTACATCTGGTCATTCGTCCTAACATTCCTCCTCAGAAATACTGTCCAGTGTTGTAGACAGGGCAAAGAAATGGGAAAGTAAGTTTCATCCATCCATTAAGCACATTTATTGAGACTCAAGCATTGTTGTAGATATGGGAGAATTCAGTGGTGGACAAGACAGAAAATAAACATATAAACAAAAAAAATATCAGATAAATGCTATGCAGCGTGTGGTGTCTTAGTGTACTTTATATTGGCTACTTTATATTGGGTCTTAGTGGCTACTTTATATTGGGTATATGAAGCTGGAAGCTAAATGTCAAAGATAGTGGCCATGCAAAGTTTGGGGGGGCATTATTGGCAGAAGGAAAAAGCTAGTGAAGACTCTCAGTGAAAATGTATGAAAGAAGAATATAAGGAAGGCCAGTGTGGCTGTTGCATAGTGGGAGATGATAACATGGTAAAGGCTGGGGTCAAACAGGTCCATATGAGCCAGATGACATAGGGGCAGAAATATGGATTTTATTCTAGGTAGAATGAAATATCATTGGAGGATTTTAAGCAGGGTTGTGATGTGATCTGATTTATGCTTTAATGTAGCTGTCTTCAGATGTTGTGTGGAAACTGGATTGTAGAGAGACCAATAAGAGACCAGCTAGGAAGTACGGTAGTAACCCAACTCAATGATAATAGTTGTTCAGATAGGTAGTAATTCAAATGGACAGATTGGGCATATATTATGGAAGTAGTGTCAAGGGGATTGGTGGTGGATTGAATGTGGGTGGTGCAAGAGAAGATTCAAAGATAATTCCTAAGTTTTTTACTTGAGTAACTTGCTGGGTGGTCATATTCTTTATTGATCTAGAGAAGGTTTGGCTAAGGGAGGTGGCAATCCAGTGTCCAAATGGTGGGTGACATGGCTGAAAAGATAGGCTGCCATTGTCAGACTGCAAAAGATTTATAATAAGAGATGAAGAAACTCAAACTTCTTCTGAATTGTGACTTAGGAGACATACATTGATGTGTAGGATAAGTTGGAAGGGGTAGAAATTGCATACCTGCAGTAGGATTTTGGGAGTAAGAATGGTGCTGGATATGAGACAAAGAGAGTCAAAAGTCACAAGAATAATTATACAAGAGCCAAAAAAGATTTAGATAAGAGGTCATACAAAATATAAACAGAAAACATGTTTACTTGAAGATATAAACAGAGGAAGAGTGCAGTACGTTTAGTCATAGATAGCTTCTTGATTGGTAGTTTTGAGAAGAGGAAATGAAGAGAATAGAAAGGAGAGAGCACAGCCAGCTCCTGGGAGAAGGGCTAAGTCTGCTTCAGAGGGAGGAATTCCTCAGTCATGGTTACGTCCCACAAACACACTGATGTGGGAAAGAACCTGGGCTGAAGGAAGAGAGTAGACCCTTAATCTACATATGGTCATTCCTTCACTGGTGGCAAGAGAATTAGAGAGAGAGAGAGAGAGAGAGAGAGAGAGAGAGAGAGTGTGTGTGTGTGTGTGTGTGTGTGTGTGTGTGTGAATAGTAACCCCATCTACATATTAATTACCACATATCTTTTTAGTATAAAAAATTTGGGCAATATTGGGATCTTCTAACAGGTTATCTGATAAAACTTACATATTGTAGCATTTCCAGAGCTTGAAATATTGGTTCATAAAATGGGAAACTTTTCCTCACCTTTATGAGTTCTATTGCCAATGAACAGTATCTCCAAGGCAGGATGTTTATAAGGAAGATCTTTGTCACGTCAAGGGAGAAAAGCTATTGCTCTTTATGAGAAAATGTTTCTAGTTTACAATTAATTTTATTTTTCTGACTGAGTTTTCTTTCTCCAATATAACAGGCTAGATCAGTAAGAACTCTGCATCTATAAGTTAGGAAATCTAACAGGGAAAATCATCAAAGAGAAAGCAGATGATGAAGAAAATCAATATGCTTACCTTCTTGGTATTCCCTTATCCTTCATTTTCCACTTTCCACTCTTGTCTTCACCAAAACCTCACCACTGAAGCTAAATGAATCACTGGAATGAATTTTTTTCTAAAGAAACAAATTTTGGCTCATTTGTGTCAATTGCAAAAGCAGCTGCTTCTTTCCTATATGAGCCATTTTCTGAATAAGTGATTTTTTTTGGTTGGCAAGCTGAGGGATTTTGCCTTAGTCAATAGTTGGCATTATCATCAAATAGGAGCCAAATTAGTCACTGCAAATGAATTAATATCTTCCAGAACCAGAGTTATTTATGCCCTGAGTGATAAACTTGGGAACTGTTAATCAGCGCACTGACAGAATTTGTAAATGAGATCAATGCATCACTGTTGGGGATCTTCCAGGAATGATGGAGGACAGGATGGCTGCCAGAGGACTGGATTCATTTGTTTGCTTGCTCCATTCTTCCTCTCCTTATTTTCTCTCTTCCCTTCCTTCTTCCCTTCTTCACCTTCCCTTTTCCTCTCTTTCCTTCTTCTCCTTCTCCCTTCCCTCCTTACTTCTTCCCTCCCTCCCTCCATTCTTTTCTTCCTTCTTTTCCCTGTATTGATGATCTATTCTGTGCTAAGTGTCAGGGATATCCTTAAGGAGATCATGTCCTCCACCTTCAAGAATCTAGTGGGGATGTGGCATCTGGGTGGCTCAGTCAGTTGTGCATCTGACTCTTCATCTCGGCTCAGGTCATGATCTCACTGTTTGTAGGAATTGAGTCCCATGTTGGGCTCTGCGCTGACCATGCGGAGCCCACTTGAGATTCTCTCTCTTCCTCTTTCTCTGCCCCTTCCCTCACTCATGCACGTGCTCTCTCTCTCTCTCAAAATAAATAATTAAACTTAAAAAAAATCTAGTGGGGCATCTGGGTGGCTCAGTCAGTTGAGTGGCTGACTTCAGCTCAGGTCATGATCTCACAGTTCATGGGTTCGAGCCCTGCGTCAGGCTCTGTGCCGACAGCTCAGAGCCTGGAGCCTGCTTCTGATTCTGTGTCTCCCTCTCTCTGCCTCTCCCCCATTCACATTCCATCTCTCAAAAATAAGTAAAACATTAAAAAAAAATTTAAAAAATCTTGTGAGGAAAAGAACTACATGAAGACATCAGACACCATTAGAGTATAATGCATTAAACACAAGTATAAAGGTCTATAAAAATGTTTTATCATACAGATAAGGAAGATCCTACCTTACCCTAGAGGTGTTAGAAAGGGCCTCACTGAGAAAAATCAACATGAATTTTCCAGGTGGAAAAAGCAGTATTTTAGGCAGAAAATAAAGATATGTGTAAATCCATGGATTTGGGGGAAAACATGATCATCACTACCAGAGCAATCACAATAACAACTAACATTTACTGCATACTTACCCTGGGTCAGATATCATGTTATGAACTTTTCATAAATTAATGCTTTGAATTCTTACAAACCACACTATAAAATAGGGTATTATTCCTATTTTCCTGATAAGAATATGAGGTCCCAAATGGTAAAGAAATGTGTCCCAAAGAGGAACTGATATGTTTTTGGAGTTGTAACCACTTCAGTGTATCGGTGTGTGTGTGTGTGTGTGTGTGTGTGTGTGTGTATGTGTGTGTGAGAGACCGCGGGTAGTAGAAAAAGCCAAGAGATGAGACTGTAAAAATCATCAGGAGCGTGTGTTAATAAACACTAAGATGCACTATGGGAAAGGGTTCAGGTTCATTCTTAAGCAGGACAAATTTGTCCATCTATCCCTCTGTCTGTTCATCTACTCATTTATTAAATATGGAATTTTAAGCAGTATACAGAGAATGAGTAAAAATGAAAGTGGAAGAAGAGAAAAGATGAGGGAAAGGACGTAATGAAAATAGGAATAGGCGTCACTGAATCTTGGCAAACACCTTTGTGTGTTTGCTACATCTTTGTGTGGAAGTTAAAGAACCAATTGAGGAAAGAATGCCACCCTAGCTCCAGCGAGCTGAAGCAGCACCCACTGCAAAGGCCAGAATTTTTCAAAATGATGATTTTTGAAGTCATTTATTCTGATTGACATATGGGTGAAAGATGTCCTGATATCCTCATTCTTATAGCATTGTCATAAGATTTTCACTTGAAAATAATTTTTAAAGGAGGTATAACCAAATGCTTCCTTCATCAAAACACAGTCTTACTAAAGCGCTTGTGGAATGTCTGTCTTTAATAATTCTATTGCCCAAATATTTGCTAAGATGACTTATTCATGACATTTATGTCAATCCAAATACATAAGTTAACTTGTTGTTTGGCTTGTTATTTTTAAACCAAGTAAAAGATGTATACATCTAACAAATACACTAACTTTGGTTTTAGAATGGTTGACATGTCGCTCTTCCTTTTGACAGTGATTAGTCAGCAGGAGGAATTGCCTGTTTGGGCTATTCTGAGCTTGCAAGACCCAACTGGCATCAGCCAAATAGTCTCTATGATGAGCGGGCTTTAGTTGAGTATATCCAGACCTGCTTCTAAGATTATTTAGAGGCAAGTTCAAAAGAAGAAGGGACAGAACACAAATGATGAAAAAATTAACTGCTGTGTTAAAAGATCATCCTGGCCCAAGCCAATTCTAGTGTCAGTCAGCTGACTATATTTTTGTGTAAACATTAGAGAGATAGGATGAACGTAGTCTATGTTGAGCTTGTGTTTCTTGGCCCATAACTGATTTCTGTTCTCAGAGGCAAACTTTCATAAAAGCTGCACATAATCTGAAAGCACTCCTGGAAGATATCGCCATGAAATGGTAAAACACATGACAGTATAGTGACAGCATGATAGGCTATGTCTAAGGGCCACCAGTTCCTCATGATGTCCTGAGTAACTAAGTAATTGGTCGGGTATGTGGGTTGGTATATGATTCAAGTGAACAGTCGAGTGGTCTTGTAAGTCTATGATTTGGGGGGAACAGAGGTGGTCCTTTCTGAAAATGGGATAAACGATGGATTCCCACCAGGAGCTACTAGGCCCAGAGTCAACAAAAGTGTAAAAAAAAAAAGCCACTGACAGGAGAAAAGAGCTCAGTTCAGAAAAGTCACTGAATAGTTTCAGGGGCAAAGTATCTTAACCAGGGCCTTTACTGATTTATATTTTCAATCAGCCGTACAGTTGAAGCCCTGCTCGACAGAAGTTGAGGTAGTTAACTGTGTTGTAAGGTGGTGAGAAATGAGCCACCTAAGTCTGTTGGACAACTTCCCCACGCGTTTCATATCTATGGTAATTCTGTCTAGAATTTATCCTTTTTGCCTAATGAAATCTAATGGCATGACTCTGGTCCTCCTTTACATCTTATTAGAACAAAGTTGTCCTGAGGTAACAAAATGTGTTAAATAAACCTGAAAAGCTTTAAATTTTATGGAGCCATGGCCTCCTGTTTAACTGTGTTACTTTCAGCTTTGTAGCCAATCTTGGCAAACTAGGTACCAGAAAAATGAAAAGTGGAACATACATTTTTTTGTGAAATTTTGTTTTTCAGGTAAAATTGGTTTTAAAATCTGCTAATAAGTAGGAAGAGATCAGCTTCTCTCAAGTTACAGATTCAACTGTCCTTATACAATGCAAGGTCTTCAGTGCAGGCTGAAGGTTCACTTGTACCACTTAATGCTCTTCTGATCTCTCTAACCCAGTCATCTATGCTCCCAGCTCATAAGTGTGCAGTTATGTCTAGAACTATCCCAGGACAAAAATGCTTATTTACCACCAAGATGAAAAATCCTGTCTACAGAAGGTAAGAATCCCAGAAAATCTGTGAGGCTGGCTTTTGGAGTAGGGCCATGGATAAAATCTTCTCTGGATTTTCCCAATGCATTATGATTCAATATATCAGATAAATGAGTTGTTAGAGAATTTACTCTTAAAGTAACAAATTTACCACCAATAAAATATGCCATAGGAACACAGTCTTCATTCCTTTTTTAAAAAAGTTTTTTCATTTATTTACTTTGAGAGAGAGAGAGAGAGAGGGAGGGAGAGAGAGAGAGTGCACAAGAGCAGGGGAGGGGCAGAGGGGGGGAGAGAGAGAGAGAGAGAGAGAGAGAGAGAGAGAGAGAGAGAGAATTCCAAGCAGGCTCTGCACTGTCAGTGAGGTGCCCAATGTGGGGCTCAAACTCATGAACTGTGAGATCATGACCTGAGCTGAAACCAAGAGCCGGGAGGCTTAACTGACTGAGCCACCCAGGTGCCCCACAGTCTTCCTCTAGCAATTTTGGGTTGCCATGGATGTCCAGAGGCACTAAAGGTATTTAGCCTTGAGGTGACATCTGGGCTACTTTCTGTTTCTAGACTGTTATGTAGAAGTAGTATTATACTTAGAATAGTACTATGCTATAGTATAACTATAACAACTATAAGTAAACAACTATATAGTTAGTAGAATAACTCCATAGCTGCATTGGTGGAATGAAATCTTAATAATCATAGTTGTCCAAAGATGAAATAAACTAATTCAGGGGATGTGACCTCCCATCCTTCACCCCCGGATATGTTCAATTAACATGTGGATGATCATTTGGCAGGAAGTTTTGTGTCAGAGAGTACTTAGACCAGATTATATGAAAGAACTCTCCAAACCTAAAAGTTCTAAGAATCTGTAATGAGTATTTTTAAAAATTATTTTAAACCATTTTTTTTTTTTTGGCGGTGGTGGGGATGGGGGGATTAAACCTGAGGAAGGGTTGTTTGCTGGAAGGAAAATGTATTCCTATATTTTTATACTTTTAAGCTTGAAAACTTTTGCATTATTTTATCTTTTTTTCAGATAGCTCACTAGAAATAAATATGGAAATTTCCTAAGAGGCTGAATACTAATGAGGTTGTAACTGAATTTGAAATTCTCTTCTAGACGCAATTCCTTGGGTGATATAAGGTCCTAAATTTATATATGTTTTACCTTTTTGTTTTCAAAGTTAAAACCTATAAAAATTGATAGATTGGAATAACGAACCCTTTTGTGCCCATCACCCAGTTTCAAGAATTATTAACTCACAGGGTGGAATAATGACCCCCGCAAAGATGTCCATATCCTAAAGCCTGGAACTTGTGAATCTGTTAGGTTACCTAGTAAGTAGGAATTATGGTTGCAGATGGAATTTAAGTCGCTAATCAACTGACCTCAGGATGAGGAGATGTGTGTGATTAGATTGGTTGTGATTGGCAATTTAAATATCTATTTAACTTTGGTGGTATATATTCAAATCTCTTTTTGAGATTGGTATCCATCCCCACTACAGTCAAAGTACACAAATAAGAGCATTGTCTGCCTTTGCTAAGTTGGCAAATACTTGTTTTACTTGAAAATACAAAGAAATTTCTCGATTTATCCTTAAGGATGATTTTATCCTCTTCATACTGTAACAACAGTCTCTTTTTTTTCTTTTTCAGAAATTTCTTTATAGCTCCTATAAAAAATTACCACAAACTTTGTGGCTTAAAACAGCAAACATTTATTACTTGGTAGCTCTCATAGGTGCAAGAGAGTGCAAGAGGGAGGCAGAGGAGAGAGACCCAGATAGATGCCCACGTGGGAAGGTCTGGGCCTGAGGTTGTAGCTGGGCTGAAATGGAGGGAGGGGCCCTGAGCCGAGCATGTGGGTGGGTGGTCTCTGGAAGCTGGAAAGGATGAGGGATCAGATTCTCATCCAGAGCCTCCCGAAGGAATGGAGGCTTATTGATACCTTGACGTTAGCCTTGTGAGACCCATTTCAGATCTCACCTACAAGAACAATGGTATTTATTATCCAATTTCCATACAAAGGTGAATACTGAAGAGGAAAAATGCATTATTTTATAGAGGCCAGTGACATTGTTTATCCTTATCAAGATATTAAGACTTTCAACAAAATCAGCTAAAATCTATTGTCATTTTCTTCAAAACCGTTCTCTAAATTCCCATTTATATTCTTAGGTACTCTTTCTTGTAGTCTTGATAAATACAATATTTGAGTTCAAAAATCAACCAATCACTCAACCAGCTGAACGACACACTCTGCAAACACAAGCATGAGCAAAAACCAAAAATAAAATGAACCAAAACCAAAGCATTTAAAGTTTATAAGCAGTCACTTTTAACAATAGATGCAAATGGCCAGAATGAAATTTCTAATAGATTATTTTATCTCGTTAGTATTAAAATGAAGGACAAAAGATCAATGCCTAGGCTACTGGAGTCATATATCCTAATGGGTCATTTATTTCTTATGTTTAAGTCCTTCCCCTTCAAAGATACTGGATGTATTATCCATAGTCTGCAGTGGGATTCTTTACGTGTTATCATTAGAGGTATGTTCAACTGTAGTGTTTGAGACGTACAGATTATATTCTTTTGGAAGGTTGCATTAGAAATGCTGTAGCAGCATACACTTGTCTTGCACGTGTAAGTTAGAAACACACACCAGAAATACTGAGCATATGGCACAAACTTTCACACACACACACACACACACACACACACACACACACACACCCAGAGGCACACGACACTCCAAAATCTGAAAAACACATACACTATTTAACATTTTCCATAATATTTAACATATCATATCATACTTTAGACACTATGAGAAACTAAAATGTATAAAAGTTAAGGGTAGTCGCTAAAGCTACTGTGATGTGTAAACTTGGTTAGGCTGTAGTGCCTAAATTACTTAGTCAAACACCAGTCTAGATGCTGTTATAAAAGTAATTTTTGGATGTGATCAACATTTACAATCAGTCGACTTTGAATAAAGCAGAGTACCCTCCATAATGTGGGTAGGCCTCATGTCATTAATTAAAGGCTTTAAGAGCAAAGTCTAAGGTTTCCTGACGAAAAAGCAAGTCTGCCTCAATACTGCAACATGGAAACATTGCCTGAGTTTCCCACCTGTTGGCCTACATTGCAGATTTGGGACTCAAGACCACAACATCAACTCTTACTTGAGTTTCTAGCCTGCTGGCCTCCCCTCTGGATTTGACTTTCTAGCCCCCACAATTGTGTAAGTCAGTTTCTTAAAATCTCTCTATCTGTAGATGGATGGATGGATGGCTAGCTAGCTATATCTCCTATTGGCTCCATTCCTCGGGAGAACCTTTCAACAATATACCTATTATTGCCCAAACAGCTTTCAAATAAGACAATACCTTGATTAATTCTGACATAATTTGATAGTCTCATTTTGGCCACCTATCACTTGCTTTATTTAAATTGAACCAAAATTTAAGTTTTATTAGTCAAATTTGATAATGAAAACTTTAAAAGCTCAACGGGGCACCTGGGTGGCTCAGTCGGTTAAGCGTCTGACTTCAGCTCAGGTCATGCTCTTATGGTTTGTGAGTTCGAGCCCCGCGTTGGGCACTGTGCTGACAGCTCAGAGCCTGGAGCCTGCTTCCGATTCTGTGTCTCCTTCTCTCTCTGCCCCTCCCCCACTTGTGCTCTGTTTCTCTCTATCAAAAATAAATAAATGTAAAAAAAAATTTAAAATAAAAAAAAACTTACTCTTTCTACCAGTATTGCTTGCTGTTTCCTGTGTTTCTTTCTCCACCTTAAACCAGCCCCCAACAACTTTCTTATTCAGCCCATGAATCATCCCTAACACACACTTCATTTTTCTAAAATACGAGATCAATGAAGAGCTCTATAGACACTTTGTTGTAGTTTGGGTGTTTATTTGCTTTTTTGGTTCAAATCTCTTTTCAGTGACTATCACTACTGTGTTTCTAATCTCCCTGGTGACTATTTTCTATCAATTTATGTTTAGCCAACAGTTCAAGTAATGTGTGTTGAGTTACTAGCAGAAATAAGCTCAAAAACTCTAGATCAATTACCATAGGCTCTCATAAGAAGACTTGTTTTGCCTGCCTTAAAACAAAACCCTTTACTAGGGTTTAAGACAAAGTTGTGTCTTCATTTTCTTCTTTAGATTCAGAGTAACTAACTTGACCAAAACTCTAAAAAGAATTGGAAATAGTTAATTACAGCAATGCAGTCCATGATCGAGAGGACTGAGTTCCTTTCTAAGTTGATAAAATACTTCAAAATGCATAATTATATAGGACTTTTTTCAAAGCAAAGATACGAAGTTCAAAATAACAAAACTACTCCTCTGCTGTTGCTTAAGAGGGATTTACCCACTAGGCAATTTATAACTCAGATTATGTTCTTAAACAAATGTTACCCAAATAAACCTTCCTTGAAATCAATGGTACTGGTGTTCAAACATTTCCCTTTATATGGATTTAAATGTGTCCTCTATCATCTGACTGAACCAACTAAAGCCATTTCTCTTAAAGACATCAACAGCTCAAGGGGGAAAAAAAAGTTTTCTCTCCAGGGCTGGGGGAGGACTTTTGCTTTGCACTTTAAAATGTTTGCTCTGTTCCAAGAAGATATTAGGATCAGTTGACTGACAACAGGAAAAATTTTCCTGGCAGAGAAGGAAGCCAGAGGAGATTCATATGCAGACAAAATTTTAACTATCAGGCTGTTTGTATCCCCATGTCTATTCTAATATGCCAAGCTGGGATAAATCAAATGGGCTCTAAAAATGGTAGATAAAAATGTGATTTCGCAATAATTCTGGAGTTTTGCAGAATATCCATCTTGAGCATTTCTTTTTTTCCAAGGAGTTATTTATTACTGGGTGAAGCTATACAGCTATTTCAATATATGTACTACTCTAAGAAAAAAAAAATCCTTGAAAACTTTACATTTTAAAGAGTGTTATAAAGATATGATGGTTTTGTTGAAGGGCTAGTGTGAGTTTAAACAGACTGGGGCCCAGGCAGAGATGCCTGAAATCTGAAGGGAGGAGGGAAGCCGGGTCAGATGATATAGTGTAGTTGGATGTGTCCACCTTCCTGCTGGCCATCCCTCCTCAGGGGAGGCCTGGACAGAAGGGTCCTGCTTCAGGGTATGTGCTACGTGTGTACACAACCTGTCTTTATTAGGAGATCCCAGGACTGGCAATCTCTTATTGATGTGGGAATTGGATTCATGGCATAAAATCAAAGAGGACTAAGAACACATGAAAGCGATGTTGGGTAAATTCATGAAGCAAACACTTTAGAGACCTCAGGATGGACTTTTCTAGTCAGTGTTTCATAGCAACTTTATAATCATTCACTTTTTCTTGGTTTCTCAAAGAAAATGTGGTCCTTGTAAGGATTAGAAGAGTAACAGTTTAATCCAGGCCATAATTTATACTCTTTAGAGTATCAATCTATATAAAATTCTATAAAAATAGGATTTTTAAATCCCTCAAGGAGTAGAAGAAGTTCTACTTTCTGAGGGGCGCCTGGGTGGCTCAGTCCTTTAAGCGTCCGACTTCAGCTCAGGTCACGATCTCGCGGTCCGTGAGTTTGAGCCCCGCGTCGGGCTCTGGGCTGATGGCTCAGAGCCTGGAGCCTGCTTCCCATTCTGTGTCTCCCTCTCTCTCTGCCCCTCCCCTGTTCATGCTCTGTCTCTCTCTGTCTCAAAAATAAATAAACGTTAAAAAAAAATTTTGAAAAGAAATTCTACTTTCTGAGATTAAGGGGAACAAACAACAGATAGACCTGTTTACCCTCTCTTTTATTGCCTTCAGGGATTTCAGCTGCCCCCTGGCATGAGACCTCCAAATTGGGTCTTCTAGCCTAACTCTCCTCCCTTTGTTGGTATGAGCCTTGGGCTGTTTTTCTTACTGTGACATTTCATAGGGCTTATAAATGAAAATTCAAAATGAAGGCACCCAGGGTTGATTCATGGCCTGCTAGACCTATCTGCATTCAACTTTAAATGAACTAAGACTTAAAATATACCTGGTCTAAATATACATCTCATCACAGGAATGCTAGGAGAAGGTGATTAAGTCTTACCCTCATTCATTTCTGAAGAAGGCACATTGAGAACCATTGAAGAAATAATGTAACTTAAATTTGATATAAACTGGACCAAACAGCTAAACAAAAGGCAACAATAATAAAAAAAACAACGTAAAAAAGAAAGGCCCCCCAACACAGATAATTCTAAGACTTAATTTAGTTGGAAGTTATGTACTGTAAACAGCGTATATGATTCTATTCAAAAAGTGTAAACTACTCAAAAAGACTGAAATTTATTTTATTAATGCTAAGTTTATAAAGCTGTTAACTTCCTAATGATGTTTCAGGTTAGAAGTTGCCTTCGAGGGGCATCTGGGTGGCTCAGTCTGTTGAGCATCCAACTTTGGCTCAGGTCATCATCTCACACTGGTCTGTGAGTTCAAGCCTCAGGCCAGGCTCCCTGCTGTCAGTGCAGAGCCAGCTAAGATCCTATGTTGCGCTTTCTCTGCCCCTCCCTTGCTTGCACTCTCAAAAATAAATAAAATATTAAGAAAAAAGAAGTTGCCTTAGAGTTCTTTAATTTTTTAATTTTAATTTTAAAATATTAATTTAATTATTCTTTATTCTAGGGGCCATTCCTCAAAAACCCTAACTTTCTATCACTTCCTAAATGCATAGTATTTATCAAAAAGCTATTTTTGGTTGGATATCTCTTTCATATACCCTGGGAATTAGACTCTTCTTCTCTGTCTCCTTTCTCTCAAAAATCCAACTCAGTTTATTTCAAAGCAATGCCAATAAATAGGAATTTTTCGCAATTGTTAATCTGGGCTAACTGAACCATACTGGTAAACCAAGAACTTTAGGAATTGAGTTATCAGCCTACTTGGAACCTGACAAATGTTAACATAAATAAAACAAAAACACTGAGAAAAGGTTTTTCTATAATGAAACTATATTGTGTTCAGTGAATTTTTGTCCTTTCTTTTTTCTTGGTAAGAACTTTGAATTTTAAGGATTGTGAGCCAAAGACTTTTGTTGAGATCTAATTATAGGGAAATAACCCTAACCTTATGGTTAATGTTACCTTAATCTTCTTTCTTCTCTAGTGTATTCATTAAAATAATTATTATTCTGTTTTATTACAACATGTTCTTTCTGCAATATCAGAAATTTATAATAAAGATGTAAAAGGACCCAGGTTCACACCCAGAGAGTTGTGACACCGAGGCTTTTCTTTCCAGGAAGCAACTTGATTTGTGCTGGCACTGGCTCAGTGGGTTTGTACCCAAAAAACTGAGTCCCCAGCACAGTGAGGTGTAGCCTTTTATAAATTTCCGACTTCTCTATCTCCCATACATGGTAATACAGACATATGGTCTGATTGGGTGGTCTCATGTGACAGGGTCGTGAGGGATATCACATTCACACACACAACCAGGTTGCCTTCCCTTATCTTGAGGTTTTTTTTTTTTCTCACCACATTCCTTAGGGAGGGGACTCTACCACAGAGAAAACCCAAATCATCGTAAACCTAAACCTACGTTTATGTAGAGATAACTTCTTTTAACATTTTGGTAAATTTCCTTTCAGGTGGCTCAGACGTTCAAGCCACCAACTCTTGATTTCAGCTTGGGTCATGATCTCACAGTTCGTGAGTGTGAGCCCTGCATCAGGCTCTGCGCTGATAGCATGGAGCCTGCTTGGGATTTTCTCTCCTTCCTTCTCTCTCTGCCCCTCCCTTGCTCACATTCTCTCTCCCTCCCTCTCTCTCTCTCTCTCTCTCTCTCTCTCAAAATAAATAAATAAACTTAAAAAAAAACCTATACAAAATAAATTTCCTTTCAGCCTTTTGTGTACACACACATGCATTTCCTGGTGACCAATTTTAGATTTCATAGCAAGGACGTGCTATGTTTTGTATGTTTGGCGTTCACAGTGAGTTTAGTTTTTGCTTTCCTGGTGTCCTTTAACTAAAGTTCCTTTATATGTAAATCATACTGGCCTGAAATCAGGAATACCAGCAATTGGCATCTACTGTCCATTAGAGTAGTTAGAAGGTGAACATACTTTTTGGGAGCTCTTTCCATGTTCTCTAAGCTGGTGGCCTCCTGAGAAGTTCAGAAAGCCCTTGCTCAGAAATACACATTCCCTGTTCTTGTCTGCATGTGGCAGATCCCTTCGGTTTGTCAAAATTCTTCTGCCGTTTCTCCCTTTGCTGCAATGTAGGCCTGAATACTTAATGAACAATGATTGACTTCACTGGAACTCACAGGGATGAAAATATTTCCAAGTTCTAAAGTAGTGACCCTAGCCAGCAGTCAAAGAATAATTTTTTTTATGCATCATGAAAAGGATGGCTGGAGATATTTCTGTCTATATATCCATTTAGCTATCTTGAGGCACAAAAACACTTCACCTGAATACCTTCATTTTAAAAATAAGGAATGATAAAAAAGTAAATAGCATAATGAAACATTTAAATCCCCTTTGCAACAGTATTTGTGTAATATTTAATTGATGTGTAACTAAATAAAAACAAATTAAAAAAACCCCAAACACTGAAAGGCAAACACCATAATGTATATAAAATTTAGATGAATGTACTGGGCTTATAGTGTTTTTGTATGTAACTACGAGCATGCATGTAAACACACACGTGTACCCACATGCCTGAGTACTCATTCAAAGTTTTACTCATTGAATATATATTACTTTTGTGGTAGACAAAACAAAGAAGACTCATGAGAAATAATTTTACAAGTTTCCACTGCAATCATCTTCCATTTATAGTTCTTAAAAAATATATTTGACCACGGGATGTTTTAGAAACTGTGGTATCAAAACCCAAGACGGTCAAGACTATCTATTTGCTTAGATGTTATAGATGCCTCATGTCTATTCCAATATTTTCTTTTCTCACGTCTAATTTCTCCTTATTTTCTTCTTGAACAGGCTCACATTTATATCTTTAAGCATTATCTTTTCTTTTGGATGTTATGGGGAGTGGGAGAAGAAAACATACTTTGTTTTTACTTATGGGTTACTTTAGTGTGATCTCATACAGTGCTTTGTACCATTCTTTGCCTTCTACATCTTCCGTCTCTTCTCTGCCCAACCCCTTCCCTTTCTTTCCTAGAATAATCACACTGATCTGCCATATTCCAGAACTACCACTAGCCGTGCTGCTGAAGGTGGGCTTGAAAGACTTTACGGTGTTTGTCTTCATAGTGTCTTAACACTGCTTTGGTCTGCACATTAATAGTATATTAAGCCTCTACATTGGTTAGGTTCCTTTGTTTAAAATGGTATTCATTTGGTAAATGCCCACCATTAATTTACAATCCAACATGTCACCAAGTAACTGATCAGACTGTCCTGCCAATCTAGCATTAATATTAGTCTGCTCATAGATGTCTTGGGGGCAGTTGCAGCTAACTCTAGAAAAGTAAAAGTGTAGAAGATGCTCCTAATTTTTTTTTTGGAGGAAACACAGGTTAATGTATATTACATATAGCAGTGCCACATTATTGCATAAATTAAGCTTTAAAGGGCTAAATAGATGTCATTATCATTGTCAAGCAAACATTTATATGGTACTTTCTATATGGCAAGAATTTGGTTTAAATTCTTGACATATATTAACCTGTTTCTTCCTCTAACAATACAGTGAATAGGTACAATATTATCCTTGTTTACCAGTTGAGAAAATGGAGGAGCAGGGAGGTTAGAGTACTTGTCAAAAGTCATGGAGCTCCTAGGGAGAAGAGCTGGCATTTCAAGCCAGGTAGCTTACTTCCAGAGGCTCTTAACCTTAATTATAGTATCAGTAAACATTTGATCATATTTGAAAAAATTTTCAGAGTATTATGTCATGTACAGGGAATGTTTAAGAAAAAGGTATGAGGAACCCCTGGGTGACTCAACTGGTTAAACATGTGACTCTTGGTTTTGGCTTGGGTCATGATCTCATGGTTCATGGGATGAAGCCCTGAGTCAGGCTCTGGCAGACACGTGGGAACCTGATTGGGAGTCTCTGTCTCTTCCTCCCTCTCGGGCCCACCCCCTCCCCCCTGCAAAATAAATACACATTAAAAAAGAGAAAGGTGCAAGACAGTTTGTGCCCTTACAGGTCTTCAATCTAGTTAGAAAGACAGGGTAAACAATATAAAACTTCAGAGAATACCAGGAAGCAGAAGCTGTGATAAAGGAGCCATTCAGAAGAGCTCTCTAGGGTTGTGAAGGTGGCCAGGTCACTAAAGGCAGGGGAAATCTGCAAAGACCTCATATTTATGGAGTTCTGAGACATTTGGACCAAGATCAAGATGCTTTTTCTGCTCCTTATTGAAAGTTGTCCAAAATATGAATAGCTTAAAAATGCATCTGAAAATCCCTAAGACAGATGGTCTGAAAGTAACTGGAATCATCTGTAGATAGAGCGAGAACTTGATTAAACCCCAGCAGGTGAGTGGGAATTACAAACACAAAACAAAGGAATTTAAAACACCATTATTGTAGCATTAATATAGAAGAATTAGAGTGATCAGATAATTCAGAAGATGCTTGTCTTGATGCCTTTAAAAGTGGGACATGCACTGCCTTGGGCTCTGAACAATTAGTCCTGCGTGTCACAGAAGCTTGGGAGTGACAAGACCCTTTGACAGCTCTGAACGATGAACCCATACCCAGGAGAACAGCAATCTAGAAACTAACTTGATTTGATACTTC
Source organism: Panthera tigris (assembly GCF_018350195.1). Taxonomy (NCBI): domain Eukaryota; kingdom Metazoa; phylum Chordata; class Mammalia; order Carnivora; family Felidae; genus Panthera; species Panthera tigris. The sequence goes on along the minus strand of NC_056665.1, from coordinate 67,314,805 downwards.
TTTTTGTTCAAAGCAACAAACATTTCAGTGATCTATAGTACTCCAGGGTTGTATTTATCTACTCTTACTGTAATGCAATTGTTTCAGAAGAAATAATGGGTGAGTTAAATAACAAGGCCACTGGTATCTCGGGATAAATAAGAGTATAGGAAAATTTAAATTGTTAAAAATCCTCTGTATCTATTCCTGCCGTTTCTTTTAAGTTCACAGTAAGATTATACTTTCTTCCACTTATCTGACTTGCTATTAAACTGTACTGTGGTTTGGCTTCCCATTATAGTTCATGATAACTTATTCTAAACATTCCATATTTTCAATGAACATTGTGTATCAGTTTCTTAATATTAATGTCTTTTGTAGAATGTGTTTAATTCACGTATAGATTGAATATATACACTCTCTCAATATATCTAATAATCCATTATTACTACTTCCTCTCCAGTATTTCTACCATCTATCCAGTTATTTAAAATTAGAAACTTGGGAGTCATACTTAATTTCTTCCTCTCCCTTCCCACTTCATAGCTAGTCAACATGTGTTCTTGATTATATCTCTTAAATATCTTATAAATGGGTCCAATTCATAAAGGCTAATTATGTCTATGGACCCAGAGGCATAGATTGTCCTGCTGAGACTAGAACCTGGGTCTTCTAATCCCTGGTTCAGCCATCTCTCTGACCTATGTGATGGTTTTAGAGAAAGGGCTTTGTTTTATTTATTTATTTATTTATTTATTTATTTATTTATTTATTTAATAAATGTATGAAATTTATTGTCAAGTTGGTTTCCATACAACACCCAGTGCTCATCCCAAAAGATGCCCTCTTCAATACCCATCACCTACCCTCCCCTCTCCTCCCACTCCCCATCAACTCTCAGTTTGTTCTCAGTTTTTAAGAGTCTCTTATGCTTTGGCTCTTTCCTACTCTAACCTCTTTTTTTTTCCTTCCCATCCCCCATGGGTTTCTGTTAAGTTTCTCAGGATCCACATAAGAGTGAAACCATATGGTATCTGTCTTTCTCTGTATGGCTTATTTCACTTAGCATCACACTCTCCAGTTCCATCCACGTTGCTACAAAAGGCCATATTTCATTCTTTTTCATTGCCACATAGTATTCCATTGTGTATATAAACCACAATTTCTTTATCCATTCATCAGTTGATGGACATTTAGGCTCTTTCCACATTTTGGCTATTGTTGAGAGTGCTGCTATAAACATTGGGGTACAAGTGCCCCTGTGCATCAGTACTCCTGTATCCCTTGGGTAAATTCCTAGCAGTGCTACTGCTGGGTCATAGGGTAGATCTATTTTTAATTTTTTGAGGAAACCCCACACTGTTTTCCAGAGTGGCTGCACCAGTTTGCATTCCCACCAACAGTGCAGGAGGGTTCCCGTTCCTCCATGTCCTCTCCAGCATCTATAGTCTTCTGATTTGTTCATTTTGGCCACTCTGGCGTGAAGTGATATCTGAGTATGGTTTTGATTTGTATTTCCCTGATGAGGAGCGATGTTGAGCATCTTTTCATGTGCCTGTTGGCCATCTGGATGTCTCCTTTAGGGAAGTGTCTATTCATGTTTTCTGCCCATTTCTTCACTGGATTATTTGTTTTTTGGGTGTGGAGTTTGGTGAGCTCTTTATAGATTTTGGATACTAGCCGAAAGGGCTTTGTTTTAATTCTAATCTGTCTCAACAAAATATTAATATATATTAATATAATAAAATATCATAAACACAAGTTCCTCATACTCATTCGAAAAAAACACATAGCTAGTATTTGAATACATAAAAGACTGTTACTATTACCTATGATACCTAGCTCTGAATTTGTCATTTTTATGCTTTACTGAAGGTCTTCTTGCTGAAAGTTCACCATGTTTCCCTCTTTTTATTCCTGTCTCAATAGAAACCTTGGCCTTCCTTCTGTTCAGGTGGATTTCTCCACCTGTGCTATGGATCTTAATTGCTTTTGCCTTCTCAGGAGTCTTGCTTCAAGAATCTTACCATCTCGGGGCATCTGGGTAGCTCAGTCAGTTAAGCCTCCAGCTCTTGGTTTTGGCTCAGGTCATGATCCAACAGTTTGTGAGTTCAAGCCCCGTGTTGGGTTCTGCACTGACAGTGCAGAGCCTGCTTGGGATTTCTCTCTCACTCTCTCTCTGCCCCTCCCCGGCCTGCTCTCTTTCTCAAAAAAAAAATTGAATAAACATAAAAAAAAAATCTTACCATCTCCAGATGCCTCACTGGCTCAGTTGGTAGAGCATGCGACTCTTGATCTTGGGGTTGTGAGTTCAAGCCCCACACCGTGCGTACAGCTTACTTAAAAAAATAATAAAATAAACAACAATTAAAAAAAGATCTTACCCTTTCTCTCCAGTATGTAATATTCCCCCACTCCACTTGCTCATTCCCATCAGCCTATAAATATCCTTAGGTGTCTTCTACTTTAAGAAGCAAAACAAAGCAAACAAACAAAAACAAAACCAACAAAAAAACTAAACTAAGAAAATTTCCTTGCCCTTCCTCCCTTTCTAAACACCAGTAAGTATCTCATCTTTACTCAAGTTATTTGCAGAAAAGACCAGTGCATGGGCTGTCTTTACTGCCTGACCACCTTGCACTTCTCAACCCATTCCAGCTTTTGCCCTTCTGTCACCATGATTACCATCACCATCACCGTTGTTTTGACAAAGCGAATTAATATGTTTCCATGATTTAGCTTGGCCTTTTATGGAATTTGACATAGTTGACCATTCATTTATTTGTTGAATAGTTATTCAGTTCTTTCTATGGGCCAAACATTGTTCTAGGTGCAAAGGAGACACAATGGTGGGGAAAATGTAAAGAAATGGATTTCAGTGACACTATAGTTTCCTGGTTTTCTTTCTATATGTTTGGGCTTTTCCCCCTTTCCCTTTGTAGGCTTTTATGCTTACCCTTACAATACTGTTTTAACACATAATAAATGTAACACAAATAAATACATAGGTATTATGTAGTCTTACTGGTGGCCTCACTCATATGAGTGAATATGCACATTTACATGTGCAATGAATAGACAGAAGCTTTACCCAGATCAGCTTCCAGGAAGGGCTGAAGACCCAGCTGTGGTGAGTATAGTCATATTAGAGCTTCCAACTGCCCATTCTGCAGATTCAGCCTGAACTGCGTTGCCTTGCCAAGGTCTTGCATTTTTTTTAGGACAAAATCTAATGGTTGAGTGGGGGTGAGTATAAAGACCTGTCTGTTCTGGCCTGAGACAATAAGTTGTGCAAGATGAAACCAGAAACCTTGACCCATGAGAAAGCAGGGACACCATCAAAGACCCTGATGCCAAGCTAAAAGATTTTAGTGGCCAAAATATGGGGCAAGTTGAGTATCAATAAGAATACTCATGGCAATGACTAAAACACATCAAATCAAAAATCCATGCATTCATAGAAATACTGGAGGAAAGCCACAAAATATTATTGATTTTCTTTGGAGAATTCTGGGAAACTGACTTATTCTCAAAAATAGTACATGGAGCATTTAACCTGCCTTATCAGTATACGCTAGACCTCAGTATAACCAAATAGTTGATGAAGAGAAATTTCTCCTTGTAGATGTACTCCATCTAATAACAAATAGAATTAATCATTGGTATATAAGTTATAAAATTATAATATCATTGTTTTGTTAATCCTTTACAGAATAATGGATCTAGGCAAAGATTGTGCAGAACAAATATCTATAGACTGAGCTCACTCATAAATATTACTATAAAAAATAATAAAATATTAGCAAACAGAATCTAACTGTTATAGAATCATGCATGTCTATGGAAAATTTATGCCAGAAATGTAAGAATGGTTCAATATTAGGAATATAGGTTATATTATCAGAAAATACGTTAGTGTTATTCATCATATTATAAACTAATGTGAAAAATAATGATCCTCTCCACAGACTCTGAAAAGACAGTTGACAAAGTTAAACACCTATTCTTTTAAAAACACTTAATACAGGGGTGCCTGCACGGCTCAGTCCATTGAGCATCCACCTTCAGCTCAGGTCATGACTCATGGTTCGTGGGCCCGAGCCCCATGTTTGGCTTTGTGCTGACAGCGTGGAACCTGCTTGGGATTCTCTGTCTCCCTGTCTGTCTCTGCCCCTTCCACGCTCATGCTCTCTCTCTCTCAAAAATAAACATTAAAAAAACACTTAATACAAAAGAAATCAATAGACGCTTGATTAACTTAATAACATAAATACATCTTAGCCCAAGTCTAACGTCTAACTTACTGGGGAAATCTGGAGATATTTCCTAAAGTCGGATGCAAGACAAAGATGCCCACTATCATACTCAATGACCTGGGATATTAAGCAACACAATTACATAAAAGAAAGTGATCATATAAAATTATTGTTATTATATATTATGTAAGAAGTTACCTAATTGAATTGTATAACAGAAAGGCATAGGATTGTATAAGATGTAGGCATAAAAATTTTATGGAGAATGCAGAGCTATATTATTTGCAGATGGTGTGATTATATGCCTGGAAAACCTGAGAAATTCAGCTGAAAAGCTACAATATACAATAAGATAGTTTAGGAAGATGGCTGATGTCAAATTACTTCGCCAAAAAAGAAAAACAGTATTCATGTATATAGATACCCAGTTAGAAGATATAATTGAAGAAAAGACTTATTAAAATCAAAACAAAAACATAAAATATTTAGGAATAAACTCAATAGGAAAAATGTGAGACCCGTGTGAGGAAATATTCCTGCTACACAGAAAAGTACACTTGTAACAAATGTAAAGATAAACGTGTGCTCAGGAAAGTTCAAGAACAGATAGTTGTTTGTAATTTTAATAACATATTCAACCCTAAAAAATATCACCAGGTTTTGTTGTTCTTTCCCACTCCCCCAAATTATAAACCTAAGTCTAAAGTTCACTTAGGAGAATAAATAAGCAAGAATCACCAAAGGAGATCAGTGAGGGGGAGATAGTGAAACAAACTTTAAAGCTTTAAGACGTGTGTCATTCTGGCATATGAAAGAGACTCAAAATACCTACACAGAAATTTAGTATGCGATCAAAATGACATCTCAAATCAATGGGAGAGGCTTAATAAATGTAATTATTAATTATATTAATTACTTAATTCAAGAATAAATGATAGTAAGACTTAATAAGTGACGTGGCCATGGGGAGAATTAGAAAGTTGTATATTTTACCCTGCTTATCAGAATAAAACACCAGATGGATCAAATATTAAAAAAAAAAACCCAAACCACGAAACTTCTAGAAGAAAATACAAATTTCTTTATACATGTGAAGTGTGAAAGGCCTGCTAAATCTTACAAATAATGATGATGTTAGCCGCTAGTACTTTGACAGCATGTACTATGTGTGTGAGACACTGTTCTAAGAGTCTCACATATATTTACTGATATAATCTTCATAACAACCATGTGATGCAGTTACTATTATTACCTCCATGTGAACATAAGCACAGGACGAGGCAGAACAGCATCATATGTGCCCTAAAGGAAACACAACATACTTCAGAGATTCAAAAGAGGAAGAATTACCAGCTTGGGGAAATAAGAAATGATTTACTGGAAACAGCAGAACTGAGGTGGATCCAGAAAGATGGAAGGTGGGCAGTAGTAGGGTGAAAATATTGTATAAACCCTCATTCAATCGACATGGGTCACATGTTAACCCTTTGAGAATTTGAGGTCTAATTCAGTTTTGTTACCTTATACTTAAGGTGCCTGAATGACATAGCTAGATATTGACTATTTTGGAATGACCACATATCATGCAGAGGTTTCAGTTTTATAGGAAACTTAGGCTGACATATTGGAGCAGAAGAATTTTGTACCAGCGGAAATCCTTGAACATCAGGGAACGTACTCAACAAGCGTCCTGTTCGTATTCTGCAATAGACCACAACTAGAGCTGACTGTTCACAGGCTATCATTGCATCAGAGTTGTGTAAAAGAATTATTGCTGGAGTTAGGGTCTTTTCAGTGCCACCACAGCACAGTGAGTGCAGGAATATTTTTATCACGTATATCCATCCCTGTTAACTACATGTGTGGCCCAGATGCTTGTTCTGCTCCATGGCCCACACATCGCTTTAATGCAGACTACTCTCGATGGCTTTCTCGGAGGAGAATGAGGATCTGGTCCACTGGGAGTCTTATGACTTTTTAATCTTATACGATGAAGTGTTTTACAAAAGGGATCAGAAAATTGGAAATTGGAAAGATTTTTTTTACAAATAGAGATAATATGAATGTTATTTTCAATCGTGCCTCATGTACACCTTTTAAAATCAGATCATTCTTTCTGAAGTATCAGAGGGTATGATAGATTCAGAATCATAACTGGAGAATAAAATCAGGAACATTTTTTTTTTTTATAATGTGGTGCAACTCAATAACAGTTAAAAACAAAAGGTAGAATTGAGAAGAGCAATAGAGATAAGTCCCTTAGCTATCCGAACTAGTGGTAAGCAATGAAAATTTATATGAACCCATTTAAGAATCTCATTTGGTTTCCAAACAGCATCTGACATTAGTGAGTACAGAACACCTTCACAGTTGTTATTCCTAATAAGCACTTACAAACTTAAGAAAACCATTGCTCATGGATCATGGTAGTTTTAAACTAACACATGTCTGGAAGGCAGAGTATGTACTGTAAATTTTATATAACACCCTTAAAAATCTTCTTACAGTAAACAGCAGTCAAATTTAGCTGTTATTCCTACCTAAATACACAAGCTTGTGGTGAGGAATATGTCCTGGGGGGCTTTTACCTGGGACATCATCGTATTTACTCAAAGTAACAAAAATAATAACAAAGGTTCAGCTGCTCCTTGAGAAAACGGATTTATTAAAAGATGAGGATTATGAAGATTAGTGGTTCTATTGAGGATCAGAAACAAAAAGAGATGGTTTTTTTCTAGTTCACATTTTTGGCTCCAAAACAATAATCTCTTTTTTAAGGCTTTGAAGACATTCAGAACATTGAGTTAATGACTATATCTTTTGTAAGTTTATTTTTTAATTGCCTTGTCTCTCTCCTGCTCTCCCAAACCCACAAAAACGAAAGAAAAATAAAATGAAACACCAGCATGTAATGAGAAAAAGAGAAGGAAAAAATATAGGCAACTAGCCTGAGTTACTCAACTTTAACCCATGGTTAAACTTTAACCCATAGTACTTCCTACTAACCAAGATTTCTAGTAATTCATATTATGATTTAGCTTCTGGATCTATGATATTCCTTTAGCTTAAGTTACAGGATTATTTACAAAACTATGGTCTGTAGCACTGTTTTAAAATTTTAATGTGCACTTTAAACACCTGGGGATTATATCAAACTGAAGATTCTGATTCAGTAGTCCTGGGGTGTGGCCTGAGTCTTTATTTATTTATTTATTTACTTATTTATTTATTTAAACATTTTTTTAATGTTTATTTATTTTTGAGAGAGAGACAGAGCCTGAGCAGGGGAGGGGCAGAGAGAGAGGGACACACAGAAACTCAATCAGGCTCCAGGCTCTGAACTGTCAGCACAGGGCCAAACGTGGGGCTCAAACTTGTGAAGCATGAGATCATAACATGAGCCGAAGTCAGACACTTAACTGACTGAGACACCCAGGCTCCCTCTGAGTTTTTATTTTTAACAACTTCCCAGGTACAGCTGATGTTGCTGGTCTGTGGACCATATTGTGAGTAGCAGGCATCTAGATTGGAGAATCATTGAGCATTCATGATTACCTTAATTTTTCAAATGTGAGTGCCAACATCCTTCTAAGTAGTCTATACTGTTGGTGAAATGGAAGACCTGTGGCATTATGGGATTTGTGCTGAAGTCTGATCCAGGAATTAGGAAGAGCAGAAGAGCTCTCTGTGAAAGGAAGAAAAATTTGGGCAATCCTGGAGAGAGCAGGGGAGAGAGACAGACAGACAGAGAAAGAATATGAATGAGTGGAAGATTATGAGGTTTGTAATGTGAACCCTTCAGAGGGGCCTTCAAAACCTTCAAAAAAAAGTCTGCAGATGACATGAATGTTTGGTGCAGGGGATTTGGTTTGTGAAAACCTGGAAAGAATGAGGTTTCCAGTTGGGGCGAGGCATAGCTGGAATCCAAGAGACAAAGAGAGATGGAGGGGTTAGTGGAAAAATTTGAGAAGGCCGGGGGTTGCAAAAGGTGCATAACTGAGTGGTTCAAGACCATGTTACCTAGCTCTCCAGAGGAAGGAAGGTGTGACTGACATCTCACTTGTATAATCGATAAGGATTTGTTGAATGGTGAGCTTGTACAAGCTACTTCACTTTGCTCAGTCTCATTTTTTCAACTGGTAAATGGGGACAAGGATACTTATTTTAAGGGCTTTGTGGAGCATAAATGAAATAATTTATATAGAGCTTATAGCCCTGTACCTGGCACGTAGTAGGGTCTCAATCAACGGCTGATATTATTGCTACCATTACTCTTATTTCATCATTCTCGGCCCACTCTTGAGCACCCAGTAGGTGCTCACACAGTATTTGTTGCATATAAAATAGAAATATTTTCCCTCCCTCCCTGCTGTGAAACAAGGTATACCTTTTAAAAAGTGCTGTGCTTTTACATTTTGATTATGACTGAAAGGAACACCAATAAGACAAATTGCCTGAACTGTTATGAAATTTGGATTATTATAGTAGTAAGTTCCTTTTACTTACAGTAGCCTTAACATGATCAAACCTATGAGGCCCTGGAGACACATTGGCCCTACACTGTTGTGAGATATCGTGCAGAAATATCACAGACCATTGATGATTATAATCAGACACTCACAGGTTTGATTGAGACAGAGAGGCAAAGAAGATAGAAGAAAAATCTATTCATTTTAGAAAAATGTGAATAAGGGAGCCACATGAGGAAAATGTTCTTTCTTCCTCAGAGTATTTCAGGAAACTGAATATTCTACAACTGGCTACTTCTTCCCTTTCCATTCGAAGGCACGCCAAGATCAAAAAGGAAAATGGACCTTTAGCTCTGGCCTGTCTATGACCTTCAGCAGAGGTTGATTGAGATGGAAAAGAAAAAGTACCAGATCTTCTCTTGCATGATTATAGTGCACAATCCCATTCCTTTTTGCATCATTATAAAGTATTAGAGCTAACCATAAAAAAGGGCTGGATTTATGGAACTCCTCATAATTCAAACAAGAGCCAGAGAACTATAAAATTTGAATCCAGATTTTCTTTTACCATGTATGCGTGTAGTGCAGTTTTTGAAGCATGTTCACTTCCATTATCTCATTTGGTTCTCATAACAACTTCACCAGGCAAGCAGGCGTAATTACCCTCCATTTTATAGAAAAGCATATTGAAACGCAGAGAGATTTCGGGTTTCATCCACTTTTGCCTGGTCAGTAAGGGGCAGAGATGGGACTAGGTCTTTCAATTCTCAGTCCCCTGCTCTTGCTATATACAACACTGCACTACCTTGGTCCATGTGTCCCCAGGGTAAAGGGTAAAGGGAGATGATGCATCTCCGGGCCTTCCATGGTGTTAGCCAAGGGCTTGGCCATCCTTATATGAAACACATGCCAAGATGACATTTATCATGTTTGAATGTGTGTGTAAAAGTGACACTCAGCTGGAGGAGAGTAGGTCACATTCATGAAAAAGGTAACCACACATGAAGTTCAATCTTGTTTGAATCACGCATTCTTCCATGGGAAAGGTGCTATTTTATGAGGCATTACTATTATTACTTTAAATCATATCATATTTGTTTCACCAAAGATAAATTAGACCTGTACCAATTTTTTAAATGTTTATATTTTATGGGCATAGGTTGAAATATCTTAAATAAAATACATCTTGAAAGTTATTATATTACAGAATCACCTGTCTTTTTTAAAGGTCCCCTCCACCAGTAACACTTCAATGACTTTGTCTTCCTTCACCTCTGATGGCATTCACATTTGAGAAATTAAGGTAATCCTGAATGTTCAGTGATTCTTGCATTCTCTCTTATGGAAACCCAGGCCAGATTTAAGGAAACCATAATTTTTTTTTCATATTAAATATGAAATGTATTCAAGATTTCTTTAAAAACATACAATTAAACACACACACATAAAACCTGATTTGTGGGGCTGAAGTTTTAGACCTGTTTCTGTCACATGTTGAACAAAAGGAAGCAGAACATATGAATGGCTAAATTGAAATAATTTGGGGAAGCTATTTTTAGAGGATCAGAAACATTTGAAAAAAAGCCCAAATGTTTCCTTTTTTAAACATCTGGAATTTTATCATTTAAATCCTCTTATTTGAAGTAGTATGATATATGGAAAGAGTTGTAATAATATTGTCTTTTGTGGGGCGCCTGGGTGGCTCAGTCGGTTGAGCGTCTGACTTCGGCTCAGGTTATGATCTCACGGTTTGTGAGCTGGAGCCCCGCGTCGGGCTCCGTGCTGACAGCTCAGAGCCTGGAGCCTGCTTCCGATTCTGTGTCTCCTCTCTCTGCCCCTCCCTCGCTCTCACTCTGTCTCTCTCTCTCTCTCTCTCTGAAAAATAAGTAAATATTTAAAAATTTTTTTAAAAAATCGTCTTTTGTAGTTTAATGTTAAAGCACCACCATTGAACTTTCAGTCTCTGTGTGTGTGTGAGTAGCTGGGGGATACACTTACTTGAGTGGGATAGAGAGGAGGAAATAAAGACTAGGGAATGCAAATTCATTCAAAGTGTTTGAGAAACACTCTTGTTTTTACTTTTGTTTTGATTTGGAGACGTGGATTATCTGTCTCGATCTGGTTACGCTTTTTCCCCTTGGCCCTATTTAAAATCTGATGCACAGGAAAGCCCCAGTGGGTCGTGAATAAAGAAATACAGTTTTGTAGGTGCTCTGTGTTTGTGTTTGTGGAAAATGGGTGTTCATCTAAACATATATAAGAGAGATGTCTGTCACAGAGTTACGGCTTTCTGAGCATCATAGCTTAGAATTAATGCCCAGGTGACAGAACACTGGAGAAAAGACTTCTTTTAACTGTATCTTGGAGATTTCAAAATATTATCTTCTTAAATATTTGACAGACACCCTGTAATTTTGATTTGTTACCCAAAATTAGATCTTGATTAACCGGAATCATTGCACAATCTGTTTTAGAAAAAAAGATTCTAGACAGCATGATATGGGACTGAGGCAAGAAGGGTGAGGCCTTAACCATATTGGCCTTAAACATATTTGGGAATATTTCTGATGGTATTTGATTACCATACTATTAACTTTTGAGATAGTGGTGCTTCTAATTTTTCTGTTTCAGCATGTCAATCATTCAAACAAATGAAGAGAATCAAAATGATTTACAAAAAACATTTGTCCAAGACACCATTACACTCCGACATCAAGGTTGGAACTTCATACCACAAATAACTTATTGGCTGCCTACATTTTTAACATTTATAGTGCAGTGATTCCTTATCTTGGGTGCATGAACTTTCTTTTCTTTTATGTGTGTATGTTTGTTTACCATAGCTTTCATTAGATTCTCAAAGAAATCCATAACCACTCCTACCTCCTAAAGTTAAGAACCACTGATAGTAAATAAGCCCTACAACCCGGCAATTGCACTAGTGGGTATTTATCCAAAGGATACAAAAGTACTGATTCAAAGGGGCACATGGATCCCAATGTTTAAAGTAGCAGCACTATCAACAATAGGCAAATTATGGAAAGAGCCCAAATGCCCATCGGCTGATAAATGGATAAAGATGTATTTATACACAATGGAATATTACTCAGCCATCAAAAAGAATGACCTCTTGCCATTTGCAACAACATGGATGGAGCTAGAGTGTATTCTGCCAAGTGAAATAAGTCAGTCAGAGAAAGACAAATACCATATAATTTCAAACTCAAATGTGGAATTTAAGAAACAAAACAGACGAACATAGGGGAAGGGGAAAAAAAAGAGGGAGGGAGGCACATCATAAAAGACTCTTTAACTATAGAGAACAAACAGGGTTGATGGAGGGAAGAGGTTGGGGGGATGGGGAAAATGGGTGATGGGCATTAAGGAGGGCACTTGTATTGAGGTCTGGGTGTTACACGTAAGTGATGAATCACTAAATTCTGCTGAAACCAATATTACACTATATTTTAACTAACTGGAATTTAAATAAAAACAAAACAAAACAAACAAACAAACAAGCAGACAAATTATATGAACTTAGAAGGTCTTAGAGACCACGATTTAATAGTCCTTTTCCTTACTGCCTGCCTCTTCTGTCAATCCTGTCCAGTATGCCTAGTGTTGAGGTTCATTCTTAGTCTTAGACTCCTATGCATGCACAATCAAGTTAATAATTAGAGACATACAGAACAGATGCTTCTATTTCTTAATTCTGAATAAGGTATCTATCTCGAATCTTAGTTGCCATTCCTGCTCCTGTGAACCAGCTGGATAATGAAGAGAGATATCGAAAAGTTTTCTCCTTCACTCTCCTCTTTTATGCTGAGAACCTAAGGCAAGCCAGTTTCCTAAATTTTAGACTTTGACAGGGAGTTTAGCAGTCAGAACTCAAAGGCACCTCCTGAGCAGGACTCCGCATCTATCCAGTGAATAACCCCTTATCAGATCTTCTGAATTTATAATTTCTTTGCCTTTCTGATTAAAACAAAACAAAACAACTTTCATTTTATGTTTTAGGATCCCTAGGTAATACATAAATACCACCATATTCCAACCAGACAGGAAGAAAAGAGTGTATGTGACATTGCCTAGGCTCCAGTTGTTTTCTGTACTTCTACAGTATCCAATTATTTGTTTATATGTTCCCAGTTTGCATCTGGACTCCTCTCTACAGGACACAGAAGGGCAGAAATTTTTAAAAAAGCGAGCGGGGGGTGAGACCAAAAGTCTACATTTCAAATGGACTAAGATCTCTGCTTTTTATATCTTGATTGAACTTTTTCTTGGGTTTGATCGGTATTTGAATTGCTACCTTTACCATGACTCTCAATAAAACTAAATTTACTTGTGGTTTTCATAGAATAATGGAGTTCTAGGCATGCACTAAATATAATCTGAATCATTTAAAATAAACCTCCTTGTGTGAATAGCATATTTTTCTAAACATTCTTACAACAAGTTGTTTTGAACCTCAAAAGTACCAATGCTAATAACATCCATAATTATTTCTCTACAACTCAGGCTATTACATATTATATAAGAAAAATTGGTAAAAGGAATGTAAAAAATAGAGTCCTCAAGTTGAATTAAGTAAGTGAGAGATAGAAGAAATTATAGTACTTATGTTGGGAAAGCTACTCTTCAGATGTTGAGTTTTTAGTTTTGGCATGACAAATTAAAAAATTGAACGCCTACACACCAGCATACACAATGGGTTTGAGTTAGGGAAATTGGTTTCAGCTCAAGACGACTGGAAATGATGTTTTAAAAATCCTTTCTCCCTGCTTCTGTCTTATTCACCAAGCAAAACCCTAATCCTCTTAAAGTCCAACTCCACCTACTTGCTGCCCACACCAAACAGTACAGGTGGCTGGGAAAAAGTGCTGGCTGATACTTCTTACACTCGCACTCTTTCCTTTGTCCTCCAACTTCTAACACTTCTCCCTCCTCTTCACTCCCAGCTAATGATCCTGCCTCTTAAATTCAAACTTGAGAAGGCAGAAGAGGATTGCTTCATCTTCCCACTAAAAAATCTGCCTCTGCCTTCTCTTCCTTTACACTGGGGAGCCTGGTCCCAGGGAAGGCTGACCTCTTTACTTGCACAAGGATCCCATTTCCTCTGGACCATTCCAGGACTTCACTTCTACCATGATCCTACCTTTATCTTATATCTTAAGTTTCTACTTTTCTACTGGATCATTCCAACCAGCATAAATACAGACTGTAGTATCTCTAATTAATAAAATACTTCTCTCTAGACCATACATCCCCTCTACCCATCGTACCATTTCTTTGTTTTTGTTTGCAGTAAAATCTTCAAAAGCCTTCTGTGTCTATACTTTCCATATCCACCTCTTTCACTTCTTTTTATCCCAAACCCACTCCATTCAGGCTGTTTTCTCCATTGCCCCGCAGAAGCCACTCTTGTTGGGATCCCCAGAATTCTCCATCCAGCTAAATCCAATGGTGAGTTCTTCGTTTTCATCTTATTTGACTAACGAACAGAATTTGACACAGTTAAGCTGTCTACCTTTCTTGAAACATGTTCTTTCTTTGGTTTCTGAGATAGCATATTCTGGTTAGCATTGCTGTTAGCTCAGAGACCTCTTCTTCTTAGCCTCTGTTGCTGAAACCAACAACTTTTTCATTTCTAAACAGAGTCCTAGTCCTTCATCCTTTTTCTTTGCCTCCAACTCTCTTAGGTATTTTCATTTCTTTTGTGGTTTAGAATCAAAATGCTGGAGGCCTTCCCAATTTTTATCTGTCTTCAAACACTCCCCAAGATCTACACTCATGTGTCTGTCTGCTCATCTTCACTCGAATGATGGATAGATTCATCTACATCTGCAGTAAAGAAAAGCAGGAAAATGACCAAAACCATACCTCCCTTTTAGGGACTGCATGTTTGTGTCCCTCCCCATGAAATTAATACATTGAACTCCTATATCCCAATCTGATAATGTTTGGAAAAGGGGTATTTGGAGGTAATTATAGTTACATGATATCATGAGGGCGGGGCCCCAGTCTAATGGAATTAGTGCTCTTTTAAGAGACACTAGAATGCTTATTTTCTCTTCCTACCATGTGAGGACACAGCGAGAAGGCAGCCAGCCATCTGTGAGCCAGGAAGAGGGCTCTCTCCAGAAATGGAATCAGCTGGCACTTTGATCTTAGACTTCCCAGCCTGTAGAACTTTGAGAAATACGTTTCTATCATTTAAGCCCCGTCTATAGTATTTTGTTATGGCAGCCTGAGCTGATTAATACAGCTTTGCCTTCCAGCCTGCTCCTCCCCAGGCTACGCCATTTGATAAGTGACACAAGTATGTATCCACTTGCTCAGACTAAGAGCCAGGGGCATCCTTGACTCTCTCCTGCATTCCTCATCCAAATTCACCAACAAATCCTGTCAGGTCTTTCTTTTTCAAAATATATCCTGAATCTTGGATTCAGCAACATTTCCCGAGACACTTATATTTCTAGTTTATACTTTTGCAAAATTTTCTAGTGGGTTTTCTTGTTTCCACTCTTCAGTATTCTCATCCCTGCCTTCAACCCAATATCCTCCACACAGCAGCCAGAGATAGCTTTTAGAAGGAAAAGTCAGAAAATGTTACTTCCTCTGCCTACAAATTTTGTGGTACCTCAGGGCATTCAGAATGAAATCCAGTGACCTGACTGTAACCTCAAGGTCCTTTAAAATAGAGGCACTGTTTGTATCTCCACCCTATTTCCCTCCCAATTTTTTTGTTTATTTGCTTTGGTCTGGCTATATTTGCTGCTTCTAAATGTGCCAGTCTTCCTCTTGCCTTGGGGCCTTTGCAACAGTTGTTCCTTCTGAAACACTCTTCTCCCAGAGTGTTGCGGTGTTCACTCCCTCACTTCATCTAGGTCTTTGTTCAAAGGGCACCTCTTCACAAAGGTTTCTCTTGAGCATTGTGTCTAAAATAGTCACCATCCTGCTTTCTTTCTTGACCTGATGTATTTATCACTATTGCATTTACAATAATTTATTTCTTTTATCAACTTTCTCTTCCATCAGAATGTAAGCTCCAAGTTCTTTGTCTTGTTTACCACTGGATCCCCAATGCCTAGAAGAACCCCCACTAAAGAGCAGATACTCAACATATACGTGTTGAATGAATGAAGTTTTTAGATGTTTTTCCGAAGGTACAGAAATTGCTATTTATACATTTTAAGGTCTGAAGTCTGTTTTCGAAAAATGTGTTCTTCGAAGGGGGAAAAACCCCTGAACAGATGGCACAAGAGCCAGGGCCAGTTCTTTGTAAATCAAGAGGATTTGAAAGTGGCAAAGTGGGAGGTATCAGCACAGCTTACAACCATGCTTACAGCAATGATGATGAAGTACAGAAAGCAGAGCACAGAAAATTACATGTGCTTTTTGGATCCTTGAGTGAGCAGCAGACTGAAAGAGAAGTTGGTTCTACTGTGCCACCCATAATCTTCTCACCCCCATACCGTCAGAACTATAGTTATCACATCTTATTTGGACTGTGTTGAGGCTGCTAATGACTCCAGCAGAGAAGACCAGTTTGCTCCCTTTCTCTTGGCTTTTAGCTTTGCGTAGGACCCCAGCTTTACTGCCATTTATTTTCTTCCATCCCAAATTCCAAGACTGACATCACCCCTCAGTAAGATCATGCACCAATCCCAAGTTGTAATATCTCATCATATTTCTTCACTGGCCTTTATATTTTAAAATGAATTTCATAACGTCCCTGAAATAAAATAAGATATGCTTAAAATATTAATTTTAAGAAACAACCAGGACTTTTCACTCAGGTGTGAAAATATACTGAGGTAAATGGAATAAACTAAATAAAACATATTTGATTTAATAAGCAGGGGATCTAAAAGTTATGCTAAGTAGTTTATCCAATCACAGTCTTAAATACATCTCTGGGCACTGGCTGGATATAATTGGGAATAAGAATAAGGAGCAAGCTCCAAAATATTAAATCTAAATTAGTCAGCCGTTCAAATGAGCAAACCCTTTGTGGACTGTATTGGTCATGAAACTGCACATCGCCACCCGCCAATGACATCCTAGGACAAATGCTCAGAACGACTCATTTTTTTCCATGGTTGCTAGGTTGGCCTTGAGCAGCAAAAGGCAACTGGATTTATTTTGTTCTGGCAGCAGCTCAGTGGGAACATAAACTAGCAATGCTAGGGAACAGAAGGTCTACACAGAAAAGGAAGCTCCACTCGTATACTATACTAAACCCTCAAATGCCAGCTACGCTTAAACCAGAAGCCATGTAAGTGGTAAACACTAACATTTTTAAAGAACTGTCTAATATTCATGGCAGAATCTATAAAAGGTGACTTTGAATAATCCCTTCCCAGCAAACCTGTAAAAGTTTTATAAAATATGCTGCAAAAGTGACTCACAGTAGATGTAATTACTGTGCAACCTTGGAAACTGATGTAAAAAATTCAGCTGCCAGCATGTTAACAGCCACCTAATATATGGGTTGTTTGATTGGACTCTTTGGGCAAAACTGCAAAATTCCTAACCCATTGCTGCTATATATTTTATCAGGGCCAAATTTAGCTACTTTCATTTTTTAAAATGCCATTTTAGACATCACAGTGAATCAAGTCAGTGTTGCTTAATTGCTTGCATACATTACAATCTAATTCATTTCCCCAAACACTAATTTAACTAGTTATTATTTATTTTTATTTTTTGGAACAGCAGCAGAGTTCTGATGCCTGAACTATGAAACTTGGCAAAATCATTGCTTTCTTAACAAAAAACTGTAAGAATCAGCAGTGAAATTTCCTCCTCTATGCAGTCAGCAACTGTTTCCCAGTTTTTTTTTTTTTTAACGTATTCATCTTAAATTAACAGTTTGGTATAAAAATGGTTCACTGCCCATATTCTGTTTTCAATCATAATGTAGTATTTTTGTGGGCAGGGAGAAAAGCCAAATTATAGGAGGGTCATATGCCATATTTTCACCCCGTGCCTCATATCCATCCTTTGGCTTTGGCTGAGGTGATCAAGTGTATTGTCAATTTAACAGCTAATAACGCCAACCAAATAAGTGAACCTTTGAAAGATTCCTCTTACTACAAAACGTTCACTCCGTAGCCGTCGCCATTCTAGGCTTTGGTCCTATGTGCTATTACTTCTGGAAAATTGAATTAAATTGAATTGTTGCAAAATTAATTCTATGCTAGTGCCCCTATATGCATTTGCTATTTAAATGACCTTAACAATGAAACTTTTAGAAAAGAGACTGACCCCTCTATTTTATAGTGGAGTAAGTCTATCCCTTCCCCCCAAATTCACCCGTTTGTCGAGTTTACTACATACATACGATTTTCTCCTAAGTGGTGTCTATCCCAACTGTAGGTAAAAGAATGGCTGATAAAGAAATGTTCTATAGGCTCTTTTCTAGATTAACATTTAGGATTGTTAGGATCACCCAAATAAAGCCACACAAACTGTCTTGAGCCCTCAGTCTAACCCCTTCATTACCAATCCCCTCTTTATTCTAAGACATATTGTTAGTGAGCGGAGATTTTGTCTTATTAATCTTTGTGTCCCAATAGATATTAATAAAATTGAATACCTATGTTGGTATATGGTCACTCTGGCAGAAAACATCCTTTGATTTACTTGTAGGAAACTAAAATTAATTTTACGAAGAAAAATTAAACAAACACAAAATTTTGCCAAGGTGGGGAGGATCAGTGGAGAAGCCTTCAAGCATAGCAGTAACAATAGAGACTTTCTGATTTCTATCATTTCAAGTTTCATAACTACAGATATTGAAATTGAAGTTATTCCACATGATTAATTTCAGTTCTGTATAAAAATATACTTGTAGATTCTGTATGAAATTGAATTTGCCAGCACTCAACTTCATGTGTTTTGAGGATTAGAGTCTTTGGCTCCTAGAATGGTGAAACAGAGCAAATGTGGAGCCCAGGAGTTGTTTTAGCAGCAGACAGTGCTAAAACCTTTAATTCACTTAAACAGGTTTAGTTAAGTCATGATCAGTAATTCGAAGATGCACATCTGCTCAGCCAGCTGATCTTAGCTTATAATTCTGTTCAACCTAAAGTTCAGAACTTCAACTTCACTTCACATCTCTGTAGAGTACACAAGGTTTAGAGATCTGTGAATTTTCCAGAAACTCCCACAGATCAGTACAATTCTGTGTCTACAAAGTTCAACTATTATACATCTCCTCTCAAATAATTTGGGGTCTTATGGTAACAAAACAATCAAATTATTGTCAAAACATAATTATGAGAACATCTATATGCTGGGTCTCTTAATATACACGCTAAAATTGATAACAAGGCACAGCATTCTTTTGCTTTGGAAAGCAATAATTAAGAATGATCTTTCTGGTTCAAAACCATTCGTCTCAGAATTACAACATCGCACCTGTGCCTCCATTGACATTTTATAGAGTTAAAAACATGACAATGGTTTATTCCTGGGAGTTGGTACAAAAACCCTCAACCGACCACAACAAAACACACACACACAATATGATAATGATGCAGCAGTGCAACAAGAAGAATGCAAAAAGAAACCCCGTCCATGCTTTGTTCACAGTTCTTAAAAAAAATAAAAAAAGTACTGCTTAGACTTGGATGCTAAGAATCACCACAAAAAGAATTTTGAAAAGTGTCAAAACGTAGAACTCTTTTCCCAAAGGGAACCCTATCACAAGTCTGCCAGCTGGGAGGAGGGACTGGTCAGTGTGCTCTGTTAAGGGAGGGGGCAGGACGTCCTGGAAGTTGAAAATCCTGTCACTCAAGCAGCAGGAAGAAGGAACTCGAGGGAAATAAGCATTTTGCAAAAGGCAAACGAAAGAAGATTCTGATCAAGGAAGGAAATATTTTCTGTTTTTTTTAGAAGTACTGAGGAGGTAGATGAGTTAAGAGTGTCCATAGAAGTGGATTCTCTTCCTATTTTAGTATATGCCTGCCTTAGGGAAATCTATTTATAAAGATCAACAATAAAACTAGACATATCTTTAAACTTGGCTTTTAAATTTCGGAGCAAACAAAAGCCAATTTATTACAGGATGTGACAGAGATGAAACCTTGATTATACCCTTTTTAAAGCCACTAGGTATCTCGGCAAACACAAGAGCAACACCTTGCATTGGTACAATACTTAAAAGCACTTTCACTTACACTGTCTCAGTTGATCACCAAGCAGCACCCTACATGTGGACAAGGCTAATTAGCATTACCTTTTTGCAGAGAAGGACATGAGGCTTTGGAGAAATTGCCCGTTGTTTTCAAAAAGATATGTCACTCTTGATAAAGAGCAGTCTGACCACATTAAAAAAAACAAAACAAAACAAAAAAAACCAAAACACCGCATTCATAGAATTGGAAAATTTGTCAACAGTAGTTGACAAATATAACCAAAGTTACATTTTACACTGTATGGTACTCCTTTTGTTCCATAATGGGATTTTATGTCCGTTGGTGGTGGTTTTGTTTTTGTTTTTACAAAGCAGAAAGTTCCAATGCCTGACTGACCGCTTCAAAATCAGAAATCCCACAGCTCCTAAACTCAGAGAGTTTAAGAAAATGGATCATTTGTAGCAATGATCTCTAACAGCCTTGTGCCAAATTTTGAACACTTTGCGTTCACCTACAATGTTTCCACAAAAAGACTCCGACATCTCTTCCTGATGACTCCTGAACTGCATCACCTGTCCAAATTGTGAGGGAACTGTGGGCAAGGGAAGGAGATGGCCACTGCCAGGTGTAACCCTTTGGATTGGTTACAGGTACCACCTCTCCCATACTTCTAGATGCCACCAGGTGTTCCCAGATGAGTGGAACTTGGCCTTGCAAATCTAGTTCTAATTCTGTTTCTCGAGGTTGTGCAGAGAAGATAAAGCCCATGCTGTGTTCACTGAGTGACTATGGGATATGTAAAGCACCTCTGAGACAGGATTTCAGAGGGTTTAGTTCAAAACGTTTCTCACTGATAGTTTTTCATCCACTCACTGGATAGTCTATATTACATGCAAGGAACTGTAAGGTAAGAGAAATGCTTGAAATTAAGTTTTGATCCTGATCATTCTTAAATTTTTTATTTTATTTTTTTATTTAAAAAAAATTTTTTTTAACATTTATTTATTTTTGAAACAGAGAGAGACAGAACATGAAGGGGGGAGGGTCAGAGAGAGAGGGAGACACAGAATCCGAAACAGGCTCCAGGCTCTGAGCAGTCAGCACAGAGTCCAATGTGGGGCTCGAACTCACGGACTGCAAGATCATGACCTGAGCCGAAGTCGGACGCCAAACCGACTGAGCCACCCAGGCGCTCCCAATTTTTTTTTTTTTTTTAATAATTTAGTACCTTCTTATGACTGATGCCTTTGACTTCCAATGTTTAACAATGGTTGAGTGAGAACTGGCCTATACTTTATTTTCTCCTGAGCCAAAAGATGTTGCCTTGTAAAGGAGAAGAGAACATCTCAGTCACAAACTTCATAAAGAAGATCGCCTGACTGGTGATTATAAACTTTCAGCATCTTGTGTCCAGGAATATGCATGTGATACTATTTCAGGTCCTTTTTACTGATCATTTAATGCTGCCTCTAAATTTAATGCCTATTGCCTTTTCTCCAGAAAGCAGTTTTTGCTGATGATAATGATGATGGTCATTAGGGCCTTGGAGACTTTTAAAAGGATCTAAGGATGAATGAATAAATAAAATCCATGATGACTCATTCTGCACCCAGTGCCATTAGCTGAACACACATGTGCCTAGCTCCTCCCTCACAAAACTGCACTATTTAAATACATGTTAAATTTCTTTTTCAAACAGAATGAATATAATTTATTCAAAGAATATCATGAGATTGTGGACTGTCAGCAATCAAATAGGCATGTTGCAGAAAGGAAATACATTTTACCAGGTTGACTTTTTTTTTCTTTAAAACTAGTCCTTGTAGAAAAACCACCAGATTCTGTCAGGCTCTATGCTTATTCCTTCCCTCGTAAATGAAAGGAGCTTATTCTTTGCTACATTTTCATTGCCTTCTTTAGTTTATGTTTTAAATGTGTTAAAGAATGTCAAGTTGAATTTCCTTCTAGTATTGCTTTAGGTTAAGTGGGGAAAAAAATAGGATACTGCGCTCTTAGAGCATCATCTTTTACATTATTAAATTATTACAGATGAACTAATATTTTATATTCATATTCATAAAAAGACTCTGACCCTTAATACTAGCACACAGGTACAAAGAGATATTCCAGAATTATTTTTATAAAGACATATGTAGTATCTCCCTAAAAGTAAAGTTGTCACAAGGTGGTATGGTATGGCCATGATGGTGCCTTTTATTTCACAAAAGATTAAATGATAGAAAATACCAAGGCTGCAAAAAGATTTGTTGATGCTCATTAGGCACTGAGTTTATTAGTAGAGTTTCTGTTTTTCCCTTTAGGAGCCAGTTTCAAAGCCACTGACAGGCTTCCCAGTGACATGGGAAAGTAGTTCTTTATCTAGTTCTCATATACCTGTTCTTCTCTTCTTGGAGCAGTCAGTGGAGCAGTGAAAAGGACATTGAACCTGAACTCAGATAACACGGATTCTATGCATAACTATCCACTCAAGGGTCAGGTGACTGATCACTGGATGGTGGCCAGAGTCGCCTGTGGCTTGCTCTCTTCCTCATAATATAAAGAAAAGAGCACCACAGGGTCGGTGTGACACAATTGTCATAATTCTGTTTAGTCTGCAAAAAAAATAATCACCAACAGCCCCAAAGAGAAGTAAGCTTTAGAAAGGTTCTGGCTTTAGACAGATTCAGTATATTAAAATTTGTATTTAAATTAAAAGATAGGGGAGCCTGGGTGGTTCCGTCAGTTAAGCGTCAGACTCTTGGTTTCAGCTCAGGTCATGATCTCAGGGTTTTGTGGGTTGGAGCTTCACGTCAGGCTCCGTGCTGAGAGAGTGGAGCCTGCTTGGGATTCTCTGTCTCCCTTGGTCTCTGCCTCTCCCTTACTCACGCTGTCTCAGTCTCTCTCAAAATAAATAAATAAACTAAAAAAAATAAACTAAAAGATAGATGAGGAGGTATTCACTTTACTTTAGAAATATCTGATACAAGAAATGATGCACTTTAAAAGCTCACTTCCATAAAATGTTCAAAGCACAATTCAATTTGCAAATATTGGATTAAAATGCACCTATGGCAAGGCCTGAGGCACAACTGCATTTTAAAACCCACTGAGGGGCTTTGTACACCATTTAGGCTAATACGATAAGGAAGAGTACTTCAGATCGGGATTGATTGTTCTGAATCAAATTCTGTCTGTCCTATTTTCGTGAGGCTGGCCCAATGAGAACCAAAACTTTCATCTGCCTGTGACGGGCGAGAACTCCCCATGGCTGTTCGGGCTGGAAATGAGCCAGTTGCCAGGCTTTGAGTTTGGACTCTTGAGCACGACTTGCTGCATGAAAATGAAATGTGCCTTTTGGTTCATTTGGCACGTTTGCCAAACCCCTTGCTTTGGTAGCCAGCCACAAGGTGATAGATACTAAGTGCACACTGGTGCATTTCTCTTTCGAGGGGATGAACCAAAGCCCTTTTGGTAAAATGCTTTTGGAACATGAGCGGCAGAGCTCCCCTTTGAGTCAGAGCTGGTTTGGGGAGTGAGGTTTTGACTCTCGCTGATGTGTGTGTGTGTACCGTGGAGTCAGATTTACAGTGGGTGGGTCTGAGCACTGCAGGGCATCTCCGAAGCGTGGTGTTTATGGTACTGTGTACACAAAACCTATTCACAATATGTATGTATAAATGTCTAATGCGTGCAACATGGCTTAGAATATAATAAAGAGGGTTATACGGTTGAAAAAAAATAAATTTCTTTAAAAAACTTTTTTTAAGTTTATTTATTTTGAGAGAGGTGGGGGGAGAGAGAATCCCAAGCAGGCTCTGTGCTGTCATCAAAGAGCCCGATGTGGGGCTCGATCTCACAAACCTTGAGACCATGACCTGAGCCAAGATCAAGAGCTGGACGATTAACCCACTTAGCCATCCAAGTGCCCCCCCCCCAATAAATTTCTTTAAACACTTTCAATCACTCATAGGGTAGTGAAGGTTCACACAAAGGGTATAAGACAAGCGAGGTGAGCAGCAGAAATGGTGGACTCCTGTCTCCCACTCTCTCGCCGAGTGGATGGGGGCAAAGCCTCCTGCACTGCTCAGGTTATTCTACCTCTCTCTCTGACAGGCACAGATGATGTGATTCCACAGTCTGTACTTCCTGTCAGCTTTCTAATAGCAACCTTACCTGCCTGTAGTACTTTGGCATGAATGCTGTCTTTTCTATAGAATCTTCTAAAACACAGGGGTGCGGTTTGGCTGTCTTTAGAGACTTCTTGCTTCTAGAAGCATAGCCATAAGGTCTTCTAGTGTCCTGTTTAAATCAGGTGCGGAAATAGACAGCGATGTCCACCTTTAAGGAAATGGAAATTGAGGTACTTGATGCAGAACTGGATGCCACCGCTTCACACTCAATTTGAAAACCCTCAGTATTGTCTTCAAAGCAAAATACTTCCTTCTAAATGGTTCGTCCACCACTGCAATGATGTGCCACTCAATTGCAGCATCTCTGGGGAGACGGGGAACTGCCGCTACCACCAGGATATGACCTGTGTCATTGGAATTGCCATGACACTTGTGTTCTTCCCAGAATAAAAGAACACAAGCAGGATGTAACGTCAGAATGGATCTTCTAGGATTTCAGAAACTTTATTAGGTTTACGTATGCATACTTCAGTAAATTTTTAGCAAATTAAATAATTATGTAATAAATGGAAATTGGTTGAAATACAGGGGATATATGAGGTGTTTCAGTTTACCAGCTCGTAATTAATTAATAGGCATTGCCCATAATTACCAATATAAGTTATGAACCTTTTTTTAAAAAAAAAATTTTAACGTTTATTAATTCTTGAGAGACAGAGAGACAGAGCATGAATGTGGGAGATGCAAAGTGAGAAAGGGAGACACAGAATCCAAAGCAGGCTCCAGTCTCCGAGCTGTCAGCACAGAACCTGACGTGGGGCTCGAACTCATGAACTGTGAGATCATGACTTGAGCCAAAGTCGGATGCTTAACTGACTGAGCCACCGAGGTGCCCCAAGTTGTGAACATTTTAATGTACTTGTGCGATCTGAATAGTTTTTGTAACTTCACTTTAATGTCTTCAGTAGAACAAGAGAGAAAAGGTAAGAAAAAAATTATGCTTAGAAACATATGTGAGCATATATATTCAATCCAACTTGTTACTTCAGTATGTCACCCAACGTGAATGCGAACATATTGAAGTGTATTTATCTATGTAGATACATATAACTCAAAAAGGTACAGCACATCATCTGTGCTGACTTAGTTGGTGGTGTCATGCTTTTCACTGACTAGTGACCAGTTCACATGACCAGTTCAGGGTCATGACAATAATTTAACTCTTAGAAACAAGTGCTTTTTGTATACCTTTACATTTCAAAAAGACTCTTATGAGGAAAGAAGAATATTTTTATATTGAACAATGAGATTTGTTTTGTATGTAAGGAAAGTATGCTCATAATTACTATGTAGGTATTTAGATTTGTTTCATCCATTTGTAATGGATTTGTGTACATCTAGTCTGAGACTACAGGGAGGAGTCCAAAAATAAACTTACCACTTTCCCTACCAAACACATCTTCCTCATCTTAGGAAATGGCATTTATCCACTTGGTTTCCCCAGGCTGGAGAACTGCACCTCATCCTTGTCTCTGTGTCTTCCTTAGGAACTTCTCCCAATGTCATTCCAAGTAGCCACTAAGTCTTGTCATCTCTAACCCCTTAAAATCACTTAAATAGGCCCATTCTTTCTGCCTCTTTACATTTACCTTAATTTAGGCCACTGTCATTTATGTTGCTTAGATTTCTGTGAAGCCTCCTAATGGTTCTCCTTACTCATTTTCAGTCTTCTTTTTCAATCCATTTGCCACACTTCAGCTAATGTCATTTCTTTCTAAAATATATCTGCCTTTTTTTTTTTTTAAGACTCTGCATGATTAATATTATTACTTAGTGGCTTTTGATCTAACATTTAAGTTCCTTAGTGTGGCCTACAAGGCCCTTCAGGATCTGGCCTTATTTATCTCAATCAACTGTGCATGCCCCACCCCTCATTCCTGGGACCATCTACAATTAACAGCTGTTCATCCAACTCTGTATTCCGACTTAATCTTTGGAATTCTCTGCTCCCTTGATACAGAAGGCCTTGCTTCAACTCTGCCTGGCTTAATCATTCCAGGACGTTAGACCTCTCTTTCACTGGGAAAGTCTTTGCTGAATTTCCCACAGTCTCTTAAATGCACTGCATGAGGCCCAATCATATCTCTTCAACATCCAACAAATATCTGTTAGGTGTCTGCTGTGTGCCCAGTAATAGTTTGGGAGGTAGGTGAGGTTGCTGATCAGAAGCAGAAAAAGATCCTTGCCTCCACGAGCTTTCATTCTTCCAGCGTTAGCATGGCAACCTATCTCACTATCTTCCTGACTCTCTTGCTTACTAGATGAAGGAGGGCTCTCCTGAAGTTTTTGTATTATTCTGATTAGCACAGTGTCCAATCAGTAAATGTTTAAAGACATGAATAGACTAGCAAGCGTGAAACAAAGAAATGTCAATATATTTCCTTTATCTAGGTCAATATAATTATTCTGAAGCCAAAATAATAGTTCAGAAGTAAAAGAACCTGACTTTTTACATGACATGGGAATTTCATGAATAGACACAGAAACATGTCTTCAAAATTACATGTAACATTTTCTTTCCCTTAACTTGTTTTAATCGAGCCTATCTATCACCTCTTTTAATGTCTAGGCCAATCTGCTCATTTTCTGACCAACAGAGTCTATAACAGAGTCTCTAAGAATCTGTCTGAAAGACAAAAACACCGACTAGTCTTCTGAAACAGAAGAATAAACTGAACAATAGTATTAAATATATGCTTTCAATGGGCCTGAGATTACTTGAGGGAAAGATATTTTTCTTGCAAACCTAAAACAGCCACACTAAACTCTTAAGCCATCCTTCAGAATTAGAAATAAACATCTAGAAGACAAGAAAAGGGTTTTTGATGTTTTGAAGTCTCATTGATTTTTTTTCTATAGTGAAAAGGAAGACCACAGCAGTATTTTGCTTTTGATAAGAATACATCAGATGGACTTGAAAAATCAGAAGCTAATTACTTTTAAGATGATCTTAGGCATGAAAAAAATTTAAGGTGACATGTAGAGTTGGCGTATCTAACATTTAGCATTCAAGTCCCATAATTCTTTTGCAAAACAAATATGATCAAAACATGATTTTTAAAAATGGTCAGGAACATGTATATTTCTTATCTGCCTTCTAAACATACGCACCTTTATTTAAACAGGTTTATATTTTCTGCTTCCTAGGTGCTTTATACTTCTATGCCTATGCTATTCTTTTTCCAAACACTGCTGGTCTGTTTTGTTTTTGTAGAGATCACGAGTCCACTTGATATTAGTGACTTATACTTTCCTCTGCTTTGTGAGTGTGGGTAATAGCCTTTTTGTATACCAATTTGCTTACACTGCAGTCTATGCTGGTAATACTGTACCTTGCCTGACCTCTGAATGGAAAAATAATAACAAGTTAAAACAGTCATTTTACCTGAAGTCGATAAGGCCATAACACTCAACCTGCTTTCAATTCACATACTCAATTTTCATCCACTCACTCTCGACTTTGAGAGGAAGGAATAATGACAGGTTACAGGCACTTTATTTCAAAATTCACTCACAAAGTTATTGACAAGCATTTTTCACAGAAACAGCTCTTCTCTCTGACCCTCGTGAGCTGTTTACATGAAAAATGCTCTTCCTTGTAGATTAATGAGAGAGTGGAACCTAATTCCATACCAAACATGTAGCAATTGCTTTAGCATCTCTGTTTTTGATATGGGAACAAAAATAGGGATAATTTGCCTCAAATTGCAGTCACTTCAGTCATAATAAAATCTCAGAGAGTACTGTTTGCTTTCAACTTTCATTAGGTGAGCTGGGGCTGTTATTAAGGCACCAACACATAAATGTTATATTAGCACTTAACAGAAGCATAGCATTCTCCTCTAGGAGATAAATTCTACCCTTGTCAATATAATTCCTTACTGAGTGCAGTAAAAGAGTTTGAAAAGATGAAATAGTGAAGCTTTGAACTAGAGGAAAAAAAATACCCTGTTCATTCAAGCTTAAAGGCCATTTTGCTGGCCCAAGGTGCTAGGGTACTGTTTAGAAAATAAGTCCCAGGGAGACTCTCTTAGGTCAAGTCAAACATTGAGACAAACTTTCAGACATGTTCTCTTTGTCTGAGGTTGTTAAGTCAGTTACTTTAAATTTCGGAATGCTTTCAGCTGGCATTTCAACTCTGTGTAGAAATATAAGAATTTAGGGCCAAGATGGAGTTCATTTCCAGAGAGTAAATGATAATCCTTATGTGTAAGCCACTGTGTATACACAGCACCCACACTTTGGGTGTTTTGTTTTGTTTTTCTTTTTGTTTGGTAAGCCTTTTCAAAATGTAAGATATTGTGTATAATCGTTGTGATATAGCTGTTGAAATTAAATCTGTGTTTATCCATACTCTTACTACTATGTGTTGTAGGTATTTTTAAAATAACTATCTCCAATTTAGGCCTAAGAAAAGTGTTGTCACCCTTAGTGAAGTGAGGAGCACGTAATCATCTAAAATTGGAAATAAAGGAAAAGGAGGGGCATCTAAAAGCTTGGTTATTGCGTTTCGTTTCCATGGTCTGTCTTTCCCAACCTTTCAGAATTCCTTATCATATAGTATTCGGCAATTTTAAGGTCTTTTAAGGAGTCCGTTGTCATTTGGATTATTTAGAAGCCTTATTGCATACAATAGACTATTTTAACTACCAAGTTGAAGCCATAGTGTTCTTCATGTGACATGTGAAATACAGAAGTGGCTACTGTCCCTCTGCATTTGTAAGACACATGATTACAGACAACAACATACAGTACACAATTATGCCTAAAAATGGCGTTGATGACTATTTGGCTTAAAGTTCTATTCATAGGGTCAAATGTATTTGTATTTCCCAATTTATGTTGCTATTCTGCAAATCTGGGAAGTCACTGCCATTCAGCCATTCCCAGAAGGTTAATGCATTTCTGTCTACCCTCCCTCATGTCCTTTTCATTCGGGTAATCCTGAGAACGGCCTGTAAATGTCTGTGGTGGCCAGCCATAAGGAGAAAAGAGGTGGTAAGTAAATTTCTGCTGAGACTTCAAAGCCATGGGTTTAATAGATGTTCATTCGTAATCAAGTTTTGAAACGGTAGTTTTGATATATAACATTTATATCAACAAGTTTCCTCTTCAACACCAAATTAAAATAACTTTCAATTCATAAATATGAAGCAATTATCTTTTCCTTATTAAACACATTTTGGGGGTAAAATGATAACTATTGAATATACCCACAATTTAATATGAAGACAAATATTTTACGTGGAAGTTTTTGGTTGGCTTCAAAACTTAGAAAGGCTTTTTTGGGCAATATATAGTTAAAAAATAAATTTAGGTCCAAGCCAGGAACTTCTCAATCATACCACCAATAGAAATTCAAATACACTTTTTAGGGAAAGTAGCAGAGGCCTACCATCTAATTGAAGCAAACGGCTAACTGCAAGCTTTTTGATATGTTACTTATTTTTGAATCCTCAGCAGGTAGCATGGTGCCTGGTACCCAGTAGGTGCTCAGTCAAGCTTTCATGCTAAAGGGCAATGTATATCAAATTCCAAAATGCTCATTCAATTTGACCCTGAAATCCTAAATTCAGAAATTTTGTCTAAGAAAATAATTAGAGATGTCCACAAAGAAAACATCTGGAGTTATACAGGATTTTTATCATAGTGTTATATGTAATAGCAAAAACTGCTAGCAATCAAAATATCCAATAATAGAGTATTAGCCAAACACATTAGGGTCTATCCTATAATGAAATTATGCAACTACGAAACTGTGTTTTGAACATTTGAGGGAAAACAAAATATGTGGGAGGAAAAGAGTTCCAAGTCTAGTAGGTATGATATTAATAAAATGCATATGTAACATGTGTGTGCAGGTTTATATACACACATATATATACACATGCATACATATCTGAATGAGACAGGACAAAATTATCTAAGAAAAAACTCCACGGGTTTTTTGCAAGCCCCTGCTAGCCTATAAAGGTAGAGGATGCTAAAATGGACCCTTTATTTACTGCGTGAAGACACAGAAAGAAGAGAGGCCAGAGCCGAGGACAGGGCCAGCTCTGTGCAGCAGGGCTAGTGATGGACAAGGAATTAAGGCAGCTGGCAATTAATAGGGAGAAGAACCCAGATGTCTAATGGGGATTTTTTATTCAGTTTTTCTGTGCAATATGCATTGTAGCCTTCTCCTTTGCCTCCTCCTGAAAACTTCAGCAAAATTTTCATTTTTCTCTTACACTTTGTTAAGGTAGGTAGGTTTGCTTTGAGGGGAAGTGACAGAGTGTTGACTCCTGCTCAGGGGCAAAATTCAGGGCTGCCTAAGGGGCCCAACCACATCTGGGATATCTTTAAAAAGAAATGAACCAAAATATTAGCTTTGGGTAGACAGAAAAGAGGGATTTTTATTCCCTGCTGTGCATGGTAATGGATTTTCCAAATTTATTTAATGAATATGCATTACTATTATAATCAGAAAAAAGTTATTTAAAAAAATAAATTGATGTCGGATGAATGAATAAATAAGTTAATAAATGAATGAATTTAAAAAGTGGTAGTCTCGAGAAAGACTTTAAAATATATTCAAAAGCAAACTCCTCTAATTTACAATTAATTTAAGAAACCTCAGAGGCTCCTTTCATTTTTGGTTACCCTCTGAAATAGGACACTTGCTTTCAGCATACACACATACACATAGTGTATATATATATATATATATATATACACACACACACACACACACACACACACACACACATATATTTATATTTCTCAATGACTTTTATAATGCCTGATTAGCCAAATAATAAATTTACCAATTTTTTTTCTTGAAAAAAATTAATTTTACCCTTTCAAATCAATATTTTAGTAATACATTTTAATATATATATATTACTTGTGCCTATAATAAAGTAGGCAATGAAAGTAATTTTAAAAATTCCATTCCTGGGGCACCAGGGGGGCTCAGTCAATTCAATGTCTGACTCTTGATCTCAGCTCAGGTCATGATCTCAAGGGTTCATGAGTTCAAGCCCCACATTGGGCTCCTCGCACTGACAGTGTGGAGCCTGCTTCCAGTTCTCTCTCGCTCCCTCTCTCTCTGCCCCTCCTCTACACACTCTCTCTCACAATAAATAAACTTAAAAAAAGAAAAAAAATCCATTCCTCTATATTTTCCATTGCCTATCTAGCAAAATAGGCATGTGCATTTAAGTGACTAATGAATGTAGTTGTGTGGATGTTTCTGTTCTCTCAATTGTCACTGCCAATGATCAAGATCACTGATACTAGCCAGACAACAAGTGCTTGACTCTTGGCTGCACCACTTACTGGCCGTGTGATCTCAGGGCAGGCATTTCACTTTCCCGTTTCCTATTCTGTAAAATGGGGTAACACTAATTCCTGTCCCAAGGTCATCATGAGAATAATAGAGAGCATTTTTAGATTTGTTTAGATGATCATCTTTTATGTGGCATTGCCACACATATTTATGGCCATGTTTACATTGTGTTGATGCCAGCAATCATGTAAAGCACCTAACGGTTAAAGTATTCATTTGGCACCAACTTATGCAAACACGGACCCTACATCCTGCAGTTCTTGCATTCATTATTACTGCCCTCACAGTCTTCCGTCAGCTATGACTGAACTTGGCTTTGTAGTAAAAATTCACCATTAAAGATATTTTAATAGAGTAAGATTTTAGTTTCTTAACTTATGTAATAAATTGAGATTATGATTTGACATCAGGAAATTATATTGCAGTGGAGTAATGTACTACTTTAACTGTCTTTCACTAACAGGGAAAGAACCTAGATGGACTAATATATAAATGATGCCCTTGTGCCAAGTAGAGGCCAAATGATATGACATTCTGCTCAGAAGAAGGTTTTACAGTGGTTCATATTGAGAAAAATAGTGGGAGAAATGAGTCACTACATGTCATGCGGTATAGCTACACCAGCCACGAAAGGGCTTATACCATAGGAGTCAGCATTTATCTGATCAGGAGATCCATTACGTGAGTCCTACTTTTCAAATATTTTTTTTTTTTGCAGCAGCTCATTAGCAGTGCAGAGAAGTAAATATACAATAAGCTCTACAATTTCTTTGTTTAACAATATTTCTGTATTAATCAGTGTTAGGATCATTAAAGTGATTATCCTTCTAAATAAAGATGTATATACTTGTGACTAAAATCACAGTAATGTCACAATAGTGTGATGCTTTCAATTACAGTTGTGTCGGCCTTGTAGGTTGATTTTTCTTTCACCTTTACATTTGTTTTGGTTGTATGAGTGATAAGAGCTGTAGTTAAAGGAGTTCATAGACTGTTTTGTAATTTTATGTGTACAAGTAACGTTATACTAAAAATAATACAGACCCAAACTGGACATTTGCAAACATTTTTTCCCTTATTTTCAAGAGTAAAAAGTTTGAGAAACACTGTAGTAGAGCAACCTGCTTTTCTTTGCAGAATGTTTCAAACCATATCATTACCAAAAGTAACGTGCAATTTTGGCTGAAAATCCAATACATTTGGCTTCTATTCAAGAAGCAGATAGCTTTGTGGGCTTATTATACTGACAAAGTCGACAATGAGAGTGGTTGAGGATGATTCTGCAAATCTAAAGATGAGGATCCCAGTCCCCATCAATAGTATGTGCACAGATTTATGCTGACCCATGGACAATTTTCATCTGGTTATGATAAATGACATGCATTTGCAGGTTTCCATTCTTACATCTATAAAACAGACAATACCTGTATGATTATCTTGGAAGTTTAAGGTAAGGAACAAAGGAATGTGTGAAAGCAATTTAAATAGCAAATTAAATAGTCTATGGCTACCCAAATGACATCATTATTATTTCATTAAGAATAGTCTCAGGCCTATTTACCCTTTGAGTTCTTCTTGTTCTTCCTGTTTAAGTGATCAGGAATAGGTTATATGCAGTTAGGAACAGGTAGCACGTTAGTTCTTGGGCATAATAAAATGTGGTTGCTGAAACCTGATTGTTTTCAGACGTTACACATCACTAAAACTTTGGCACCTTTTAGAGAACCAAGGAAGCTTTCAAAGCAAAAACTACCATTACATCTCTTTGATAAATAGAGATATATATATTAAAACACCAATATAAATATATATAAACAATAAATATATATAAATTATATATATATGTATCTATATATAACACCAATATAAATATATTGGTGTAGATGCCCCATGCAAAACAGCCACTGTACCTCCTGGAGGCTGTAGCCCACGTTACAGAAAGAACGGAAGCTGAGAAACAACTCCAGAAGCTGAGAAACAACTCCAGCCTTACCACCTGAGCGTCTGCCCTTGAATTGATATTAAGTAACCATATCACTCATTATAGCCTTTAATGTCCCTTGCTGATACCTTTTAATTTTTAAACAGCCCTACTTTACAAATCATATCCTCTTTCATGTGTTCTCCCAGCTAAAGAATTAATTTTGCAAGCAAAATATCTAAACAGTAAGCATAATAAGAATGAAACAGGTTAAAGCTCATTAGCAGCAGGGAGCAGATGTAGTAAAACTCTGCCAGTTCCCGTACATTTCCTTCTCAGCGGGGACTGGGCACCAAGCTGTGAGTTAGTTCCACTGCACAATGCTTCGCTGCAGTTTCAGCAAGTGCACCTCTATTGCTTCGAGTACAAAACTAAGAATTCACTTTGAGTTTTGATTTTTCTTTGCAATAATAATGTCTAAAAGGACCCTGCAGAGCTAAAATGTAAAGTTAAGCACCAAGTGCCAGCTAATCAGGAGACTATAAAAAATGTAATTGATAGGAAAATAATTATAGATTATAAAGTCATTTTATCCTTTTAAAAATATTACCTTCTTGACAAACAGAGGCCCCAAAATTACTGCATGAAATCAGTAGTTGCTCAAGTTAAACTTCCTTGAAATATCATGCCATATCTAACATTCATTAAAAATATTTGTTGCATAACTGATAAAAGAAACCTGCATATGGATCGAAGCAATACACTGATCATGATATAAACTAAATGCAAATGAGTTCTGTTGGAAAAAACACAATCTCAAATTATTAAAATAGGAATTCTTCCTCATAGAGCAGTGTTAAAATAGATCCATCTTTTAGGAAACAGCATTATCTACCAAATTGAGGAGCCTACAGATGTGAATATTAGCAAGGTTTTACTTAAAAAATACTCTCCTAGAAAATAGAATACATTCCTGGGACTATAAGTAGTGCCTAGATGTGTCAAAAACACTGTTGGAGAGACAAATCATTAATATGAAATCACCTGCTAAGTTCTGGATGTCTAGGATAGATTGTTAGGACATATATTTTTTTTTTTTCCAGAAAAGTGAAGATACATTGTAGAATCCAATTCATGGAATTTCCAATAAATAAAACTGCAACAGATCTGCATGTAACAATCAATAAATTTATCTGCATAGTCTTACAACTCTATAAATGAAAAACTGATGCCGTGTGTTTGTTTGCTGTGTTAGTGTAGATTTAGTTTTTGCAATGGATTCATTCAGCCAAGTCTGATAGACACGATGCTTTTAAAAGAATGACATTAACAGTGTTCCAGGAAAGCTACTCTAAATCTTTCAGAGAAAGAAAAAGAAACTTAGAAGTGTAATTACTGGGAGAGAGGGAACGCACATTCTGAGTGTTCGAAGCTGCTAAAATAAACTCCTAATCTTTCTTCTGAAAAGTAATAGCATTGGCTTCAAAGCCTGAAGCAGAGCTAAACCTACAAGCGGGGGCTAAACTTGCCCATTTCATGAAAATTCAAATGGTAAGGTCAAGAGGATCATTAGAGTATGAAGAAGCTGACCTAAAAAAAGTCACTTATATCTTCCTTTTTCCATTGTAAAAGGATAAGTGGGTTTCCTGACATGTCTCCTTTCATGCAAACATTTTTGAGTACCTTCACACTCAACTCCCAACAGTTGATATCAATTGGATCATGCATTTCAAAATCTGGGTTAATTCTTCAAACTCAATAGATTGTAGGTAATGTTGGAAGTCATGGCAACAGTGACCCGAGACTTGTGTATACCTTCAGGTGACACAAAACTGTGGGTCACTTTGTGGTATCAGCATTTTACTGTGCAGCTTCAATAACTAAAATCAACTGAGCTCTCTTAGCAATCGCCAGCATAGATCCTATGGACAGTTTCAGTATGGAAATATGGAACTGAAAACTTCCAGAGAATTCTGCCTTTAGGTTTTATTAGAAATTGATTAAGAATAGAACTGAATTGAAAGAGAAGACACATATGTAGAAAATGCATCTCTAATGTGGCAGGAAAACCCACCCACAAAAAAAAATTAACTAAAAAAAATTTTGCTCTCTAATATTTTACAGGCTAGAAAACATGGACAGTTGCTAACATTATATCTACCTTCTGGAATAATTTTACTTGGGTTACTTGTCATCGGACTTGAAAATCAAGTCCTTGACAAGAAAAGAGTAGTAACTATAAAGTCCTTGAGAGAAACCACACCAACGGGACTGAAGGGATGCTCATCAAAACACAATTTCTGCCTACTGGTCATGTATGAGGAAGAGACAACAGCAGGGTACTGAGCACACTGGAGTAGAATGTTCTGAAGTGTGATATTTCCAAACAGGAAGGCAGAGAAATGCTTTAAATCACTACTGAAGCAGAGCCTAGAGCAATATGGAATTAACTGTGGATGACTATGACATTAGGTGACAGAGCAGCCTAGTATGCAGCTACAAGAAATAGAATTGTTTTTAGTAAAAAAAAAAAAACAAAAAAAACAAAAAACAAAAACAAAAAACAAAAAACAAAAAAAAAAACAAAAAAAACCCACTTCAGGCTGATTACTGCCTAGAAGGTAGAAGGTAGAGTTGCAAATAGTGACGAACCTTTTCAGGTAGTAGCTCCTGCCATATAAATGACAGTTTTCACATGAAAATGTCTGAGTGGAGAAAATATTAAAGATCACGGAATTATAGGGGCACCTGGGTGGTTGAGCGACTGAGTCTGACTCTTCATTTCAGCTCAGGTCATGGTCCCAGGGTCATGGGATCCCACGTTCAGCATGGAGCCTGCTTAGGATTCTCTCTCTCCCTCAGCCCCTCTCCCCTGCTCATACTCAATTTCTCTCTAAAATTAAAAACAAAAAAAAAGCATCATGGAATTATAAAACTGTAAGATGGGGCAGAGTCATAGTCCTCATCTGTTCAATCTTCCCAAGTCCTCTTTGCTCACCAGTTAGAGAGTTAGCACTTGAATCCACGTCTCTGGATGTCTGGTCTAGCCACCCACCCTACTTACAGTGCATTTTAGAAGCATCAGCTTTAAAATAAAGGTGATGCTGTTCAATTAGAAGAAAGCCTGTACCAATTCCTTTATATCTTCAAAGAAAATCTGGGGAGGGGCCAGTATACAAGATGTGAAATCTGTACACTCAAAACCTTCAAGGGATCATTAAATACGACACCTTGATGATGTCTTTGAATTTCTAATCCAGCTGTGTGATTTTTAGTCTACCACAAAGGCCTGTTTTGATCTTGAAGGTTACCTTGTCCAACCCTTTCATTTCAAGAAGTAGGAGCTCTCTTAACTCATTTCCACATAAGTAGCCCTTTCTACTCTCTCTGTAAACATATGCACTGATACTTATGGTGGGATGAATAATTTGGGCTACTAACCTAACACTTCTCCAGAGTTCCTACCACTTTGCTCCTACCAATTGAGCTGTGCATTTACAAATCATCAGTTTTCTTTATTTTGAACTTGAGTATGCTGGTTGCAATTGCTATTGACATTATGTACTTTCAATTAAGTATTGCATAATCCTGTGAAATATGGATGTGAAGCAAGGTAGTGTTGTTTCTATAAAGCTTAAGTTGAATAAACTTCACAAAAAATGAGCTGTTAATAAAAATATACTGTCAGTGTTGGTGAGGATATAGAGAAATTGGGGCTCTTTTTCACAGTTGGTAGAAATGTAAAATGGTATAGCTGCTATGAAGAACTATATGAAGGTACCTGAAAAAATTAAACATAGATGTACCACATGATACAGAAGTCCCACTTTTGGGTATTTATCCAAAAGAATTGAAATCAGGATCTCAAAGAGACACCTGCATTTTCATGTTTTTTTTTTTCTTTAAAAAAATAATTTATTGTCAAGTTGGCTAACATACAGTAGATACAGTGTATGCATTTTCATGTTCATTGCAGCATTGTTCACAATAGCCAATAACAGGTGGAAACAACCTAAGGTCCACTGATAGATTAATGGATAAATAAAATGTGTCATATACCTACAATGGAATATTATTCAGCCACAGAAAAGAAGGAAATTCAACCACGAATTAAACCTTGAAGACACCATGCTAAGTGAAATAAGCCAGTCACAGAAAGACAAATCCTGCATGATTCCACTTATATGAGGTGTCTACAGTGTCATATTCCTAGAAGCACAAAGTAGAAGGATGGTTGCCAAAGGCTGGGGAGAGGCAGGAAGTGGGAAGTTGCTGTTCAATGGGTATAAAGTTTCAGTCATGCAAGATAAAAAAGCTCTAGAGATCTGATGCATAACATTATGCTGATAGTTAACGATACTACAATGTACACTTAAACATTTGTTCAGAGAGTAGATCTTGTGGTATGTGTGCGTGGGTTTTTTTTACCACAATAAAAAAAGCTATTAATTTAGCTGCAAAAGATTAGAAAAAAAATGTTAAAATCCAGAAATGTTTTTCACTCAGATTACTTCATAAGTGTCTTTAATTTGTTGCTCCATTTTATAGAAAAAGAAAACAGAAATTTTAGGAAATGTATTATGAGTAGGATTTATGCAACAGATATCCAACACATACAGCACATGCCAAGACCAGACTTAGGCCCTACACCAAAAGACTAGTGAATTAATGTACATTATTTGTTTTAATCAGAATGTTTTAGGGCATGTGTAGTTCATTTCTTAATGAACCCTGGATTTAAACAACTTTTTCAATCCATAGTTTAAGTATAGGTCCCGTGTCTAAGTTATTAGTTGAGATACCCAAAATTTTCACTCATAATGCATAAATGATGATTTGGGCCTAAAGTTTAAAGGATATGTTTGATGATTTGCTCACTTCCACTATAACCCAGCTCTTTTATCAGTTCAGTAGATATTTCTTGAGGGTCTGCTTTGTGCTAGGTACCAAGCCTGGCATCTTACTATGTGGTATGGAGGGCGCATGAAATTTGGACTAAAACTCGGGCTCAAGGCCTGGCTCTGTAATACCCACCTCATTAAGTTGCCTAGAAGAATAAATGGTAGGCTACCTGACTCATGGAAGGTGCTCAATAAATATCAGCCTCCCCAAATATGTCATTGCATTGAATCACAATGACAAGTGACAAATAGGTACTACCATCCTTATTTTATAATTGTACAACTAATCATTTGGAGAGCCTGTATAAAAACCCAGGCCTGTCCAAAGCCTGTGCTATTTCCACGGCAAAATGCTGTTTCATTATGGTCTAATTTTGAGTAGGATTCCATTCTGGATGATTTAGCCAGGTTGGGTTGCAAATGCACCGTCAATAGCTAAATGAATTAATGTAACTGTTGAACATGAAGTAGACAGAATGGCTTAGTGGCACCCATTTATAAACTGGGGAATAGCTGCCAGATGCAATGATTTAAATTTCATTAGTGTTTATGCCTAGCTGCTTTTTCGTTTTGGCAGAAGGGTGGGGGGCAATAATCACTCAGGTTGTCCGGATGCTTCTTGGGTCTGGTTCTTTTCTTGTAGTTTGATTTATTGTATTTTATAAGTTAGGAAGTAGCCATACAAAGCAATTTAAATAGACGTTTAAGAGAAAGGAATGGCAAGGGCACAGTCATACTTCTCACCAGAATTTTAACTGGTTTCCGTGCACTCTGATTTCAGGAGGGCTACTGCTCTGGGATTTGGAGAAGCATGAAAAGCCTGGGGTCACTAACAAAGTACTATTGTTAGTGTTGCTATCGTCTGCCTTTCTAGTTGAAGGAGCATCAGCATGGCTGGATAGGACAGAAACAGATTCGAAAGTGAACACCAATGCCCTTTTCTTTCAGCTGGTAACTTCACAGTAGGCTTCCCAGGCAATGAGATGATCACTTCTTTGCTCTACTTCTTACTCTAAAAGTAGCATTTAAATGACTTGTCATGATTAGGTATCTTAGCATCGTGACCAGCTTTACTTCATGCTACATTTCAGGTTTTTTTCTATCACTGTTCTTATGCTGGTACCACAAAGGTACTGACTGGTCTTGGTGTCCCTTTCTCCATTTTTTTCTCATATTCCTTTTGCTTCAGAGAGTCTGTTTCACAATTTAAGAGCCAGGCAAACCCCAAACCTGGAATTATCTGCTAAACTTGGAATTATCTCTCCCTGTTTGACTTCTCCATTGCATTTGTTATGGCATTGATTATAATTTACAGTACATTTGCAAATCCCTTGAAGGAACTTTTGTAATTTTTTTCTCAAAAAATTGTTTGAAATTTCAATGAATTTCAAGATGTATCATCAATCACTTTATAATGAAGCAAATAACAAGCAAAAATATAAATTCAGTGTAATGGGCCGTATTTCATTGTGCGCCAAAGGCATTTTACATCAAACTGACCCGTAGCTTGAGGTATATATACCTTTGTCATAAAATCAACCAAGCTTCCCCTAGAGACGATGTTTTTCTTTTTGTGTTGTGTTCCAACAACCAAGTCTTTCTTTAGGTAGCATACCCAGAAAGAAGAACGAAGCATGATTCTACTAAAATGGTGATTAGAGCAACCACCATTTTTGAAGGCCTTCTCTGTGTTAGGCATTGACGGTACTTGTCATTTGGAAATTCTGTGAACGCCTTCACTTTGTAAATGATAAAATTAAAAATTAGCATGGATAAGCAACTTGCATAAGATCACCAAGAAGTAGAACAGGGATATGGATCAAAGTTCATCTCAAGTCAAAGTCTGTTCTCTTCCACTATGAAGACCCTCCCTAATAGTCCCTCTCCCCGCCGCTGAGATGGGTATGACTTCTGATAAAGGTGGTGAAAATAATTTGTGTCGTTGGTTTATGCTCTGCCTTATTTTAGAAAGGATTCAAGATACAGGTGAAGCACAATCATGTTCTCTGCATAGAAGAATGGGTTTTGGGTTGTACAGCCCCAGTTTAAATCTTGGGACCCCTACTTGATAGCTGTGAGAAACCTGTTTCCTCATTAGTAAAAGGGAATAATACTACCCAACTCTTAGTGCTGTGAGAAACCTGTTTCCTCATTAAATCTTGGGGCCCCTACTTGGCAGCTGGGAGAAACCTGTTTCCTCATTAATAAAAGGGAATAATACTGTCCAACTTCTAGCTGTGAGAAACCTGTTTCCTCATTAACAAAAGGGAATAATACTGCCCAACTCATAGTAAGAACTACAGGAAGCAACAGTTACAGTTCCTGGCATAGTGGCTGGTGTGAGTAGAGATCATAAATATTAGTTCCCTCTTCATTCTACCCTATCTTGTGACCATGATTTCCCTCTCTTTATGTGGCAGTCCATTTGAGAGCAAAATAGTTCTGTTGTTTTCTCCCACTGACAATTACCATCAAGTTTAACCATTATTTCCCCCATGGATGAACAACTCTAGGTGCCATCCCAAGCCTTAGAAAAGGTCTTCAGTGACCACATCCGTTTTTCTCCATAAGATGGAGCCATGTAACCTGCTTGGGATTAAGCTTGCGTGTCGATCTCTATGAGGTTCTTTGTTGCTTCTTGATGTACATTAAAATACAGTTAACTGGCGCTATTTTGTAAGACTGTTGAATTTGTACACTTATAGCAACCCTACACAATTTGTGTGCATCTGTAACATCAATATCATTCATTTATTTATTTACAGAGCATTTTTGAAGTATTTGCCAGGCACCATGCCAAGAACGTATGTGTTGATAAGAAATGAACATAAGGCAGGCAAGGTTGTTGCTTTCTAGAAACTGCCAATCTTGAAGGGGGAAGAGACAGAGGTGTAAGTTAATGCTGGGAACTCAAACTGACACGTGCTATATTGAATTATATTAAAAGATCTAATAGATCAAAGAGAAGATTTCACACCTTTGTAACGCTAAATTCTTATCTTCTATCTCAAAAATAATATTAATAACAAAGATAAAGATAATGTATGTGTTGAGAAAATAAATTTACAATATCTATGAGTAATATCTGAATAGTAAACTATTTTCATTAAATAGTATCATTGAAATATATTTTTTTCAGGGGCTCCCGTGTGGCTCAGTTTGTTAAGCGTCCAACTCTGGATTTCAGCTCAGGTCATGATCTCATGGTTTGTGACACTGAGCCCTGTATTGGGCTCTGCACTGACAGTGTGGAGTCTGCTTGGGATGCTTTCTCTTCCTCTCTGTCTGCTCCTTCCCTGCTCACACACGTGTGTACACGCTCTCCTTCTCTCTCTCAAAATAAATAAATAAACATTAAAAAAAACTTTTTCAAACCTTTACCCTTTGTAAGAATGATGCAAACACAGAGAAATTCGGACACTCACTAAATCTGGCTTCGCTAAATGATCCTAACTTAATGAAAAAAAGAACTTTTCATTTAACATTAAAAAGGAATTTTTCATTTAACAAAGAAAATCATACCAACAGACATGCAAACCAAAGATGAATTAACAATATTTGAGTACTGTTTCACTCTTGCAGTTATTGCTTAACATTTTCTCAGATATATATTCAGCTTTACATTTTTCTTCTCCTTTTATTTTTGGCTTTCACTTATTAATCTAGATGGTCATGGAAATGTTCATTGGAAGTAGTGAAGGTAGTTGCATGAAATGAACAGGAGGGAAGTGTTTTAAATAAGACTCCTTTAGAGACTGTAAATACAATACAGTGTTCAAACTAAGAAATTTTAGAGTTAGAATAATACAAACAGTTTTGGTTTAGAAATCACAACTAGAGAATTAGATGGGAGTTTTTGAAATGCATCTGAGGCATTTTTTCCCACCTCATGCATGATGGACAAAACATCAAGAAAGGTTCAGTAATTAATCAGTGCCAAACCAATATGTGACTGGGACAATGACACCCACTTGTGAATAAGACTTTCAAGAAGTAAAGTCAGAACACACACAAAAAAACAGCATATCATGAATAAGATAAAACACCAAGAGGGAAGAGGAAACAAATAGACATAGCTCAAAGAAGTTCTCAGCAAATGGTGTGGCACGGTGCTTCCTTCCCATTCTCATTTTGATGTTTAGTCTTCATCAGGAGTGCTGATTATAATTGACATTTGCTCAGAGCACCTAAGATGACATGGTTCAAATGAAGACTCTGATGCCAGTCAAAGAGGATGACAAGAAAACCTTGTTAAGAATACTCATTTACTTGTTAACAGAGTTTTTCTATACACTTTTTTTATGCTGCCCTCTAGGATTCATTTTTATTTATTTCCTCCTACGATTCCATATCTTTTATGACAGTCTTCTCAGTCATGTTGCCCAGAAATGAAAGAGCCTGGGGTTTCCTGACATTAGTGCTTTTAAGATATGCTCTATTCCCGGGTTTTGAGCAAAAGTCAAAGGAAAAGATAATATATGAGTACAGGGTGACCTGAAGCTTGACAAAGGATCTCCCTCTTTCTAGAGAGCGAGAATACCTCTTCCTCATTAGGAATAAAAGCCCAGAAGCCACGAGCTGACATCAGCCCCTGCAACCCCAGGCTTCCTCAGGTTGTCAAAGTACACAATAGCCCTGTAGTGTCTGAAAGCATGACAACTTCTCATACCCAGTAATAACCTATTTTTCTGGTCACCTTTGTTCTAACACGATGCACAGTATGTGTTCATGGAGTCAGATGTACCGATCAGCTATGTACCCACATATAGGATTATAAGATCTATTAATTGCAGGTCCTGTGAAAAGGGGATGATGGCCAGCACTATTTCGGGCACTGCACTAGGGTTGCACTTGTATGTTTTCATTTAAACTTCACAGTAACAGTATGTTGAAATACTATTAATATAAACCATTTTACAGAAGAGGAAACTAAGGCTTAGGGAGGAGAAAGTCAAAAGTTTGGGTAAACAAATACCAAAGTCTTGCAGGCACTGAATCCACTTTCAAAGCAAGAGAAGTGGATTCAAGTATGGGAGATAAGGAAACATTTAGACAGCAGGCTAAAATGCCCTTTTATCCACACACGGCTGTCTTAAGTCTATAGATCCAGTTTCTTATAATGGGCTGTGAGCAGGTCTGATACTCAGTCAGTATTTACAGGTAAGGCTCCACAGATTATTAAAATATTTTAAATTAAGAAAAATTTAATGTTTATTTATTTTTGGGAGACAGAGAGAGAGCACGAGCAGGGAATTATTAAAATATTTTAAAACTCCCCAAAAGGTTGGTAAAAGTGTCTGCCATGCTGGCTTCTCACCTAAGATGCCTTTGGGATAGCAAAAAAAGAGTTAATGCTCTGGTTTGCAGAAATCTGCTCTAACTCTGACTAGTTGATGCCTGTGCCAGTCAGTCTCTCAAAGCCTTCCCTCCTGGGTACGGTCAGCGGCTCCTACAGGGATGTCTACAGATTGACTGGCCCTTGTCCCTTCTGTAGCTCTGGGAACTTAAGTCTCCATGGGAATTTGGCTCTGACGGAGCCAAGGAGAGAAAAAGAACCCAGAAGTGTGGGTTGGTTGGTGGGCCACGAGTGGGTGCTACAGTAGATGTTAAATATTTTACTGTCATCTCTGAATTGAAGAGTAGGAGAGAAATTCAAGTATTTATAAAATGAGATATCCTTTATTTAATAGAATAGGGCTCTAAATCACATTTTAATGGAATCCACAGGGAAAAAATAAAAACTTCTTTCCAAATGCAAACATGAAATCTAAGGTAAGACAGTGTAAACATTTCTCAAGAAGAATAACAAGAATATTGGGCTATGCTAAAGAGATCATGAAATAAATTCACCACAGGTGAAAATAGATTATGGTGTCAGAAACTCCGCCACTTCTGGTAAAGAGATAAAAATCCCTCTGCTTTGGCAATTAGTTATTTTTGTGGACCAATATTTATCATGTACCTGATTGGGTAGAATCTTTGGTAGAGATTTTAAGCTTATTAAAAAGGTGAAGTTCTTAAATCCAGTAAGGTTCCAATTATTCATTAGCCAGAAAAGCTTTATAGTGTATTGCCCTATCCATTTGGGGGGGGTGGGGGGTGGGTAGCTGTGTGGCAGGGTACTTATGCTGAGGAAGGAGAAATGGCAATGAGTTGAGAACAAGATATTAGCACAATATCTTTCTGGGTAGCTGATCTATAGAATAAGCTTGTAACAATTTATGCATTCTTTGACTCTGAAACTTGGTGGTGGCTTTCTGCCATATTTGAGCTTGCTTTGTAAGGCACTTGACAATGTGTTGAAAAGAGGTTTGCTGAGTTATTTGTGTCCTTGCCTTTTTTTCCACACCACCAGTAAGTAAACTCTTAAGGGTTGAGATAGCATTGACGCTTAAGTGTCCATTGGAAGGATCTGAATTTATAGCATCATTTCTAAGAAAACTGCATTTTGAGTTCAGGCAACTAACTTGTAAGCAAAGTCTGGGAAACACATTCAGGTAAATTGGTTACCACTTGAAAGTATTACCATCTTCAACTAAGTCAACTTTAAATCAAACATCTCTTTGGGATTCTCGAATGAATTCCCTATTGTTTTTATACTTTTAAATTTTTTGCAATTATACAAGGAACTCATAACTTGGTTAGTACTAAAGATTAAATTGCACTGGACTTTACTCTTCAAAGGCACACACAAAGAATTGCTGGACTCAGTCACGTTAATTCTTGTGAACACA
The DNA here is from genome assembly GCF_018350195.1 of Panthera tigris. Classification (NCBI taxonomy): domain Eukaryota; kingdom Metazoa; phylum Chordata; class Mammalia; order Carnivora; family Felidae; genus Panthera; species Panthera tigris. Next base: position 67,269,878 of record NC_056665.1, on the reverse strand, counting down.
GTCCTCTAAAATACAAGAAATGTTAATACTATAATTCACAGTAGAGCCCTGCAATCTTTAATGTAATAAAATGCAACCCAAAACTCATAGGACTGGAAGAATATTGCTGTCTAGTGTTGAAATGGATCATTTAAAAAATTGGAACTAAGTGCTGAACAGGGAAATCCACAATAAAAATGGCAGCAGTAAAGGGAAAAAGCAGCTTTCATAAAGAATGTCAACATTTCCTTTCATATGGATGCTTCTGCTAAAATATGTTAATCTAATCATTTTGACTTACTGGTTTTGCTTAATATTTACAAAAGGCCAATCGTGTAGAATTTTACATCTTATAGTAGACATTCCATGGACTTTTACTATAATATCCACCCCTCAAAAAAGAGGAAAAAATACTGATGAATGGTTGTGGCCCTGGATATGAGTACTATAAAAATGAGATAAGATGGTAACACACTCCTTTTGTAAAGCCCAACTAGAACTTTAAAAGGTGGCAAAGAATCTTATTTTACACATGGAAAATGGATACGTGCCTGAAGTATATGCAATCATCCTATTTCTAGGGTTTCTAGGCATTTCAGAATATTTTTTGAATTAAGGCACATTACCATAGCAAGCAATTGTGTGTTATCCCCATAAAAGCAGTTTTCCTTGACCACTGACCTGAGAAATAGCTAACTGAAGTTCTCTGATGTTTACTGTAAAGATAGTGAAGAGCCAAGTGACCTCCTAAAAATGCAAATGGAAGAAATTTTTCTCAGCTTTCAGCATCATTCATTCATTCTGGAAATAGTTATTAAATCTCTAGAAATAGCGGGGCTTCACCTGAGTGGCCAGTTTGTTTTTATCTCATTGACATTACGGATTCTTTCACTGACTGCATTCCCTTTTTTGCATAGACTGCTAGAAAGCTCAGAGCCAAATCTGACAAGGACATAAAGCTTTATGGCACATATTTTTATTAAAAAAAAAAAACAAACCTAAACTCAACCCCTGCTGGTTTCATTTTATCGTAAGAAACAAACATTTAGTGAGCACGATAAATGAACCAGGTACTCTACTTGGGTTTTCTTTTTCTAATTTCTATATTTAATAAAGACAATTTTTTTCATATTTTATATACTTTTCTAAGCTATCGAATATAGAATACTAGGCTCCTAATTTTTAAGGGTACAGATTGCAGCCATAAGACCACGCTTCTCCAAACTAGAGAATTAACTTGCCTCAGTTCCTGGCAAGAAGGATGGTTTTCTATAAATTCCAATCACATCATATGGTTTGGTGCAAAATGAACTATCTATATGCATGAAGCTAATTGCTTAATAGCCCTTCTAGCATATGCTTTCTGAAAAAAAATGTACACACACATACACATACAACAAATGTACTTGGTGGAATCCTTTGCTTAAAGGTCTCTGGAATCTTAGCAGAAAGTTGTAAGCAAACCAAGAAACTTGCATGCAAAATTATTCATTTATTCTACTCTTTGAATCACGTGCAAGTCAGGAAGAGCTATTCGTCTTGGAAAACTGTCTGGCTATTCTTTCTTTTAAAAGCAATTTCCTCAGGTGAGCAAATATGAAATGTGTTAAGTTCTTCTTGAAGGATACCAAAGATGTACCTTCCTATATTCTGAAAGTAACAGCAAACATAATGGGATCTGAAATCTTTATTTGAAAAGTCATCATGGAAGAAAGTTGCCTGCTCAAAATTCTTAAAAGTTGAATATAGGTAATATACCACCGTAAGTACAACAGGGAGGTGATTGTAAAAAATATAAATGCATTCCTATAAAATAACACTCCAAATAGCTTTAAATATAGAAATTAAAAAAAAATTATTATTCTTTTGACAGAATGACATAACATAATTTAATGCTTTAGGTGTTCTATTTTAAAGATATATACATATATGTGTATATATATTAATATTAATGTATATTTTAAATATATATACATATATTATTTAATATATAAATATATATATATATTTATTTATAAGTAGGCTTCACACCCAGCATGGGGCCCCACATGGAGCTTGAACTCACAACTCTGAGATCAAGACCTAAGCTGAAATCAAGAGTCGGAAGCTTAACCAACTGAGCCACCCAGGTACTCCTTAATTTAAGCTCTAGTTTTAAAAGACCTTGCCTAAGAAGCTCAGTCAAAAGCCAAGATTCAACATCTTAGTTATAGTATAATCAGCTCCCTCAGAGTTTGATGCAGGAAGCAATGCAACTTGTATCATGGAGGTGAGAACTACCTCTTAATCATTTCTGTTCTAATTCATTTCTAAATGAATACCTGACACAGTGGTGGAAAATCAGTAAACATTCAATAAATGGCATTGGTTGAATAAATAAATAAGTGAAATGGTCAAAGACTGTTAGAGATGGAAGAGAATATTATTTTTAAAGAAAACGGAGGTCACAGTTGGTTTAACTGCCATTCATTTTAACTTGTGGCTGAGAGAAAAACAGTAAGGACTAGAACCCAACTTTCTTGACTTCCGGATCAATTATTTTTCATGTTATTATGTTTTCAGTATAAACTGAGGATGACAAATTGCCAAGCTTTTATGTGGAGAGCCCTGTGTCATAGAGAAGAATGGAATAACTACAACATCGGCTGAATACAATTTAGTGAAATGCTGAGCATAAATGACCCTGAGGGGAAGAAGATCCTCTCTCAACAGAACAGGACCATGCTCAGTGGGTGGCAGGAGGGGTATGGGTATATAATAGAAGAAAGAGAAAAAAAAATACACTTCTTAAAACGAAGGCACCAAGACTTGAAGAAGGGTAAGGGTCCGACATTGTGACACCATTACAACGTAGACTCCAGGGAGCTGTTTTAACGAAAAATGATTCCCTGAGAATTAGATGTTGAGTCATTCAAAGGAGAGGTGGAGGAGAATGGTTTCTGTTTCTCCACTGGAGAAGTTTTGGGCTCCTCAAAAGAAATAAGATTCCAAGCAAGGGAGAACTTGTAAGCCAAATGCCCAGAGATGCTCTGGAAAACAAAGAAAGAATAGAACCTATTTGAACAATAGGTGGCATGGTGCTATAGTTTAAGTGAGGCAGGGGGGGGTTAAATTTCCAAAACCAGAAAGTCCTCTAGGAAGATTACAGGGCTAGCATGGCAAAAAGGAAGGAAGTAAGACATTTCTCTGGTGTTTTCAGTTCTTGCCTTGTGTACTATCCTACATCTTCCTAGGTTAAATTAAAAGAGGATTGTTTTTGGTGTTTTTTTTGAGAGAGAGGGAGAGAGAGAGAGAGAGAATGTGTGTCTGTGAGTTGGGGAGTGGGGCAGAAGGAGAGGGAGAAAGAATCCCCTTGATCTCATGTGGGACTTGATCTCATGACCCTGAGATCATGATCTGAGCTGAAATCAATAGTTGGGCACCAACTGACTGAGCCACCCAGGCACCCACAAAAGATGGGTGGGATATTTTTAATTGGTTCAAATTAGATACTAGATAATCCAAAAATTGGCATTCCTTAATTAGCTTGTACCCTTAAAAAATGACTAACATGGAAAGAAAAAGATTATTTGAAAGGACCAATTCATTAATATTTTTGCAAATAGATGAGTTTTGAATTGATTAGTTATTTCTTTAGTCAAATATTTATTGCATGCCTACTATGTATTACACATTATGCCAGGGTGCCTGCCTGGCTCAGTCGGAAGAATGTGTGACTCTTGATCTCAGGGTTGTGAGTTTAAGCCCCACATTCGGTGTAGAGATTACTTTAAAAAAAAAAAAGAGAGAGAAACCATTATGCTAAGTGCTGGAAATATAATGGTGAGCATTGCTGTATGCCCTCTGCTTATAGAGGTTATTCTAAGTGTACATTACAAAAGGAAAAGGAAAACAACAACAAAACTGTATCTTATTTAAAAAAAATTTTTTTCTAATGCTCATTTATTTGAGAGAGACAGAGTGCGAGTGGGAGAGGGGCAGAAAGAGAGAGGGAGACGCATAATCCAAAGCAGGCTCCAGGCTCTGAGCTGTCAGCACAGAGCCTGATGGCAGGCTTGAACTCACAGACTAGGAGATCATGACCTGAGCTAAGTCGGATGCTTAACTGACTGAGCGACCCAGGCGCCCTGAAAATTGTATCTTGAGGCAAGTCTGGAATTATTTTATGCTAATAAATTTGATGCTAATAAACAAATTTTATAATATTTGTTATGTGCAGGGATAACATGATGGCTACTTTAAAATCCAAGGACAAAAACTTTTGCTTTTCTGATTACATAATATACTATAAGTGAAGAAAGAAACTGCAAATTACAAAAAGTATAAAGAAGAAAATTAAAATCATCTGTAATCTGATCAACATTCCCTGCCCCTGCCCTCCCCCCCCCTTTTTTTTTTTTTTTACCATTTTTATCATTCTAGTATAATTCCTACCAGTTTATATGTATGTATGTGTGTGTATGTATATATATGTATATATATACATACACACACATACACACGCATGTACATACACACACATGTATTTTACTTGACTAAACTCATATTGCATAAATATTTTCAATTTTTTCTATTTTATGAGCATTTCTATGCAATTAAAACTCCTTAAAAATTATGTTTAATGTCTGAATTCTATTGTATCATTCTTTTTTTTCTTTCCAAATTCCAGCCAAATCTTTTACTATCATTCACTGAATAGCCCATCCTGTCTACATTATTAGGAGTTTCTGTCGTATTTGGTTCATAGAAATGTAGAGTTAATTTTATGTTTATCTCTCACATTTTACTAATCTGGCTGCAGCTGTACCAAGCCATCCTAAACATGGTAGTGTTAGAAAAATATTTTCACATTTAATACATCATATCTCTTCTTATTAATACTTTTTAAATTGTCCTTTGCCATTTTGATTCCTAAACAGTTTATTTTTTTTAAAATTTTTTTATACATTTATTTACTTTTGAGAGAGAGACCAAGACAGAGCGCGAGTCGGGGAGGGGCAGAGAGAGAGGGAGACACAGAATCCGAAGCAGGCTCCAGGCTCTGAGCTGTCAGCACAGAGCCCGACGCAGGGCTTGAACCCACAAACCCTGAGATCATGACCTGAGCCGAAGTCAGACACCCAATTCTGAGCCACCGACTGAGCCACCCAGGCATCCTGATTCCTAAACACTTTAGAACAGCTTTTTCATGTTTCTAAAATAATCCCACTAGAATTCTGACTGATGTGTTACAGTTATGTCTGTACGTTGAATGCCGTCTTACAATAGTCCTATTAAGAAGCATAACTCTTGACGCTTATCTGTCTCCCTGTATATTACACAGGAAAGTACTGTAATTCTTTCTAGACAGGGGTCTTGTGTAATTTTTAAGAATGTTACCAGTTATTTAATAGTTGTGATTATTATGTGATCTTATTTTCCCTCTTCCCCACCCACAAATCAAGATATTATTGGAGGATGAAAAATTTAAAAATATATTCTTTATTTGTATCATGCCATCTTAATTAATTTTCTTTTTAGTTCAAGAAGTTTTCCCAGTTGATTTACTTGGATTTCTCCATGTGAGAATGAGCTCAACACAAATATACATATGTGTAAGGCAGGAGTCTGCAAATGTATTAGAAAAAGTTATATCAGGCAATTCCCATTATCCCAATTTACTATAGTCTTCCGAAACAGGATGAGTAAGCCCTGGGCAATTTTAGGTATGTTTGATCTAAATTACATTGTATGTGATTATACATTTCATGATAATGACAATTTGCTCTCCTTTTTTCTAAAGCATCTTAGTAGTTCAGTGCCTTACTGAATTGTCTAGAACTTCCAGAATAATCTTAAATTTTAGTGCTATTGTTAGCCGTCTTTGACTCGTCAGATATTGATGTGGTCTGTGCCTGTTATGTACAATATAGTAGCTGTTTTTGAGGTCTTCATCAAGCATATACAATGAATAGTAGCTATATTAATATATTAACTCCTACCGGTACTGGGAAGACACTTGTTTGTTTCCTAAAGTAATGTCTGGGTTTATCAGAACATTCGAGCAGGCTGCTATGCTAGCATGTGCTCCACACAAATACATGTTCACTTAGAGAGAAAGTCTGTAATCTTTTAGAAAATGTTGTATTATTTTAGCCTGTTACATTGACCCAACTTATCATTTTCTTTTGAGACAGTATAATTTAGCCTCAAGCAATCACTGGGTATGTTTTAGCACTAAAACAGTTTCTGAATATCATTTAGAGCTCAATGAACTTTATTGATATTTGCACTCTTTTGTAAAGAAACTTCCTGTAAGATCACATGATATCATCCAATGTAATACAATTTTTACATTGGTTTTCAGTAAGTGATCATTCAGTGACAGGCTGGTCCAGTTTAGCACTCACAACCAGCACAAAGAAATAATTTACTTCCTTTTGGCTTTAACAAAGCCAATGTCCTGAGAGAAAGAGTGAGAGAGAGAAAGAGAGAGAGAGAGAGAGAGAGAGAGAGAGAGAGAGAGAGAGAGAGCGGTCCTACTATATCTGAGCACTTCAGTGAGAAAGATGGAAAATCACTTATGGGGCTCAAATAAAAAGACTGCTTCAGGGGAAAAAGGAGTCTGGAAAAATCTGCTGTGGGTACATAGCTCTGCTGAGCAATTCTTTCCCAAGTCTGTGAACAAATAAAATACAATTTTCCTCCCACTTTCCATCATGGGGATAAAAAGGAAATATCAAGATTTTTTCAAATATACATATCTCTGATTGTAAAGATTGTAAAGATTGTTAATAGTATCTCATGTGTTTCAAATGTATAATTATTTGATTCAGATGCCTTATTTTAAAAATTCATTTAAGCAATTTATGCTCTTTTCTGCCAAAGATTTCATTAGATTCACAAATAGAACAATATAGCATCGTTAAACAAGGCGTGGTAATCTTTTTCAATCCCACTGTGGAAAAATGTATAAAAAGGCAAATTATTTCTAAGCACTTCTAGGGTGCCAGTATTCTCCATTTGACCCATGTTAAATATTCTCATTACAATTACTTCAAATGAATACAAAATCTCAATTTAATCCCAACCCTAGGGAAATGAAACATACCACTCTGAGATGAAAGGCCTAATGTTACTTAGCTATTTGAATGCACTGCGTGTTCTTAGCATAGATCATAAGCAAACTCTATTTTAATAACTCAAATCATTGCACATTCACAACAATATCTAGCTACCAAATAAATGTCATAAACCTGATAATGCAGAATAAATAAACAGAAACCTGCATATTTTAACTGTTGAATTCACGGTGGAGTCCCACATGGTTCATGCCGATAATTTTCAAAACTCTTAGCTTTCTCTTAGTAACACAACCAATTATATTAATTAATCGGTAGGAGTTCATTGACAATGAAATCTAGGGCATAGCTTTTTGATAATATAACAGCACAATTTTTGTTAATGTCAGCCATCTCTTTGTATCTTTTAAAATTCTACTTTTGTGTTAATTGCCAGACTGTTGAGTAGTTTTTTGGTGGAAATTTTACATTATGTTTTCAAAAAGGAGACCTGATCTCAATTAACATTTCCTTGACAAGGTATAACAATATTGTACATCTAAATTTTTATTTATTTTGCCTTTCATTGTTGGTAATCCCCTAAGCTTGAAAACATTTTTCTTCTCTCTGATTTGACATTTGGCAAACATCAATCTTTCTTGTACTTAAATGCATCATAGTTGACAGGCTGCTTTTGTTCAAGAACTTCAGCTTATATACTGCTTTAGTAAGAAACATTTATTTCTTTATTCACAGCATGATCAGTTACTATCATCCCATCTTCAAAAATTAAGTAGTAGCCTGAAAAAAACATTATATATATTTTTTGCCTGACAAAAATGATTAAATCAAAGTCCAAATGACTAGGGACTAAATTTAGAAATTTATTATAGAGCACTTTTATATTGTTTCTTCTGTAAGAACATTACATCTTAAAAAGAAGATCAGTTGGATAAATATTCCAGGGCTCTTAAAACATTATAAAGAAAATTTGCTTCCATATAGTTCTTATTTATTTAAAACACAATTTTAATACCTTTTGTTTGCCTTTAAATAATTTTGGGCCATATGAAATACATGGAATACAAATTAAGTTCTGAGATTTAGTCTTCATGTCTTATTTTTAGGAATGTATGGTCTTTTTTGAGTGGAGAGGATGGGCCATTCTCAAAACTATAGTTGAGAGGTTTCAAGAGAAAATTCTCTAGCAAAATACAGTGAAGAGAGTCATTCATTCACTACACATATGATCAAATATTTTTCGATATTTGCTCTGTTCTAGATAGTTTTTTATTCTTTCCATCAGCGGGAAGACATAACAAACTCTCTCCAAATATACAAAATTGAAAATAAGAAAGGAAAAATAAAATCTTAAAACAACCACCAGATAACAACATAACTACATTCCAGTGTTTCTCATTTCATGATCCAAAGGAATGGCTGATGTGTCTTTCTGTCTTTGTTTCTGTCTCTCAATGTGTGAAAGAGTACCAAAGGAGGAAGGAGAGAGGGAGAAAGACAAACATCAATAATGAGAAAATTTAGAAGGGTATTGGGGCAGGGTAAAGGCTGTGAATGTAGTTCAGAGTAAAAATTATTCCCAAATTTTATTGGAAAGCACTTTTATTTGTGATTCCATAAAGGAAGAAAATAAAAGTCTTTACTGCTAAAAAAAAAAAAAAAAACAAAAAAACAAAAAACAACCAAAAAAACAAAAAACAAAAAGCAAAAAAGCAAAACAACCCATGCCTTTTATATTACTTAGATTTGATTTTTTTTAAGTTTATTTTTTATTTTTAAGAAAGAGAGAGAGAGTGAGAGTGAAAGCATGGAAGGGGCGGGGGGGGGGGGGGAGGGGGCGGGAAGAGAGGAGGCTCTGCACTATCAGTGCTGAGCCCGACACGGGGCTCAAACTCATAAACCATAAGATCATGACCTGAGCCCAACTAAGATTCAGACGCTTAACCAACTGAGCCACTCAGGTGCCCCTGGACTTTCATTTTATCTTAAATGTTTATTTATTTACTTTAGAGAGAGAGAGAGAGATTGGAGGGGGAGGCGGATAAGAAAGAGCAAGCATGGATGGAAGAGGGGCCGAGAGAGTGAGAGAGCGAGAATCCCAAGCAAGATCCACTCTGTTAACACAGAGCCTGATGCGGGGCTCAAACCCATGAACTGTGAAATCATAATGTGAGGCCAAATCATGAGTCAGATGCTTAACTGACTGAGCCACCTAAGTGCCCCTAAACTTTGATTTTTTTTTTTTAAAGGAACAGTAAATATGAGTAGAATTCCATATCACTTCAATTAGTGCTAGTCTTTTCCTTGGTTTATTATTGGTCCTAAGATTTCTATCAGGATATTGTCTATGCCATTTTAATCAGTGCTTCTGAAACTGTCCTAAAGTGTTGGAGAAATTTGGAATCGTCAGGGTGTATTTGGTTCATTTGTATTTGCTAGCGCAGTAGGAATACAAGTAGTGTTTTGCTCTAAATCATATGGCAGACAGTCTTTTTTTTTTTAATTTTTTTTTTAACGTTTATTTATTTTTGAGACAGAGAGAGAGACAGAGCATGAACAGGGGAGGGGCAGAGAGAGAGGGAGACACAGAATGGGAAGCAGGCTCCAGGCTCTGAGCCATCAGCCCAGAGCCCGACGCGGGGCTCGAACTCACGGACCGGCAAGATCGTGACCTGAGCTGAAGTCAGACGCTTAACCGACTGAGCCACCCAGGCGCCCCCAGACAGTCTATCTTTAATGGGATATGTCTAAGTTATCTTATCCTCTTCTTGCCTCACTGAATGCTCTTACATAGTTTTGACTAAATAAACCTTGGTCAACTTATTCTTTCAATATGATTACATAGTCTGTATCTATAGGAACTTTCTTAAAAGATTGACCTTATCAAACTTTAGCTTAAAGTTTCTATTTGATTCATGGGATCACACTATAACTTTGAAAATATATATATAACTAAACTCTATGTTTCCAAATGTTTGTAGATGTACAGTGTCGTACCTTATTAATCAACCAGCAAACATCGAACTCTCGGTATGTGTAAGGCAGTTAGCTAGATACTGGGAATTTAGTGATGTCAGTCAGGAGTGCAGGTAACTTGATAAATTTTTAGCTAAATATAAAAGGCTTTAGTTTTTATGTTTTTGTAATTTTTTTCACAGTAATAAATTTACAAATTAAAAAAATGCGATTGGACAATGTGTCCTGAATTTTAGTTTGAAACATAGTCACTACTCTTAAAGAATTTATATTATTTTCTCAATAAAATAGTAAGTTATCTGGAGGTACGATCAGAGACCTCCTAGCAGTGTTTAAATACATATAGACTTGCTTCAGATTCTGTGTCTCCCTCTCTCTCTGCCCCTCCCCAACTCATGCTCTCTCTCTCTCTCTCTCAAAAAGAAATAAACATTAAAAAAATAATAAATACATAGTAGACTTTCAACAGTAGGGATTGATAGCATTTTAAAAATAAAACAATGGCAATAGAAGTTTGGGAATGACTCAAACTATCATTTTTTTACTCTGCAGTTGCAAAAGTAAAGCTTGACTATATGCATTCAGTAAGCATTTAAACAATACAAAAGTATACACAGTAAAAAGTGAAGACCTCTTTCCCACTGGATTTCATCTATTTCTACTAGTGCAGGTGTGATTTTGGAATGAAGTCCAACATTTGTGAGGCCAGTGCATTAACTATACTATACCAGCAGTAACCCTTCTTAAAATGACTCAATTTTCAAATTGAGAAAATGAAATATAATTAGAACCTGAATCATACCATTCATCATTCTGTCCTTATGTTCACACTTATATTAGGACATAATTTTAGGAAATCTATTGGGGGTAGAAATTTGTGCAAGAGGCAAATGTATAGAGAGTCTTAAAGACTAGCCCTTTCCTCTCTGCCTCCCACTGGAGGTGATGTTGGGGAAGGACTTTTATGGAATCTGTACTTCATTCACTTCAGGGATCCTATCTTTAACTTACTGTCTGCTCCAAATACTGTTTTCAGCCTTAAAATCCTCAGTATTGAACTGATGGCTTGGTCAGAAATCAGATAAACACAAAGGCTTATAAAGAAAAATGTCCATCATGTAAAATAAAGTATTAACTGGAAGGTAATTAATGCTACAATTCACACAGTGATATAATTAAATGGAATACATGGTAACTGAATAAATTACTTAATTTGCCTGTTACTGTAGAAATTAAAGTATTAAAATTCAGAAGTCAGAGTCCCTGCAATAACATTATACAATAAATATTTGGAATATTTCCATCTATCAATAATGCCATCTGTCCTATCAATACAAATGGACTACAACCCATATGGCTCCTTTCCCCATTGATTACTCTGATGAATGAGATAGCAAAACCACTCATAAAACCATCATATTATATGACACTGTCATTAAAAAGATATGGAGAAAGGAAAAACACAAGATGATACTTAATTTGAAACTGTCAAGTCAATTTAGTAAAGTTTTAACAACCAACACTATGATCCTAAAAAGTACCAGCATGTTGAATAATATTATGTCAGTCTGTACTCTCCTAGCACCTTCAGAGAAAACAAAAGAACCAAGAAATTTCTGGAAAGCGTATAATAGCTTATTATGATATGTTCATATTACTAATTATTCCAGTAAGAACATACTCAAATATCCTTTTAGGCATAGGTAATTAAATTAAAAACACTTTTCTTTCACTTTATAGAAAATTATAAAATGATCATTTAACTTCTGATAGCAAGTCATTTTTATTTTTATTTTTTTATTTTTATTTTATTTATTTTTGTTTTTAGCAAGTCATTTTTATTTATTTTTATTTTTTAAAAAAATTTTAACACTTATTCATTTTTGAGAGACAGACAGACAGAGCATGAACGGGCTAGGGGCAGAGAGAGGGAGACACAGAATCTGAAATAGGTTCCAGGCTCTGAACTGTCAGCACAGAGCCTAACGCGGGTCTCGAACTCAAGGACCGTGAGCTCATGACCTGAGCTGAAGTCGGACACTCAACTGACTGAGCCACCCAGGTGACCCAGCAAGTCATTTTTAAAGCAAAAACTAGGTACATTCCTTTTATATCTTGGAATACTGGCCATAAGTGTCAACTCTGCAAAATAATCTTTCCCAAACTTATTTTCTTCTTCACTCTAAATGCACTCTTACAACAGCAAAATAATTACATACAATGATTCTGTAACAAAGTATTATAAGCAGTGCCCAAACTGACACTAACTAAGCAGGACACTAAATACCACTAACTGGAATACTCAAATTTTCTGTTTGATATGGTAATTTGCATTACATTTAGTTGTAAAGTGGGCACGGTTGGCATGCTTAGAAATTACCTTTACCAGTATTTATTTGGCCCCTTAGCCTCACTGAAAATACTGCCCAATCTTCTCTTGGTGAAACTTTTTGAAAATTGGGACTTACATCTGTGGATAAGTGAGAAGAAATACATTATGACTAAATATTTTAATTCTATATTAAAACTGAAGTTTAGCTTATATAATTTAAATTTTTATATCATCTTATTTTTAGCTTACATTGAATACCAAATGAAGCCACTAGGGGCGGGGTGGGGGGGAATCTGTGAAATAGCTCAAATTCAAATGTGTCAGCCACAGCAAAAATTAAATAAAGCACAAATCCAGGAAATATTTTCCCTACCAATTGAAAGTGACTTTTATAAGAATGCTACAGACCCCCGTAGTCACGAGGAAGAGGGAGGGCTCTCAGATACTTGAGCTTTAGACCCTGCTGGGTTCGGAGAAACTTCAAGTGTAACAATCAAAGTAAGAGGCAGCTAGTACAGACTGTTGGCAAACTCTACCTTTTATCAGGTGTGGAATGAGCAGGCTCATTCATGGAAGACAAGGCATCTTCAAAGCAAAGTTTGCTAAATCCTTAACAGGCAACATCTAAGCAAACACTTCTACCTCTACAAATATGAAAGCATGTGATTTTAAGAGAGATTTCAAGTTTGGGATTATTATCTGTTACTGTACCAAAGCTACTTGATTTTAATTGTATCTTTCCATTATATTTTAACATCTGGCAGTGTGAGGCTTTTTTTTTTTTTTTTTTTTTATTCTTCCTCCTCTCCTCCTTTATATCTTTCTTTCTCCTTTAGTTTCTTTTTCTGGTAAAAATTTCCAGGCTATTTTTGCCTGGAATTTCCAAATCTGCTTCAGAATCATTGTGTTAAGTACATTCCTTATGAGATTTGATTTTAACGAAATAACGTTTATTTTAAAAATAAAAACTATTTAAAACCATATATCTTTAAATAATTTCCATTCAGAAACGTGGTGTATCTTATGAATTTTTTAAAACATTTTTTTCAATGTTTATTCATTTCTGGGAGGGAGAGAGACAGAGCACGAGTGGGAGAGGGGCAGAGAGAGCAGGAGACACAGAACCCGAAGCAGGCTCCAGGCTCTGAGCTGTCAGCACAGAGTCTAATGCGGGGCTCAAACCCACAAACTGTGAGATCATGACCTGAGCTGAAGTGGACACTTAACTGACAGTGGCTCACCTCTTATAAAGGCACCCCTCTTCTAAATTTTTTAAAGCTTCATCCTGCCATAAAGATTTACGGTTTTCTTCATAGAAGAAACCTAAAATATATTTTTAAGTTTATTTGTTTTTGAGAGAGAGAGTGTGTGTAAGTGTGGGTGAGGTACAGAAAGAGAGAGAGGGAGGGAGGGAGAGAGAGAGAGAGAGAGAGAGAGAGAGAGAGAATCCCTAGCAGGCTCTGTGCTCAGCGTGGAGCCCAAATTGGGGCTCGATCTCATGACTATGAGATCATGACCTGAGCGGAAACCAAGAGTCAGTCACTCAACAGATTGAGCCACCCAGACACCCCTAGGTCCTAACATTTCTTATAATTTTTGAAGACTACTGTGCATGTTGTCTTTTTTCCTCCATTATCTTTTTAAATTGGTTACTCCTGATATTTAGAAAGTAAAAGATTTTTTCATATTTCCTTACCACCGAAAAACCTTATTAAGCTCTAAACAAACTAAAACTCTTACTAGCTTTACTGGTTGTTCATCCATCTCAGAGATTTACTAGGGAAATAATAATACCACTGCAAATAACAATGGCATTGCCAATGTAGCTTTAAATATTAGCAGAGAACAGATTCTTAGAAGTTCTTTCTAGAATAAATTCCAACCATCAGCTTAAACTACTACTTATTTAAAAACTTCTTTTATTTATTTATTTATTTATTTATTTATTTATTTGGGGAGAGAGAGAGAGTGTGCACAAGCAGGGGAGGGGCAGAGAGAAGGAGAGACAGAATCCCAAGCATGCTCCGCACCATCAGAGCAGAGCCCGATGCAGGGCTCAGACTCACAATCTATCATGGACCTGAGCGATATCATGGACCTGAGCTGAGATCAAGAGTTGGATGCTTAATCGACTGCGCCACCCAGGCACCCCTTCTATTTATTTTAAATATTCATTCCTTTCTGATGATACAATAGTATAAATAATTGTGCATTCTAAATTCAGTATATTTCAGAAACGGCTTTTGGATGTCTGTGGGATAACTAAAAGTTACCACCTTAAACCAAGATACAGCTCTTATGCTGAAGAGTATCATCTCTGTTACATATTTTAGAAGAATAGATAGAAAAGGCCATTTTCAAATGTCTCTGGAGAAATAAGATAAAACTCACCCCAAGAGAATATGATATCAGAAAGATAAACCCCCATTTCCAGAGAGGACAGTGTGCCATATGGACAGAAGTGTTTCTAAACAGAGTAGTTTTTCAATGTTTTCTGAGAGCTCTAAGCTGCTCTTAAATGAATCTTAACTTACTGCTTTGGAGAATTAAGATAAAGTTAGTGATGACTATAACTTCCTATTAAGCAATTTTCTTTCTCAATTGTGCACAGCCACTTATGCAGCAGAACATAACAGCTCGATCAAATCTCATTATGCCAGATTTAGTTCGAAGCGTTATGAAATGCACAGAGAATGACTTGATATTGTCTGAAGAAAACCTTTTCATGAATTGCTCCTTTGGAGACCAGAAATAGAACAGATACTGTAGGTACCTTCTTATGTGTTCTAAAGTTCTTCAGCCAGGAATCCAGAGCAGTTGCCATGAACTTGGTGCTTGTTATGTAACAGTGAGCCCTGAGAACGTGGGGAAGCCCAGTGTCTCTATGCGTGGCCTCCAGAATTTGCAGGGTATGGTGTAGGGACAAGGAAGCTTCTGCTCATGTTCCACCACTCATAAGTTTCATTGTGCAAAGTGTTAGTGCAATTTGCCCAGCAAGGCACAGGACTTCTCCAACCTAAAACAGGTAAGGAAATTAAGGTCCAAAGTAAGAAAATAGACTCTTTCCTCACTAAAGGTATTTCTGAGTTCTTACTCTACTGGGAAAAAGATAATAATAATAATAATAATAATAATAATAATAATAACACCCACTTTGGTGAGTTATTCTACAGATTAGAAGTAATGTATATACAAAATTTGTTTTATAGGGTTTAGGCTCAGAGCAGCAATTGATATATGCTAGCCATCGTTATTACTTCCAAATTAGGACTTCAAACCTAATAGGTGAAGCTCTCAGTAATTAACTACTGTATGTGTTTTACAGGGTGAAAAAAAATATGAGGATGAAAAGTCTTATACATTGAGCAGGAAAAGAAAAAAGTTCTCTGGGTATATATGATTAACACTTTAAAAATATAATATGTGTCTTAATGCATGTGACACAGCTATCACTAGGACAATGATTTATTATTGAGAAACAGCTGAAATAAGATTAGGAGAAAGATCTTCTTTTAATGCAGTGTGTTCCTCAGGGGTGGCCCTGTCATTCAATGGGATGAGGGGATGTGGTGTTGGGGTCTTGAAAGAGGGTTTTCAATATGTTTCTGTAAAGTTGAAAATGGATTTGCACCTTTCTGTTTCAGAGACTAAAGGCGCAGTATTTTTGGCTCCTAACAGTTGATAGATAACATTTTTTTTTTCCTGTGGATCATTTTCTATAATTGGACATGAATTATATGAGACCTTTTTACAAAGCATCTGCTTCCTTTTTCTGTCGAGACATCTACTAGATCTTGCTCCAAAAGAGCAAGGAGGATAATAAAGGCTCTTAGCTTTCTGATTTTCATAAAAATTCTGTGAATTTTTTTTACTATTGGAAAAAATAAACATATGAACTGCTCAGTATATAGAGATGCCAAATACAGAGTGGTGTTGAGTAAAAACTTTTTTTTTCTTCCCCATTCCTGGTGTAAATTCTTTAATAGAGACTTTGCTGAACTTCCATCACAACTAAAAATTCCTCAGTATTAAAGCTCAGTGAAAAGAAATCTCAGTGCCTGGAAGACAAGGCAATCAAATCATGTGACAGTCCCATATGCAACTCCAAATCTGTCCTCATAACTGTCTGTAGAGCTCACAAAAGAGTCACACATGTAGCTATTGGAAGAATATCTTACACAATTTGGCACACAAGTTCTAAGATTAGCAGCTGAAGAGGGGGAGGAGGAAGAGAGGAACATAATAGATTAACTGACACCCATCCACTATCTTTCTAAATTGTTTGGAATGTTAAAAAATATTATTTTGATCAATCTATATATACACCCTCAAATTTGAAAGAGAAATGCAAAGCATGTTGTGGTTGAAAGAACAAATGGTTTAAAAAAAAAAAAAACCACTATGAAATATATGTCACTGAACAAGGGAGTCCAGCCAGCTCCCAAGTGGCATGATAACATGATGAAAAGCAAATCCAGGATGCTGTGAATCAAAAAGGCATGGGTCTATTTTTAAAGAGGTCTGTGTCTCCCCACCCTGTTTGCCAAGTATAGTTTTTCTGGAGAAGTCTAACCTCCAAAGTAGGTGAGCTTCTAAATGTTCCAGGAGTTACCTACCCAATATTTGACCGCCTCCTCCCTCTATAAGGTCTCAGGCTCTACACACATCATCCATGTTAATCACTAGACAAACAGAAGAGCTGTCCAACTAGTTCACTTCCCCTATTCTTGAACAGATTGTTTGAGACATAATATGAATACTAATTAATGATAAAATATCTGTGAGTGTTTTGAAATATGGACAAAGATAGCACTTTTAAAAAGGCACCCAGATAGATCTTATGCAACAAACCCCACTGGTCATATGAAAGGTCAGGGTACAACTCAGAGACAAGAGAGCAAAACTGGCAGAGTGCTTGGCTCCAGTACAGTGGGAAACTGTGGACTACTTTTTTTTTGTTGTTTGTTTTTGGAAGGGGGTGTTTGATTTTCTTTTTAACCTTTTCCCTCTGTTAGACTGGAAGAGTTTAAAATGAAAACTCTCTTCACAGACAAATGGAGAGAGAGCAGAGTTTTGTTAGAGGTCAACTGGAGTAGATGGAGGAACAAGGCTCCAACACATTTGGCCCAGGATTATGTGACTGTGCTCTGCAGCAAAAGAAGTACCAGCAGGTTGGGTCTGAGCCGGTGCTCAGTGCCTGAGGCTGACTCAGGCTCTCTGATGCGAGGGCTGAGGAAAGTCATCTAAAAGAATATGATCCCTCTTCAATTCTCATTTCACAAGTAGTTTTCTCAGTCTCAGAGGACGGTACCCACAGAGACAGAGGAAATAAAATTTTCTGTTACAGGGAAAGCATATTATTAGATTCAATTATGAAGACGATTAAAATAATATCTTCTGTACTAAGAACCCAAACTACTGCCAAAACATATTATCTCTCCTCCTTTCCTTCTAAAACCAAGTGTTGTACTTTCTCCTTAAAACCTGTGTAGTTTGCCCCATCTGGTCTCAGAAACTTTATTCTTTAACACACTAGTCTTTGTGCTCTCTCCTAATCTTGATACTTCACATGAATGCTTAAGTAGTGCTTTATAATCTTTGGACTTCACCAATGGTAATTTGTTCTCATGCCAAAGAAAAGACAAGAGGATAATCCAGAATTAAATACAACAGCAAAATAATTTAAATTTGACCTTAGAGTTGTTTTTGAATTGAATTTTACCAATGGATGTATAAAGTATTAGAGACATTCATTTGTCTCACTCAAAGAAATGACAGTGTTTCATAGAAATCTGATGTGGGAAAGAATTAAAGTTGACCACAGTCTGTATTTCATGTTCAGTCAGTCCTTATCTGTCTGAGGATTAGGTATGGACTCCTACACTTTTCTGGAATTAGATGGTATTTTCCAAGACACATTCAAGTCTTGCCATGTTCCAAACCTTCTTGGGGGCATGAGAAAGGATCAATTATTTGCATTTCAAAGGTTTTCTTTGCATTCAACTAAATCTAAAAGAGGAGAGATGTCAACAAGTTTGTCATTATCAAATGAGATGCTGTTAATAGTAGCCTAAAATGACAGTAAAATTTACCCATAAAATAAAAGAAGGAGGAGGAGGAGGAGGAGGAGGAGGAGGAGGAAGAAAATTTATTGTGGACATGAATTTTTTTGATACCACACATTTTTATGCTTTTTACATTTATTCATATTTCCCTTTATATGGATTATTCTCCACACTCTCCCCCACCAACCCACTTCCCCAGTAGACCTGTTGTTAGTGTTTTAAGGGCACAACATGACCTTTCTTAAATACTGAGGAGAAAAAAAAGAGATAGGAGAATGGCGTCTGCGTTAACTAGAAAAATATACAGTGTTCTGGGGTGGGTCTTTTCCTTGTGATAGATTTTTAGGGTCAGCCTGACCCCTTACTCGAGACTAACATTTTATACTGGGCCTCAGTTCCCCAAAGCCATCTCACCTGGAACTTCTTACCTGGACCTCCCTTTACAACACACAGGGATCCGAAGCTAACTGAAACCCGTGTATTCAGGCCCTGTGCCTGAGAACCAATCCCAGACCAACTTGGATTTCTGCTTAGCCACGTGGTAAGATAGACAGTAAGCTTAAAGAAGACAAGGACTGTGTCATCTAATTATCTTGTGTGTTCCAAGTATCCTCATGATGATGTTATGTTATCTAGTAAGTACTAGAGGGGGTGTTATCCTTAAGTGACAGGTAGCACACCAATTTACACAGGGATACTCTGAATTTAGCAAGAGTACTTTTGGGACTTTTGAGTTGGTTGGGTTTCTACTTTCTAAGTATCTGAAGACTAAAATATAAATTAAAACAGTTTTACAAGTAGAGTTGACATATAGAATCATTAGGAGCAGGAAGTATGTAGGGAAGGATTTTCACGTTCTTATGTTCTTCTGTTGGTTAGGCCCAAAAACTTGTAATCTTCCTTGAATCCTTTCTTCCTTTTACCGTTCACCTTCTATCTGCCAGGAAATCCTGTCAGATAGCTTCAGAATATATCCAGAATACAACCACTTCTTACCAAGTTCCATGTTACCATCCTGACCCAAGTCACTATCATTTTTCATATGGATTATTGGGAATTATCTTAATTGGCCCACCTGCTTCTACCCTTTGAAGAATCCATGCTCAAGCCAGGGCCTAAGAGATACTCTTAACGCGCAAGTTACATCGGGTCAGTCCTCCACTTAAAGCCCTCTTGGCTTCCCATTTCACTCGGAGTAAAAGTCAAATTCCTTCCCCAGGTCTGTAAGGACCTTCTCCTTCCCTGGCCTTCTCCTCTCACCTCTATGGCCTTGCCTTCTATCATTATCTTGTAAATTCACTTGGCGTTTAGTGACATTAATGTCCTTGCTGCTTCTCAAACAGGACTGGAACCTTAAACAGTGACACATTATCAAATTGTCACTGGCTGTTTCTTCTGCCTAGATTGTCCTATGCTGGTAATCTGCTTGGCTAAATCCCTTGTTTCCTTCAGTTCTTCTGTTCAGATGACACCTTCTCAATGAGCCCAACTGTGACCACTCTATTTAACGTAACATCCCCTTCCCCTCTACACCCTTACCTCCATTCTTGATTTCCCTTATCCGGTCTATTTTTTTTTTTTTTTGTCTCCCCCCTCTTAGCATGTAAGTTCCATGAGGGCAGCAACAGAGAACCCAGCACAAAGCGAGTGTTCAATAAATATTTGCTAAAAGAACCCATTTCAGAAGCAACACAATCAATGATAAGGTAGGGTTTTTGCCAAGAACAAATATTGAAAATCATGGGAAACACTGTAAAAACTGAAAAAAAAGGAATATATATTTCCAATCAAATTATACAATTCCTTTGTTTAAAATAAACCAAAAGATTAAGAGAAAGACAATCCATACTTTTATGATTTATTTTAGATGAAGACAGAGCACAAAGAAAATAGGTAATAGCTAGGCAAGGCACTATAGTTTTTATTATAGAATAAGAAGTGTTTGATTGAAAAAAAAAAGGTTAGAATAACTGATAGTAAATGAGTTATTAAAGGATTAACCTAGCTATGCTAAAAACAATAAAATATGAAAATTCAAGGTTACATATCATATATTAAGTGTAAACTGTGATCATTCCAAGGATATCTGAATAAGAGTTTAACCTGATATTAATGTCTGAATTTTATTTAAAATTTCTAAATTTTATCTTAAGAGTATAAATCAGTGTTTCTTTTCTACCCTAGTTTGAGTGAAATGAGTTCTGTAAAATCAGGGACATTATCCTCAACCTCTAGCTCAAGGTCTATGTCACACAGAAGATACTCCATGCATGCTTATTTATTAATAGAAGAGTCAACATACTTTCTCGGTGTGGTGAATTTACTGGTTCCTTCTTTGTGTGACTAGAGAGTTTCCAGTAGCATCTTGGTAAAGAGGGAGAAAAGCAATAAAGTATCTCTTGTATTTGTCTGTCTCATATATAAAGTACAGGCAATAAAAGAGTAAGAATTGGCCAGCTCTTTTAAAGCCTCATTATTGAGTGAAATAAACATATTTTCTTTCACCAGTAGGGTAACAGGCCCAAGATCAAGTGGGAGATAAAGCCCTCCCCTCCCCTTTAACCACAAGATTTCTAATCCTGGAGGTGCTAATGAAGCAGAATAGATAATTGGTTGATCCACACCAGAGAATCTCTTTACCTCTGAGTGAAACTCTTCCTGATTCTAATAAGATATAACTAAGAGTGACTCATGGAGCTTGGTGCTCAAACAGGCAAGTTCTGTGAATTCAGTTTGTAATTTATTATAACCCCAATTTGTGTGCTAAGTCACCAAAGAAGTGAATGTCTTTTGTGCACATTTGAGATGCAGCCTGAGGGACTAGGAATAGCTCTGCACAGGATGTTCTCTGTGCTGCCTGACCACATGATGATCATGAAAATCAAGGGAGTCCCTAACAAACTTAAACATTTGAATATCTTATCTTTAACCTGACCTGTGTCCAGATGATTCTCTAGGTGTCAGTGTAATACATGACTCTTGTGGGTGTTCTGTAATACCAGAGCACACAGATTCAACCAGGGATAAGGAAGTATATATAACCTCATTCATTTTGGTAGTAAATCTTTATTAACAGCAATAATAACTATATTTACTGAGCTATTATGATGTGCCAGTTACTGTGCTAAGCATTTCATCTGCATAATCTCATGTGATCTTCACAAATCCACTGATAGCTACTATTATTATCTATTGTAAAGATTTGAGCACTGAAACTTGGAGATCAAGTAGCTCTCTCAAGGTTATGCAGGTAGGACACAGCAGACTTGGAACTCAAGTGTAAGACTGTGTGATGCTAAAGCCCATGCAATCTTAACTACTAAGTCATATTACCTTTAATTTCTACTGTCATTTTTCTCACCTTTATCTCTACTGATTAACCACGCTTAACCCAGCGTTGGATATGAAACAGTGCTATATAACATGTAGTGAAGTTTCAGAATAAATAGATTGTCCAAAGTTCTAAACAAGGATGAAAACGGAGAGATTAGTGTGATAGATAGAGCTTTGGCTTTGGAGACCTGGGCCATGCACCTTTGGAGAAGTTACCCTGTGAAACCAGTCTTCTTATCCATAAAATGACAAATATGATGTTTGTATTACATGGTTCTTGAGAGGATGGTTGATAATGTGTATGGAATTCTCAGTACTTGGTAGACAATATATAAATAGTAAGTATTAATTTAATGTTGAATCATCAGAAAATCATATGATCCCACAAAGCAAATGTTTTGATAGTATATGGATTTGTTTTCTACATGTATTTGGTAGCTTAATTACTCAAGAATTATGGTAGTAATTTTTTCCTTTGATTTGGACTCTCTGTCTTCATATTCAATGCTGTCGGTTTAGTCACATGGATAAATTACAGCTTCTTATTTCTTATAACAGTCTGAGAAAGTATTAATTAATAATTTAATACCAGTGAAAACTTTGATTTAATGAGTTCTTAAATCATAAAAAAAATTACTCTTCTATCAAGGTTTACATTTATATGTAGCATAAAGTTAATTATGGTCATTTAATTATTTATTCAGTAAATTTTTACTGAATGCCTATATGTACCACATACTAACTTTGCTGGGGATACAATGTGAAAATATATCACTCTACTCTGAAGGAATCACACTTGAGAGGGAAGACAGTTATGCCAACAGAGGGCCACTGTGAATCATTTAAAAGACCAGCAAAAAGGCATTACAACAGTTTAATCGAGAGACAAATTGCTGAACTGAGGCAGTCACAGTGAGTTGAAATGGAGGGTACTTATATTTATTGATGATATTCAGTAACTAGAATGGATGGAAAGTGATACTTAGCAGGATGCTTATTTAGGGAGGGCAAAGGAAAAAACTCTAGGCTGACGCATGGGTTCTAGTTTGATTTAGAGGCACAAGTCATAAAAGTGATGCCTTAAACAAAATTTTCTCCTTAAAATCTAACTCATGGAATTATCAGTGATATCTGAATCAATAATAGAGAATGGAAGGGATAATGGTGTTAAATTTAAGTAGAAGAAGAGAAATAGAAAGAATAAAATAAAATAAAATGCTAACAAAGGCAACTAATTACATGACCACCCTATAAATTAGGTGTAATGATTTATGATGATAAAAATTACTGGGACTATAGGCAGAAATTTTAGATTACTCGTTCATGAATAACCTTGAATTGTCATTCCTCTTTTGTTCTATAACAAATATACAACATCCCATGTCAGCAGCAGTGTATTTAAAAAGAATAGTAATCTCCTCACTAAGGGGAGACTTAAATGTGGTTCTAACCCTCAACTTGGGAGACTGGTACCCGAAAGGCATTTCAGCATGAGTGTGCCCAACTAGTTCCAACTTGCTGCAATCATTTAGCAAGAGAAAAGTCTAGATTGCAAAGGGATATAGTCATTGGATTGGTCTGCTCTTTAAAAAGCTATTTAGAGTTTGAAGTGCAAGCTGCTAGCTGAACAAAAATCCTCAGACACAATCAACCACAGAATTTCAACCAGACCTCAAGTATTTCACAAAGAAATGATATATCATTTGTCCAAAGAGAATGAAACACCTGTTTC
This sequence comes from Panthera tigris, assembly GCF_018350195.1. Lineage (NCBI taxonomy): Eukaryota > Metazoa > Chordata > Mammalia > Carnivora > Felidae > Panthera > Panthera tigris. Next base: position 67,246,400 of record NC_056665.1, on the reverse strand, counting down.
TAAGAGTGATTTAAGTCAATAAGTAATAAACTAAATCTTTGTTATGAATGCTTTCTGGTGTCTGAATGACTATTGCCCTTTTAGAGGGCAAAGTGCACAAAAGATTCAGTGACCTTGTGACTTGACAGTCAAATAACTACCATTATGTTCAGTCAATGTAAATAAGCATGGCTGACAATGTGCTAATTGGCTGCCTCTGGCCAGCCAAGTGTACTTTTGACCTTAATGAGAACCTAATCAATTAATACTTAAGGCAATAAAGACCTCTTGCTGATTAAGTAAGACAGAAATCATCTTTTTCCAACAGGATTAGAGCTGCAAAATGGCAAACTTTTAATTTAATATATGATAATCCTCCCTTCTTAGGACCCTCTTATTGAGCTAACATGGCAAAATTGAACTCTGAAATGTGAAATCTTTGATTCAACTGTTTATATTTAACAGCTTTCTTAAAAAACTAACGAACTGTAATTCGAATACTAAAAGGATAACTGCCGGTATGCGCTTGAATTATATATTAATCAACTGAATGTGGTCATGGAGCTGAAGACACACATGTAGTTTCTTGAAACTGAAAGAGTCCATATTAAAATTCTCAAGAAAAGAATGAAACTTGATAGAATTGTTACTCAATCTGGGACTTTTCTGAGAACTACTGAGATGAGAGTTGCTAGCATTTCAGGGGCGTAGAGTTGCCTTTTCAATTAAAGAGAAAATGTTACTGTTGACTTTCACAAAGATACTGAAATGCTCTTATAAGAAACACTTCTTTACGTTACTACAGATTGTCAGTTTTAAGTCACAAAGTGGAGTCTTCTGTCACTTGATTGCTATAAATCAGCATCTCTTTCAATTCTCCATACATGAGGCAGTCTTTATGCTGCAATGAGGTCATAATTTGTAAGAGCATCCAGAATTACTTTCTGTTTACAATGTATAATATCTGACTTGGCAAGGGAACGCATTTATCATTTTAGGTTAAAAATTTATCATTCGGATGCAATGACTAAAAATTTACAATTCCTCTCCTTTAATGTCATACTCCTCTGAGAATAAGTTTTCCTGTTTAGAGCTTTGCAACTCCTTTGGATCAGATGATACATTTGAAAATGTATGTAATTTATATAGGAGAGGGAGTACGGTTTCTTTCTAAAAATGATGAAGAAGCAACAGCTGTGTATCTGCAATAACTTGAGGCTTTTAATACAGATAAATATGCAAATATGTCATACTAGTTTTAATGCACCGTTTTTACAGTGTAGTGACTGAAAACAGCAAACATTCTGTGTATTTAGGTTCATAATGAGAAATATGCACCATTCAAAACTGGAGTTATTGTCATATTGTAGCAAGTAATAAAAAAATTTGGTCTTAGATGGTAAATAAAACAGTGCTAAGTCATTACAAGAACACTGACAAAGTCCAGAGTTGTGTAGATCCTACCACCATGGCATCAGTGTGGATTATTTATTTATTTTTTAATGTTCGCTTATTTGTTTTGAGGGAGAGAGAGAGAGACAGAGACAGAGACGGAACTTGACAGAGAGACGGGGAGACAGAGAATCCCAAGCAGGCTCTGTGCTGTCAGCCCAGAGCCTCATGTGGGGCTCCATTGCATGAACCATGAGATCATGACCTGAGCTGAGATCAAGAGTCACGCGCGTAACTGACTGAGCCACCCAGGTGCCCTCATCAGTATTGTTTTAAAAAAACTACAAAGTGAGGCACCTTGGTGGCTTGGTCGGTTGAGTGTCCGACTCTTGATTTTGGGTCAGGTCTTGATCCCAGGGCCGTGGGATTGAGACCCTCATTGGGCTCTGCACTGATTGTGTGGAACCTGCTTAAGAATCTCTTTTTTTCTCTGCCCGTCTCTGCCACTCATGTGTGCATGCTCTCTCTCTCTCTCAAATAAAAAAAAAAAAAAAGTTAAAAAAACTTTAAAAAATAAACTACAAAAGCACTGTTCATATTCCTCTACCCATGAGATAACACAGAATATCTAGTTGTACTTCTCAAATACAATTAACTAGTTGTATTTCTCAAATAATACTAACTAGTTAATAGTTAGCTGTATTTTCCAAATAAAAAGGTAATTTAATCTAGACTCTGGGTTTTGAAGACCAGACCAACTGGGTTTCAAAATCTAGATTACTAGTTCAGGTCATTAAGTCAAATTATGTATTTTGTACAGAATCAAATGAGAAATCCATACTGGAGTTAGAATTAAATCCCACAGGCTCATATTGATCTTACTATACTAAGCTTTACCCACAATGACTTTTCCCCCACATTTATTATGAAAAATGTCCAACAGAACAAAGTAGAGTTACGAAGTGAAAATCTTTATATATCACTGCTAACATTTTAATACACTCTCTGTATCATATTTCTTTCCCTCTACCACCAATTTTTTCTTTTCAATTTTGATTGTCTTTTGTTTGTTTTTTTTTTTTTAATATATTTTGTGGAGGCAGTTTTGGGTCTGTAGAAAATTTGTGCAACAAGTACAAAATTCCTGCATCCCCCTCAAGCCCGCTTCCCTCGTTTTTGCTATTAACATTTTGGATTTGTGTAGGACACTTGTTACAACTGATGAACCAATATTGATATATTATTATTAACCAAAGCCTATAGTTTACATTAGACTTTACTCTTGGTGTGTGTTCTATGGCTTTTGACAAATGTATATTGACACCCACCATTACAGTATCTTACAGAATGGTTTCATTGACCAAGAAATCCCTTGTACTTCTCCTCTACCTCATATCGACCCTTCCCTGAGAGATAAAGGTTAATGTGTCTTTTGAAGGATACCACAGAGGTGAAGTGTCCTTCCCATTATATCACATGCTGGGGTACATGCAATGAACATAGCTTATCAGTGATGATGTTCCTTGATCATTTGAGTAAGGTAGTGTTTGCCAGATTTATTCATTATAAAGTTACTCTTCCTCCTTTTTTCCTACTCTATTTTCTGGAAAGGTGTACTAAGACCAGTGTATACTCGAGGGTCGGGAATTATTTATATCAGTATGGACTCATATATATTTATTTTATACTTGGGATTTTGTTGCTAAAATTTGTCCAGCTTTGGCTACGGGGGGGCTTGTTTCTGATGGCTCCTCTTGTCTACTTGTCTCTATGTCTCTATCCTTTTGGTTTTGGAACAGTTTCTTACTTTCTGAGACTATAAGACACTCCAGGCTTATTTTGCATCCTCTACCTCGGCCAGAGTCAGCCATTTCTTCAAGGAGTCCTAGTTCTTTATATTGCAGAATGGCATTTCGAAACTAAGATCTAGGTGTCAGTGTGTTCATTGCCACTGGGGTGTTCCCACAATGATTTTTTTTTTTTTTAACTAAGAATGTAATAGGAGGAGACATAATTTGAAAATTCAATTCTTCTTAACTTTAAATACCTGAGAAAAGTTAAGGAGGAAAACTACCATTAGTTGTTCTATTTTATTTAATATCTTAGGAAAAAAATCATACTACCCTCAATAATATTTTTATTTGTGATTTTTCTCAGCCTTATTTGGACCTTTATAAAAACTGACTTATTTTAAAAAATGACAGAAACTTCAGGAATAGTCATAAATGCTCATATATCTATTCAGTTTTATGCTCTCTGAACAAGACATGTTAGATGTATTGGTGTGGTACAGCAGTAGCTGCTTTGGCTTTTAGTTAAAATATGGTCTCCTGGTATCTTTCTCTGTACTTCTCTTCCCCTATACTTCTGAATACCTTTCCTCAGTCTTTACATACATAAGGTAACCAACAGAAATTCATTCACTAATTACCTGACATTTGGGAGCGGTAACGAAGGCTCCTACATATATCTCAAAAGGTAAAGAAAAGTGTAGTATAATTATAGTTGTATGGGTAGCCCTATCGGTGCCACTCAAAATGATATATCATCAAAATGGTCTTATGCTTAGTGGAAAGAAAACTGCCCTGGGAATCAAAAAATGTAAGATATTTCCTATTTATATATGTATGTGTATTTAACATGCTTCTGTTAAGAAGAAAAAAAGTCAAACACTGTAGCAATGCATGGTAAGGAAAATTACCTGGAATCCCAATACTCAGAGATAACCATTTTCAATCTTTCAGACCAATAGTATATATACCTTCATTGGGCAATATACTAAGATATCTTAAGTACAAACAAATGTATATGTAACTGTACATGAATGGGACTATATGATATATGCTGTTCTGCTATAAGCTTTATTTATTGGTAAGAATGAAGATCTGCCCTTATCAATAAATGTGGATATACCAACCATTTTAATTCTGGGTAATATGCCACGGTACTATTATGCTATAAATTATTTATTAACTTTCCTACTGCTGGATATTTAAATTGCATCCAAAGTATTATTGTTATAAATTATACAGAGACCAATGTCTTTGCTGTCAGATTATCATCTTAGAATAAATTCCTAGAAGTAGGATCAGAGAGTAAAAGAATATGGATATTTTAGTCACGGATAAATATTGCTAAACTGTCCTTTGGAAACGTTGGTCAATGCATACTCTCATCAGCAGAATATTCTCTTAAGATGTTGTTATCTCTGTTTCTGAGTTTAAACACTCTATATTTAAGTGAGGATTTCTTATTTGTCTTGCATGAGGAGTCTTTCCTCAGTTCTGGAACCTCCTCACTCATGATCTCTGAGCATTGATCTTTGCCTGTTCCCCCTACCTTCTTCTTCCAAAGCACAGTTGGACATTTGTTAGACCCTTCTTTCTATCTTTCATGTTTTGTTTTGTTTTTTAACCTGTTTCATGTTACTCATGACTAAGTGGAAAACAAAACACATTCCCCTGGGAATTCAAACACACAGGTTTTCCCTCAAACAAATTTGGAGTTGAAACTGCATGATGGGTGTGGTCCTGGAAACCCTAGGCAGATTAATTTTATCTTTGTCTTTGTCTTGTTGGGCTGCATTCTGGAAAATCACTTTAGTTCTATATTCCAGTTTACTCATTCTCTCTCTCTCTCTTTTTAAAATCTTTCATTTATTTTTTTTAACGTTTATTTATTTTTGAGACAGAGAGACAGAGCATGAACGGGGGAGGGTCAGAGAGAGGGAGACACAGAATCTGAAACAGGCTCCAGGCTCTGAGCTGTCAGCACAGAGCCCGACGCGGGGCTCAAACTCATGGACCGCGAGATCATGACCTGAGCCGAAGTCGGCCGCTTAACCGACTGAGCCACCCAGGCACCCCTATTTTTGAGAGAGACAAGAGTGTGAACAGGGGAGGGGCAGAGAGAGAGGAAGACACAGAATCTGAAGCAGGCTCCAGGCTCTGGGCTGTCAGCACAGAGCCTGATGTGGGGCTTGAACTCACAAACCATGAGATCATGACCTGAGCCAAAAGTCAGATGCTTAACTGACTGAGCCACCCAGGCACACCTCTCTCTCTCTCTCTCTCTCTCTCTCTGCCTCTCTCTCTCTTTTTTTTTTTTAATTTTTTTTTTTAACGTTTATTTATTTTTGAGACAGAGAGAGACAGAGCATGAACAGGGGAGGGGCAGAGAGAGAGGGAGACACAGAATGGGAAGCAGGCTCCAGGCTCTGAGCCATCAGCCCAGAGCCCGACGCGGGGCTTGAACTCACGGACCGTGAGATCGTGACCTGAGCTGAAGTCGGATGCTTAACCGACTGAGCCACCCAGGCGCCCCACTCTCTCTCTCTTTTAATGTTTATTTATTTTTGAGACAGAGAGAGACAGAGCATGAGTTGGGGAGGGGTGGAGAGAGAGACACACACAGAATCTGAAGCACAGAGAGCTGTCAGCACAAAGCCCGACGCAGGGTTTGAACTCATGAACTGTGAGATCATGACCTGAGTGGAAGTTGGAGGCTTAACTGACTGAGCCACCTAGGCGCTCCTACTCATTCTCTTTTTGAGTTGTGTCTAATCTGCTTAATCCATTCCTAGAATTTTTAATCTTAATAATAATATTTTTTATGTATAAGTTTTCAATTTTTTTCTTTTAAAAATCCGCTTACTTTTAGTAGTCTCCTGTTTTTTCAAATACTTCATATTATGGATCCATAATTTGAACATAGAAAGTTCCTAGGGTCTAACTAATGCTGCTATTTTCTTTTGTATCTTTTTGTTTGTTTGTTCATTTATTGTCCTAATGACTGTTGACTCTTCTCTGTAGCGGCTTGTTTCTTGATGTAATCGGTTATTTTGGATGGCGGACTAATGTTTGGCAGGAGCTCCGATGCTTGTAGAGCTCCGATAAAGCCCGGGGTCAAGGTGCATTCCTTCAGAGGAATCTGTGCTTAGTTCTGCCAGTTGCTCCACACTACCAATTTACTAATTCAGAACTACCTAAAGTTAACTTATCGGCTTAGGGTTTCTAGGACCACACTGATCATGTGGTTTCAATACCAAATTTGTTTGAAGAAGACTCTATGTGTTTGCATTTCCAGGGGAACGTGTTTTGTTTTCTCCTCAGAGCCTAAGGCAAGACACACAAATTCCTTGCTGTCTCCTTTTGCTAGTGAGCCTATTTTCTTAGTCCATCACTTTCATGCAGATTATGGCCCTTCAAAAGTGTTTTTTTTTTAATGTTTATTTATTTTTGAGGGGTGGGGGGACAGAGAGAGAGGGAGAAAGAGATCAAGGAGGCTCCATGCTATCAGTGCAAAGCCTGACATGGGGCTCAAACCCATGAACTGTGAGATAATGACCTGAGCCAAAGTTGGACACTCAACCGACTGAGCCACCCAGGTGCCCCAAGAGTCGTGTTTTAGACAGGCCTCAGGTCCTGCTCTCCACGCAGCTGCAAAGCACTGTCTTCTGTCCCCATATGGCCAAACACAAGTGTTTTGGTCACCATAATTAGCAAATAATTCCCATGATTTCAGCTTCAGTTTATTAATTTCTCTTCCATTTGTTACCCTAGAGATTTCCTTTACTCTCTTAGAAGCTCAGTCACACAAGGTAAAGGATATATGTATTTTTTAATATGGCATTTCTAGTTATACGTTAGGGGATTTTTTTCAGACTGTCTAAGGTTGCAAGCAATTTCGGAGGCACAGTTAAGTGTGGATTTCAGAAAAACAAGGAACACTCTGTTAGTCTAAGTTTATCCCAAACATTGCCTAGACCACACTTCTACTAAAAGATTTAAATTTGATTGGGCATTCTGTAATTTTATTTGATATATCTGACAACTCTAGAATCTAATCCATCATATTGTTGGAAATGGAAATCTTGCTTATGTTTTAAGTACAATTTTCAGAACTCAAACATGGGAGATGCATACACATTTGAGAATATATTTTCTCAAGTGGTATCAATTTGGCTTGATACACATAGTTTTAACCTGAAAATTCTAGAAATGATTCCATTGTCTTCACATGTGCAATTTGAAAAAAATCTGAATCCCTAAGTCTCCTCCTTTCCCTACACTTTTTAAGTGATCTTTTAAAAAAAAATTTTTTTCATCCCTGGGGTTTAATAATTTAAAATATTTATCTTGCTATTGCCTATTCTTTATAAGCATTTTCTAAAATGAACTGAATCTTTTTGATCTATAGAGTCAGGATTTTTTCTCTTCTGGAGACTGTTTTTTTTTTTTTTTTTTTTTTTTTTGAATTTTTGTGTGTTTTATTTATTCAGTACCCCACCTCTTACCCCTGCCAGCATATAATAACCATATGTTAACTTTCCATTTTTCTTCACATCTACTTTGGTATTTTTAAGTGCTTAACTCTTCATGACTTCTTATTTTTGTGTGACTTTTCACAACCCTGTCCTCAATCCTGTCTGGGTTTTCTACATTGCTGAGTCTCTTCTTTGCTGTTTTTAATACATTACATGTTTTTCTCTTGTGGTGTTATTTTCCTCTCAATTTCTCTCTTTCATTCTTCCACCTTCTTTTTCACCTTATTCTTTGTTTTACCCTATATTTCATCTTATTATTTCATAAAATTCAATTTTCTTGAGTGTGCAAAGCAGTTGGACATTTTGATACCATTAAAAATTTTTTTAATGTTTATTTTTGAGAGAGAGAGAGAGAGAGAGAGAGAGAGAGAGAATGAGTGGGGGCGGGCAGAGACAGAGAGAGAGAGAGAGAGAGAGAGAGATACAGAATTTGAAACAGCCTCTAGGCTCTGAGCTGTCAGCACAGAGCCTGTTGCAGGGCTCGAACTGCGGAACAGCGAGATCATGACCTGACTGAAGTCAGACGCTTAACCAGCTGAGCCACCCAGGCCCTCATGATACCATTTTTGAAGTGCATTTTCTTCCAAGTATTCCCTCTATCTGTGTTTTATATGTTCTATTCTGCTGCTTCCATTTTTCTCATTTTAGTGGGAGCAGAATTTATTTGATAGCTCTCAATTCTAAAGGGGGTCATTCTATCCAAGCCTGGCTCATTCCAAAATAGTGTGGGTGTATTTCCATTGCTTTTCTTTTCTTGAATGCCCAAGCACTCAGTAAATTTTCTGTTCAAACATATGCGGTGGACATATGCCAATGTTCAGTATTATTTGTTTTGTGTCTCAGATATCAGAGGGGATGGGAGGAAGAAATTCTGTTTTTGATAGCACTTCATTCATTCTCCTCATACATCAGTAGAATTCGGAGGTGGGTAAGTATTCTGTGTTCATCTTGTTTTCCTATGTTAGCATAACCCAGATATTTCCAATGTGTGGTTCATATGGTTTGACAACACCGTTTCCCCCCTGCCTCCCTGGCTTTGTTGGCTGCTGCTTGCCAGTCTGGATCAAGCCCAGTTACCCATAGAGATTATTCCCCCTTTCTCTCTTCTCTCCATTTTGACCTAGAACAGAAATGACTGAGCTCAGTGGCTCTTCAAGCTAGGACCCCAGGTTACTGTATTGAAACAATAAGGGACAGGCTGTTTCCTAAAGGAAATAGTCAACATATTTTTATGTGCCTTATTTTTACTCCTAGTTTCTAGCCCTCCAGATTTAGGATAAAATTGGGAGAATATCAGTGAGTTGTTTTCAACAGTTTGATTCACATATTCTCCCCTCATTACACTACTCTCTAGAAAAGGAGTTCTATGTTGATTCTTACCATCTTATCCTAACTTGATTTAAATTATTCTGTATGTGTAATGCATTTGATTCTTTCCTAGTTTAGCATTGGTCATTTACTTTTTATTTTTGCTTCATTTGTTAAGTTTTGGTACATTCTACGGAAAAAAATTTTTTTGTGAAACTTCCCTTATGTTGCTTGCCATCTTTCCTCTAGTTGCTCACTTAAAACACACACATACACATGTCTCCTTGGGAGAGTCATTTTACTTGTTTAGGTCTCAACTTATAAAATGAGGAGACAGCTATATGACTAATGGGGTCTTGTCCATTTCCATGAGGACATGAATAGAGTATGTTTACTATGATGTGAACATACAAAAATAATTGGAGAACAAATGGGTACACTCTTACCTGCTTAGATCATATGCAAACACTAATTTACACCATAGGCAGCATTCTAATTTATGATTTCAAGTTTCCTTGCCTCAAAATTGGCCTTTGACACATACACAGTTCATTTGCAGTAAGAGGAGGAAGGCAGATAGAATATTGAGTGTGTGTGTGTGGTGGGGGGGCAGGTTGTGGAAATTTTGCTCTGATTGCTTCCATTATCTCTGAGAATTAAGGTCCTCATCGGGAGTCAAGAGGTAGGTCCGGAATTGTTGGAGGTTTAGGATGAGAGGAGACATTGTGAACTAGTTATCAAGGAGTGCCAGGGAGTGAATGGATTCAAGAATATAGTAAGATTGCTGCATTAGCACAAAGGGCTCAGTTAGGGTACATGTTCACAGATTTAAGTAGACCATCAGTATAAAAGTGTTTTTTTCTTTAGCTATGTTTAGGTGCCTAGGTGCCGGTAAATAATGTGCAGTGAACTGGATTGCACTGGGGTTGGGGTTTTGTTGGGTGAGTGTAATAGAGGGAGAGGGAGAGAAAGAGGTCAGGAAAATGAGGGTGAATACCTGGAGTGTCATAATGATGGGCCATTACATCTTTCCAGGGAAACAAAGGAAGGGCAATGGGGAGCTAACTAAGAAGGGAGGACAAGAAAGGACTAAGAAGCACTAAGAGATGGTAGGATTAATGATTATACTTCCTACTGGAATCAGAGTACTACAGGGAATAAACTGGAAAGATAGGTGGTAAACAGAGGGTACATTGCTGGAAGTGAGAATACAGAGGGCTTGTTGTTATTGGTCAAATAACAAGCCTCAGTGGATGACCAGTGAGGTTCAGTGTGGATGAAGAGTAGGTAGGTATTGGAAGGACTACCTTGTCTATCTTGAAAGGATACTGTAATCACAAAGAACTGACAAAGCAGCAGAAGTTAAAAATATGTAAGGAATGAGGGGAGATAATCTGAGGGTCTGTAGATGACTAAAATAAGAACTTCTGCAACATTTTTCTTCTATGTGTTTGCAAAGATGAAAAATATTGACAGGTTCCAGTGTTGGCCAAGTGTGGGAAGAGTATGGGGCAACATGTTCATAGGCAGTCTGGCAATATTTATCTGTATTCTCAAGCTTTCACTCAGCAATTTCATTATGGGGAATTTGTCCTACATAAATAGTTGCACAAGAATGTAAAGACATTTGTAAAAGAATGTTCAAGTGAAGAAATTTTTACAATAGCAAATAACTGTAAATAATCTAGATGTCCATAAATAATTGGTGAAATAAATTATTATACACTCATCAATGAAAAATCATACAACCATGAAAAGGAATCAAGAGGGTGGTACATGTACAGACATCAAACAGTGTCCCCAGTGCCTCATTAAGTGGTAGGGAGGGTGAGGAAAGATATAAAAAGGTATTCACAAAGTACGTCCTTTTTGTTGTTAAAAATAATTTAAAACTTCTTGGATTTTATAAACTTGTACACGTTCTTAAATAAAAAAAAAAAAAAGTAAAGTTATTCCAGTACAAAATCAATGAAAGGTAAAAACATTAGACTTCATCAGAGGTCTGTGGAATACTCCAATGACTTGAGAACAAAGTTGGAGAATGAAGACAGTAGGAATTTGAAGCTCATCTCCAGCTGAATACCAGCTGCCCTGAGAGACAGGCACAGAGGACTCCTATATGGATCTGGCCCTAGGTCCACTCTGACTACACCCCACCTCTCCCCTCATCACTCACCATGCTCTAGCCACTGCTTCTTTCCCCCTCTATTTTCTATGCCAAATTTACTCCTACTTTTTGCCTTGGCGCTTGCTATTTCGGCTGCCTTTGAGGCTCTTAGAGATCTCTGCATGGCTGCCTTCTTCTTCTCAATCAAGTCTCAGCTCAAGCATCACCTCTTCAGATAAATGCTCCACTTAATTGACTCAAGTTCATTCTCTTTTATTTTCTGCATTGTATTTATCATCCTCTAAAGATACCTTGTTTTTTTGCCTATGTGACAATGTCTACAACACCCCTGCTAACAGAAGGCACCCATTATGTTTTGTTCCTCACTGTACTTCCAGTATTCAGATGAGTATCAGGTATAGAGCAGGTGCTTCATACTTATTGAGTGAATTAATGAAGGAATGGTTGGGAGATAGTCATATGTCCAAGTGATGAAGCTTCACTCTTCTGGTTTACTCCAGGTTGGATCTATAGGGAATTTCTGGGACATCCAGTCACAAGGCTATATTAATGGCAAAGCTCTGTTCTAACTAAGTAAGTACGGTAACAAGGCTTTTTTGTCTTTTTGTTTGCAGGGGTGGGATGATGAAGTGACAATAGTGGTGGGAGTGATAGCATGGGGTATGCTTTGCATACTAACACATAGATTCTGAGAACTCCTTGCCTCTCCTTCCATCCAAACCAATTCTGCTCACCCCAATTTGCCTCATAAAATGGCTGAAACATTACCACACCTATAGTTGGAAATTAGGTTCAGAACACAGCCGATCTAAGTTTACAGTAATAACAGGAGATGAGTTGCTCTTTATTAATTTCTTTCCTAGCATGCACTTTCTTTTTCTTCATTTCTAATATATTCTGAATGCCCAAATGATAAAATTTGAATAGTATTGACTTCACTCATGAATGTAAGCCAGATTTTGTAATGGGCATGCGACACAGGCATAAGCCAATGAACACACTGCATTTCTGTGGTCTTTTCCACTGAAATAAGATGGAGCATGGGATCTAAACTGGATCAAAGCAAGTAACCCAGTATTTTTGCTGTGAAAATTGAGCTATGGTATCCCTCTTTTCTATTTGTGCCTGGTGTATGGAGATGTAAATCTTGTAACTGCAATAGCAATGGGAGGAGAGACTGGAGCTGGTAGGAGGTCATAGCAGAATGGTGTAAACCGAGAGCAAGTAGAGCTGAGAGACGGAACCTGATAATACTGTGTAAATTCCAAAATAGACGACATCTGAAGTGAGATCTATTCAGTTTCCACATCCTGAAATCAAAATATTCTTTTTTTTTTTAATTTTTTTTTTTAACATTTATTTATTTTTGAGACAGAGAGAGACAAAGCATGAACGGGGGAGGGTCAGAGAGAGGGAGACACAGAATCTGAAACAGGCTCCAGGCTCTGAGCTGTCAGCACAAAGCCCAATGCGGGGCTTGAACTCACGGACCGCGAGATCATGACCTGAGCCGAAGTCGGCCGCTTAACCAACTGAGCCACCCAGGTGCCCCCAAAATATTCTTAATAGATACCAAGGCAAATGTAGGTCTTCAGTTGGGCTTTATTTCTGTCTCTGGTATCTGGGGTACAACCTGTTGCCGACAATGTCAGTGCTTTGCCCAGAAGTCCTTTTGCTCTTTTTGTTTTTATGCATTTACCTCCCTTTAGTGTAACAGCCACATCTTCCTGGGCCACTGGAACCACTTGGCCCACAAGTAGCAGAGAGCCTGGGAGTTTCCCAATGACTATCTAGTCCAGGGGTAGGAGAGTGCAGTTCCCTTGCCTTGATTGGGATAATGCTATGGCATAACGTATACTCCAGCGATCCGACATCTGCCTGAGGATGCCCTATGCCTGGCTTCCTCTGTTTCCTATCCTACACTTCCCTCATGAATCACTTGCACATGGATCTTCATTTCAGGGTCTGATTCTAAGACAGTGTCCCCTCGATATGTCAATTGTTGGCAGAAAAGTTCCAATAAAAATATTAGAACTAGGAGAAGTTTCTCTTTTGTCTAGTTTTTACTGGCTCCAGAGAGAACAGAGAGCGCCCATCTGCAATGCAACTTCACAGACTTCTAATCAAAGATTCAGTGTCAAGTGTGTTTTCTGGATATATAATGTTTTAAAACTTCAAATTCATAGAAACTTACAGTATTCCAGATTTTAGCTTTTTATTTTATTTATTTTAATTTTTTAATTTATTTTGAGAGAGACAGAGAGTGTGAGCAGGGGAGGGTCAAAGAGAAAGGGAGGAGAGAGAAATCCCATGCAATCTCCACACTGTCAGCACAGAGCCCGATGCGGGGCTCGAACTCATGAACCAAACAGTGAGATCATGACCTGAGGTGAAATCAAGAGTCAGACACTTAACCGACTGAACCACCCAGGCACCCCAGATTTTAGCTTTTTAAGATGGAGAATTATTTCTCAAATACTTGAATCCTTGTATCTGCTCACAACATTCTTCCCCACAGTGTGCTATATCATCTGTGGAGGATTTGCTGTCTGGGTTGTAGGAAAATATACTGCTGTTGCAGGCTATTCAGCTTAGAAACTACTGATTGTGCCTTCAAAGTGTAATCTGTGGTATGAATATTTTCTTAGTTAAAAAAGGAACAACCAGAAAAATACTGTGACTAATAGTATACCGAAATAACACCAACACATATGCTTATTATAATGTGTGATTAGATGGACTCAAAGAACTAAGTGCTTTCTAATCTACTATTTTTATAGAACCACATGAGTTTCTGGCTTTAAGGTTTTTTTTAAAAAATTTTTTGAAGTTTATTTATTTTGAGAAACAGAGAGAGTGAGCAGAGAGAGGGGGAGAGGGGGGAGTAAAAGAGAATCCCAAGCAGGCTCTGCACTGTCAGCGCAGACCCCGACACGAGGCTCTAACTCCCCAGCCGCGAGATCATGATCTGAGCTGAAACCAAGAGCCAGCTGCTTAACTGACTGAATCACCCAGGTGCCCCTCTGGCTTTAAGTTTTATGCTCTTGTCTCATTTTATATTTATATATATAATATATAATATTATATATATTTATTTATAGATATAATATATAATATTATATATATTGCATATATTGCACATTCTACCATATTAGGTCAGTATTTTACTATTTATGGAAAAATAATCATTTCATTTTATAAAGTTCACTTATAAGTCAATATAAGTGGACAAGTAGTAAGAGGTTTGAAAGTGGATTTCGGTGAAAATATTCAAATAGGAATAATTGTGGACTCATGATTTGTGAGTTCAAGCCCCACTTCGGGTTCTCTGTTGTCAGTGCAGAGCACACTTCAGATCCTCTGTCCCTCTCTGTCCCTGCACCTCCCCAGATCATGCTTTCTCTCTCTCAAAAAACCAAACCAAACAAACAAACAAAAAAACACAATAATTATAGGCTATGTAATCTCTTAAAGGAATTTGCTGTATTATAATCATATGTTAGGAAACCTTGAGTGTTGATGATATTCAGGCATCTACTATTCATATGTATTATAATGGTTATCTACCCAGGATCTTGGTGTCCTTTCTGTAGAGCATCACTACCTATACGCTGGTATAATTTGATGAGTTTAGATAAATAACCAGCAGTAATACTTGTTGCTTTAATTAAATAATATAATATGGAAGTCATTTCATTACTCAATAGCTTCAAGAGCTGGGTTCTTCCATGCGGCTTTCCGTGGCACACTTAATGTATTCTGATAAAGAGCATCTGTAGTTTCTAATGGACGAAACTGATGCATAGATAATAATGCTTGACACAAATTATATCATCTGGTGAGTTGTTGAGGGCACTGGACCTGAGAATTCTGAAATTAATAGTTAAGTGTTTAAGAAAGTCTTATGGAGATTTAAAAGAAATGCTATTTATAAGTGGTACAAGTGGTTTACTCACCTCTGAATTTCATTACTGGATATCATACTTTCAATAAAAATACAATTAGGAAAGTTTTGGATTTAGGCCCATAATGAATAATAATAATAAAAAATACAACATGGGCCTTTAGGGTTAGTCCCGAGTTAAAATCCAGGTTTTCTCCTGCTTGTATGCTGTGTGATCTTAGACTACCTAGATAACATCCTTCTGGGTCTTATTTTGATGTTATTTTAAAAATGGGATGAAAAGATCTTTTGTGGAGGGTTATTGTAAGGACTATGTGAGTTGATGCATGGAAAACACCAGATTTATAATTGGTTCTCAATAAATGATAGCCATTATTATCATTGTTGTTAGTGGTAGAAAACAAGTGAGATTAGAAAATTACTTATGGGTTGAGTGCTACTTTCAAACTGGGATGGTTGGTAAGGATTTATGGATTGTTCACACAGCCTTCAATGCAGTTGGCTTCTTTGCCATCATCCATAAAAGTCAAATCAATAGTAATTTTCAATGACTGTTACGTATATGGTATTGTTTAGGCACTAACAGAATTTGAAAGATTCTTGTCTCCAATAGTCTACAAGCAAGTGGGGCAAACACATGAGCCTATGGCAAATTGTAAGACCAAGTATGACAAGGGCTCAGGTTTTTAAAGAAACGGTTGTCATCTGTTTTAAGGGTGACAGAGGAGGAAAACGAAGGAAAGCAGCAATTCCGCCATCTTTTATAGCAACATTAATACATATGAGAAAGAGAAATCTTTGGTTACATAACTAACAAATGGCATAAGTATAATTCAAACCCTATCTGTTCAATCCCCACACTGATGCTTTCAAATTCTATGCTAAATATCATACACTGTCTTAGATGCTGCAGTTTTCATATATCATAACTGATACTGGTTTTCTTAGGTTGGAATGGATACACTTAGTTGTTGTTTGGCTGCTTGGGTTTTCCTATACAATTCCACTTGGATGGCAATCCTTACTTAGAATTTCTCCCAGTATCTTGACTTGAAAAGCCGGCATAGAAAGAGTGACCATAAGCAGTAAATGAAGTCATGCTGTCAGGACAGTGTGGCAAGAACTACTTTCTGCTTACAAAGTCATTTCATTTCAGTAGCTGCCTTTCCTCACTACTGGGCAACACTTTATTAAGACATTTCAATATGTTTCCTGCTTTAATTAGCCATGCAAATGATACACCACCTTCAGGAGCAAATATTACTGAAAACTGAGCCACATGAGGAACAAATACCCAGGTCTGCAACTCGGTAATGAGACTATTTTGAGCAAACTTATTCATATCTCTGTGGTTCTCTTTATCTCCTTGGAAATTCAGGAATAGACAAATCTGCCAATACAATTCTGTCATTTCTATTTTGCATCATGATTATTTACATAATAATTTTATTTGCCTTACCAACATATAAGCTACTTCGATGCAGCAGCTAAAGTAGTATCTTGCACATGACCAATAATTATTGGATGAATGATTCATAAAACTGAAATATTTCCAGTGAATGTTCATATGCTTAATGTTCAAGAAAACTAGCAGTATTGGATTATGTAATTCAGAACACTGATGAAAGCTTTAAAGAGTAAAAACTTTTTGGCTTTTAAGCTCCTTGAAGGCAGAAGCTATAAACAAATGTGAAACATTCTCATGATCAGATAAGAGTGGAATATACAAAATGATGTTTAATTAATGATTTTGAATCAATATAAAATGAGAATGATTCAGAGTGCAATCAGCATTTTTTAAAAATTCCAAACTATCTGCTTTCTATGGCATTTTGCCCCCTTCTCACTTTTTTCTCCCCTCTGGGAACTGGAAGAGCCCCTGGAATGACCTCTTTAATGCTAAGCTTTCTCTGTTGCACTTCAGTGTGAAATCTTTTTCTCCTTCTGAAAGCTGGAGGGAGCTTCCTGAATGATTGATTGGTGAGGTGTCCTCTGGACACACTATGCAACCACTGATTGATGTGCTCGCTCTTTCACGAGCACATTCATTTTCTCTTCTCTAACTCATACAATTTATTCATCCCACGATGCATTTCTGCATCCATTATCACTGTCTTTCAATTTTTAAGCAGGTGAAAAGATGGAAAGTTAACACTTATAAGGGTATAAGGCTTATAAAGCAGGTTTGTCGTAAGTAAAATATCTGATCATTCCACATATCCAGAAGAATATTTTCTGAAGGGTTTCTTTTACTTTGATCAGTTACAAATTTAGAACAACTTTGGGAAGGGTGGGGCGATGTAGTTATAGACTTCTACTACAAACTAACTGAGTCAGCTACTAACACAAGAGCTAAAATAGGGATCAAAATATCAAAATTCCAGTTAGAATCCTATCGTTGCTTGTCAGCTTGGGAAAGTCAGTTAAACTTCTTGGGATTCAGTTTCCTTATCTGTACAGTGTGAAGAATGAACTAGAGCTTTGAAGCTTTGAAGTCTCCTTCTGGCCACAATGTGCAATGATTCTGTAATACCATCAACAGGTAGCAACATCATGAAGAAATCTGACACTCATGAGAAATTTAAACCAAAGTCATTACACTTTTGGGGGGAGGCTAATCACAGTACATATTGTTAATGTGATTTAAATATGAACACCATGACCGCTCAGGAAAAATATGAACAATTTATAAAAGAATCTATCACCTAACTCAAGATTCTATACAATGAGAAAAAAAAATTTCTCCAATCTACATGTACTTTAGGAACAAACATTAATCTTATTAACATTGCTGGGTCACTTTTTTACATTGGGGTAAAGAAGAGGCATCATGAGGTAAAGTAGAAATTTAGTTTAAAAATTGGTTAGCCTTTTGGTTTACAGAGCAGAGAGAGCCTTCTCTGATGTAAGAGAAGGTTGCTTTTACTTTCCAAGACCTATCTCCACATGGCTCATCACTTCAATGAACTGCAAAATAGCCCTTTCACATCAACCAAATCAAAACATTTTAACTTTTCATGAAATTAAGCATTTTGAAATGTCTTAACTCAAGAGTCTCTCACAATGACATAATTTACAGTGTTTATCTGTGAGAAATTTTAATCCCAGAAGAAGATTTAAGTAATATAATGCAGGACATTCTGAAGCAAATGCTAAGACAGTCTGAGAGAGACGTTTCATTGGCAGGTCAAAACACACTGGCGAACTTTTATTCATTCATTAATTCAGATAATATTTGTGGAACAGTTAATTGTCAGGTGCAGTCTTTTGTTTATTCCGTTCATCTGTGTATCCTTACCGAAGATGACACATAGTCAGATGATAATTTGTATGTTGTGATATCAGCTACCGTAGCCTACCTGCTTCCCTTTCAGTGTCTCCCTTTTGACTAGTATTTTTCTTCAAAGCTCTGCCTGCCTTTTACTGAGCAATGGGATTAGTGCCAGACCGCAGTAAGCAATTTGTTCATCCTTGGAGAGCACATTTGCACTACCCCATGATACAGGCATTTAAATGATTTTATTCGTTCACCTGTGTTGAACATTAAGGGGGTAAATTTTCAGTCCAGGGATTTGGCTTTAAAACTCCAATTGATGTTAATGAGAATTTGTAATGAGCCCCTTCTTCTTAATTAGTGGCACCATACCTGTGACTGTAGGAGGCATGGCTTAGACGTGGAGAGCTTAACGAGGTGATAACAAGGAGAAAATGTTTAAGCCTGGATTTTGGCCTGGTCCATACTTTACTATGCAAACATACTTTAGGAGCTGGTGCTTTAAAGTAAATTTATTACCTGGCTTTTATGACCGTGTAGACCTTCCCTAAGAACAATCTGTCTTTTCTATAAAAATACTCGTGTTCCATAGAAAAAGAGTGACACAGAGGAAACTAAATCAAAGGAGCAAGAATAGGATCCGACTTTCCCTCCTTATTCATGTAGAGCGAATTTGATGTTGAAACAAACGATCTCTCACTGTTTTGTTTGCCTCAATTAGGGAATACCACAGCTTATAAAACTCTTTCCACACTGAGGGGCAAAATTTTGTTCTTTAGGTAAATTGAACCTGTAAATATCATTCAGGATATCACAGGGATGATTTAAGGAAATAAGAATCTGGCTTTTATAGCATCTTTCCTTGAATATTATATGATCATTATGGCATGTGGGTAAAAACCCAAGTTTCGATCTTGCAAATTCTATCCACTTGAGCTGCTTCTTACTGCTACAGCACATGACCTAATCCAGGAAGAATAAAATAATCGCAGAATAATAAAATTTTCACTGTACCTAGCAAAGGACATAAAAGTTGGATTATTGATTTTGTTTGAATGATGTGCTGTAATTTCATACGCCAACAGAGTGGAGCACAAATCCTGGCCTGCCAGCTTTCATTACTGGAATTCACTTTCTTGCCACCAAGTAACTTCTACCGAGTCACAAAATAAATCTGGATTTCTCAACTTACTGAAAATGAATCTCTTTTGCCCCAGGTAATTAATAGGAATTGAGGGCTATAGATCTGCTTCATTTGGGAGAAGAGGGGAAACAGCTGAACACAGACAGTTCTGTTACTTCTCTGGTTTACCATTATTCCCATGCCAAAGATAAAGTAACATGCATGCAATTTCTAAATCTTTACCGTATCTCTTTGCCTCCTTGACATACTGTTTTTGGTTCTTTCTGTTGGTTCCACTGTGCTAGTTTAATAAATAGTAATGGTAAAAGTAAAAAACTGTGCATCAAAACAAGAAATAGGGGTGTCCAGGTGGCCCAGTCGGTTGAGCGTCCGACTCTTGATTTCAGCTCAGGTCATGATCCCAGAGTCATGGGATGGAGCCCCGTGTCTGGCTTGGTGCTAGGCATGGAACCTGTTTGAGATTCTCTCTTTCTCTCACCCTCTGCCCCTTTCCCCTGCTCACACACACTCTCTCTTTCTCTAAAACAACACAACACAACACAACACAACACAACACAACACAACACAACACAACACAACAAAACCAAACAAAAAACAAGAAATAAAACCAGGTAGAGGTCAAAGTGGCCAGGTTTGATCATTGTACACACTGTTTTGCATCAGCTATCATACGTTCATAGAGCTAAACTTAAGAGTTAATTTGTACTGATTTTTAAGGGAAAATGTGTGGATGACAATATAAAATCAATGGTAAACAGTGCAAAGGGCCTGATAACATGTCAGTTAGTCCATGATGCAATTCTTATGTACATAAAAAATTAGAAATTCATATGTAACTAAAGCGTATACTATGCAAGTGACAAACTATCTCTGATTTATTTAAATAGGAAGAATTTTGTAACACAAATAATATATACCAATGGAATGAGAATTTCATAGAATCAAGAGGAGCTATGGATATAATTCCCAATAATGATTATTATATAATTAAGTGACAAGTAATATGTAAAGCTTTATGCATTATAGTTTTTCTTCCATACTCCAATAATATCTACTGAACACATGTCTAAAGTATCGGAGTTACCAATGAATAAAGATGGCATGCTTACGAACTAGCAGAAACTGTAGAATTATATTACAAAATTCTAGGCCTATAATTACTTGAAGAAGAAGTGGTCCATATCAAGATGAAGGTTAATATAATGGTGGCATAAATTAGGATTGTGCTTCTTTTATTGAAAAATGACATGGCCTATGTATTTTCAGGGACTATAGTCCCTCAGCTTGTCCCTCGAGAAAGCAGCCTTTTATGAACCACATTTATTCCTGTAGATGAAATTAATCTGCAACTTGGAGAAAACCTGGCCTATTCCAGGGAATTAGGAAAGACTGGCGATTAGAGAAAAATATTTACATTAGAAAAAAAGTATCTGGATTGAAAAAGTTCAATATTTAGATTAAAACAGGTTTAAGAATGAGAGAATTTTCATGGTCACCTTCCCTTCTCAAAGCATAAATTCCTTTCCTTAAAATAAAATGAAATCTTAGAAATACTTAAAAAGAATGCATGGCATAAATCTACATTCCTGGGGGTAACAAAGGCATGGATAAATTATTTTATGTAAAATTCTTTATGGTGGAATGAATAATTATTAAAACTTTTAAGACCTTCCACAGTCTTTATACTGGTTATTTTTTACTTCTTGTCTCTTTGCAGGACAGATTTATAATCTTGGTACTGCTTAAATAGAGTGGAGAGCAGAAAGTAATATGCTCCTCCAATTTGGGAGTTAAGAACAACTTTAAAAATAGCATATTAGTTCTGAATTTGGAGCTGATAATGTCTTTTCTGCTATCACTTAAGTTTGTGTGATATGTTAGGGAATGGAGAAAACTGGCACAACATAAAATTAGATTAAAATACTTATAAGCAGACATTCAACCGATGTCTGATAAAACTGTTTCAGATATAATCTAACGGCTTAACATCACCAGAAGACTAGAACTTCCTGTGTCTTCAAACAGACCAACCAGCAGGAGTCCCACGGCAGGGAAGAGAGGCTTCTGGTTAAAATACATGACTTAAAATGTCCTCACCACAGTGTGTAGTGTTGTAAATATCAGAGAAACTGACATTTCATAACCATCAAACTAAAAGTTTGGGCTTATTTTTCCATTAAGGTTCATGTAACAGGGCAGTTCAAATTTATGTTGGAGGCTAATATAATCTCAAGGTTTTAAAGGTACAAGGAACACATTATGCAAAAATTCTCCTATGGCATTTTATAACTAATACTGCTGAATATTATTTGAATTTCTCTTTTCAGAATGAAATTAGAGTAATGGTGATTCACGTATTATATACCTACACCATTCAGTAAGCACTTACTATGTATCATTTGTGGATGGGTCTGGAAATACAAAGACAGACAAGCTCCAGGAATCCAAGAAACAATGAGAAAGAAGAGGAAAGTGGAGGAAAGCCTTAAAATTATGAACACAACAGAAAGTGACAAGTGTTTTAGCAGAGCCATGTGTAAAACTGAGTAAGCATGCAGATAAAAGGAAGCAATTTTTCAGTGTGATTTTTAACTTTGTATATGGCATTTTACAGTTAATTTTTAGCTGTATACTCCCATATACTTTCAGTAAGTTAGTGAGTTAGTCGCTTTTGATTTGCACTGCCAGTAGTCTTCATGAGTTGTATCAAGCAATCTACACATATGCTTAATTAGTCCTTGAGAAGAAGGTTATAGTTACAAAACTGATGACAGGCTGTGGCCCATGGAAGTTTCTTTTTGAAAAACTCTGTCTCTGGTTATAAAATTAAATTGAGCCATGATTTGCACCACTTCCTAAACTAGAGATGCCAGTCTTATCCTTTGTTCCTCCATTTGCCTGTTCCCCTCCCTCAATTGGTTGTGGATTTTTACCAATTCTGCCTCAGAAATGTCTCTTTAATCTGTGTATGTTCTCTCCATTCCCATAGCCACTGCCTCTGTCCAGACGCCCACAACATCTTTCCTGTCTCCCTTCTCTTTTGTCCTTCCAGTCCCAGATGTCAAGTTTTCTTTCTAAAAAACAAGGCAGATCATGTCATTCTCATACATAAAGATTCTCTATCTGCTTTGTTGTTTGCAGGATACAACTCAAACTTCTGAGCTTGGATACAAAATCCTTGATGCTTGGGCTCCAGTCTACCCTGTCCAAGTGCCACATATGCTTGTCACAACCAACATCTCATACTCACCCTCATTTCCCAGATACACTAGTCTCTTTCACAGAAGGTAAAACCACTCTCTCTCTCTCTCTCTCTCTCTCTGGGATTTCCCTTCTTCTCTGGCAGTTTCTGAGACATCCAGTGGTTTGTCAGCGGCCAACTAAAACTTTTGGGGTCTCTTAGAGTTGGCAATAGACTCTGTCATCAGCACTGCACAGTGCTCCAGTTCCTATCTTTGTCCCTGCCCTTTCCATATGGTTCATACGTGGCTTACATGCCTCCTTCTCCTTACTTCTATCTTATCCTATTGGCTCATCAAATCTCTGGGTCCAACCCAGTGCCTTACATAAAGTTTACTCCCTATATACATCCAGTAAACCAAAGCAAATACGGCAACGATGCTGGTCTCAATAATAGCATTGGCGGTATTACTGTTATTAAATAATGTCAACAGCAAATAGTTACATAACACAGTGTGACAGACACTGTTCTAAGTGTTTTACGCAAATTAGCTCATTTAATCTTCACGCCAATGGCACTATTACTATCTCCATTTATAGAAGAGGAAATTGAACCACAGAGAAAGTAAGTGGTTTGCCCAAAGATGCCTAAGCCTCCCACAAATTTCCATGAAAGATATTCATTGGCATTAAAAGAAACAAACATATGAACAAACAAACAAAGGTTTTGTGTTCAAAGTAGTTTTGGAAATCCGGGGTTAAACAGAGATATACAAATTTCTTCACTGCAGGACTCTGTAGAGTCTTTATGCTGCCAACAAGCACTGTGACAATGTAAAACTGTATTAAGGGCATATATGCCCTGATTCTCTAGACATAGCCTTGTGGTGGCCAAGCGTCCTATGAAACTAGTGATCCATGAAACACACTTTGAAAAACACTGCTAGAGGGTTATTTAAGGTGACACAATAAAATCTGTTATCAATTAATATTTGCATGTCACTTTCTCTTCCTCTCCTTCTCCGGTCCCAAAATAGGTCTTAAGTCCCGTGGTCCTGCCTAAGGTCAGAGGTGAACAAATAAATTGTCAAAGACAGTAGTTAATTTCCTTTCTTCCTTCTCTCCTTTCGATTTACAGATGCTTTGATTACATATTAAGAAACACTGGACAATTTTTCTTTGCTGGTGTTACATATAGTTCTTAAACTAAAGTGCAAAGGCTTTTATATTACAGCTAGAACACGTCAGCAACTTTCTATGCCTAGCTGAGAAATGTACATTACAGTTGTATCAACTTTCCACTGAGCTTCTATGTGTTTCTAAAGGCAGCAAGCAGGATATGTACAGGGTAGAAATAAAGAGACCCGAGTTTGCACAAACTAGCTGTGAGATATTACTCTGTGCCTCAGTTTCTTTATCTGTACATTAAGGATATTTGAGTAGCGATCTCTCAAGTACCATCTAATTCTAAAAGTCAAACTCATGCAGATTGCTCCTCCAAATTCACTGAAGCATAGAACAGAAAAACATTAACTAAATATCTAAACTACATTGTTGGGAGTTTTTCCCCCATATTATAAAGAAACTTCTGTCGACGAAATTAAATATAAATAGTAGGTCGTGGAAAGCATCGTCAGGAGAAGTGAAGAACAGGAGGTAAGAGGAATAAAATTTTTACTGCTTCCTTGGTAGAGACAGTTTTTTAGGCTAGAGAAATGGCAGATTCTTATATTCTGGTGTACAGGAACCATATGAATAAAACATGGCTGTGCAAATGAACTCGCAACCTTATTCCAAAGTACCATTCGGGAATAATACGTTTAATGTCTCATCAACTTCCCCAGAAAAGTGAGAGTAAACCTGTGCGCACAGACAAAACAACCATAACAAAAACCAAGGTAGAAATAAATCTGCTCTGGGGAACAGATTTGATCGACATTTGAAGGTTTTCAAAACTCTAAGTAATATGCTAGTCACTTAAAAATATTCCCACATTTCTGCCTTCTCCCATCATTCTATGCCTTAAGATTCATCTGTCAACTTTGATGCATCTTTTTAAGTACCCCTCCAAGCCTAAAAATCTAGACCACAGAAGAGCCCTCTTTGCTTTGAAACTATCTGATCAGTCCATAGATCATTTACCTGCAAGGATTATTTGGTGAAGCTAAAGCGGCACATCCACCAGCAGCATCTGAGGGCCGAGGCGGCTGAACATGAACAACAAATTGTCATTGGCATCCCATTTATGAACCTTCAAACGGCATCAGATCTTTTCCATGGGAAACCAGATCAGGTCAGACTAGAGCTGAATATTTCTTAACAAGCTAACCATCAAAAGAATTTACGTTTTGAATAAAAAGGCTATCATTTGTTGATTTGAATATCAAAGGGATCCACTGCAAACTCCCAGTCTAGAAAAACCTCCCTAAGCTACACTAGACAGGTGTTTAATAATCTATTATTAAGGCACTATTTTAGGTTACTCAGAATTATAAAAAATAGCTGTAACTGTGAAGCTGCAAATGGGACTGCACAAAGAAATGAATGCTATTAACATACTATTAACAATTCAAAAGAATGAGTTGACATACCAATCAAACTTGTTAATTGACTGTCAATGGCCTGTCCCTGAATATACAACATGACTGCATTATAGATTTCAAATGCTGACAGGAAGACAGTTCCATTTGCATTAACTTCATAAACTGATCAACAACCAAACTGCCACATACATTTATAATGGGAAGCTGAATCATTTCAATATTCATGGAGCTCTGTAATTGTAAATTAGGTACTGGCAAACAATACAATACTGTACGTACTCTAAAATATCCTAAATTTCATTGACCTACTTTCGTTCTGATTTTAAAAGACAGAGAAAAGTTTCATCTTGAAGTGATCATTACTTTAATTTATGGTTTGTGCCTTAGGCAAAATGTGTTTGCAACCCAATTTGCAACTGTGGTTTATAGAGGCAACTCTAGAAGCATCTGTGGTCTAGAAAATAGAAGGTACAAAAGGTGACGCACAGGTGCTCTTGCTTTAGTTGGGGATTTTGAAAACAGAAATATGGAACAAGATGGTATCAGCTCCTTCAGTGACGACCAAATGATCCGTTATGACAAGATGTTTAGCAAATAAACATTCATATAACAAAAAGAAGGTTAAGTATTAGTCCTGTCCTGGAGCTTCCTCGAATCTACTTACACAGCCCTGCTGCTGTGAAACCATACTTCAACATCTTCAATCATCTATCAGTTTGGGAATCAATAGAGTAACAGTGAAGATAAATGAGGGCTGAAGATTATGGCTAACAGACGCTTCATGAGAAATGATCTGAAATTCAATAGTTATCAGCATGGAAATAGGCCTTTCAAATGCTTCTATGACCTCTTCAAGAATTAACACTGATTTCTTTAAAAAGCTGTTTCCCATGGAGGTAAATGCTACTTTTATCTCTAACATTTTTCTCTGATCGTTATCTATGCATAACTTCGCCAGCCACTGGAGGTTGCTCAAAGTTTGTGGAGCAGTCCTGGAGAATTTGAACGTGTCTTCACAATTTTGGATTGGCCAATTTACTCTCATTAGCTTCTATAAAAAATATATTAATTTTGTTGTTGTTGTTGACTTTCCCAATAGCCTATTGCTAGATAATTAACCAAATGAGTTTACTTGTTGAAGGGGGGGTGTGGTACTCCTAAATAATTTGAATGTTATCCTTAGAGGATTACTCATCCAATCTGTTAAGATTTTTAAAATCTTTGTACAAATAACCAATAATATATACTACATAAAAGTAAATGATATACACACAATATGTCTGTGTATATAAACCTATATAAATGTTTAAATATAATATATAATGTATTTACTGTACTTCTATTTACAAATATAAATGTTTATAATATAAATACGTGTATTTATTTATATGCAGACAATGTATATATTTAATAAACTTTTTCTTTACAGTAGTTTTAGATTTACAGAAAAGTTGCATAGGATAGTACAGTGTATATAATAAACTGCATCCAGTTTCCCTTATTGTTAACATCTTACATTATCATGACACATTTGTCACAACTACTCTACGAATACTGATACATTATTATTAAGTAAACTCCATAGTTTACTTGGATTTCTCTAGTTTTTAGCTAATGTTCTCTTCTCTGTTGCAGGATCTTGTCCAGGCTACCACATTACATTTAGTCATCAGGTTGCCTTTGGTTCCTTTGACTGTGACAGTTTCTCAAACTTTCCTTGTGTTTGATGAACCTGACAGTTTTGAGTAGTCCTTGTCAGATATTTTATAAATGATTCTTCGATTTGGGTTTGTCTGATGTTTTTCTCATGGTTAGACCAGGGTTATGGATTTTGGGGAAGAAGTCCACAGAAGTAAAGTGCCATTCTCATAAGTGATATATTTTTATCTTTGAAGGTTCTCAGGATACTAACTGTACTTAAAATATAATAATTTGTTTACTTAGAAATAAAAGGCAACTTATTTAAATCATCAATAATAATATACTAAAGAGGCCGTGTGGCTATAACAGAAAGGCATTCTATTATTAATTGGTAGTACAGTAGATGTCAAGCTATGTGTTCACTGCAGGTTTTGGGCATGTCTGGGCATGTCTGTAGCACTGGTAGTTTAAGTCCACCAGGGGATGCATTCACAAGAAACGGAGCCAGGCAGGTAGAGACAGCAGAGGAAGAAGACACATCCTGACCAAAGGGAAAAGAGAAAACTTTACAAGTATGGTTCAGGGTCAGTGGACAAGCTTGTGGGGGATGGGGCAGGGGGATAAGAGTAGTGGTGATCTTGACTACATTATTTCCAAACTTTAGGACAAGAAATGTACATCGAGAGCATAAAGAAATATTAAAAAGGGTCTTTTGATAGACATTAGAGGTAGGGGTGGTAGCTACTTCAGCACTAATAGAATGTTAGTGGCTTGGTAGTGATACTGGAGGGTATTGGTGACTTGGGAAACGACTGAGTACCATTAGAATAAACTTTAGTGTCTTCAATTAGTGTCAGTAATGACATGGGCAGGTATCACTCCCTACAGATGACATCAGTATAGCAAACCAGGAAAGGAGGAGAAAAATAGGAGAAGCTCCATAAATAGCCAAGGGTATTTGATTTTCATTTTTATGTAAGCTATTTCTTAGGAACACATAAATAACATCTTTGGGAAAAATCATAGGGCTAGATTTTTCTCAGAGAAGTTACAGCGTCTTGTTAGAGATATGCCAGATTAGATGGTTGTTTACCTATTGGCCTGACCTATAGTCATTTGCATTTTCTGAGTTTCCATAACCATGAAATGGGATCCAACCTACTTCAAAAAGTTGTTCTAAGACTTTGTAGATATGAGAATGATTTGGAAAGTATAACAATTTCTTTAAATTGGTTCTTGGGTTCTATGCAACTCAGGTTCAAGAAATGAGGATTTACGTAGGGATGCAAGGGACATTATAGGAAACAAAATCTCAGAAAAATGCCTCATGAGCACTGGAACTAAAGTCTTGTTGTGGATTGAAGGTGGTTCTGAAGAACCACAGTAGCAAGGTGTTCAGGAGTCTCCATTCTAGCGTTCAAATGAAATTACAATTATTTTTTAGGTGTCAGCTTTTTCTGTGTGGCTTTCTTACTCATTCTATCATTATGACATATCTATTGATTGACTTGTGGTACTCCTGAACAATTTCAATGTGTTACCCTTCGATCATAAATGCAAGCAATAAAGGGAACTCCACAAATGGCTAGCTACTTAATTCACCACTCCATACAGCTTCCCTACCTGTTAGGTTCTGGTTTCTTGTGGATACAACTTCAGCTCTCCTATGGAACATCATAGTCCCTCCTATTTTGTGACATCTTTCTATAAATTCTTTTTACCTTAGCTGCCTGATACTTGCCTAACCCATATCTTATGGGTAGGATGTTATTCTTTTTGCTTTTCAGTTTGTGCCAAGCCATTTGATAAGACCATTGCATGGCTGATGGAATGCCTAGTCCCTGGAAACTTTCTCTCTCTCTCTTTTTTAAATGTTTATTTATTTTGAGAGAGACAGAGACAGTGAGGGAGAGCAGGGGAAGGGCAGAGAGAGAGGGTGGGGGAGAAAGCGTGGGGGAGAGGAGAGCCCAAGTAGGCTCTGCAATATCAGCCCAGAGCCTAATGCGGGGCTCAATCTCACGACCCTGGGATCATGACCTGAGATGCAATCAAGAGTTGGACGCTTAACCAACTGAGCCACCCAGGTGCCCCTTTGAGCCTTTCTTGGACAAAAAGCCACTGGTGGTATGAGAGGTGGGAGTGGAAGTCATACCCTGCACAAAGACAGAGGAGCCTGTAATTGTTTTCTTCTACAAAGGAGATTGGAAGACATTTTTTCTTAGAAGGGAACAATGGACCCGGGAGCCTCCAGAATGGTCAAGACCAGTGTAATACTTGAGAAAAGACACTTTGATTGTGATATTAGTTGGCTGTACAAAATCTAAACCTATACTTTAAAGTCTGCTCCTCAGAAAAATCATAGAATTTTAGAGTTAGAAAGGATACTAGAGATCATCTGGTCTAAAATTTTCAATTCGTAATTTTCATATTCATATATAATGATGTGTATAATTATATAATACATAGTTTTTCATTATGTAGGCTTTTTATCTCATAACTTTTAGTGCGAAAGTTCAAGTCTGGGTTAAGTGTCTGCTAAAGGTTGGAAGGCTCTTTAGAACAGTGTTAGGTTTAGAGCTTAATGTCCTTTCTTTTAGTCCAACCTGTCTCAGGAAGCTTAGATATATGTTAATGTGGCAATAAACCTTTACCAAGATAGGAATTCAATTTTCTTTGAAACATGTTCACTCTTTTCTTTTTTTGGCCAATACTTGGACATCTATCTTTTACATGGTTTCATAAGGATTCCTTTGTTTTCACTAGTTGGTGATATATACACCTACATTTTCTATAGCTTCCAAATCCTTTCACCTTCCCTTATATATTTACTGCCCTTCATACTCCATATTCATCGTCTCTTTAAAATTCCTCCTATATGATCATCTCTCCCTCTCCATCTCCTCTTGAATTCTAGTAGGTGGTTCTAATTTCTATCAGATATTTGTAGAGGCAAGCTTAAGGCAACACTTTTTGCCCCACTTCAGTCAAAATCTTATGAGGCAGCTGAAAGAAGAGAATTACTGGCTACTGTGATTTATCCAAAGCAGAGATTTTGCTACAAATATAACTAATGACTGTGCATGTATACTATACCTCCCAAGAGGAAAAGCTGTCTTTGACACATAACCTATCATAGAAAGAAATGATTCGTTTCTGTAATCAGTGATAGTATTTATTCACAAGTAATATAAAATAGATGAAATAGAAATATAAGATTTCAATTATGAAATGCAGTTTCACAGGAATGGGCTCTGGAACATGCTGTACAGCTCCCTTTTGTATTTGCGATTATAAAGACGCTGAGAATTAATTAATTAATTAATTAATAATTAATTTTTGATAAAAAGAGAGAGAAAGGGAGAAAGAGCAGGGAAGGGGCAGAGAGAGGAGAGAGAGAATCCTAAGCACGTTCTGCGCTGTCAGTGCAGAGCCCAAGGTGGGGCTCAAACCCACAAACTATGATCATGGCCTGAGCGGAAACCCAGGATCTGATGCTTAACTGACTGAGCCAACTAGTTGCCCCAAGACACTGACAATTTATTATTGCTTATTTATTTATTTATTTATTAAAAAATTTTTTTTTAATGTTTATCTTAGAGAGAGAGACAAAGCAGGAGCAGGGAAGGGGCAGAGAGAGAGAGGGAGACACAGAATTCAAAGCAGGCTCCAGGCTCTGAGCTGTCAGCACAGAGTCCAACGCGGGGCTCAAACCTACCAGCTGTGAGATCACGACCTGAGCTGAAGTCAGATGCTCAACCAACCGAGCCACCCAGGCACCCCCCCCTGACAATTTAAAACAGGTTAAGCGATACACAGAAATAAGTAATATCATGATGTTTACTATCCAGAATGTAGTCAAGGGCCTTGAAGCAAGCTCCTTCCTACCTCCTTTACCAGAATTAAGCTGCTGAGCAGCCAATCTCAGTCCTGAGAGAGCCACATGCTTGTTAAGCTCACATAATCTCAGTGCAGTTTCTCAGATGTCTCCTCAAAAGTTACTTTCCTTTTACTTTACTTGTGGTTATCCCAAGCTTCTCGTCTGGTTTTTCTGCCCAGAAGAAGTTAGATACAACAAATTGGAAAGTGTCAGAGAAGAAGGCATGAGAGTCAAGCTCATGGATGTTACCAGGAAGGGACAGCTGGTCAACTAGTAGCCAGGGAGGAGACATAAGGACTACAGAAAACAAGTCCAAATACTGAGAAATGCAAATGGGGATAAATAGTCTTATTAACCTCAATAGCCTTTGAGAAAATTATTACTTTAGAGTAAAATAATGCTCATGATGTGACCATAAATCTTTAAGAACAATAAAATTCTTCAGTATATTCTTTTTAATATGCAGGGTGAAGTGAAATATATTTCACCAAGTTTTTTACTTAAAATATTTAAATAACATAAGTAATCTGAATCCTTCACTCATATAGAATATTTTTTTTCTCTATCAATTTAGGATAAATGAAGCAACCGCGTACAATGGTTGCTCAACTCACTTTAGCTCTGATGAAAAGTCACATACTAATCTTCATGTATTTTACCTAGTTCCTTTTTGTCTCCTCCCCTATCTCAAGAGGAGAGTTCCTTTACAACAACTGTATTATCTTCTGGTTCTTATTTTTTAGCCTCTGACCTCAGGCAATCCATTTAAGAAAACTTTCAATTCCTTCAGAGTATCCTTTTCTTTGTTTCCAGATGCACTGGGCCTAAGGATGTCAATATGATCTGTAGAGGGTTCCAGCACAATTGTTACTTAGTGGTACTCATTAATTTTTCTGGAAGAACTCTAAGTCATTCCTTTTACCTTATACATTTTCTATATAACATTTTAACAACTACCCATCCTTACAGTTATTCATGTCTTGTCTATTGATTTATGAAAAGAAATTCCCAGAAGTCAAAGCCCACAATCTATTAAATCATTTCTTCTTGGAAGTCATTTCTGCATACCTCGGTCCTTCTTGCCTCATCTCCTTAGATGACTTAGTTTTTTTCTTTAACGGTTGCCCCAAATACATTCCTTATGCAGTTTCATTCGGCTTTTATAGAGAGATTTTATCCTTCCTGACACAGCACAGCAATAAAGTGTGCCTCAAGCACGGTACCCATAATCACACCGCTCTCTTTGCTGTCATGCAGAACTGGAAACATTCAGCTAACCTGAAATCCAGCATTATCTAGAGGTCTTTGTTGGCTTTAAGGGTTCCTCCCCCTCCTCTTGAAGGTCTTTTTTTGCTCCGTCTTTTAGTTCAAGTTGAACTTAATTCTCTGCATGATGATTGTTTTTCATGTTCACTCACTATCTTTTGCAGATGCTATGGCATAATTTAATAGTTCTACCTTGATCATTAATATAGTCACAAATATAGATTTGATTTCTCCAAATTATTAGACATAAACTTTATATATATAATAGAAGTGCTTAGGTAAACTGATGCCTCAGGATGGAATAGGAATACAAATCTAGAAAGTTAGTGAAAAAAGAAAACTCCTCCTTTGAATTACAGAAAGGAATGGGAATTTTACATTAAAGTGACCCAAAGCATAGAGTAAAATAGTTTTAGTTGAATTGATACTGGTGAAAGGGAAGCGAATACCACACATATTTAAAAAGTGATATAGGGGCACCTGGGTGACTCAGTCATTTGAGCATTTGACCCTTGATTTCAGCTCAGGTCATGATCCCAGAGTCATGAGATCCAGCCCTGTCAAGCTCTTGCTGAGCATGGAGCCTGCTTGAGATTTTCTCTCTCTCTCTCTCTCTGTGTCTCTCTCTTCCCTCCTCTACCCTGCTTGCACCCTCTCTCTAAAATAAAGAAAAAAAATTGTTGAAAGGTATATAGGGTGGAGATATATAAAAAAGGGTCTGCTTGAGAACTACTATGTATGGCCCTTACACTTTTCTCCGTGTTCACTATCCTGGGGGTTTTGTGTAATACAACAAATGAGTATACTAGAAAGACTGCTTATAACTCAAGATTCCACAGCAGTCAGTAAGTTTATACATTTGTACCATTTTTTCTCATTTCCTTAAAGATTTAAATTAGATTTGTTACCCGAGGCTCCTAAAATTTCCTATTTGAAAAGTGATATAAATTTTTTCGTGTAATCTCCAAAGTGCTTCCAAAACAAGATAAACATATTTTATAAAATATTTTAATTCTAATAATGAGTCAGAAAACATTTAATCTACATGAACTAATTTTTCCTAAGTCTTAAAAAATTTTTTCTCTACGTGATTTTTCAGAAATTAAGATTTCTGAAATAGCCATTTATGGAAAACTTTCTTTACT
The DNA here is from genome assembly GCF_018350195.1 of Panthera tigris. Lineage (NCBI taxonomy): Eukaryota > Metazoa > Chordata > Mammalia > Carnivora > Felidae > Panthera > Panthera tigris. The sequence goes on along the minus strand of NC_056665.1, from coordinate 67,213,294 downwards.
TTCTAACTGTATAAATATCTCTTTGTTTTCTTGCCAGATGCCATAGAGAGATCTTTACCATGATATCTTCCAGGAGTCCTACCACTAGATTATTCTCATGCTTACCTGTCTTAGAGTGGAAAATGAAAATGGGAGAACCATACAAAATTTTGCCCTTATAAATCATTAGCAAGTTAAAATTGTACCATCAAATAAGGAATATGCCTTTAAAATATTTGAATCTTGGGGGATTTTAGCTCAATATGGATAATTAAGTGCCAAAAGGAAGACCTCTGCTTGACATAAGAGAAAAAGACATAGAAACTTTCTAATGAAGAAAGACATCTCAGTGGATTTGAACTCATTACTTTTGATAACTAAGGAAGATATTTCATTTACAAGTTTATCACACCAACTAATAATAATAATTTATCTACATATGTCGCATTTCATCCAGCAATCTCAGACAAACATCTAACTGATCTTCTCAACCCCCGGTGAGACTATGGTACCTGGGAATATTACAGGCATAAATTAGCTCTAGAAAGATCCTCCATATTGTCTCTAAGTTTGAAAGAGGATATTACCAAGAAAATGTTTTCAATGGAACATAACAGTTTATTTTTTTAATGGCTTTTTTTCTTAGTTCATTGACTTTTCACTCATATAAATCAAGTCTCATTTTAAAATTCAGGATCAAAGGAAGGATGCAAGTATTAAAATAAGTATTTCTCAAATGTCACAGGTTCTCTCTTTTCCCCTTCAGAGCAAGCAGCAAAATCTATTTCAAGAATTTATGCCGTGTGTTTTTTGAGTGCTTCATGAAAATAAAGAATAAAATTTTGTTTGTTTTCTTCAGTACTATCTGCTTCATTGAAATTAGATTCAATTTGGCATTTATTTCACCTGAATTTTTCTTTTTTCTACCACTGGCAATGACATTCAATATTTTCCAAACTCTGCTCAAAATGGCATTTAAAGGTTCTACTCTTATCTGACCCAGCATTTTAATATCTCTTTCATATTATCCCATTGCCATGAATAAACCATAGCAGACTCTCTTTGGTTCTTAGGTCTCCTAGAACTACAAGTTTACAAGTATTGTTTGAAAAACAAAAGGGCTATTTTTAATTTTAATTGTGGCTAACATCCTGAAGTAGATCCTGAATTTCCCAATCATGTTGCTGAGCCTACCTTCAAACTTGGTGGGTGGGAACTGAGCAGTAGTCAGGTGGAATGGCCTTTAATTGAGGTATCAGTTTAATACAACAAAGCACAACATGCATATTCATCTGTTCATGCATTCAGACAACAAACATTTGCTGACCAAAGTTCTGAGAACACAGAGATAAATAGGACACAGTCAAGACTGTAATGAAATCCCCGATACAATGTCAACACAGTGTGCAAGGTGTTCGGGGAGCAGAAAGTCTGAGAATCTAACTCTGTCGAGAGTCAGGGAAGACCTCATTGATGAGCTATTTGGCCTCTATTGGCTGAGTAAGAATATAACATGAAAAGCAGGATTTCAAGAATCCTCCTGGACATTTAGAAATAATTGAATGGAAATATATTATACTCCAATGTTCATAATTATTATTTATATAAATAATTATGCCTTACCAGATTGGGCCATGCTGTCTGTCCTCCACGCAGTGAAAACAAACCCATCGTATCCACTAGAAAAATAATTAAATATAAGCTCCAGGTTCTAGGGGTCAGAAAACACAAAATAACAATACTGTTTTTGACTATAAACATGGTAAAATAGCTTTAAATTAAATGTAGACTATAAGGAGAATCAAAAGAGATATTTAATCCTAAAATTCTATAAAAAGGAAAGAGCACAATACAAATGTAAGAAACCACTATAATAAAAAGAGTAAACTTTCAACTTAGCCATAAGAAAGCCAAAAAACTTCCTTTTGATAATCCTTAAATTAAATTTCATTTTTCAGAATGTGTCTCTTTTTCTTGAAGGCATCCACAGTCTTCCACATGATGCCTAAGTGTAGCCAGACTGAAGTGACAGTCTTTAGGCATTTCTTCAAAGAAAGGAATAAGATCTGACAGATTCCTTTACACGAGGGGAAAAGGCATAGAAGGACAAGGTCTGGTGGGAATCTTAACATTACTCTCTCCATCTGCAAGATAGTCCTTCTCTGCTATACTGTGATAATAGCTTCTGAAGGTGTTAGCACCCAGCAAGACATCTCTCTGTTTTTTTTTTTTGAAAAAAAATTACATAGCTTTTACTTTTGGATTGGGACTTATCCATTGTCTTTAAAAATATACAAACTTATCCCGATAATCTGTTAGAGTTCAGTTTAGAAATACTAATTTTCACTACTTGACAGGTAAAATATGGAACCAATTTAGAAAACAAACCAAAAAAAAGAAAAAGAAGTAAATTGACAAATTAAAAACAACAACAACAACAACAACAACAACAACAACAACACGGTCTCTCTTTTATATTGCTGTCATATGATTATGGCATTATCAGTATTTTGAAGTCACACTGAAGTGTAACTGACCAGATGTAGCATAATACCTAAATTGCCTCATTAATGTTGAAGCGTATAAATGGCAACCTGTATAGTCAAACAACCTTGTTTACAGTTTCAACTGGTTGGCTCTGAGTACAAGTACTTCAGGACACGTGGAAGGAATATATTTTTGTAAAAGGATGTGTAATATGAAAACATCTAGGCCCAAAGTAATTTCTCCATCTGAAGTAATCTGAAAGGACTTCATGATATCATGAAAGGCTTGGGCTGCTATTTGGTGGTACTTGCTCCTGCACCAACTGCCTAGTTATGGGCGTAGCCAGTGGAGGTGCTTATTATATACTGTGGACCACAACATTCCACATATGATGCCTATAGGTCCACAAAAGTTTGAACCAGTGTATGGAATAGGCAATTATACTATAGTACATTTATACAGGAGAGCTATGGTAGCAGGAGGGGGGAGAAGAAAGCATGCTCAGACTAAGTATTAGAGTAGCTTGATTGGCTTGTATTGGTTTTATGGGTATATCTAATAAATCAGGTAAGATATACAAGATATGCTACAGACCAACTGTTAATCCCTGGAAAAGTGGGAATTAAACTTCTAGTTTTAGTTCTGAACTAGTTGGAGCTTGCACTTTCAATCAATTAATATAAATTTTGTACTGTGCCAGTCTGAATCCATTCTGGTTAGTTAGTGCCTGTTCAATAATGACTGCTAACATTTTGAATATTATTCCATGTTGGTATCTAAAGGAAGTGTACCAGGCTACATACTTTCATTATAATTGTATTTAATAGTACCATATACACTGGACTTGAAAATCAAAAAGATAATATTTAATCCGCTGATAATCCTTTATAACTGTTCTTCACTGTCCTTCCTAGCTCTGTATTTTTACAATGAAACAGGTTATTATACTGGGAGCTTTGCGTGAAAGAACAGAAAGACATTGTTCATGCACTCAAGGAGTTTACTAAGATAGATAAAATGATTAGAGAACAGTTAAGTGCCAAACTGGGTAGAAATTATTATAAAAACCACAGATATTCAGAGGAAGTTATAATCACTGTAGGGAGCAATAAAAGATGATTTCAATGAAGAGATCAGTCATAAACTGGTCTTGAAAGAATGTGAAGATTTGAATAAATGAAAGATGAGACAAAGGAAATGTTACAATCCAGGAAGTGGAAATGTGCACGGACAGTATAAAATGCAGTGAAAAACAAACAAAACAAAACAAAACAAAACTGAGAGCAGTGAAAGATAAGCCTGCCAGGGGCTCTTCTCACTTCCAAAGAGCTTCATAAGCTGTGGTTAACAGGCAGGGAAGGGCTGCTAATCAGACTAGGTGAGGTGCCTTGACCTGGACCAGGCCCCTTTTCTCTGGGTGCCAAAACGTCACATGCAGGCACAGATCCTCTTTCTTTCTTTTCTTCTGCCCTGGAAACTAGATCTGTAAAAGGATTAAGGACTTCTTCTTGGGTCAACTAGCTCTCGTTCTGCTGCTGCTGCTGCTGTTATTTTCTCACCCATCAGGCTGAGAGATAAGCCCTTCTCAAGGCAGGCACTTATTCTTACCTACTTATTGCCTCTCAGTCTGTCTGTCTCTATCTGTCTTCCCCAATCCTACCAGCACTTAGCTTCCCAGGAGTTCTTATTATCTCAGGCTTGGTGATTTGTTTATGGCACTATCTGGCCTTTGCAGGATGAGGGGGTTGTGCTTAGGCCTAAACCTCCAATTGCTCATCAGTTTTCTGGAATAACCTGAAGGTTTCAGACACCTTGCTAATATTACATATAATTCATATTCTCATTTGCCATTGCTCTTTGTGTATTTATCTCCCTTGAGAACCTCATTAGGACAAGGGCTGCATGGCAGGACAGGATATGGGAACTCCTGGTTCTCTTAGCCCAAGGCTGTAATGGGATCCTCATGCTACCATTATAGTCTAATGGAAAGCAGGCAAAATAATTTGAACTTGACATAGTATATTAAAAGAACCCAAAGGATTCTGAGCAGTAAAGTAACAATAATAAAACAGTGTTGTGGCCATGTCTGCAGAAAGAATTACGAAGGAGGGAGATGGAGATAGGTAGACCAGATAGACAACAATCCCAGTTGTCTAGATGTAAGGCAGGGTGGCAGTGGTAGGAAACATGATGAAAGACAGATCTGAGAGGCATTATTAAAGAAAAAATGACAGGACTTGGTGACAAATTCAATGCAGAAGTGATGATGAAATATTCAAAGGTGACTTGAGGGCTCCTATTTGGGAAGCCTGGAAGGTTGGTGATTTTATAGCACTAAAGAGAACATGAGGGATAGAGCATCTATTTTTTTTCTTATTATTTCTCTTTTTTTTAAAGAGGGATGTAGAAAAACCCTAGTGAAGGTGAAATGACTATAGGATGTCTTTTAATACCATATTTTTTTGTTGAAACATAAGATTAGAAGGCAGGAGATCATAAACCAAATCATGCTACAGGACCACAAGGGCAGATAGGCTAATTAATAGAAGTCGTGAAGAATGAATAAATGGCCTAAAACAAAGTACCAGGAATTGGGCTTTGTGGAGGTAACCTTGGCTAGGGCACATGAGGAGGAAAAGATAGAAAAAGCAAGGTTGGCAAGGTAGAAGGAGAGCCAGGAAAGGCCACTAGGCAAAAGGAATGAAAGAGGAAAACTAAATAGGTTACATGTAAAACAATGTCGAGATGGGGCATCTGGCTGGCTCCATCAGTGGAGCATGTGACTCTTGATCTTGGGGTTATGACTTCGAGCCCAACATTGGGTATAGAGATTATTTAAAAAAAATCTTAAAAAAATATCAAGATGGATGTGATCAACACAAAAACTACCTTTTGATTATATAAATCTCTGAGCAAATAATTATATGATGGAGAATTTAAAGTAACTCCTCAATTTTAATCCCCAATTTCTTTGCTTCTATTCAGACTCATTCTGAGTAACCTGTAAAAGTAGAGAGTACCTTATGAGGACCATCTATATAAATTCCTTTCACATGTTTGAAGACTACTGTTTTTTTAAGCCATTCCTTTCTAAGTTAAATGATTTTAATTCCTTAAGACCTATGCTCTTTTTTTTTTCCAGTGCTGTCTTATGAACTCTCCCAAATGCATTAGATATTGATGGTACCTAAGATAACCCCCCCAAAAAACCCCAAAACTCTGATTATAGGGTCTGCCTAAAACTATAGAAATAGGGAGAATTTGTGTAATCCCTGAAATCTTTTTATTTTTAACGTTTATTTATTATGGAGAGACAGAGAGAAACAGAGCATGAGCTGGGGAGGAGATGAGAGATGGGGAGACACAGAAGGTGAAGCAGGCTCCAGGCTCTGAGCTGTCGGCACAAAGCCCAACATGGGGCTTGAACTCACAAACTGTGAGATCATGACCTGAGCTGAAGTCGGATGCTCAACTGACTGAGCCACCCAAGTGCCCCAATCCCTGAAATCTTGGAACATGACAGGGATTATATAAATTCTCCCTAGAAGATGTTTTGACTTATTAGTAGTTTCAGTAAGCAAGAATAAACTTATTTCAGTAAATCTCAGGACCTAATTATATATAATTTCAGGTCCTAATTATATATAATTATATATATATTATTTTATATATAATATATAATATTTATATATAATATATATAATATAATATTTATATATAATATATATAATATATAAATATATATATATAATATATATATATTTGCATTGTTAAGGCTAAGCTTCTAAATTCTTAAGAATGTTGACTGAAAGACAAGATGCAATCCATAGAGTTGGAACTTCTATATGTCAACAATCAAAAGAATGATATTCACTGGCATCAATAAGGAAAATGAGAAATATGAAATAAAAAGAAACAATGGAAATGGACTTGCTATAAACCTCAGTCTGTGTTATGTCACAGTGGGAAGTCGTTTTCAGAGAAACAATCTTGGGGACAGAATGCATCCAGTTCTGCTAATCTTGTTAGCTATTTTGTAACTTGCATAGTAAGTTAAAGGTAAGAACATTTCAAAGATGAACAGAAACATGAGGGCTTTGGTTCCCAAATATTGGACAGAAGTATGCAGGGCTAAGTGTTAGAAATTTTTTCAAGCCTTTACAAATTGTACCTCAAGTCGTAGTATGCCGATAATACAGTTAAAACTATATTTCAACAGTTATTTCTATATAAGATTTTGGGCTTGGGGCGCCTGAGTGGCTCAGTCGGTTAAATGTTCGACTCTGGCTCAGATCATGATCTTGTGGTTTGTGAGTTTGAGACCCTCATCAGGCTCTCTGCTGTCAGTACAGAGTTGGCTTCGGATCCTCTGTACCCCTCTTCTGCCCCTACCCCACTCGTGTGCTCTCTCTCTCTCTCTCTCAAAAATGAGTAAACATTTAAAAATATTTTTGGCTTAATTAATGCATTTGGTCCACAATAGCAGAAATTTTATCTATTTTATTTCTTTAAGGCCATCTAGGAAAAGTCTAAGCTATTTCTCCAATAATCTTCAATATCCTGAAGTACTAAATGTTCCTTCAACCTGCTCTTGCATATGTAGTGAATGGCAACTGCCTAGAAGGATCCAGTCCACCACATATCATTATTATGGTCATATTTTCTTAATAAAGAGACTGGGAAACAGACAATATTGTTGAGCTTCTAACACATACAAGATACATGGATACATTTTCACTTAATTTGCATAGCGGTTTTATGACCTAAGGATCATTCCACTTTATATCTCAGTAAACAGACTCAGAGAAGTTAGTAACTTGTCAAAGGTCACATCCCTTGTAAAATGGAAGACGTGGGAGTTGAAGTGAAGACTCTCTACCTATAAATACCTTGCTCTTTAGTTATTGGTCTAGTCAGATGGAGAGGAGTTTAAGGTAGGGTATAAACATGCCTATGAAACCACTGGCAGCCAAACATGAGGCTTCTGTACAAAAGGTTTAGTCCAGCCAAACTTCTTCACATTATGAAACTAACTCTATTCCCACAAAACTGCCAGACTGCTAAAACTGCAGACAGTTCCCTTAGGAATAGAGAGGTTTATATTTATTTATTTATGTTTTTAATGTTTGTTTATTTTTGAGAGAGAGAGAGAGAGACAGAGAATGAGCAAGGGAGGGGCAAAGAGAGAGAGAGAGAGACATGGAATCCGAAGCAGGCTCCAGGCTCCAAGCTGTCAGCAAGATCCTGACATGGGCCTTGAACTTACAAACTGCTAGATCATGACCTGAGTCAAAGTAGGATGCTTAACCGACTGAGCCACCAGGAATCCCAGGGATAGAGAGGCTCAGAGGTCCACTGGGGCACCTAGGCGGCTCAGTCAGTTGAGTGTCCGACTCTTGATTTTGGTTTGGATCATGATCTCATGGTTCATGAGTTCAAGCCCCACATTGGGCTCTATGCTGACAGCGCAGAGCCTGCTTAGGATTCTCTCTCTTTCTCTCTCTCTCTCAACGAATAAATACTTTCAAAAAAATAAATAGAGGTCAACTGAGTTAAACAAACAAACAAATGAGCATTACTCATTCTTCCTGGTTTTTCTTTTTCCAGCTGGATACCTTTCTTTTCATTACTTGAAGTAAAGCAGGAAAAAAAATTCTTTGCAAATATTTCCTTAAGCAAGATAAAACAAACATTTGATGAAAACACCTTCAACAGTTAAACTTGTTCCAAGAAAAACATCTGGATCAAAGTACCATTTTCAGGGGAGAACAAGAGTAAAACAACAAAACAAAAACATGAAGAGCATATTGGCCATTCCTAGTAATACATCAAGTATAAGCAGTTAGAGTAATATATAATGACCATTTTCCCACTCCTTTAATCAATACTGTTAAGTATTATGCAGGGCAAAGCTGATCCACATTGGTAGTAGAAGTCTCTTGCTTGGGCGTATGGGATGGGGAACTGGAAGAGTTGTAACATGGAAACTCTGGATCTGAGGGCTGGCAGTATTCCTCTGTGTGGACTAAAGAGGCAGAGAAAGCTACGCCACAAGACAGAGCAAATGCTGAGACAGAACAGAGATGACAGAGGGAGTCCTGTTAGCTTCTAGAAGGGCAGTTTAGCTCAGTGTTCAAGGGCATGGACTCCATGGCACATGCAGCTCTGTTTCAGCTTGCCTTCATCATTTATAAGCTATGTGACCCTGGCACGTTACTTAACCTTTTTTCTGCTTTCTCTTCCTCATCTATGAAATAGCGATAAATAGTACCGACTTTATAGGATCCGTGTGTGCACTAAATAGCTTAATACATGGATGCATGCTTATACGAAGGCCTGGTATCTAGGAAGTATGATGCTATAGACTGACTTGTATTCTTCCCAAATTCATATATTGAAACCTTAACCCACAATGGACTATACGTGGAATTAAGGCTTTAGCAGGTAATTAAGGTTAAATGGGACCATAAGGATGGAGTCCTAATCTGACAGGATTGATGGCTTTGCAAAAAGAGGAAGAGAGAGAGAGAGAGAGAGAGAGAGAGAGAGAGAGAGAGAGGTTGCTCTATCCCTTTAAGTACATGCACTGAGGAAAGGCCATGTGAAGACACAGTGAGAAGGCAGCTGTCTGCAAGCCAGGAAGGGAGACCTCACCAGAAACTGAACTGGCTGACACCAAGATCTTGACCTTCCAACCTCCAGAACAGAGAGAAATAAATTTCTGTTGTTTAAGCCACCCTGTCTCTGGTATGTTGTTATGGTGGCCTGAGTGGACAATGTAAACATGACGTAAACATTTGCTGTCATTATTGGTCTGATTTTAGTTCCTGGTTATAGTTCTGATGACTTTCTGAGGGCTAGCCAGCTCCCATCTTGAGGTTCTGGGAGACAGTGAAACATCATCATCACTAATTTCCTACATTTGCTTAAGTCAGCTTCTGTAATTGATAACCAAAGAGTCTTACCAATAAATGACATTGGATGTTAACGTAGACAAAAATGACTTGTAGACCATGGCTGGGATGAAAGTACCATCGAGGAGATGAGATTTAAGCTGGAACTTAAAAATGGCTACACTTTGAAAAGGTGGAGAGAGGGAATGCTCTGAGACTATGGCATAGAGTCATGTGTGCTGGGCATGTCACAGCGGTACACACCAGGCTCAAGAGTAATAATCTGAATCTGAAATTTGGATTATTCTGGATTAAGTAATCACAGTTACAGAGAACTATTTACCAATGTATCTTAAACATATTAAAGGTACAAATGTCAAATTCAAATATCCAGATGATTTAATAAATGTAAAGCCTGGTTAAATAGGTGAGGTAAAAAATTCATTTTTCTCTTTTTTATTATGTTTGGTGAGGATGCAAATGCTATGAATTCCCTCAATGTTATCTATAACTGTCATTGCATAGAATTAGTTTTTAAAAGTTCAAATTCTCTCAGGAGTCTAGCGAATTTCTTGGCTCTTCTAGATCTTTGTCAGACAGATGATTCTATGCCTTCTACTGATGAAAGCCTCTTCAAATGTAATATTAAAATAGACACATAATTGCCCATCTGTCCTTTAACACCACTTCATTTACAATTCTGAGTGAACTATCCTGTAAAAATCAAAAGGGTATCTAAAGTCTTGCTCCCTAAAACAAACTCTTGTTTATAGGAGATCTCAAGGGTGAATTTCATCACTACTTCCTTTTAAAACTTTAATCAAACCATTCTAAAACAAAATTATTACGTATATTTCCCCAAATAGCTCATAAAACTAAAGACTCAAGAAAGGCATTGCCTGAAAACTATTACTTAAATGTTGCTATTTAAATATGCACTGAGACATATTTTGACCCCAAATAATTTTTTTAATTGAGAAAGCATGTTCCATGAATACATTTTCCAGTGTCACTTAAAATGGCCAAGAGGAGACATGCCTTTTGACCTGAGCAGGTTGCTGGAAGGCAGGGAACTCAGTTTTATTTTCTATGGCTTTTCACAAAGTCATGACCTGTCAATATCCATTCTTCTTTGCAAAAAAAACTGGCCCACTCTTTTAGGTGTTATCTCTTTTAGGAAGACATTCATGAATTCCCAGGCTGGTGAAGGAAAGTACTCATTCATTCAGTAATTTGTTCATTCCTAAAACATTTACTGATTATTTTGTATGTGTCAGGCAAACATTCTAAGCAAAGAATCACACAAAGCCAATACAGCTTAGGGAAAAACATGCCACAGAGATATCTATTGTAGATATCTCAGGTAGCCTGTGTCAAGCTTTCAATACTCTCTGGTCAATAGACTGGTCAAGTACTCACTCACTCACTCACTCACTCTCTGGTCAAGTACTCACATGCAACAAACTGGTTTTTCATTGTGTGCTAGTTTCCTTGTTTTCACTTAAATTCAGTCCCTTGTATACGGTCTTCAGTTAACAATAGTCTAAGATGCTTCATGATTTAGACAACATGACAATATTCAAGAGTATAATAATATTCAACTCGTCTTATTAGTCCTTGCTTCTCCAAGACAATCCTTGATCCTTCTGTTTTCGTCACTTAAAAAACTAAGATGCCAGATCTTGACCTGTTTTTCTTGCTCCTAAGGCATGATTCAGTTTCTGTGCATAGGTTTTAAAGGAGCTTAGTTTTTGCCTTTTTCCTGGGTTCCTTCTTTCCCCAACTTGAAAAACAATGGATTAAAAGCATATAGTTTGAAGTCAGGTAGAACTGAGGTTCATAACCTATTCCACCAGGTAGTAGCTGTGTCCTTCTGGACAAGTTACATAACCTCTTTGAAGCTCAGTTTCCATAATTGAAAATAGGGATAACAATATTCATCTAAAAGGGTGACTGTGAGGATTAAATAATAAATGGATGGTTTAGCATGAGGAATATACAGTCTTTATGGCTTTGCCCCTGGCCCGTGACCAGTTTTTTCTCTTTTCTTTTTTTTTCCCAATTAGGTCTAAACTAACTTGCTTTTAAGAATGGTCTCCCTATTCTGTGGAGCCAAGCTTCTTCATCTTAACTGACTGTTCTTATTTATACTTTGGGTGTGCTCACATTGTAGTCATATGGTCTTGGAAGGGAATTTCATCTTTTCCTGGACCTTAACTCTATCATATTAGCTCCCTTTCCTGGCCAGACACAAGTTTTATGTCTTTCTGTTACCAGCTCTCCCCACTTCTCTTTGTGCTCCTGATGACTCATTACTTCTGTGGTCCTTCCACCCCCTCTAACTCCAGGGAAAGACCCTATAGAATCCCATCATCAACACCAAAACACTTTCAACCTCAAGTGAAAACAATGGCCACCATTTCTAGCAAGAAATATGATTTACCTTTATTCACTGAGCAGATAGTGTGCACATGGTCTTAGACAAGTTCTGAATGCACTGGAAAGTAGTTTAGACACCCCTATATAAGATGTATATCACAGTGATATAAATTGATGGTGGGGAGAACTGGTTCTCTAAGAGTTACATTAGTGATCCTTCTGGCTCTACATGTCTTTGCTGTGGTAATTTCAGATGTTTTATTCTTTCATCATGTATAAATTTTAGAATCCACTTGTTTTAATCCAGTTCCAAGGGGCCAACAGGACAATAGGAACACAATTTCTTTTCTGGACACACTTCTGTTCTGTCAACAGGAAAGCCTTCCATTTGAAGTGTGATCTGATCATCTTCCACAATCAGACCAGTGGCCTTTTCTCTTTTCTCATCTATTCTCATTCATTAACTGCCACACGCTTTCAGAAACTTTGAGAGTTTGATGACATCCCACTCTACATGCACAGTATGATCATAACACATATTTACAATTAATATATTTCCCATATAATATATGCAAGAAAAAATCCTCTGAATCGTCTGTGAGGAATAAAATTACCATGTGTGTGAAGGAAATGAAGTGGTATCTTTTCTCTTCTTTTGCTAAGTTAAAATGACTATCATTTGGCTAAATTCTTACCCTGAAATTCTCCAAGACGCCCTGTCTACATCACGGACTAATAGACTGCAAAAATTTTCTGGGCAATAAAAATGGTGTTTTAAAAATTAATGAAGAGAAGCAAAATGAGAGAACTCATTGTTCTATTTATTTTATCATTTCAGAAATGTTTTCTAGTATAAATTATACATATAGTATATAAATTATTTTATAACAGTCAGTGGACCATTAATTTTTTTTTGGTCAGGGGGAGAAAAGTGAGGTTAGAAAACAGTGGTTGAGGGAAGGACACCTTCTTTTCTTCACTGTCCTGGTAAAAGGACTTCAGGGCTTAAAAGGTAAGTTTGAGCCAGAAACAAGTACAATGACTTTTGTATTAAAAGAAGCAAACCTATGACAGATATAAAAGGAAAATACAGGGGTGAACCTCCAAAATTTATGTACACTGAAATGTTATTAGAGACATCTCCCCTGGTGGGGGAAAAGAAAACTGTATTTGAAATAAATATATGCTATTCTTTGCCTTGGTTTCTTTTTAGTTATTTTCCATTACCAACACCTTTTCAAAGAATTTATTAGTAAGTGAATATTTTTCTTTAAAATAATAAATTTTAAATTAAAATTTCAATAAATATTAATTAATTAATCTGTTTCCTGTATATTTAGTAATAAATATTTAGGGGCACCTGGGTGGCTCAGTCGGTTAAGTGCCCAACTCTTGATTTCAGCTCAGGTCATGATCCCATCATCATGAGGTCCAGCCTAGCACTGGGCTCTGTGCTGATAGTGTGGAGCCTGCTTGGGATTCTCTCTCTCTCTCTCTCTCTCTCTCTCTCTCTCTCTCTCTCTCTCTGTCTTTCTCTGCCACTCTCCCACCCTTTCTCTCTCTCTCTGTCTCTCTCTCTCAAAATAAATGAATAAATATTTTTAAAAAGAAATATTTAGCATTAAATTCTGTGGATTGTGGTTTAGCTAACATTCTCATTTACTCAGGCAAGTTACCTGTCTACCCTGAAATATCTACAAAAAATATCTCTATGGTACATTCTTTCTTAAGCTCTATCAGCTCTATGATATTCTTGGTTGACTCAGTCATCATTTTCTTTGATGGTCTTTCTTGAGACTATTTGCCCACCACACAGAATCCTAAAGAACAACTATTAAATGATAGAGTTTATAGAGACCACTATTAAATTAAAGTTTGGGCAAAATAATAATAAAAAAGCATGCAAATACCATTAATAATCTTTGAGACAGTAAGCTTATTAAAGAAGACAGGTGAGTAAAAGCAGACTGGAAAACAAGTATAGTTTGCTTCCTCAAGTCACCTTTACTGGGAAAACAAACACACAAACAAACAAACATTTTATTCTCAAATAAATTGGTGATTTGGGTTGCATCACAAAGTAGGTGGACAAAGAACCACAAATCAGATACCCTTCTGTTAACATGAAGATTACCAGGTACTTTGATAATGTAATGAATTTTCCAGGCAAGCACCAAGAACTGAATCCAGTCCAGATGTGATGATAGCACGTTAATAAGCTAATTCCTTTAGCTACCTCTTCATTTTCTGAGGCTCATTCCCAGAGTGGCAATGCCATTAACTCTGGATGAGGTGCTTTGCCCAATAAATACCTCTTGATTAAATTCGCTGATTGGGCCTTCTCTGCTCACTTCACTCTTTATCCCTCTGGGAAATAAACTCTCACACGGTATACTTCACAGGACACAGAAGAGGCTCCAGAAACAGTAGGAACATATACGGACTGAGCGAACAAATGGCTGAATGAACAGTTCATAAGACATTAAAAGTTAAACTAGCATTGCTAGGTTAGTGGTCACTAGACAGGGTAACAGAATAATAAAGTAAAGACACTGCAGAAATGGATCTATAGATTGCATTACTCTACATGACTACATTGTTCTTTTTATTTAATTTAGAAAATCTTGTATGAAGAAATACAATTTAAACTTTTATTTTATTAAAATATATGGGAGGTGGGTGGTGAGATGTATACTTATTTGAAAAAGTTTTCATCATTCATCATAATCTTCTGTAAGAAAAGCTAAGAAATGGTTGCTGGCTGGTTCCTCCCCTGAAGATCATCTAAGAGTACTTTGCAATTTAAGGGAAAATACGAAAAAAGGTTCTAACCAAGACAAACTATCTGGCACATTTCCTTCAAGGAAAGAAATCTCACAGAAGCAACAGGTGCCTTTTTTTTCCCCCACGGTGGTATCCATCAAAAATAAGACAATGAAAAAATAATTAAAACGTGGCATAGACAACAAAAATGGAGTCTATAATCCCCACTCTTAATGCAACAAATATTGTACAGGATATCCACTTAATAGCCACAATACTGAAATTTGGCTGAAATGTTACAACCCAGCAAACAGGGTTCATTAAAACAATCTTCTTATGAGTCAAGGAGTGATATATTAGGGAAATAATGTTCATAAAAAAACCTAGTTTTTGACAATTGGCACCATAAAGCAGTTATTATCTCTGATTAGTAAAACAGTTTGTTTGAAAGCAATCAGTTCTGAAGAATACAGACAGGAGGGCAAGTTATAAAACATATGAGGTTTATATAGAAGGCCATTATTTTACAAACAACAAATGATTTAAAATGCTCTGAACTAACAATTATTTGGAGTCACTTTCATGTTATAGAACTCAATAAATAATACTTTAAAAAAAAAAAAACTTCACACAGTTTGTCTTGATCTTCTTGTAATTGTAGGGCATTATTAGTTTCATGTGTATCATGTTTCTGGATACTGGGTGTTGAAAGATTTATTCACGTTGAGCTGTGCCCGAAGGTAATCTTAGTTTTCATAAAACCTAATTCTACAATTATAACCATCTGAGAAAATGAGTATTCTTCCTATCTAACACTGTAGTAAGAAGAAACATTCTTATTACAAGCCTGATCCACACAAGTGATTTTTTTTCATTTTCCTTAAATTCTTTAATTTTTTTTTCTTATTAGACCCTCAACCCACAAATGTTCAACTGTCATAAAAGATCAATGTTACTGAACTGCCAGCATTAATCTTTTGTTTGAAATGTATAAAGAAAGACAAATAAAGGAGACATTGCAAAATGTCTTTGTGAAGTGGAAGCAGATATTGAAATGATAAATAACGTAACCTGCAAGCACTAGTTATAATGTTCTTGGGTAGAAGAAATTCCTAAATACCAAAGACGGCGGCATGACTGTCAGGTGCTCTATAAATAAACCATGGACAATTCTTGACATTGGACCTTTCATTCTTGCAACACTATGCTAAATAAGCATGCTCTCCTTGCCTGTCTGAATTCTACATGCCCATTTCCAGAAATGCCGCTGCAGATAAGTAACACTGTCATGTTTGTTTTGTCAACTACATGCTGATTATCCTTTCCTATCTGCAGTTGGGGAACATTATCAAGTTCAGAAGCAATCTCTCAGAGAACCTTTCCTAATGTGGCTGTATTCGATCATTTCTGTAAGCGACTTCCATAAGCAAACTTTTCAGAAGCACACATGTATTTTCCAGGATTTGACTTTTAGACCATGATAAAAGGAATGACTTAACCAGTAAGGCTTTGGGAATTTAAAACCAAAAGGAGGATGAAGTCATTCATTCTATGTATTTTCACTTACTCCCTGAAAATGCAATACTGGAGGATGGCATATCCAATTTTTTGAGATGCTTGTGCAATGACCCTACTTTCTCTTCCTTTCTAACCTCTTCCTATTTGTTTTATTTTATTTTGACAAATCGTTTATGAAGCATTTGCAACTGATGCACATATCACAAAATTATTTCTGCCAAGCTTCCTCTGTGACCTGCCCGTGGGACATGACATGCTCCAAGATGCATCGCTCTATCAACCCACATTTTTCCAGGACAATGCAAATTATGACAAATTCCATCATCCTGCATTATGTGCTTCATGCTAATCTCACTAATTCTGAAGAATCAGGAGGGCCCCCTGTTCCGCTGAAGGGCATACTGTCTGATTGAATGATAGGAAAACCACATTCGCCATCCCCTTCTCACAATCCCAGCTGTGGCCACCACTGCCCCACTTCTGCCAGGCAACTGCTCTTGCTGTGTAACTTCCATACCAGAATTAACTTCACATCGGCTGAGCTGTCTGCCAGGAAATTACACATCGCCAACCAAGATGGTGCTCAAGTCCAGAAAATAAAAGGCATTTGGTGGTAAAACGGAAAGAGGAAACTGTATTTCTACTGACTGCTGGATATCCAGATTTATTTTCAGCTATTTAAAATGAAGAGGGAAGACCAAACTTATCATCTAGATGCTAACAACCAGACAGACTTGAATGCTTTTGACCCAGAAGGCTTTTGCTACTGGATCACTGCAAATGGCCACCTGAGAAGTCTGAACAGCTAACCTTGAAGATAATCCTTCTGTGCTTCAGAAGGTGGCAGTATTACTACATGAAAGAAGCCTAAAGTCTACGTGCTATTCTATGGCCACATTGCTGAAATAAACATGTTTAATTCCCAAAGAAACGTATATTTTATCCGGTGGCATAATTTACTTATAACATTAAAACTCAAACACGGAGCAATTTGTAGCAATAACCATGATTATGCTGTTAGTGGCCCAAATGTCACTGTCTAGATTAGGCTAAATGATACCTAGTACCGAAGAACTACTATGATTTATTTTTTATGATCACGGGTAGAACTTGCATGCTTAAAAGGCTCACCAGAAAACTGCCTTCAATAAATAAAAAAGGATGAAAAGATTGAAAGAATCTTGTATTATTGTTTGGAGATGTGCTTGTAAAAAAATGTCACAGGAATGAGGTAAATTTTAAATCTCAGAGACACTTCCAAAAGGAAAAAAAAAATAGAGGGAAATATCTTGAACATTGCTAATGTTATGTTTTAGATTTTAAAATATTTTGTTGTAAGCAAATCATTCATCTTATAGAATAGTAAATTAAAATATATCTAAAGTGTTTTGTCCTTTTATGAGTGTCTTCTGAAATGTCAGAACAAAATAAAGATTTTTAAATACATGTAATGCATTAAAATTGATTATTTTAACTACTTCTAGAGAATGCAGTAAATATAAATCTGTTGATAAGTGTTAGGAGTAAAATAGCCTATTCAAACCTCTAATAATTTACTTTTGGGGAATTCTGGTCTGCTGTGTACTTCTACCTAGAAGCTACATGATATCATAGATTTTTTTTTTTTTTGCTCATTATTATCCATCAAATTGAAATTGTTATTTGTAATCAAACAGAAAGGAACTTAACCTGTACTAGCTAAAGTTGAAAAAGGATTTTACAATAAACATACATTTCACTAGTTACTAAAATAAGGGCAAATTTAAGTCAGCATTTATATTTGTGCTTTAATGGAACATTGCATAATTGGTTTAACGTTTTAGTGAGTCCTCACATAAGCTTCATAAGTACGCAGCACAAATCGACATTAAAGTATCACTAAGAAGAGACAGGAAGATCTTTAGCTTTCTACTCTGCTCCCAGGGAGACCCAAGCCCCTTAGAGGAATACGACAATGCGAGCATGGCTTCAGCAAAGGCACTGGGCACACCCTGCGCATGCTGTGGCTTGTTGACATGAACCAGGGCAGGCAGGCACCAATAATACATGAAGTGCGGTTCAGAGGCAATTAGGATCAGTTGTCAAGGCCAGGCCATTAATGAAAGAACATGTCAGAGGAGCTGGAGACTTCAATGGTTGAGGGCAAGAAGGCGATTTAGTGTGACAGATCGAGTCCTTCCAATGTCCTCAGTGGTATATGCTAATACCAGCCTTAACAACCTTTTGTGGCAGTGTATAATGCGACTAACATGGACTTTGATTCAGCAAAATGACTGCTGCCACTGTTAGTCTGTCTCATTCAAACAACAGTAAAAGCATTGCTACAAATAATTATCCACTTCCGTCCCTCCCTCTGCCACTTAATGCATCCGCCCTTTGTGCATGCCACAGTGTTTGTTACTAGAAGGTTAGGGTGTTTTTCACTTTTGGTGTATGTGATACAGTTTTTTTGTGTTTTGGGGTTTTTTTTTTTTGGCGGTGCATATATTCCCAATTAATTAATTACAATGGGTTTTAGGAGGCAAAATAAATAAACGTATTCCATTCTCAAGGAGTTAACATTAAGAGTTGCTAACATAAGTCAACTTTGTCTAAGAGAAACAACGACTATCTTGTAAGTTACTCACAGGCAATAAGGGAAGTTGCTTACCTAAGGCTCCAAAACCATTAGCAGAAAATTAGCCTTATCTTCAAAGAAGTAAAAGCAGGAGCATTACAGAAAATTGCTTCATTGCCACTTTTCTGGTCTTTACAATTTGATAGTAATTTAAAATAAAACCCTACATGCCTATAACCTGATGATCATCAATGACTAGGAAGATGTGTTAAACACTGGTTAGCAATCCAGATAAACAATAGCAAGGGAAATATGATATTGTAATACAACTCAACCAATAGATTTTTATGTTACGATAAAACTCCATAGTATCCAACTCTTAAATTGTTTTTGGGTATAGACCCTGTAATTTGTTAATTTTTGGTTCTTCTTTCTTATTCTCTGCTTATTTGGGTAAGATATTCCTATGAAGGGAAAACTGACTTAATAGAAGATAAATGGCATAAGTTTTTTTATATAATTTATTTATGTTTGCACCCCCTCCCATTTTTTTCCAGGATTTACTTCTAGCATCTCAGCTACAAAAGCTGATGTTATGATACCTTAGGGCTTATGGCAGAAAGCTCAGCCTTGCCTGCTTATGAATGACCAGGGAGATATGAAGAAAGGTGTTTGGGTAGAGATTAATGGGAATCATGTTGTCAGGGTGGTAACTTCGTATGATATATACATTATTTTCCTGTGTCTTAGTTTTTCCTTCACTTCTGAGATGGTTTTCACTTCTTTATTTCCTATCTCACATACTGTTGTTCTCTTTTTTCGGAATTTTGTTCAATTCTCTTTGCTTACTCTGTTTTTTTCTTGCCTTAGCCAGTGTCACTGCTTTCCCTAATACTTGATTAATTATCAGCTTTCTTGCATCCTCATATAAGCACTTTTTTCCTTTCTCAGGAAAGCTTTTAGAACTGAGCCCTAAAAGGAGTACTGGTGTTAAAAGAATTGTCAGTACAAACATCTAAACGTTCATGCATTTAAGAAACAAAACAGATGAACGTATGGGAAGGGGGGGGGGAGCGGAGAAAAGAAACAGACCTATTGGGCTAGGAGTTAATATCACAAAGTTAGCTGTGACACTACCCATTGGTAGAACTTCAGAGTTTGCCAAAATAAAAATGATTTTATAGGTATTCATTTGGATAATAAAAAATTCCAAATCTATCAAAAGAAAATTCCTGGAAACTTCCTATTTAAAAAAAAAAGTACAGTTTGAAATGAGCAACTTTTTTGAGATGGCCTTTGATAACTGTGTTCTGTCTCTCTCCCTCTTGGTTTGAAAATCTGGCATCTGTCATAATGTGTTTCCTTTGAGCATAACATTGTAAAGGTATTATTTTGTCTTCTAAAAACTCCTAAAAGGTTTGTTTCTCTTTGTAAGCATAATTATACCTAGTTTCTTCAATCAGTGTCTCATATTTTAATAATATGTTGCCATTTGGGTACAGCCATAACCATAATAATGAACACGGGGTTCAAAGATCACTAGATATATAGATGGCATGAACCATTAGTAAGAAATATTCTACACCACAGAGATCACACATTAAAAAGCCCTGAAATTCACTATAGAATTTGCTATTCTGACTAAGGCATCCTTCTATGTAATTAACATAAATCTCGTTACAAAACACGCTAGTTTTAATAACAAATAGGGACATTTTACAGGAAAAATAAAGAATAGAATACAAATAAAATTATAATATGAATAATTTAGTTATCTCCTTCTCATACCTCAAAAAGACATTTGTGTAGCTATAATGGACCTAAATCGGAACTATTTCCCTTGAAAAATAGGCTTATCTCCCTTTCCTATATGTCACTGAAATTCATATCATCACTTCCACACAAAAACACATAACTAATTCTAATTGTTTCCAACACTCTGAAAAGGAGAAATGGAGCCTGGGTTTCTCTCTTTTATGTGTGTTTAGCCTTTCTGGCCACAAGGGCACCATTTAGTAAGTTACTTCCTCCAAAACCCCTGGCCACTGGCCTCTTGGCCTGAAGGAGTTAACACAGCTGCAAGAGGTGAGTCACAGAATTCCTTTGTGACAGAAAGATGAAACTGGGTGATTGCTCAGAGGTGTCCTCCTCTGCTATTGAATGATGAGCCAGTAAGGAAAAAAAATCACTTCTCACAAGCAGGTTTTAACAAGACAAATGACGAGTATGCACTGTAAATGCACAGAGGGGGTGGGCGTGAAAGGAATGTGAGGGTGTTCCTGACTGGCACAAAATTAAAATGGAAACAGAATGAACTCTTCCCTAGAGGAGATTCTTCAACTTTGTTATGACTTGTGTCCACGATGACCTGACTCTGTATTTGCTGTCTTAGGATATTTGTTTTGGGTGACACTTGGTAGCACAAGGGAAGAGCACAGTTCCCATAAAACCTCTGGCTTTCCAACCTCTAGACTCCAAGTCCCACTCAGTTGGAAGAGAGCCTCACATCCTAGCTAGTTAAGTCATTTGCTCCAACTATGACTAATTCTGACTTTCCCAAATAACTGTCTGAGGCATGGCTACGCTCCCCCAAATGCCCCGGCTCCTGGGTCTACCTCAAATATGGTCAAGTGCTTTCCTGCTTCATAATGTTGCAATGCTATTTTGTATCCTCTTTTTCTCATCCTCTTCTCCCCTCCCCATTGTATCCCCAAAGCACCTCTTCCTTCCTGGGTGCACTTTGCTCCCACAACCATTTACAGAACTGTAACAGCGGCTACTTCCTTAACCAGGGCTAGGTTCTTGTAGGAGCTGTCTTTGAAGTTGCCTCCAGACCTTTGTTGTCCCCCAAGATTTCCATCTTATGCCCTTCTGGCAATTACTGTTGCAACTAATATAGTCTTTAAATAGTTCTTTGCTTGCAGACCCTAGGTTCCCAGTGTTGCCTCCTCAAGATTAGCTAGGTCATGTCCATGAAGACTGAAAAGGAAGATGTTCATGAAGACATTGCAGGAAGATGTCCTCCTTGCAATTTAACAGTATCTCCTTACTGTTCTCTTACTGGTTCTCTTTAGCACCCTTTACACCCTTTCTTTTGGGTCATTTATACCCGCCAGCTCTGATTTGTTAATTCATTAAATGTATCATTGCTGAGCACCTACTATATGCCATACACCAAGCTTGAGGTATCGTAGTGAACAAAAGCAGGTATGCCCCTTTTGTAGGAAGCTGGGTCTAGTAAAACAGTCAAATTTGATAAAACAATCTCAGGCATAAAATGCAACTGAGACGCATTAATAAATAGATTTAAAGGTGAAGTGCGAGGTGATGTAAGAGCCTGGTCAGGGATGCCAGAGAGACAGGAGAGGTTTCCCTGAAGACATGAAGCTTGTGCAGAGACCTGAGAGAAGACAACCAGTTAGTTAGTTTCCAGGCCCAGGATGAGGTACGTGCAAAGGTCCTGCTGCAGAAAGGAGCATGTTCAAGTTCAAGGGGCTCAGTGAAACTGCCTTTCCTCACAGCCTCAATCCTCGTCCTATTGCTATATCACTACTTCAAGACTGAAGGGAAGTCCCTGGAATTGCTTTGCTTCCAGTGAGGTTGCTCTTCCTCAGCTGAAACACCATCTCTCCTCTAAAACCTACCTAAGAAATCAAACTGTGAAGAAGGCTCATATGGACTGACTGTCCACATTTTCCTTCATTACCATCATGACTAATCAGATCTGTGTTAATCTTAGCCCAACCCTCCCTAGTCATTTTCATTTGACCCCATCTCCCACCCTTCTCTGACCTCCCAAAGACTTTCCGTGGGCCCTGTGGAAGGCGCAAACTTAATAAAACGATACCACAGCAACAAAGTCCCCATATGCACAAACCTTTCACTCAATTTTCTTTTCACTTTTTTGCTCACAGTGAAACCAGGCTATATTCTGAGTCTATATCTTTCCCTGAGGTCATTCAAACCAGGCTCCTTTTCTCTTTCCCATCTCACATTCTAGGATCTGGGGCTAGTGTGTTCTCTCCAGTGCTTTAAAGCACATAGCCTCTTAGAAGCACAAATCA
Organism: Panthera tigris; assembly: GCF_018350195.1. Taxonomy (NCBI): domain Eukaryota; kingdom Metazoa; phylum Chordata; class Mammalia; order Carnivora; family Felidae; genus Panthera; species Panthera tigris. The sequence goes on along the minus strand of NC_056665.1, from coordinate 67,190,654 downwards.
CAGCCAGACTGTACCACCATTTCTGCTTCATATCATTGAGCACCTATCACACTTGGCATGGCTCTCATTCATGGACTCAGTTGGCATGTATGTCTCTGTCTTCCACTGTGCCGCTACTCCTGTTGTCCTTGGCCGCTTCCACACGTAGACAGATAATCTAGCTGACCCTGTGGACTCTCAGGTGTCTGAATTCTGCATTTCCCACCACCCTTTCCCCATTCCCATAGTCATTAGAGCTGTGTTTACAAACTGCAAGTTTGGGTCCATTAGCAATCATAAAAATCAATGAGTTTTTGATTTGATTTAACAAATTATAACCAGGCTTTTTTTCCCCTTTTATGTGAGATAAAATAGATTTTGAATATCAGTTCATTACATTAAGTAAGGCAAACATTGTTTCATGAAAATTTCCTTCGGTTACACATCATATATGTATGGGCATACAAAGCTGTTTCGAAAATCATATTATTTATTTACTGTGTCCAGTCCAAAAAGTGTAAGAAATACTGACCTGTTTTGTCTTCACCAATGGCTACCTTACTTCCAAAACTTTGACTTTAATTTTCTTAATGTTTATTTATTTTTGAGAGAGAGAGAGAAAGACAGAGCGTGAGCAAGGGAGGGGCAGAGAGAGGGAGGCACAGAATCTGAAGGAGGCTCCAGGCTCTGAGCTGTCAGCACAGAGCCCAGTATGGGGCTCCAACTCACCAACCATGAGATCATGACCTGAGCTGAAGTTGGAAGCTTAACTGACTGAGTCACCCAGGTGCCCCCCCAAAACATTGACTTTAAACATCCTACTTGCTAACTACTACCTTCTACTTTCAGAGCCCACATGTTCCAGGCTCTTCTCTATTAAAGTTTTAACCTCATTCAGACTTCCAAATCACTGACTCCACCACTTTCCACTAAATTGCCCGTTCCTGCTTCATATGCTCAAAACTCTCCTTGTCTGGCTCAGATTCCAGGCTCTAACTTTAATCATTCCTTTAACTGCTTTGCCCCTTGCTACTCTGGTTTTTTGGGTTTTTTTGTTTTTTTTTTTTTTTTTTGTGAAAATCCCAGAAGCTACACCAAACTCTCCAACTACTTTGTGCTACCATCTAAGCTTCTTACTGTCACTGGAGAAAACAGAACTGTGTAGATATCACATTGAATTTCTGATCACAGATTTCAAGCAGGCTTTCAATGCTGCTTAATCCTACTACCTCTCCCTAGGAATTTAACTTTCCCATTCTCCTGGCAACAATTTTATGCTTCATCTTCATTTTATGCTAAAATGATGACCTGGTTTATTTTGTTTTTCCAATACCAAATCTGTGAACAGTTGAGCCCATATACTGTGCCTACCCTTAGGTCACAATAGAAGCAGCCCTACTTCTGTTTAAGATTAAACCACTCCACTTACAGTGAATTCTCATCCATCTTGCTGACACAAAGATTTGGATTCTGAAATTACTGTTATACTGTCCTATGTGTTCAGTTTTATCCTCTCATTTGGATTATATCCATTAACATAAAAATATGCTGTAGTAACCTCCATCTTAACTTTTTTGTTTTTTTATGATAGAGAGAGAGTGAGCGGGCGAGTGGGAGAGGGGCAAAAGGAGAGGGAGAGAGTCTTAAGCAGGCTCCATGCCCAGCATGGAACTTGACATGAGGCTTGATGTGGGACTTGATCATGACCTGAGCTGAAATCAAAAGTCAGACGCTTTACTGACTGAACTACCCAGGTGCCCAATAACCTCTATCTTAAAAACAATAATCTCTCAATGCTAATTTACAACTGCCCTATTTCTGTTCCCCTCTATACCAAAACCCCGTGAAAGTGTAATCCATACCCACTGTCCTTTTCCCACTTGCACTTTCACTTTAGCTATCAGTTTTTATCTCTACCCATCTGTTGAATCCAGTCTCGTCTAAGTTCGCAACAACCCCCACTTTGCCAAATCCAGAGGTCAGTTCCCTGTCCTCATCTTATTCTATTCAGAGCAGCATTTATACCACTATCTAAGTCTTCATTTTTTTTCCCACCCCCTCATTCTTTAACTTTATTCTTCTGAGATACCATGCTTTCTTGGTTTTCTTTTTATCTCTAACACCTAGAAATCCACAAAGGAGATTAACTGATGATCTTATTAAGAGTACTATAGGACTCGATCCCTCTCCTTGTCATTTCCCAAAGTTTTCTGTCTACTCATTTCTTAGATTTTAATCCCCACTGACATGCTGTGGCTTTCAATTTTATATCTAGAGCCCTGACTTCTCCCTTGAGTTCCAAACTCATATAGTTATATACTTGCTTGAAAGGAACACTTGGATGTCTACCAGATACCATAAACTTACCTTTCCCCAGCCAAAGGGGAAACTGGGTTTTCTCCCATCCCCACTTAACCTGCTTCTGTTCTACTCTCCCTTGTCTTTATTTATAGGACTACCATTCATTTGATAGTCAAGCCAAATATTTAGGGACTATCTTTTTTTCCCCTTTATTTGAGTACAGTTGACACACAATGTTACATTAGTTTCAGGTGGATAACTTAGTAATTTGACAAGTTTATACATTATGCTATGTTCATCACAGGTGTAACTACCATCTGTCACATTACATTGCTATTACAATATCAAGGACTGTATTCCTTATCCTGTTCCTTTTATTCTCTTGACATATGCATTCCATCCATCCACATCCCTCCCTTCTGGCAGCCATCAGTTTGTTCTCTGTATTCATAAGTCTGATTCAACTTTTTGTTTATTCATTTGTGGGTTTTTAAAAAATCTTTTTAGATTCTACTTATGAGTGGAATCATGGTATGTGCCTTTCTCAGACTGACTTATATCTATTAGCATAATACCCTTTATGTCCATCCATGTTGTGTCAAATGGCACAATCTCATCCTTTTTTACGACTATGTAATATTCTTGTGTGTGTGTGTGTGTGTGTGTGTGTGTGTGTGTGTGTGTATACTACGTTTTCCTTATCCATTCTTCTATCAATAGATACTTAGGTTGCTTCCCTGTCTTGACCATTATAAATAATGCTGCAACAAACACAGGGATGCATATATCTTTTTGAATTATTGTTTTCCTTTTTTGGGGGCAAATACTTAAGAGTGGAATTATTGGATCATATGGTATTTCTATTTCTAATTTTTGGAGGAACCTCCATACTGTTTTCTACCAATTTACATTCCCATCAATAGTGCACAAGGGTTCTTTTTTCTCCACATCCTCGCCAACACTTGTCATTTTTTATCATTTTGATTGCAGCCATTCTGACAGGTGTGAGATGATATCTCATTGTGGTTTTGATTTGCATTTCCCTAATGATTAGTGATGTTGAGCATCTTTTCATGTGTCTGTGGTTTAGGTATCATCCTTAATTCCTACCTTTCTTTTTACCAACCATTAGCAAATTCTGTTAGCTCTACCTTCAGAATGTGCCAAATCATCCCCTTTTCTTTTTCTCCTACCACCATCTCCTACCTCTCCAACCTTATCTCTATTTTCTTCCTCACCTACTATGCTTCTCCCCACCCTAGCTCCTTCCTGCCTTTTTCTGCAGATTTTCACAAGCTAATTCTTGGGGGAAAGACTTCTCCAACTCTCTAATCTAAAAGGGAATACCCATCCTCATTATTCTCTATCTCTGTGTCCTAATTGATTTTCCTCCTACTACTTAGTGGAATCTGAAATTATTCCATTTGTTTGTACAGTTAGTGCCTACTTCTCCAACTAAATATTGATTCTCTAAGGTCAGGGCTATATGTTCAGCAACTTGAATGTAGTTGAATGAATGAATGGGAGCTGAAAGTGGAATCATGGTGGAAAGAGTAGTAATGGAAAAGGAATAAAGAGGTCAACATGATCAAATACAGTACTTTTAAGAAAATATCATTCTGGCTGGAGAGTCAGAGTTGATACCAAGGCCAGTAAGGAAGCTGCAAGAACAGGCTGGGTGAGTGATGATGGGAGCTTGTCCTGAGACAGTAAAGGTAGAGATGGTGAAAAGAGAATGGATTCCAGAGATGCTTAGAAAGAAGATCACTTGATGTCCTATCACACTTGGATATCAAAAGTGAGGGTCCAGGAAAGGGATATTTGAAGGATGTCATAAAAAATTTGTATTTATGCTTTACTACTGACTTAGGGACATTAAGAGAGGCCAACTTTTAAGGACAAGTCATGACTTATTGTTTGGGCATGCTAACTCTGATTTCTCTTGGCATAATTATGAGGAGATGAGAAAATGGCAGCTTGATATAAAATTCTAGAACTCTGAGAAATAATTTTGACTAATGTTATAAATTTGTGAATCATTTTATACATATAAGTGGTGACTGAGGTCATACATATGGAAACATGGAAAATCTCCAGGTTCCTGCCTTCAGAAACTGGTTGAATATTTATGATATTTCCCGTGATGGTTGAAAGACTGAAGGAAAAATGAGTTGGGGAGATATGTGGAAGTTAGGTCAGGTTAATAAACTATTATGGTGTTTTATTGTCTTTCACCACACATTGTAAGTCTGTATATTATTCAATAATTCTGGTGACTGTTTCCTTAGGTTAGTACTGAGGACTGAAGGTTCTCAGATATTCTTTGCAACATTTGAGGAGTAAGAATTTCCTTGGTAATGATCTCTTACGCCCCTGTGTGGTCACAGGCACATGTAGTATCATTATGCTGGGTTCTATACTTTATTCAACCATGTTGTCCTCTTCACAGAGTACCACCAGTACAATTCAACAACCAGGGTATGAGAAAAAATCATCCGCTTTTTAAGTGTTAGAATTGAATGGTCACAAGGGAGTTATTCAAGATGAGTTTTTGACCTGAACAACAATTACGTGATCTTGTTTCCAAGTCAGAAAAAAAGAATAGGAATCAAGAACCAAGGGCTTTTCTGAATTTAAACATAAATCACACTAATTCTTTCAAATAGTACTATGTAGGTTTCAAGAAACTTAAAATTGAATGTATTATGAAAACACCCTTTCCAATATTAATTTGACCATATAGGTAACCGTATACTTTATCATCCATGCCAATGCATTTTGGGGAGTGAAAGAAGGAGTGGTTGATTATTACAGGTAACCATCAAGACTGCTCAGGCATATTGGGACCTATGGTCACTCATTTTATACAGCCTGATATCTTTTTTTTTAAATGTTTATTTATTTTTGAGAGAGAGATAGAGCATAAGTGCGGGAGGGGCACAGAGAGAGGGAGACACAAGAATTGGAAGCAGGCTCCAGGCTCCGAGCTGTCAGCACAGAGCCTGAAGCAGGGCTCAAACTCATGAACAGTGAGATCATGACCTGAGCTGAAGTCAGACCCTGAACTGACTGAGACACCCAGGTGCCCCTATACAGCCTGTTATATTAAGAATGAAAATCCAGACCAGTATCTTGTCCCACTTAGCTACATCAGGTGGTAAAATACAAGCATAAAATGAAAGTCAGGAATTCTGCATCTATTTAGTATTCTTGTTTTTCTTTTTTTTCATTGGTTGATCTAAACACATAATAACTGAGTAAGTTTTGAAAATTCAATTTGTTTACATACCTGTGAATTGAATTTGTGGTACAAATCCAGGTAATATTCTCATTTCATTACATCAACCCAGATCATATATTAGTACTTTAAAAACTTGAAGGGAATGCTAGAGACATATCATTTACACATTAAAAGAAAAATGAAACTGATTTCAAAACCCCAAATTATAAAGTAATACAGATTAAAAACACGAGTTCCAACATTCATTGTAGTTAATACATACAATACATCTATTAATAGGTTTGTTAAATACGTGCATACAAAGAAAACGCTGTTTACATATAGAATAAAACTATCATGCCTGAGCTCAATCACACTGAATACCACCTCTTTAGTAACCAAGGGAAAAGGTTCCCCATAATGTAAATATATACTTGGGGATGTTTATTTTTCTCATTTCAGTTTCATTTTCAAAATATGCTGTATTTTCCATGTAACCCATTTTTCATCTGCCCAATTACTAGCAATCTTTTTTCTACTATCAAAAATGATCATTTGTTTCTTTATTGTCGTAGATAAAACATCCTTTCATTGTTTCAGCTCACAAGCTGCGCAGATCCTACCCACTGTTCTCGCCTCCAGCACTTTACATTATTGGTGCATTATTTCATGCGTGCCCTACTCTTTTATCAATTGCTTTTGAAGTAATGTTAATAGACTAGAAAATTGAGACATTTATGAAGTATAGGCAGTGTTTATGAAAAAATCCATAAAATATGACACAGGCAAGACAAGATAAAAGCAGCATTTTAATAGATTATGGCAAAGAGATCCTGTCAGAGTTGACAACTGACTCCTTCGAGATCACTAATTTTTATGGGATTAATTCTGTGGTATAAAAAATGAAGTTAAATGTCCTAATTAATCTGTAAATAGCACACCCACAATTAAACCTTGTGGCCCCTTCTTGGATTGGGGCTGCAATGATTTTTGAAAAGTAATTATCTCATATTCATAATGAAGAAGGTTTTTCTTTTTTTATTTTTTTTCTCATGGCATTTCAGTTAAAAATCCACCTGGATTCAAACTGGAATAGCAGCCTTCTGAAACATAGATCAGTTCAGAGCTTGGTGTGGAGTCACAGCCATTAGACTTGTGAGCCAAATATTTATGAATGGTTTATGTATTAAGAAACTAAAATTTGGAGAAATGGTGGAGTGAGGTGGTGAAGGAAAATCTAGAGTTTCTCCACATTTCAGTAACTCTTCTTTGTTTCATGATTTATAGCACCCAGAAAGGTATAGAATTCCCTTCTCTTATTGCGCCAGTAACATGGCAAAGCCCTGTCTTTTACAGGAGTTAGAAAGTACATTTATATAGAAGGTAGAAAATAAAGCTCTTGTCTGGGTTGTCCTGATGCTGAGGCAGGGTACTCAAGAAATGTTGGTTTCATTCCCCTTCCTGCCTTCCACATTTCATATTTGAGTTTTATAGTACTTTCTGTAAATGTATGATGCTAGTTGTATGTAGTCAGATGGAAATAATATAATTTATTAAATATGAAATATTTTAGAATATTTTTGTAAGACTTAATGTTAATAATACATACTGGCCTTTATGACTCACATTCATTATTTCATTTCATCCAGACAACAGTAATCCAAGGTAAGGATTACTGTTACCACCTTGTTAAAAACAAGGAAAATGAGGCTCAGAGATGTTTAAGGAACTATCCTAATCATATCTACATGACAGGTGACAGATTCTTGAACCTAGCTCTCCTGAGTTAACGTCCTATGTTTTTTCCACTATAAGTAAACTATGAGGTTATGTCTTTACAATCAGAAATACCCTGTTAATACAGTAAAATATTCTGTTTTGGTGAAGAAAAAAATTATTCAAATTAGTGAGTTCTCAAATTAAAAAAGGTTCAATGACTACTTAGCTTTCATTTGGATACTCTGCGTTTTGGAGGAATAAGGATATAGTTTTGTTTGTTTTGTTTTGTTTTGTTTTGTTTTTTTCAACGTTTATTTTTTATTTTTGGGACAGAGAGAGACAGAGCATGAACGGGGGAGGGACAGAGAGAGAGGGAGACACAGAATTGGAAACAGGCTCCAGGCTCCGAGCCATCAGCCCAGAGCCCGACGCGGGGCTCGAACTCACGGACCGTGAGATCGTGACCTGGCTGAAGTCGGACGCTTAACCGACTGCGCCACCCAGGCGCCCCTGTTTTGTTTTGTTTTTAAGAAGGACAGTTATGTTCTTCCTTGAGTCCCATGAGAAAGTAAGTTAGTGAAACTTAATCTAATTTATCTACTTTATGTATAGCCTATGGCCCTAGCAATAGGTAAACTGTGGTTATACTCTGGAAGATAATATTGTAGCAAAATCATGTACTACTACCATATTTGAGAGAAAGATCTTTTAAGTCGTCATTGCTTGGCAAAGTAGTACGAATATTAAGAAAACAGATACTGATGTTCTCAAGATACGACAATGTGGTTTTCTGACCGTTCATAGTCTTACTATAAATGGTTTAAATATTTTGGCTGATCAGATGCTTGGTTAACATGGTTAAATGACTTATTTATTTGATGCTTAACGGATGGAATGTATTTTGCACTGGAGGAATCTTACAGGCTGGCCAAAACCTCTCACATTTCACATGGAGAAATAGAGAATCAAGAGACATTGAGTGATTGCTCAAGATCATATACAAATTAACTTGCAGACTCCTGACTAGAACCCATGACTTCTGATTCCAAGTCCAAAGTTCTCTTCCAATAAATTACCTTATCTGATTATATCAGACTATTATTCAGTCAAAACCTTGGGTACACACAATCCAAGAGTTTAGCACATCCTCTGATGGAACATTCTTCAACAGGTAAAACATTTAAGAACAGATAGGCCCAGTATTATAAACATGTTCGCAAAGAGAAGTCCTAAGCTGACAGAAAGAGAAAATAATAAATGGCAGCTTTTTCATCTCTAAACTCTCTAATACCAAGAAAACACCTTAAAGCCCTTGCCTTGGGTAAAAAATATTTGAAATGCCAAGTCCAGTTATCAATTCATCTCTATGTGTGTCGGGAAGGATTACTACAGTTAAGTATATTCTAAGCCTGTTTATACCCAGCATAACTCCTAAAGTTCCAATAAGAGTGCCTATTTTTATTTTTATTTTTGAAGTGACACTAACTTGAGAAGAAAGAAAAAGAACAAGCAAGTTTACACCATTCTTCAAAGTTCATTGCCATGAAGCTATTTTGATGGTTTAAAAAAAGAGGAAGCAGGCTGCAGCTCAATTAGATGGTCTCACTCTCACATTCTCTGCATACAAATAGCAAAGGAACTTGATGTAACAGAGTTGGCTAATCAAATCTGAAATTCTGTTTATTTATACAGTTACTGCGTCCTAGAGCTGAAAATACAGACGACTAGTTACAGAGGAACGCTTTTAATACTACTGTGTCCACATCTTCATGTAAGAGTAGATGAGGAAGTTTCCTTGTATGGCGTGGCATGCAACAAGGCCAGCCTGTGTACTCGGGAATGCTTCGGAGATGTGAGTAAAGGTTTTTACTGAGCATTTAATAATACTCGTTGAATAAATAAACTTGGGTGCCTCTGAGTCAGGGAGTACGCTGTTGATTCTGCTATGTACAGTGAGTGCTACGCAGTGACTCTTTCTAGGGTATGTAATAATTATCAGTGACATTCCTTACACTTACAAAGGGCTCAGTAGTATCGAATGGAAAACAATGACCACAGTCTTAAAGAATGTAGAACTAGTTTTCGTGACTTTGGACTGCGGACACACTTAGCAACAGCAAAATTAACATTTTCCAAACCACTTTTGTGTTCAGTTCCTGATTACTCCCATGATTCAAAGCACTTAGGCTTTAAGTTTTAGATTACTCCCTTTTACGTTCAATTACCACATCAGAAGGTTTACAATTGAGTTGAGATCTACCATCTCTCTACTTGCCACAAAGCCACCTGTGTTAGAGTTTGAGGCATTTTGACACGGGCATAGAGAAAATTAGACTCTTGGCTATTGTGCTTAGACACGTTGAAAAAACCCATTAAAGACCTCACTCACATCAACAGAATCCTACATATATTCCTACGAAAGATCAGTTACATTTTATTTTTCAAGAATACACAAAATAAAATAACATTAAAATGGAAATAGAAAATTAGCATGACGGAAAAGAAACACATGAGTCAGACCTCAAGGGTCAACATGGGAAATCAAGTTTCATCATTTTTTTTTTTAATGGTTATTCTGTTATTCTTGTGTTAGGTAATGGTATTGTTGGAACAGTAAGCCCTCAACATCTGTGCACTTTGGATCACCTTAAGCCAGCTGGTTCCTCTCAAAAGTGCTCATCTTTTGTTCTTACTATGTCCTGACCTGGGCCTCTAGCCTTAAGACAGCTCTGTGCTTTCTGCAGCCAGGATATCCTCTTCAAGACTGTCAGGCAATTTCAAATGATTGATGTGCTAGTCTGGTGCTCTGGTATTTTTCCCTCAGTAAGTCTCCAGTAAATCTACAGCTCATTCTGTAAGAATGCTAATTAGATCTACTCTTACTTAACTTCATGCACATTTTTCTTCTTTTCCCCTGTCTTTGGAGGTGAGCTCAAAGTTTACAACACAGTGTGTTTCTAAGATAGTTTTTTTTTTCCCCACCAAGGGGAGCAATTCAAGCAGTAAACTCGGTTGACACTCTTCTCTCTAGAGCTGTGCATCCATTCTGCCCACCTTGAAACATGATTTCTAGGCCCACTCTGAAAGTTAGCAATCATTTACCCACTGGCCTTTGAATCCCTTTGTCCTACTACTCTGTACTCTGCTAAGTCTTATTTGGATGCTGCTCTACTCCTTCCTTCGTGACCGGAGGCGACCAGCAGAGGAGACCCTGCGCTCTCATCTCGGAAGAGAACTTTAGCTTCTGCTGCAGAGGGTCACAGACGGGACTCTCACCTTATGTGGGCCATGCCCCTAACGAAGACAGCCTTCTCTCAGTCAAAGCCCACGCAAGGCACAATATATATGGAAGATTAGAAAAACATATCAAATTAAAATTTACTTGTATGCAAGACAGTATTCCTATTCTTAGAAAAAAAAATACACTGAACGATGTAAAAGGCCATGTAACTGACGTTTAAAAGGCTCAGAAAAATGCATGTATGCACATAAAAATACACACACATATAAATACACACATAATAAATATATGTTTTCTATACACACATATACATATGCAGAGAGAGGGAGAAAGAGCAGGTGAGCACACACATCTGATAAAGGAAATGGGGCAAAGTGTCCACAACAGGTGAATCTGGGCAGAAGACATATGAGTATTCTATGTATATGCCCTGTATTCTTATATTCGTCATTTTCTGTAAGTTTGAAATAATTGCAAAATGAAGCCATAAAGAAACAAAAATTGTGCTTTAGAGTCCCAATAGCTTCTACCATACAAGATATCGTCAGCTATGGTGAGGGGGCAGGGAAAGCATGAAGAAGGTAGGACAATTGGTGCAGTAGACAGAAATCTCTCAGTTTAAGTGTGTGGTAGTCAGAGAGAGAAGGCAAATACTTGGATAATCCATAATTGGAAAGGTAATTCCTGTAGAGAGGAGAATATATACATATGCCCAGAGGAGATTGCTTTCTTTCTTTATTTTTTTTATAGTTGGAGTTGAAAGATTTGGATTTTATGAAGACATAAAAAACGACTTTGTGTAGTAATGTCTATGTTATTTGTACTTCTCTACACTAAATGTAATAAATGTAACTTGAATGTAACAATACGAGGATCAACACTGTGGACAGAGTTAATATGTGCTTATCTGAAACTTAGCAGATAAAGAGATACTGCCAAAATAAACAACCGAAAGTGAGAACGGACATTTGAAGTACATTATTGTGTTACTGGAACATCTGGTACTAACACTGTCAAGTTTACATATGTTCTCAAATACTTATTTATGTAACAATCAAATGCTAAGCATTCCAGCTGCACTTGTAAACTTTTTATGAACTGAGTCATATGCACAAGCTCAGCTAAATATACTTGACAGAGGGAGGAGCGTGAGGAAACTATTAACTCTCAGAAGTGAAGTTTGATTGCAGTGGGGCCTCTGGCAATGTTACGGACCAGTGTTTGGTAGAGCTGAGCTGCTTGGCTCATGTGAGATTGATTTCATTCTAGTGGGTAGAATCACAAATATCCAGTCAATGGTCAAAATCATGATGTGACAGCTAATTGTTTTTTTAGATACAATTTTCTCAGGAAAGAAAACTGTATACAGATTGAAAAAAATAGAGTGGAGGACATGATGATGTAAGGTGATTAAGAAAAGGGTACTGGATTCTAAAAGTAAAAAAATATTTTCCTCAACACATTCTAGAGTCAGACAGGTGGTCTGACTGTAGCAATGCATAAATTAGAAAAGATAGCATAAAAAGACAAGGCACTTTTGCATGATGATCATCTAATATTGCTCCCAATGAAAATTAGTTTAGTGATACTTGCCTCTTTAGAGACAGAATAAAGAGTAACTACCTTAAACCCTTATGAAAGAGTAAAAACGCAAGAAGAATGGAAACAGATATTTCTATGCCCAGTTTCCTTTTCTACAAACAAAAGGAAGAAGATGGACATGGCTTTTCCCAAAGTTTGCCTAATCACTGCTTTGATCCAATTTCTAGAGTATGCAATACCACAGAAATTCACCGAGTTCTTTATTTTATGAACAGCAGACCTTAATCAAAGTGATTTCTGGCAGGTTGAGGTTAAAAGGACATATTTGGAGGGTGGGGGTAAGAATCGCTTCCACCCCCAATCTCCTGGCAGGATTCTGAAAGTTCCTTTAGAATTCACCAGATGTTTCAGAATGATTCCTTGATCTGGAGGTGTGAAGATCTGTAATCTATGTGACCCTCCTGCCGATACTTGACTTATGCCAAAACTTGAAATCACAGATCCTGGGCCAGGAAAAATACTATTTCCCCTTCACCTTGTGTAGCTCTAGGAAACCTAGATTCATGTTTACCTTCCTGGGGGAACTCTTAAAAATCTCAAACCCATGCTCCATCCCAGACCAGTGAAATCAGAGTGAAATGTAGGTATCAGCCGCACTTGACTGTGCACCCAAGGTTGAGGATAAGGTTGGGCATTTTTTCAGGATCATGGGATTCGTTTTATAAAAAGGGCATCGTTTTTGCAAAATAATTTGGAAGCGGTAGGCGTTCCCCATGCTCTGTCTTTTAATTAGGTCTGGAAATGTGGGAGTTACAAACACAATAGCTCTGACTCTTCAAACTCCATCTCTTCTCACATCTTGAGAACACCTTAAGGGCTGCTAAGGGACCGTCTGAGGATAGGTCGTCTAGCTTTCCAAGTCCTACGGCTTCCCTCATTTTAGCTGAAGAAGGGCTGAGCAAGAACAATGTTTTGTTTTGTTTTGTTTCATTTTTGACAAGTTATGAAAAAAGTTGCAAATTCTGCCTACACAACTATATCATACAGTCATGAATGTGAAGGGGAGGGTGGGATTTAAGCAGGAGCTTAAATTATGAGCAGGACAGAACATACGAACCTTTTAAAAATACCTTTTAGGGCTTTTTGAAACAATGAAGAATATAAACATATACATATAAATTTCTTGCCAAGAAGAATAACCTGGAATTCAGCTTGAAGAAGAAAGACTATAAATCCTGCTCTGCCTGGACAGTTCCAGTTTACACGTATTGTCTCTGTGTATTGCTAACAGTACCTTCTTTGACTCAGAGTGTCCTGTTTGGATTGTGAATTACACTATGAGGTATTAGAGAGTTCAGACTGAACACAGAACTCAGTTTAAAAAGTAGAGACAATGGGGCACCTTGGTGGCTCTGTTGGTTCAGCAGCCGACTGGCTCATGATCTCATGGTTTGTGAGTTTGAGCCTGCTTGGGATTCTCTCTCCCTCTCTCTCTGTCTCTCCCCTACTTGTACTTTCTCTCTCTCAAAATAAGTAAATAAGCTTTAAAAAAAGAGTAGAGACAAGATACATGAATTATACATAGCAAATGCTCAACAAGTATTATTTGCTGTAAGACTATCGTCATTATTATTAATTCACAAGCAACATGTTTTACAGGCAGTCTACAAGTATTAAAAGGAAACAAAAACACACACTGCCAGATTTCAACCACATCTCTACAACTGAAAATTGGTTTCCTCTGCATTCCCACAAGTGGTAATACAGTGTCATCTTTGAAAACAGAGGGCGGTTTTCTTATTCTTTTTTCTATAAAAAATGTAATTCAAGGTAATTAAAAAAGGATTTTGTCTCCGAAATGTCAGAGGGTGTGTAAGATGTAATGTAAAGATAGTTTTTAATCATTACTAAATAGATGGCCTTCCTTCTATTATTATCTAAGCTTAGCGATTTATGTTCGATGGTCTGGGACAAGAAAGCAGAAAAGAAATTAATTAAAAATGAAAAAGACAGGAATGGCATTTAGATCTGCTTTAAGTACTATCTAAAATGTTCTCTTGTTTTGACTTACTCCAGAAGGAAAACTTAAAACAATGAGTAAATGAGTATAAGTTACAAAGAGGCATATTTTAGCTCAACATAAGGATTTTTAAAATAGAGTTGTCCAACAGAATGGATTGTTTCAGGAAATGATGAGCTCCTTTGCTGAAGATATCCAAACTGAGACCGGATGAGCATATGCCAAGGATACTGCAGGAAACATTTCTGCACTGTGTGGGAGGTTAGCCAACAGAAGATGATGCCTTAGGTTCCTTCCAATGCTAAACTGTATAAGTCCTATGACTATCGCAAACATGAATAACTACCTTAATGATACAAATCCCAAGGCCTGGTTAAGAAATTGAAAAAAAAAAAAGAAAAGAAAAGAAAAAGAAAAGAAAAGAAAACCAACCAAGCAACGCACTTTACTCGGGTTCTAGGGAAAACAAAGCATGTGAGGAAGCTTTTTTTTTTTTTTAATGTGAAGACAAGAGAAGTTGCTACATTCTAAAAGTATACACTTTATGATAAATGCAGTTATTTTATAAAATTTAAGGCAACCAATAAAGCATGCATTTTCAAAAGATAAATGAACTGAAGAATAAAGAACCATTTGCTGAATTACCAAATTATCCAAAATAGGATAAGAAGCTAGGCAGAAAGCCACTGAAGGAAGGTTTTCCACAGTCTCACAGTCCCATGGAGAAAAAAAAATAGAGTTCAGAAACTTCTAAGGGGGAGAAATCCTGATTAAAAACCCTAGGATTGCAATTAGAAACCCAGGTATCCACAATAGCAAAGCAGAGACAAAAAAGTGGTAGATTGAGCAATTACCAAATCTGCAGTTAAATCTCAGGATCAGAATAAGGTAATCTGCCAACATTGTATTGCTCAACCAGATCCACAGAGAAAGTTGACATTATCCAGAGTCACTACAGTTTAGCAAACATAGTTTTTGGTACTAATAAAACACGCACACACAGACACACACACACACACACACACACACACACACACACACACCAAAACAGGACAGGAGATAAAAACCAAATCAGTAGATGAGCGATTTATTGGAATTATCAGGTTGGAAAAAAAGAACTATGATTAATAGTTTTAAAAAATAAATGACATGAAAAATTTATACATTCTAGAGAGGTAGAACTTATTTAGAAAATCAAATAGAATTTCTAGGACCAATAATAAGTGGAAATAAGAACAAGATTGGTGGGTTAAATACAATGTTGGAAACTGAAAGTGATCTGGAAGAAACACCAGAGAGTATTTGGGTTGAAATCTGGGTAATAAAAGGAATGAAAATACTAAAAATTTTAGCTATAATATATGAATGAAAAAAAAGTATGCTTCATGTTCAGACTGTGGAGGAGAAAAATAATAGGACAGGAAACAACTGAATAAATAAAGGCAAAGGATTTCCAAAGTGAAAAGCATCAAGGCAAAGAAAGACACATCATAGCAATACTGCTAAAAACGATAGACAAAGGAAAAAAAAGTTGAAAATAGCCAAAGGGGAAAAATATACCTTACTTTCAAAGGTACAGAAATAAGATAATAGTTGACTTATCAATGGAGATGATGAAAGGCAGATAATGGAATGACATTTTCAAGCTGCTGAAAGACAATTGTCATCCTGGATTTTATACCCACCAAAAATGTTCTCCAAAAGTGAAAGTGAAATAGACAATAGCAGACAAACAAAAAGAAAATGAAATATCCTCAATGTAATGCATACAAAAGTTAGTTCTGCTGGCAAAAGGAAAATGATTCCATTAAGATACAAAACAGATGAACATAAGGGAAGAGAAGCAAAAATAATGTAAAAACAGGGAGGGGGACAAAACATAAGAGACTCTTAACTACAGAGAACAAACTGAGGGTTGCTGGAGGGGTGTTGGGTGGGTGGATGGGCATTAAGGAGGGCATTAAGGAGGGCAGTGATTGGGATGAGCACTGGGTGTTATACTCCAGTATATTCATCTGTATATTCCAGATGAATCGCTGGAATCTACTCCTGAAATCACTATTGGACTATATGCTAACTTGGATGTAAATTAAAAATTAATTAATTAATTAATTAACATTAAAAAACAAAAAAGGAAAATGATTCCAAATGGAAGCACAGAAATTCAACAGGAATAATAAAAATGTGGGTAAATATAAATGAATACTGATGATACATAGCAGCAATTACAACACTTTCTGGGGGAATAAAATAGATGCATTAGTACAATGATTGATGACAATAACACAAAGGATGGTGATACGTAGTATTCTAAAGTCCTAGCATTATTCAGGAAGTTTTAAATGTATGGAATTATATTACGTTGTAATAAGATCAGACTGTATGGTGTATTCTTCAGGATAGGCACTAACCATAATAAAAGAATGTGTAATTAACAAACCAACAGGGGCACCTGGGTGACCCAGTCAGTGTTCGACTTTGGCTCAAGTCATGGATCTCACAGCTTGTGAGTTTGAGCCCCGCGTCAGGCTCTGTGCTGACAGCTCGGAGTGTGAAGCCTGCTTTAGATTGTGTGTCTCCCTCTCTCTCTCTGCCCCTCCCCTGCTTGTGCCCTGTCTCTCTTTCTCAAAAATAAATAAACATTAAAAAAAATTAAAAAAAACGAAGGGTGGGGTATAATAATGAAGGAAATCTGTTTAACCTTAAATAATGTAAAGAAGGAAAAAAAGGAACATGAAACAAGTGAAGAGAAGAAAACAGTTATACACACAAATACATGAGTAATTACATTAAAAGTAGTTGCTTTGGTTAAAAAATATTTCACACTAGATTAAAAAATACTGTAAGAGGAGTGCCTGGGTGGCTCAGTCGGTTAAGTGTCAGACTCTTGATTTCGGCTCAGGTCATGATCTCACGGTTGGTGGGATCAAGCCCTGTGTTGAGCCATGCACTGGGGTCTATGCTGACAGTGCAGAGCCTGCTTGGGACTCTCTTACTCCCTCTCTCTCTCTCAAATTAAATAAATTAACTTTAAAAAATACAATCAGATGCTATTTATAATTGATATTCTTTAAATATAAGGATAGAGAGAGGAACCTGGGTGGTTCACTCGGCTAAGCGCCTGACTCTTGGTTTTGGCTCAGGTCAGGATCTCGCAGCTTTGTGGGTTTGAGCCCCACATCGGGCTCTGTGCTGGCCTGCTTGGGATTCTCTCTCTCTCCCTCTCTCTCTGCTCCTCCCCACTCATGCCTTCTCTCTCTCTTTCTCTCTTAAAATAAATAAATAAACTTAAAAAAATAAATATAAGTATAGAGAAAGGTTGGAAGTAAAAGGATACAAAAATATATAGCATTGTAACTCTAACCAGAAAATCTGCTGCAGTTATTCTACTTTTAAAATGGATGATAAATGATAATCCATCAGAAAGAAAACAATTCTAAATTTGCTTTCACATACCTCCAAATATCTAAAGAAAAATAGACAAAACTTAAAGGAGAAGACAAATCCTTACAACCAGTTCCATCAATTGTTGGTAAAGAAGGGAAAGGAAAAATATCAGCAAAGATATAGAAGATCTAAAGAATACTTTCAACAAACCTCCTGTAAGTGGCATATATACAGCACTGACCCAACAGTAATAGAATGCACATTCTACGTAAATGAATACGGATCATTTTCCAAAGTTGGTCATGTGGGCCATAAAACAAGCCACAACCAATTGCAAGAGACTAAAATCATCTAGAGTACATTCTTTGGCCACTACTTAGTTAATTAAGCTGGAAATCAATAACTAAAAGATAACAAATATCTTTGTTTCCTATCCTAAACTAACACTACAACAAATAAGAACAACCAGAAGTTTTCCACTGCAGAAACTGATCCAGAAATTATTTTCAAACATTTAAAACCATGCTGTAAAATAAATTTGCATTGATTTTCAGCTAATTACCAAAAATCTGCAGAGCATTTGTTTTGATTAACTTTGTATAGATGAAATAATACATAAAATTGCTTAATTGTTTTTGCCAATAAATGAGGTTCCCCTCTTAAAGATGTCACTCTACATACCTGGGATCACTAATATGATAAAGATTATACTTGAATCGAAAACTTTGTTATTAAAAAAGGGCCAACCTGTCAACTTCACGTATTTAGTCAATTGCCACAAAAATAAGAAAATCTGAAGCACATCTACTAACCTTGATAGACTGACTGTATGGTCCAATGCCAGCAGGTGCTCAATGAGAAATACTCTGAACATGGAGGATTTCTTTGGGACGAGAGGGAGACCATCACCAATCTTCACGTCACTCTGGTGGGCAAGGCAATCTACTGAGAAACGTATTCCTTCCAGCAACCTAGTTTCTACACACACTCTGAAAAGTAAGCCAAATTGAAAGGAATGAGGTAAAGTTAAAAAAATCAAAACCCCAAACCATGGTAATCAATGTGGAAAGATCGTTTATTGTTGTGGGTTAAGTTATCGGATGGAACCTAAACATTTATTTTTTGTTCCTTTCCTAATTCTAGTGAAGCAACAGTAATACTATAAATCTAAAAATTCATCTTTAGCAATGCTGCAAAGTTAGAGGGGTGCTAACAGCATACCAGAAGAGGAAGGAATTTCTGGAAGGTATGAAGCAAGACTATGAAAGAAAAACTGGGGAAAAATTGCAACAAAGTAGAGAATTTGCAAACTCAAAACAAAACAAAAACAAAGAAAGGATATTACATTCAACAATTATAACTTTCACCTCTTTGCTAGTCACATGGGGTGATGTAAAAGTTAGTCTATTTAACCTCCAGTTCACTAAACTGATCTTCAGCCTGTTCTATTATTCAGCCTGAGTGATTTTTTTAATGTTTATTTTAATTTTTGAGAGAGAGAGAGAGAGAGAGAGGCAGAGAGAGAGGGAGACACAGAATCGGAAGCAGGCTTCAGGCTCGGGGCTGTCAGCACACAGCCCGACATGGGGCTAGAACACATGAACAGCGAGATAATGACCTGAGCCGAAGTCAGATGCTTAACTGACTGAGCCACCCAGGAGCTCCTGGCCTGAGTGACTTTTAAGAAATCACTAATAATTTCATTTTCATAGCAGCTTTTTATTTTTTTCAATTTTTCAAGTTTATTTCTTTTGAGAGAGAGAGAGAAGGGAAAAAGAGAAGCCTAAGCAGACTCCACACTCAGCATGGAGTCCACCGTGGGGCTCACTCTCACGACTGTGACATCATGACCTGAGTCAAAATCAAGAGTTGAATGCTTAACCGACTGAGCCACCCAGGCACCCCCATAGCAGCTTTTCAAAAAAGCTATTATCTACCTCGGGTGCCTGGGTGGCTCAGTTAAGCATCAGACTTCAGTTCATCTCATGGTTCGTAAACTTGAGTCCCTCTCAGGGGAGCACGAGCCCTGCTTTGGGTGAGCCCTGCTTCTCTATCTCTCTCTCTCTCCCTCCATTTCTCTCTCTTCCTCTCTGCCCCTAGTGGGATTCTCTCTCTCTCCCTCTCGCTCTGCCCCTCACTCACTTGCACCCTGTCTCTCAAAAAAAAAAGAATATAAAAAAATTAAAAACATATTATCTACCTCAATGTCACTAAAGATATTAAATAGAATAATTTTGAAGTTTTCTTTATTTATCAAATTAACTTTGTTTCCACAAAAGTTCCATTGTTTTATTTGTTGAGTTCCTTGCCTCTTTGTGCTTGTGTTGGTTATTCTTGAATTTTGGTTCTTGGTTATCTACTCATATTTATATGCAAGGATCTTGATTACTGAATATTGCTACCTGGAGTGTATTTCAAGTGACAATGGTCACCAGAACATTGTTCTGACAGCAAAGATGATTCCCTGGTGTTGGCCACACTTACAGGCTGGCTTGTGTATATACCATACCTTTTTGGTGGACACATTCTCTTGTTTTGGGGACCCCACTAATCAGAAGAGACCCTATCCCATTAAAATCTCCTTTGGGACTCTCTCATATCATATTTAGTTTTCCCAGTTTGTGGCTTTATCCTGTACTTAGTAGAGTCAGCTACTTTGAAAGCAGAGTGCTGGTATAGTTGTTCTAACACCTTGTAATTAATTGGCCAACCAGACATAGCCTATTCCTCTCAGTTCCTTATAGCTGCTAATCATGGGCTTATTCCTTTTGTTTTGGAAGATCTTTTCCATCTCTATGGAGCTTTGTTGGGATATGCCATCAGTCTTATCCTATTTGCTTTGTATCTTCCAGAAATTTGTACTTCTGATAGACCCCTTCCCTGCTTTCGGTAGTTGCTATGGATTTATTATTGTTTTATATTTCTTGTGTCAGTTCAATAGAATTCTGGTAGGGAGGAAAGACAAAAGCTGTCAAAATGTTCAGTCAGTTCTCTTGAACCAGTATATAAATTTCTGTCAACTCGAAATGAATGAGCAATTAAACAAATGTAATCTGATAACACTTTCTAGTTTACTGAAATGGAAGCCATCCATCTTAATTCCAACTCTCCATTAACTTTTAGTAAATTCACTTAGACTCTGCTTTTCTAACCTTTCTTCAATATTAAGAAGTACACTGTCCCACTCCCCAACTTTTTCTCTCTTTTGTATCTCTAATCTTTCTTCTGTGGGTCCTTCTTTTCTTCTACAACTGATGATAAATCTTCCCTATCCCCCAAATAGTTCCTCAATTCAACCTCTCTCCTATCCTTCACAGCCTTTTCATTAACTCTAAGCCCTATAGCGATGAACACTGCCAAATACTCTCTCTTGAGGAAGTTTTCCTTGGAGTTCCATGATCCTATCTCTTAGTTTGAAGTTAGTGGGATAATGGGGAGTGGAAAGAGCATAATGCCAAAGATAGAGAAGAATCATGAAAATTCATCAGGAATGGGAAAAGGATGGAAAACAATGCTGGAGCCTTCATAAGTCAAAACCTATGTTCTTTCTTTTCTTAGTCTTCATCTGCAGCAATGAACACCACTGAACCCTCTCTCTGAATGTAACTTCCCTAGAATTCCATGGTATTATTTGAAATGGGTCTTCTTCTCACCTTTTTGACAATTCCTTCTTAGTCTGAGGGTAGTCATACAATGCAGGAGGTTTCTACAATATGGAGTATAATCTGTAGGAGAGTCAAAGATTTAAAAAAAATTCCTTGAAATTCATCAGAATGTGGAAGGAAAATATAGAAAATATGACAAACAGGAAAACAGGCTGGAAGTAATATAAAGTAAACGGTGGACCTGGCCGGTCAGTGGGTTAACTCTGGGCTTCAGAGCCACTGAAGTCTGTGTAGGAAGTTGTAATCTTAGCATTGTCTACACAGTAGAATGGCTGGCAGATGTCAGGTACTCGAGCCCCTATCTGTAAAGCACCCAGTGAGCATTTCTTACCTCATTTGCCTAATAGTAATAAAGATTCTCATATCCTGGTCACTGTTCACTAGTTCTGGGGTGAAATGGGTAGCCTGCTCATGCCTGAAAGCTGTTCACTGTGCCACCTGAAATAGGCCCAAAGCAAAGCAGATGTTCCTGGTTTCCCTGGGTAATGCCAGAATACTCTGATCATTCCTTTATCTCCTGCCTACTAAGTATTAAAACATTTTCTCATTCGTAAATCACTTTCTGCTTATTAACCTGTGCTGGGCCTTGGGTTGTTTCACAAAATTATATTACCTAATTCTTAGAGAGTTAGAATCTCTAAACCTAAGAAAAATCTTTTTCCTTTCTTTCTTTTAAAAGATGTATCTCCCTGAAATAGTGTTTTGCATAAAAATTAAATGACTACCAGTCTCTAGAAAACTTCCCAGAAAATCAACTTTTCTGTCAAATTACTTTAAGCATTTTCTGTGATACAATCAAAACCATTTTCTTCTTCTTCCTTGATTTACTTTGAAGGTTAAGTATTTCAAAAATAATTGAAAAATATGATTAAATATTAGTCAATCTCCTTGGTCAGTCTTATATAGTCAAAAAAAGAACAAAACATGTGGTGTTCAGTTGTTTAAAAGTATGTCTGAAACCATTTATTTCAAGGATAAGGAAACCAGGCCAAGTTGGACCATTTGAAAATGAACATAGATTGGAAGCAGAGTAAGAGGAAGAGTGTACTAGCTCTGCAAAGATGCCTTCTTGACCTCATTGCCAGTACCTCTCTCCAGTATTAATTTTCCTCTGTGTATATTCCAGAATTCCTTTACTTCTCAAGCCGTACCATTAATGCATGTCTCTCTGTGTGTGGATTACTGACAATGGTTGTTAAAGAACAGTAAGAATGGCCACGTAAGATAGGGATAGAGAAGAAGCCTGTGATAACAAATCATGCTAGGAAACATGAAAGACACATACATTTGGAAAGCAACACAACCACTCTACTAATGGGAGAGAGCACGATAAAGGGCAGGCTTGGGAGCCAGACAGAGCAAGGCATGAAACTGGAATGGGGATTTCAACGAGATAACCAGAAAAGTGCCTCATGTCAGGCATTCGGGCAACTTTCTCTTCACATGACAGCAATAGTTACCTACCTTGCAGGCAGACAGAGGTGAATGTGGTCACATATGCTGAGTTAGCAGCCGGGAAATTCTTCACGCTTTTTCAGATAGGTGGACCAAAATGATATCTTTAAATTCCATTTCCCTAATTTAATAGGAGCTGCAGAAGAAAAGAGATTTTCATAAGTTCAGGAAAATTGTAATTAAAATTCTTCTTCTAAACAATTATTGGTGATATTTTGAGCAGGCTTCATAGAAAATATATTCCATATATTATATATATTTCTCACAATGTACTAGTGTGACTGTAGCACTTGGTGATGAAATAATGCAGAGGTTGGCAAACTTTTTCTGTAAAGGACTAGATAGTAAATATTTTAGACTTTGGAGGACAAGAGGCAAAAATGAAGACATTATATAGAACATAACACATTTTGGAAAATCTAACAAAATGTAGACAACAAATTGCTTTATTAGCAAAATTCAAAATACAACAGTAATAATTGAAACATTAAAAAAATGTCGATTAATGAGAAGAATGGAGTTCTTTTTCTTTTGGGATAACATTTCACTCAATAAACTTTCAACGTTAGTATTCCTGACATCAAAATGGTTGCAAAAGGTCATCTGTAAAAATCATTCTTAGCTTGTGGGTGGTATCAAAATGGCAGCAAACTGGCTTTGGTCTAAGAGCTTTAATTCATTGAAGCAGTACTCAGCTCTAAAGCTATCATGATTTGGCCTTTTATAAAAATTAAAGTGTGACTTTAAACTACAGGTTTTAGAAAATCAATCAATTATAATTCACCAATTTTTTTCCTTATAAATTTTATATTAATAATATTAAATAAATGATACATTTTTAAATGTTAACATTATGGAAAAATAATCTATTGGTTTTTGTTTTAGCATACTTCCATTGAGTAATCTCAATGCTTTTAATAACTCATCCCTTAGTGAACAATAGCCAGAATAAGGAAAGAAACCATTACCCAAATTTCAATTAAAACAAATTGATCTTATTTTTGACCTCTGAAATTTCTTGTAATGCCCTCTATGCTGGATCTGACATTAGAAGACTTTCTATTTGATTTGCCTTAGATAGACTGTAAATACTAGAAAATTAAGATAAATACAATTTTCTTCAGATTGTTGATTATTTACTTATATTGCTATCACTTACTTTCTCCAAAGCTCTAGAAAATAATGAGATAAATCTTCATGGAAACAAACACCAGAAGGATTTAATGTGATAAAGAAGCAAGAAACCAGAACCACATCTGAGGAGACTGAACATTACAAATAAAACAGAAAAGGGCAATAAAATTCTTGGGATGAAGTTAATCCTGGGGTGACCATTGACTTTATAGAACTCAGTTGTTAAGGAACTTGGGAGAAATTCTCTCTCCTTTAAGGTGATTCAGTTAGAACTGAGAATCACAGACAAAGAATGCTGAGAAGATAACTGAGCAGCTAATTATCAGTAAAGTGACAAAAGGAATAGGATTTAATATATATGATATATTCTGAATAAAAGAAAATAGCTACAAAACAAAATAATAACTTACAAACAGTTCCATTTGAGGATCTTAAGCTGTTTTCTAAATTAATATTATGTCATTCTTACACACTAAAACATTATGTCAAAATAACAATTTATTTCTTGTGCCAGCAAACAGCGATATTCTTTTCTTGCCAGATCCATTTATTTGGGCCGGGGCAGGGCACTAACTTCTCTTATTCAACATTCATCGGTGATAGTCTTTCTTAAAGTACTAAGAAAATGAATTAAACTTATTCTAATGTGTTATAGCTTGATATGCAAGTTAATACTTAAAAGTAAGCCAAAGATAAAAGGTTAAAAGTGAGATCTCTAAGCAAGGGTTAAATATTTAGTCTTAAATTAAAAAAAAAAAATCCCATTTATTAGAACTTCTGGCTATAAGAATTCTGAAATATTTGACTATTGGAAAGATTTTTGGGTTTCATTCTTTATATTTTTCAAAGAAAGCACTGCTATTTTTCCAAGTTCAAGTATAATTCTGCTCAAGAATAGAGATTGGGCCCAGATGAGCTCTTGCCGTTCCTTTCTGGTTGGTGATCGTTTGCTAAATGTGGCACTCAACAGCATTTACACCTAGGAGACAGAGGATACCATTATAAAGCAGAGAATCTGAAGCTCCCATGTCAGAATCCTTCTCCAACTGCTCCTAGTCTAGAAGTAACAGAGAATTAGAAACTTCCCTCACTCACATCTGTGTTTTCAATAGGTCTGACAGCTGGAGATCTTGAATTGAAACTCATGTTATACAAAATACGTCTACTTTTAGGATTTGGAATTTTCAACCCACAGCTATTCCCTGAGGATGACAAACAGGTGATAAAAGATACCTGACTCACTTGCTGGCAACACCTGGCTGGTTTGCTTGCCTACTGAGAACATTTGGGATGGAGCTGCTTCCACTCTTGATGGTCTAGGGATACTGAAGTCCTTGCACTATGATGCTGAGAACACTAGGTGTCCTGATTATATGCAGCTATCCCCACAAACAGTAGTAGATAAGAGATGGGCTGAAAGGTCCACTATTATCCATAGCTCCCCAGAAGATGAAGGCTATCTGCTACTGTGGCAATCTCCCTTTTCCTCCCAACAAGTCTGTAGTGGGTCAGGGTGCTAAGGAATGCTACTCTGGGAGCATCAAGATGCACTTCACTGCTTTTTAATTCTTCGGAGATTATCCTTTTCATTATCCCGTTGGGCTATCTGGATTTATGACACGTTAATGCCGAGAATTTTCAACTAGGAATTTCTAGCTGAAAATATAATTTTTGTCATAGAAATTGATTTGCAGGAAAAAGTTTGTTTAGTCATGCACATGTTATGGAAAATGATTTGAGACAGCTACTTGTGAAAATTTACCTTGCCAGCAACTTTGTCAGAATCTGTTATCCTGCTAACTTTATAAGCAAGAAACAATGTAACCACAACGTTTAAAGTGCTTGGTCTCTTGAATTCAGAAAATTCTCTTTCAACTAGACTATATTGAAAAAAAAAGTATTATGGATACTTTAAAAATATATTCTTTATCACTTTTGTGTGTCCTAAATATCTTGAAAATTTGAATAACTATAGAAAGCTATCCCTTACCATATTAGTAAAAGTAAAAGATATTAATAATAGTTTGTGCAAATTTTGGCAAGTGTGTGAGAAAAGTTGGAATTCATGCACATTTTATAGGCATATAAATTGGTTCCACGTTTAAAAAATTTTTTTTAACGTTTATTTATTTTTGAGACAGAGAGAGACACAGCCTGAACAGGGGAGGGCCAAAGAGAGAGGGAAACACAGAATCTGAAACAGGCTCCAGGCTCTGAGCTGTCAGCACAGAGCCCGACGTGGGGCTCCAACTCATGGAGCGTGAGAACATGACCTGAGCCAAAGTCGGACGCTTAACCGACTGAGCCACCCAGGCGCCCCTGGTTCAATGTTTTAAAACAGTAATTTAACCACATGTTCAGAGTCCATTTTTGGAATACGAAAGATACAACTTTTGGAAGATAACAGGGTCTTCATGACTTTGAGATAGGGAAATATTTTTCTTAAATGAGACACAAAAAGCATTAACCTTAAAAGACAAAAAAAAAAAAAAAAAAAAAAAAGAAAAAAAGAATAAATTGTTCACCAAAAGACATCACTGAGAATGAAAAGGGAAGCCACAGTATAGAAGATGATATTGCAACACACATCTCTGACAAAGGGCTTACATTTAAAATAGTAAGAAGGCTCTTAGTGATCAATTAAAAAGTATGACAGATAATCTTGTAAAAGAATGTACAAGAGACTTACACAAACACTTTAGGATTTCCAGATGGCTAAAAAGCAAGCAATCACAGGACTACTAATTAATACAATGAGATACCACCATGAACTCACTAAGACGGCAAGTATTAAAAAGACTGACATTGTAAGTGTTGGTGAGGCTATGGGGCAAATGGAACTCTACTAAACTGCTGGTAGGAATTCAAATTGTTTCACACACTTTAGAAAACCCAGCAATTCTACTCAATGAGAATGCATACACATGTAAACAAAAGTTCCGTAGAAGAGTATTCGTAGCACAATCATTTGTAATAGCCATTTAATGCCCAAAAGTCCATCCTAGAATGGATAAAGTGTAGTATATCCATACAAAGGAATACTCTTCAGAAAAAGATTTAAAAGAAAAGATGAACCCAACCTGTCTTTACAACAACGTGGAAGACTCTCATCACCATAATGTTGTGAGAAATGAAATGAAAGAAGCCAGGCACTTCGGATTCTGTGTCTCCTTCTCTCTCTGCCCCTCCCCCACTCATGCTCTGTCTCTCTCTCTCTCTCTCTCTCTGTCAAAAATAAATAAACGTTAAAAAAAATTAAAAAAAAAAAAAGAAAGAAAGAAGCCAGGCACAACAGAATACCTGAGAATGAACATTTTCATTTGTGTAGTGTTCAAAAACAAGCACTCCTAATTACCTGTGGTATTAATTGTGAGAACGGTGCTCACCTTCAGGAGAAGGGGAAGGAATGGTGACTGGGAAAGTCACAAAGCTGAGGGGAGGACTTCTGCAGTCCTGATAAAGTTTTATTCCTTGGCCTGCATAGCAGTTATGCAGGTGTGAGCACTTTGTGAAATTTCACTCATCTGTGTATTTGATTCTTGCTCTTTGTGTTAATACATCAACAAAATGATACAAAGCAGTTGTATGGATTTCACTAAAGTGATTCTCCCAATATCATTTCATTCATGCACAGGTGACAGACACATTTCTTCCAGCTTCTCCATTTGCACAGCCACCATCTTCTAATAAATTTTGGTCATGTCACCTGTATTTTTAAACATTTTCTCTCACCGTCCTTTCTGTGTTACTGCATTTGTCTTTTTCTTTGAAGTGGTAGATAATAACCCTGAGAGCATCCAAGAGTAGTTTTGGGTGGAAGTTTTAGTCTGAATGATCATGTCTTCTCAAACTAAGGACAATTTTCTTCTATTTTATAAAATATCTCTCCTCTACCACCGATTTGTGTTCTGTTTATTTTAAAGTGGGGCCCACATTTTTCTTCCATATCTCTCAACTTCTCTTCCATATTTTCCAGTTTGTTATATATTCTGGGCCACATCCTTGACAGGTGGGAAATTATTAGATTATAAACTTGTTCTTCTGTTTTGAACTATATGATATGTCTCTGAAAGTCAGGTTAACATATACTTGATTTCAGGAATCCAAGTAGCTTTCTGAATGAATTTATCAATATTTTTGGAAACACCTGGATTTTCATTGAATTTTTGAGTTTTTTCACTCACATATATTATTCAAACACAGTGAAAGAATAAAGGAAAAATAATGAAGACAATGCTCATGGATAAGTTTGAAAAAGATGCTAAATTCCGCCTTGTCAAATGTTATACAATGCAGACATTAAGTAATTAAGCTGGATTCTTAAAAAGTTAAGGTCCAATTCTGAATATGGCACTTAAAAAAACATTCTATTTAAGGAATAAACAATAACATCTATTCTTAGAATCTATTATAGAATAACATCTATTCTATGATGTTATTAAGATATAATATGCTTTAGACATGTCATTTTCCTATGAATGCTTTGAATCATCTTTCTTATAGAGAATTTTGGTTTCACGTCTCGCTTAAAACAGTTTTTTTGGTTTTGTTTCAATGAACATATTTGTGGGACGACAGCCAAGAAAAGGTGCCATTTGGGGAATGAAGGGGAAAACATTTTGTTTCTTTTTTTTCCTTGGGATATTTTTGTTTACAGAGAGAACACAGGTTGCCATCAAACTTCCAGATCTGAACAGCAGAGGTGACTGTCAGCATCACTTTGTTCCTAAAGTCAGTAGCTTTCCAAAACAGTGTCCTTGCCAGCTGACCTCTTTAGTTACTGCCACATTTAGACACGTTAACAAAAGCCTATTGTTTACCCTAAGTGGTATCATTTCATTTTTATGTATGGCTTGCTCAAGGTGAATTTATTTGTAAGGAAGATTACTGCTCTAGAGTTATTCCATTATTAAATTGCTCTAACAACACTGAGAAATTATTTTCAGCCACTAATTAAAACTAAATGCAGCACCAGAACCCATCCAGTAAGTATTTGCTTTGCTTCAGCACCTAGAAAATGCTGTCATTAGGATTCCATTGGAAATAATTTATTTGACAACATCTGACAAATTTCTACACTTAACTTTTCACTTAAAATTTCATAGCTAAGTAGCTTGAGAAAAGTACCTATGTTTTTTAACACAATCCTTCAATGACAGCCTTATAATGTAGGTACATCACTGACCTATGGAGAGGTCATATAGCATAGAAGTTAAAGGCAGAAGCATGAGAGCCAGAGTACTTCTGTTTATCTCACCAACTGACTACTTGTGTGAATTTAGCCTAATTAATTTTTAGATACCTCAGTTTCGTCATCTGTAAAATGGGGATGACAACAGTACCTAACTCATAGAGTTGTTGTGAGGATAGATGAGTTAATACAGTGCCTGGCACATAGTAAGTATTAAATAAAATCTAGCAGAGTGCCTGGATGGCTCAGTCAGTGAAGCATCTGACCTCAGCTTAGGTCATGATCTCATGGTTCATGAGTTTGGGCCCCACGTTGGGCTCTCTGCTGTCAGTGCAGAGTCTGCTTCAGATCCTCCGTCTCCCTCTCTCTCTGCCCCTCCCCTGCTTGCACTCTCTCTCTCTCTCTCTCTCTCTCACACACACACACACACAAATAAATAAACATTTTTAAAAATTTAAAAAAATTTAGCCAATTCCTGTTTTTAGTGAGGAATCATTAGAGAGTGTCTGAAGATGCTAAATCAGTAGAGATATGCATGTATTGTATAAAGTTATAAGTCATCTTCCAAAAGACTTAAAGATAGAAATTGCTAACTTTAGAAGTCAAGGGAATGATAAACCCAATAAAAATAGACGAAAAATAGCATAAAAAATAAGGGCAAAGTTAGTTAAATACAAAACCACTCTTTCCTCTTGTGCCTTCTGGCTTTGCTATTTCTGTTATTCCTGATGCTTTTTAGCAGCTCTCTCTATGATTTCAAACATTGCCTATGCCCTGTCTTCCAAGCACTGAGCATATACACACAATCACATTGAAGCTGAGGAACCTGTAAATCCCAAGAAGAGAATAAAGATCGCCACACACAAGTTCCTGTACTTTTCCATCTCTGCAATTTTTGCACTGGGTTGTGTAAAAATTCCTCAGCTTAACCTTCCAGCTCCTTAAGCTGATGTTTAGATCAGTTCTTCCTGCCATGCATCCCAATACCAAGGTTTCATTTTGTTTACAATTGACTCACTGTTACAACAGCAGCCCTTTTTGTTAAGTCAGCTGTACCTTCTGTAATTTATCTGATGCTAATGGTAATAATTAGTTTTCTTCTGCTTCTCAACTCATCTTCCCAAACAGGTAAATTATTCCTGTGTGTTGAATACGATGCCTGTCTTTTGTGCCTGTGTTGGTTTTCCTCAAATTTTTGGTGATTCTTGGTTATCACTTGATGTTTATGGATAAGCATCTAGATTCCTGATCACTGCTAGCTGCAGTGTATGTCCCCAGTCCTAGTGACAATATATATATTTTTTCCTGATTCTGTGTATAAGCTCTGATTATATGGGCTCTGGCCATGCGCCCAGGCCTTCATGTGGGCTTATCTTTTGGATGCAAGTATGCCTGCTCTCGTGAGGCCACCCAGTAGCCTACATCTCTAGCTGAGGAACAGAGTATAAGCAGAGTGGAAGAAGCAAAATATACCCTATGTTAGAAAAGGACAAGTGTTATTGAGACGTTTAAAACAAGGAAACACAGACAAGATATTAGAGTGAGTATGTGGCATTCCTAGATAGGGCAGCCAAGGCAGGCCTCCCTGAGAAGGTGACATGCCCCCAGGGGCACAAAGTAAGGCAAGAATGTTCCAGGAAGGCTAAATTGCAAGTGCAAAGGCCCTATACAATGTCTGAAACTTCTGTAAAAGGAAGCTGTGTTAATCATTCACATTTTGCCTTTTGGAACTTCTACTGGTTCCCCATTTGCTTTGTGCTGCAATTTAAGATGTTGCAAGTTTTTGAAGCATTAAACACGTTAGTTCTTGCTGAGTGGTTATAATCTAGGTGCTTTGTAAAGGCTTTCTAAAATTGACTTTCCAAAATCATTATAATCTTACTACCAAAAAGTCCTGACTAAAATCTCCAGGGAAGGTCCTATAAGCAATGTTGAGAGTCTCTGAACTGGAAGTCAGGTGATATGCGCTCCAGTCCCATCCCTGCTGGTAACTTGCTGTCAGCCTTTGGTCTCTAAACTTCTTCAGTCCTCAGTTTCCTCACCTATGGAATGGGACAGCTGAGTTGATTCAGGTATCTTATGTCCACATTTTGTTCAATGAATAGGGTATTTTGAATAACCTTAGACTGAACTCTTTGGTTTAACTCTACTTCGCCCCAGTAAACATCGAAACTTGCCATCTTCTATCTGGCCCATTTCATTCCTTGTTATCTGCCTGACTCCTGACAAAACATCTTTTATGGACCCTCTAAGTTATAAGGGCATGGTACTATGACTGTACCTTGTTTATTAAACCCTCCTAAACTTAGGAGGCTGCTCTGGTTAGTTCATTTATCTTCGCATAACAGGAACCATCGAAACTTCCACTCACTGGGATAAAGTTAGGGATACGTTGTGGAAAAATGATATTGAGTTTCTTATTTCCTGATTGTGAAAAGGTGGAGGCTGTCATATCTGGGAAAAAACATACCCAGGACAGTTTTCAAGCAACTGCCTTCTATGCAGCTAAGGCAGGGTGAGGTGGCTGCAAGAGTCTTCATGGGATAAAAGTACAAGTCTTTGAACAATCTCCAAAGCTTTTTTTATTTTTCTGCAAAAAAACCTTCATCTTAATCCTTAAATACAAATTGAATACACACTCTTGCCAGTAGATTGTAAGCTCTCTGAAGGCAGGACCTATTCCTTAGTTGTCTTTACATCTCAATGGCATGACATGGTACAGCACATAATACACACTTAACACATGCTTGTAGGTTGACTTATGTTCAAAATTTTCTGCCTCCCTTGTCTGCCTTCTGGCCCTCTGTGGCATCATACTCTCTCTTGTTTCTAGATCTCATAAGGCTATTTGTTGTCTTTGACAAGGCAGCATTTTTCTCCTTCTTTCTCCTATCTTCACCTGATAACTCCCAAGACACCTGAATCCCCCCGAGATCTAGGTCAGGTGCATTGCTCTCTCTCTGTCTCTCTGCCTCTCATACCTATTTTGTTATGGGTATTATTTTCACTAGACTCTAAATCCTGTGAGTGCAGACAACAGGTCCGTTTCCTTCTCTGTGGTACGCCCAGCATTTAGCACAGTTCCTGGCACAGGATAGATACTAAGAAAGTGTTTGCTCAATGAAGGTTATGAAAAGAAGGAGTCCTAGGATACAGCTGGTCAAAAGAAGAAAAGGTGATGAAAGAAATAGGTGATAAGAGGAAACAAAGACTTAAAATAATTTATCAAGGAAGATAAATCAAAGTTAAGTCCTGAAAAGTTATTTGAAACTAGTGCTCCAAAATGATTGCTAAAAAATTAAGCTGAAGAATCCTCATAGGTCACAATCCTTAATATTGAGATTTATTCCAAATAGGTGGGAACGTAATGCCGTTAAGTGCAAGCAAAGACACTTCCTTGGGGGTCAGTGAAATATATTAGAAAAGTACAAATTAATGGTCACTGGGGAGGACTTAAGCATGGCAAAGTACAGTATCAGATGACTACAGTGTGTGCTAGCAATTATTCACATCCAGGATGTATTGACTTCTAAGATTATAACACACAAATGCTATCTGGCAATATTTGTTATTCGATAAAATATAGGGAGATAGAGTTGTGAAGGATGGGAGGAGTGTCAGCTTTCAAGACAGTAATAAACATTAAGAAGCAACTCAGTCTTAATTTTAATATTACTTCAGCTAACTTGTGAAATTCTAAATTCTTAAATGTAGACTTCTGAATTCCTCTGGCAAAATTTATCTTCTTTGGGGGTTATTAAATCAATTAACCTTGGGAAGGGAAGGTTAAAAGGACTTCTGTGGGCTACGTTCTCACAGCATGAAAGAGAACAGGCAGAAGCCTGAGTGAACCACGGGTAGGGTTCAAGGAAAGGTTTACACTAGCAGATGATCAGCTCTGTTCTTGCTAAAATTTGGCAAAGAAATACACTGTGGTTTCTTCAGATGACAGCATCATAATTCATTTAGCTCTCTCCTACCTTTTCACAAAAAGGCCAAAACCCCACAGGAAATGTGAGCACTGACATTTTCTACCCAGGATCAAAAACCGACTATTTTGCCAGAAATTGAAAACAATATAGCTAAAACAGTAAATACAACAGTAATGTGTTGAAAGAAATAGGCTGCTGGACTGGCCAGTGACACAATCCATCATTTCTATTTTAACTTCTGATGGATAGAAAGGTAAAAAAGAAAAAAGAAACAAAAAATAACAAAAATATGTTTGGATTGGCAGACTTCCATGAAATATAATGAAAACCAAATAAATGTCAAAAAATCCCTTTGCATTAATTTACAGATTATGCTCCACAGATTTGCACTAAACGCAGTACTTCTAATGGCAAGTTTGATTATATGTTTCTAGCTGATTTCCAGGCAGTTAAAAGCTAGCTTACAGGCCATCTAGAAGGCCTGATTTCTTTTCTTTCTGCAAAATGCTAAAGCTTCTTTATCATTCTGTATTCAGCCATGAACTCAGCTGCACCAGCCAAATGTAAAGGTTTTATGGGCCAATCTATCATGTGAATTCGTGAACAAGAATACAAGCCTACTCATGCAGACGCTGAGGGTGATTTCCATTTTTATGAATGAAAAAGAACCCTGCATAAACATTCTTTATTTAAAGTTTTAAATGAAGAAAGATGCAAAACAAAATGGGAGCATTTTGTTTTATATGTCAATATCTTGTAAGAGGGGCAAAGTAAGGGATCTGGCTCACATGATTCCCAAGACAGCAGTATCTCCTTTGCATTAAGTACATAAATGAGATTTATGGCCACTGACCTAATCTTAGATGCCAAAATGTACAGCAGGAACAGCTTTCTGAAAAACTTAATTTAAAATTATGGTGTTAACAAAAGCATTTTAGGAAGCAGACAACACGGCTGGCGTGCACGCACACAGGCATCTAGGAGAGCTGGCTCTAGAAAGGAGCTGTGGGTATTTGCATAAAGCTTTTCAATACATCTCAGAGGTAATTTAAATCCACAGGTTTTCCTTTTTCTCCCTACCACCCTGGTGTTAATGAATTTCCAAATAAACTCCTATCATCAGACAGTTGATTTTCATCACTAAAGGTCATTTAATACCAGACATTCATAGATTTTGGGGAGGCTTAGAATAAAGAAAAATAAATAAACCTGTTTATTCCTTTTCTGAATTTTAAAAGCAGGTTCCTTACCACTAAGTACTTAACTAGATTAGCACCTTGGAGAAAAGAAAAGGCTTGAGCAACTGCACTTGGAATACTTTATCCACTGAATGAGAGAAAATGGGCTGTGATACTGCTAATCCACTGGTAACCACTTGGAGATTTTCCTGAACACACTGGTTTTTGACCTGAAAAAGACAAAAAAAAAAAAAAAAAAAAAAAAAAAAAGAAGAAGAAGAAGAAGAAGAAGAAAAAGAAAAAAAGAAAGTAGTAAAGGAAACCTACACTGACAGATATCAAGTCAACACTTTCTTAATATAGTCCCATAAAACAGAATTCCTGGAAAAAATAACATCCTCCAGAATAAAATGTCAAGTTGAAGAAACACATCCCTTCCCTTATCATTGTATTTTAACAAGTGAACTGTGCATAGTTGGAGGAGGTAAACATATAGTAACATGTTTTCCCAATGATTTCAAAAGCTTTTACTTTTCAATACAGATTTGAAGCATGAAAGTGTACACTTCAGGTATACCTACGTATATCATCTCCCGGAAACAGACAAATCATGTCACTATGTAACATGTATATAGGGCTAAAAAGATTATCAAAGAGAATCATCGAAATTTTGAAATTAAAATGCAGAGTTCAAAAGAATGTTGGATTATGTAAATTATCTGAACATTCAGTTCCAAATTCCTGTCTCAGTTTATGTTGTCCCTAAACAGTCTAAAATATGAACTTGGCTGTAGGTAATTTCTTTGGGAGGTGAATCCTAGGAAACAGCGTGAAGGAGGTGTGGGGAATGAGAGAGGGAAAGAAAAACCAATAATGCTATTGAGTTCATTAATGATCTGGGCAACTGAGGATCAATTCTCCTGGGCATTCTCTGAGGAGCTCTGTAGAAAGTGCCTTAAAATTGCTTATCTGAAGGATGTCAGGCTGGTGCCTTTATTCACAATACCCTGTTTCCCATTAGTTGAGGGCTGTTGCAGGTGGCAGTGACTCCCTCACCCTTTCAGGCTTTCCTGGCATAAGGGCTGAGTGAGGTCCACTGGCTTCAGAGAAAGCCTCAGGGAAGAAGAATGGAGGAAGGCACAGCTCATGCTTCTGGCAGAACACTGTCAGTGTGCCTAGGGCTGTTCGGTACTGCTGTAGCTAGGGTCAGAGGTGAGATGACAGCATGTGACAAGGGCATCAGACACCTGTACCTCAGATGCTAGGTCACCTACAAAAGCTTTCACTACGTGACTTTGAATCAGCTCACAGGATGGAGATTAGTAAGACTCTTCATAAATTCAAAGTTTTTGCTTTCTAAAATTCATTATTATTCCTAAATTTAAAAAAAGCTGCAAACAATCTAATTTATAAAAATAATTTGTGTTCATGTAACCAATCCAATCTCCTTTCCAATTAACATTTCTGTGTGTGTGTGTGTGTACTTTCTGAAGAAATTAATGTTTAAACTAGGCAAAAGAATGCACTTGAAATTTAAAGAAAAAGAGGAAAGAGAAGAGGGCAATGATGCTAAAAAAGAGAAAGAAAGAGTATCACCTAAATAGGTGTTTATGACAACTAATTTTCACATTGTGTCAGCAGTACAAAATTATTTAAATGGAAAATAACGTAATTATTTTTTCACCTCAATAAAGAACAATCTGGTTTGGATTAATTTAACATTTTTCAAATGGTTGCTTCAGCATCACGAACAAACACATTGTCTTAATTGCATTTTTTAAAAAAGACCATATATCATAGTGGTTAAAACTGCTCAGGCCTTGAGGTCAGATACTTATGTCTGAATTCTCACTCTACAACTTACCAGCTGTGCAAAATGGTAACAGTGACATATTTAGTAATACATTCAGTAATTGGTACTTTAGAATTGAATCACATGACATCATATAATATGTATGGAGCCCTCAGAAAAGTGTCCAACTCAGAATAACTGCTCGGTAACATTGTTTATTATTATTGTTGTTGTTAATATTCTGCAAAAATTAGGTGGTAAAAAGTCATAAGGGCAAGTTCGTAATTATGTGTGTCCTCATATATTGTTACAGTACAAAGTAATAAAGGAGAAAGAGCATGTAACTGAGTAAAATATAGACTCACTGTTTTGTAGAAGGTGACTCCATGATTTCCAATGGGAGGTGGAGTTTCACCTTGGTCTTCTTCCCCTGTTACAGTGAGGACATTGTCCTCATTACGGTTCACCTCACATGAACGGCTACCCATAAACAGCTTGTCTGAGGATTCCAAATGCTAAGAAAAAAGATTAGTGAGCAGAATAAGAAATGATGACTCAGGAAGCTTTTTTAAAAAGCTGAAATTGGATAGGTAAGTAGAATTTACATTTACTCAAGATAAAACTGAGAGGAAAAGCAAAAAGTTTACCCATTCATAGGAAAACGCAATTATCTGGGAATGGCAAGCAAGTTGATGTTGGTGACACCATACGGTCTGTGAGTGGCGGAGAAGAAAAGAGCTACAACAATCGCACAAATCCTTGGTGTATCACAATCATACAAAGGAACAAAGGCGTTATACTACAGCAGTGTAGAGTTGGGTGGTGAAGTGCTTAAGAGAAAAGGAAAAATATATGGCCGCTAAAAGCATAAGAGACACAAAGAGAGCATCAATTAAAAAAAAGCTTTAAAAATTTAAAAATTCCAGTAGGAGAAAAGGTTGATCATGCAGTATCAGGCCAGCATTAGAAACTCATGTGTCAACACCATTAATAAATGAGTTCAATTAAATAAATTAGTACATAAATGTTGTGTAAAGTAGGACAAAGTAATATAAATGAACAAACTTAAAGTACTGGGCATACTCATAAGAAATGAAATTTGCGTTCAATCTGGATTAAATTTGTTCTTGCACATGGGTGTTATGGGTCTAAATTACTATAGTGATCTAATGGGCACCAAATATGATAGATAGCCATTCTTAATTCTTCAAAGTCCTCTAATTTTAAAAATGGAATAGAGAAGTGTACTAATTTGAGATTCTGTAATTTCAGCTCTAAAAGAAACATCAGCTTAAAATTTTTTTTAATGTTTATTTTTGAAGGAGAAAGAGACAGAGAGAGAGAGAGAGAGAGAGAGAGAGAGAGAGAGAGAGAATGAGAGAAGGGGTGGAGCAGAGAGGAGACACAGAATCCAAAGCAGGTTCCAGGCTCTGAGCTGTCAGCACAGACCCCAACGTGTGGCTGGAAATAACAAACCATGAGATCGTGACCTCAGCTGAAGGAGGACACTTAACCGACTGAGCCACCCAGGTAACCCAAAACATCAGCTTTTAAAAGATGAAAACTAAGTTTATTTTAAAGAACAGATGACTGGGTTTCTAATAGAGTTTGGTTTAAAGTAGACACACGTAAAATATGTATGAAAGGTAAACTTGTGTATCACAATAGAAAATAAAGTACTTTTTCCTCTAGGTTTTCAAATTGGTTTCCAAGTGGTTTTTTAAACTGGGTTTCATGTCAAAATATATTTTTCTTATTATATGGGTTTTCATAATATGAACTTGAGAAAAAATGTTAAATGCTTTCCTAAAAAACTAACCAGTAAATTTTAGAGGTGTCAAAGATGATTAATTCATGCCCATCAGGTCTGTTTTTCTCAATAATATTAAATAGAGGTTCTGTAATTCATGGGTTGTCTGACTTCCTTCCTTTGGATACAGTCAAATGAAGAATGAGACTCAGCCTAGTATTCCTCCCACTCAGCTTTAACATTTGTCAATTCAAAGCTAATCTTTTCATCTGTACTTTCACCCACCTCTTTATCCTCACTGTGATTATGTTGGAGGAATCCCAGATATACTATTTCATCTGTATATATTTCAGTAAGTTAAGGCAGAAAACTCATTTTTTCTTTTTAAATACAACCACAATACAATTATCACACCTAAAAAAATAATTCTTTAATATCATCAACTGTCTTGTCAATGATGGTTTATTGAATTTTGACAG
This sequence comes from Panthera tigris, assembly GCF_018350195.1. NCBI lineage: Eukaryota > Metazoa > Chordata > Mammalia > Carnivora > Felidae > Panthera > Panthera tigris. Next base: position 67,152,669 of record NC_056665.1, on the reverse strand, counting down.
ACTATAGTTCGATGAACTATAACAAAGTGTAAGATATCTTAGCAGATGGTACAATAAATGGCTGAAGCAAAATCCACACACCTGATCTAAATATATGCCTTAGTAATTAATTCACATATGAATTATTAACAGGTAAAATTCTTAAGTATCCAATGTTATTTAATTTAAAATCTCCACTAAGCAATATAGAAGGATTTTGACTTTAAGATTCAGTAGTTGCCAATGAATTATCTCCCATGTGTTCGTTCACTTTTCTTTCTGTGAATAGTCAACGCTAACTTATATTAATATCTGCACACAGATAAAAAGAGATGATGCCCATAACACAACAGTGCATGAGGTCCTTTTAGTTATATTGCTGCCTTATTTTCTATTATATACTACCTCATATTCCAATAACTATTTTATCTATGGTGACAATGAATAGTAGGGCTCTAGACTGCTGTAAAAGATGGCTTTTAAATCAATCATCCTCTGACAAATTTAAGGAGATGACTAATTCACCTCAACTTAATTCAACAAATATGTATGTATGTATGTATGTATGTATGTATGTATGTATGTATGTATGTATTTAGAAGGAGCAGGAGAGAGGGGCAGAAGGACAGAGAGAGAGAATCTTAAGCAGGCTCTACTCAGAGTGCACCCTGATGCGGGGCTTTATCCCACGACCCTGGGATCACCACCTGAGCCGAAATCAAGAGAATGATACTCAACCGACTGAACCACCCAGGTGCCTCTCAACAAATATTTATTGAATGCCTAGTAAATGCCTCTGCAATATTATATATACTGTGACGTCTGCAGTCACCAAGAGAAAAGTGATCTCTCCTCTCATCTAGCTAATGATACAATTTAGTAGGAAAACTGTAAAAATATGCCAAAGCAATAAATGCCCATGTGATCTATTTCTAACATTTAGAAAATATGATATTTAAAACAATACCTAGCAACATTTGTTTCTCATGTGGAAAATATAATTTTATTAAGAAAAAATTGAGGAGAGGTAGGAAGCTTCGCATATAGAAGGATACTCAAAATTAATGGGACTAAACTGATTAATCTAGATTTTTTCCTGGATAAGGCACTTGTTACTTTCCATTTTTAATAACAGTTAGCTGTGCTTAGGCAGATGAAATAACTTATAATTAAACCTGAAGTAATCAAACAAGATAAGTTTAAAACATCAAGTCTATGTTTTATTATTAGGTACCTTTCCTTTTCAGAAGTTTATAATTACCACTGATGATAAAGGGAAGCCAGGTTAGAAAGAAAAAGGAGTGGCGGGACATATACTAAGTTCAAAGAGAAAATATAACTGCCAATCCTAAATCCATTTAAAAAATGGTCTCTCTCATGCAAATTGGTGCAGCCGCTCTGGAAAGCAGTGTGGAGGTTCCTCAGAAAATTAAAAATAGACCTACCCTATGACCCAGCAATAGCACTGCTAGGAATTTATCCAAGGGATACAGGAGTACTGATGCATAGGGGCACCTGTACCCCAATGTTTATAGCGGCACTCTCAACAATAGCCAAATTATGGAAAGAGCCTAAATGTCCATCAACTGATGAATGGATAAAGAAATTGTGGTTTATATACACAATGGAATACTACGTGGCAATGAGAAAAAATGAAATATGGCCTTTTGTAGCAACATGGATGGAACTGGAGAGTGTGATGCTAAGTGAAATAAGCCATACAGAGAAAGACAGATACCATATGGTTTCACTCTTATGTGGATCCTGAGAAACATAACAGAAACCCATGGGGGAGGGAAAAAAAAAAAAAAAGAGGTTAGAGTGGGAGAGAGCCAAAGCATAAGAGGCTGTTAAAAACTGAGAACAAACTGAGGGTTGATGGGGGGTGGGAGGGAGGGCAGGGTGGGAGGGAGGGCAGGGTGGGTGGTGGGTATTGAGGAGGGCACCTTTTGGGATGAGCACTGGGTGTTGTATGGAAACCAATTTGACAGTAAATTTCATATATTAAAAAATAAAAAATAAAAAAAATTAAAAAAAAAAATGGTCTCTCTCTTAAAAACTGAGAACAAACTGAGGGCTGATGGGGGGTGGGAGGGAAGGGAGGGTGGGTGATGGGTATTGAGGAGGGCACCTTTTGGGATGAGCACTGGGTATTGTATGGAAACCAATTTGAAATTAAATTTCATATTTAAAAAAATTAAAAATAAATAAAAAATAAAAATAAATAAAAATAAAATAAAAAATGGTCTCTATCTTTAGAAAAATACTTGTTCCAAACTGAACGCCCCATTATTTGCAATGGAATGGAAACTTAGCTTATAATTGACGTGGGTCAAAAGTGTAAACCAGAAATTCAAAATATACATAAATACTTGACCTAAAAACACAAAGTCTCTAGTTAAGTAAAGCTGTACATTGAAAGTTCTCAGAAGACTCAATTACTGTCCTTCATTCTTCTAGTAAATACAATTCAGGAGAGGCTTAAAAGGAAGTTTAGAAAAGATTCCCAAAGGATTTATATTCTCTCATTAAATATTCACTTATTTAAGGAAGTGAATGACCAAGTGATAGATATCAAACTGAATCAATAAAAAGAAGCAGTTAAATAATACATGCTATAATATTGTGTAAAATATTTTCCTACATGTGCACCATGGTCTCCATTATAAACAAAATAAAAAATAGGTTACCAAAGCCCATCATTTTGTTCTGAACTTTAGTTATAAAAAATATAGAAAATTCACTATTTATGTATTATGTTACAGTTAAAGAATGTACAAAAATATAAGCAGATAGCAGTTTCTACCTTATTTCAAACTGAACTTGAACTACTTTTGAACCTAATCCAGGGAAATCACTTTTAAAGCAGTGGAGGATCTTATTTTTAAAGGGACGTGAAACCTTACCCCTTGGTTACACTGTTAGAAAAAAGATAGTATATATGTAATGTACAATATGATTACAGTGAACACTGCTGTACGTTATATAGGAAAGTCGTTAAGAAGTAAACCCTGGAGCACCTGGGTGGCTCAGTCGGTTAAGTGTCCTACTTTGGCTCAGGTCATGATCTTGCAGTTTGTGAGTTCGAGCCCTGCGTTGCTCTGTACTGACAGCTCAGAGCCTGGAGCCTACTTGGGATTCTGTGTCTCCTCCTGTCTCTGCCCCTCCCATGCTCATGCTCTGTCTCTCTCTCTCTCTCTGTCTCTCAATAATAAATAAACATTAAAAAAAAAAGTAAGTCCTAAGAGTTCTCATCATAAGGAGAAAAAGTTTTCCCTTTCTTTTTTCTTTTCTTTTATTGTATCTATGAGAAGATGGATGTTATTGATGAATTTATTGTGGTGATTATTTTACTATATATGTGAATGAAACCATCATGCGGTACACCTTAAACTTATACTGTGATATATATCAAATATTTCTCAATAAAAGGTTTTATGTGTTTGAATTGGATCAACAATCCATGAACTCATACACATATATAAAAAGATCAACAGAGACTCAAATATGTAGCTGCAAAGTATCATAGTAGATAGTATTTGCTCAATAAGGGTAGAACTTTTGATGTAATGTGGCACCCGATATACCGCTAACATTCATTGTGAAAGTACTACCGCTCAAATAACATAACAATGTGAACATTTTCTATGATTACAGTAGCCATTTTCTAATTAATAGATATTATTAAATACTAATATTATTTAATAATATTAGCACTGTTAGATATTAGCTCATTTATAATATTTGAGACTGACCTATTTGGGGGAGGTGTTGCATTATCATTAATTCTTCTTGAGACTTTCTTTTTCTATTCTGTCCACAACTATTTTACTGCTTCCAAGAACTTCAATTCCTAATGCCACCTTTAATATATTAAAAAGGTCAAATGTAACAATAAGAGCATTACACTGTTTTCTCAGAGAAATTTTGTATTTGCAGCAAATTGGGAAGTTCTTCCCAATCTTTACCATGTTAAGTATAGATTGTATCCTTAGATTATAAACCATTAAGAAATTATAAAATATTATTGCCTAATTTTATCACACAAAAAAAGATAAATTTAGAAGCAAAAAATCCAGGGGCACCTGGGTGGCTCAATTGGTTAAGCATCTGACTTAAGGTCAGGTCATGATCTCATGGCTCGTGAGTTCAAGCCTGGTGACGGGCTCTCTACTGACAGCTCAGAGCCTGGAGCCTGCTTCAAATTCTGTCTCTGTCTCTGTCTCTGTCTCTGTCTCTCTCTGTCTCTCTCAAAATACAAATAAACATTAAAAAACAATTTAAAAAAGAAGTGAAAAATCTAGAATTCTTTCCTAACAAATCATTCTCCATGTTTCTTTCTGTCCTTTTTTCAGGCGCATAAATTTTAAACATCTATAATCATACCATAGGCATAATTGTGTCTTTAAAATTGTGCATTTACAGCAAAGGAAACAACCAACAAAACTAAAAGGCAACCAACGGAATGGGAAAAGATATTAGCAAATGACATATCGGACAAAGGGCTAGTATCCAAAATCTATAAAAAGCTCACCAAACTCCACACCTGAAAAACAAATAATCCAGTGAAGAAATGGGCAGAAAACATGAATAGACACTTCTCTAAAGAAGACAGCCAGATGGCCAACAGGCACATGAAAAGATGCTCAACATCGCTCCTCATCAGGGAAATACAAATCAAAACCACACTCAGATATCACCTCACACCAGTCAGTGTGGCCAAAATGAACAAATCAGGAGACTATAGATGCTGGCGAGGATGTGGAGAAACAGGAACCCTCTTGCACTGTTGGTGGGAATGCAAATTGGTGCAGCCACTCTGGAAAACAGTGTGGAGGTTCCTCAAAAAATTAAAAATAGACCTGCCCTATGACCCAGCAATAGCACTGCTAGGAATTTACCCAAGGGATACAGGAGTACTGATGTATAGGGGCACTTGTACCCCAATGTTTATGGCACTTGTACCCCAATGTTATAGCACTTGTACCCCAATAGCCAAATTATGGAAAGAGCCTAAATGTCCATCAACTGATGAATGGATAAAGAAATTGTGGTTTATATACACAATGGAGTACTACGTGGCAATGAGAAAGAATGCAATATGGCCCTTTGTAGCAACATGGATGGAACTGGAGAGTGTTATGCTAAGTGAAATAAGCCATACAGAGAAAGACAGATACCATATGGTTTCACTCTTATGTGGATCCTGAGAAACTTAACAGAAATCCATGGGGGAGGGGAAGAAAAAAAAAAAAAAGAGGTTAGAGTGGAAGAGAGCCAAAGCATAAGAGACTCTTAAAAACTGAGAACAAACTGAGGGTTGATGGGGGGTGGGAGGGAGGGGAGGGTGGGTGATGGGTACTGAGGAGGGCACCTTTTGGGATGAGCACTGGGTGTTGTATGGAAACCAATTTGACAATAAACTTCATATATTGAAAATAAAATAAAATAAAATAAAATTGTGCATTTAATGGTATGCAATATGTAATTATCAATGTTGTATACCCTGTATAATAAATATTTTGAATGGATGTCTTCCACTGAGCTGGTGTACTATAATTTAACTATTGCCCTTAAAAAGAAAAATGCAAGCACGTCCATATTTAAAATGCTTAGAAGAGTATCTGTTATATACAGTAAGTTCTGCATTAGTGTTGGCTTTCATTATTGTCATTATTATTATTGCTATCACTGCTATTGTTATTGTAATTGTTCTTAAGGTACTTAAAAAGTAACACTTAAGAAGAATAAGTGAGATGTAAAAATATCCTAATTAGTTGATACATATACAGTTGACCCTTGAACAATGAGGAGGATGCTGACCTCCCTGTGCAGTTGAAAATCTGCATATAACTTACTTTCCCTTTTTCCAGATTTTCATTTAAATTCCAGTTCGTTAACATATAGTGTAATATTAGTTTCAGGTGTAGAATTTAGTGATTCTTTACTTACATAGAACACCCAGTGCTGATCACAAGTGCCCTCCTTAATCCCCTTCACCTATTTCACCCATCCCCTACCCACCTCCTCTCTGGTAACCATCAGTTTGTTCTCTATAGTTAAGAGTATGTTTTTCGGTTTGCTTCTCTTCTCCCCCCACCCCCCACCATGTTCATTTGTTTTGTTTTTTAAATTCCACATATAAGTGAGATCATATGGTATTCGTGTTTCTCTGACTGGCTTATTTTGTGTATAGCTTTTGACTCCTTAAAAACTTACCTACTAATAGCTCACTGTTGACTGGAAACTTTATGGATGACATAAACAGTCAGTTAACACACATTTTAAATGTTATTTATTATACAATGAATTATTACAATAAAGCAAGCTAGAGCAAAGAAAATGTTAAGAAAATCATAAGGAAGACTAAATACATTTACAGTATTGTATTAAAAAATGAATCTGTATATAACAGGCCCATGCAGTTCAAACCTGTGTTGTTCAAGGGTCACTTGTATATTCTTGGGAAATCCAAGAGAATTAACAAAAAAGATACTAGAAATAATAAAATTTTTTTGAGCTAGTGCTATAAAGTCAATTTATAAAAAACCAGAAGCTTTATGCAAACAATAACTTGTTAGAAAACATAATGTAAGAAAACTATAATTATAGCTAACGTTTATTGAACATTTGTTAAGTGCCAGGCATACCTTATATTTATTTATTCACTTAATCTTCAAAATTACCTTACATTCATCAAATCCAAGACAACATCCACTGGGAGACACATAATTTCAAAGATGTTAAAGTATGGAAAACATGGTTTATTATCTATAAAATTCAATATTATCATCCCTATTTTAAAGGGCAAACTGGGACAAGAGAGGTTAGAAAATTTGTTCAAGGTTGGTCAACATGAAAGTGAAAGTCAGCCTGGATCCCTTTCTCTTTCTGGGAATACATAAATAAAACTTTTTTCTACATTAACCTTGTATCCAGAAACTTTACAAAACTTACTATTAATTCTAAGAAGTTTGTAGATTTGTTTTATGTTTTCTATTTATACACTTATAATCTTCAAATAATAATAGGTTTCTTTCTTCCTTTCCCTAACTTATACATTTATTTATTTTTCTTGCCTTCTCTACTGGTTGAACAGAGGTAATGATTTCAAGCATTTTTATCGTGTCTTTAAACTCAGATGAAAAGATTTCATCAACTCACACTGAAAGTAGGATGCTTGCTGCATCATTGGCAATGGTCCTATGCTTTTGTCTTTGTTATTTTGTTTATATGGTGAATTCATTGACTGATTTCCAGTTGTTAAGTCAGCCTTGCATTCCTGGAATAACCTAACTTGATTATTCATTTTATACATTACAGGTGCTATTTGATAATATTTTTTGAAGGATTTAAAAATCTATGTTCATGACTGTGATTGCTTTACTATTTTTTAAATTTCTTAATAAATTCCTTAATTATCAGATTTTGTTATTTCCAAGTATATTTAAAAAAATTAGAATCATGAATCTAAGACAAATATAGATTGAACATATATCAAATATCAGTAAAGATTGATTTTACCCACTGAGTAAAACTAGTCCAAGGAAATCAGAGAAGTTACACTAATGAAAGAACTCTAGAATAAGACAGGGATAAATATACAAAAATGGTTAATGTCCTGCAGGGCTCTGTTCTACTTCACAGAAAGCATTCACATCCCTGCTGAGCAAAAATCTACATATCAATTAGCAACTTCACAGAGTCTAGGCCTTAATCAGTAAATTTTAAGTGAAATACAAGTTCATCTCCTAGACAATGAAATATTCCTTGAGTGGGTTTAATAATACCCCAGAATAACACTGAAAGGATATGCAGTCATCCTTTCCAAAGCATTGTAAACAGAAATGTCAGTTATACTTAACAGAATCTACATTGTAATAACTAAATAACATTATAGTAACAAAACAATGAGTCTCCTCTGCTGTTTTTTTTGAAAAGTTTCTATAAAATTGGCAATTTTGCCCTTAAATGCTTGGTAAAACTTACAAGTGAAGCCATTTAGACCTGGAAGTGTGTGAAGATCTTTAGTAATAAATTTATCTAATACAAAGGACTATTCAGATTTGCTGAATTATTTCTGGTGTCAGTTTTTTTTTAAAGGAAATTTCCAATTCATCTAGGTTTTCAAGTTTATTAGCATGAAGTGGTTGGCAGTATCTTCTTTTTTCCTTTTAACATCTGAAAGAACCATAAGGATGTCTTCCTTTTAAGATTTCTGGTACTGTTCATAGTTGACCCTTGAACAACATGGAGGGTTAGAGACACCAAACCCTTGTGCAGTTGAAAATCCACATATAACTTTTGACTCCTTAAAAATGTAACTACTAATAGCCCACTGTTGACTAGAGGCCTTACAGATTACATCAACAGTCAGTCAAGTAACACATAATTTGGATGTTCTATGTATTATATACTATATTCTTACAATGAAGTAAAATAGTAAAGGAAATGTTAAGAAAATCACAAGGAAGAGAAAATATATTTACAGTAACGTCTTTATGGAAAAAAATCCATGTTCAGGCAGACCTACGCAGTTCAAACCTATGTTGTTCAAGGATCAACTCTATTTGTGCCTTCACTTCAATCTCAGTGTTGCCAGGGATGAATTCAGTTTAGTCATTTCCAAGAATGAACTGTTGGCTTTGGTGATCTCTCTACTGTATGTTTCTATTCTATTTAATTTCTTTTTAAACTTTATTATTTTTGTTTCTTTGGGTTAAATTGCTATTTTTTATCTAACTTCTTATGATGATGGCTTAGCTCATTGATTTTCAGCCATCCTTCTTATCTAATATATGTCTACATCTATATAGATACCTATGTAGATATATATTTGAGGCTATATATGTAGATATATATTTGAGATATATATTTGAGGCTATAGATTACATTAGAAATACTGCTTTAATGTTATTTTATAATTTTGATATGTCAAATTTTTCATTGGCAATTTGTTCAAGAAATTATTAATTTCCCTTGGGATTCATTCTGTGTATCATGGATTACTTAGAAATTTGTTTAATTTCCACATGTATGAATATTTTCAATCTATCTTTTTAAAATTGTAATTAAAAACTTGCAACATAAAATTTACCATCTTAACCATTTTCAAATGTACAGTACAGCCATGTTAACTATATACATATTGTGCGACAGATCTCTAGAATTTTTCATCTTGTAAAACTGATAGTATATACTCACTGAACAAATATTCAGTTTTCCCTCCCCCTAGCTCCTGGCAACCAATATTATACTTTCTGTTTCTAAGAGTTGGAGTACTTTAGATATTTCAGATAAGTAGAATCATGAAACAATTGTCTTTTTTTTATGATGGGCTTATTTTACATAGCATAATAATCTAAAGGTTTGCCCATGATGTTGCATATGACAGGATTTCCTTCTTTTTTAAGACTGAATAATAGTCCACTGTATGTATATACCACTTATCATTATCCATTCATTTCTTAGTGAATATTTAGGTTGTTGCCACATATCAACTATTGTGAATAATGCTACAATGAGTGTGATAGTACTATTTAAGACCTTAATTTCAATTCTTTTGGATAAACACCCAGAAGGATTTCTGGGTCATGTTCTACTTTTAATTTTTTGAGGAATCTCTGTATTGTTTTTCTATAATGGCTGCACCATCACATTCTTACGAAAAGTGCACAAGTGTTTCCATTTCTCCACATCCTCACCACCATTTGGTATTTCTCCTCCTCCTTCTCCTCTTCCTCCTTATTCTTCTCCTTATCTACCTTTTCCTTATTCTCCTTCTCTTCTTTCTTTAAAACTTTTTTTTAAAAAGTTAATTTATTTTTGAGACAGAGAGAGAAAGTGCAAGCAGGGGGTGGTCAGAGAGAGAGGGAGACACTGAATCCAAAGCCCAAACTCTGAGCTGTCAGCACAGAGACTGATGTGGGGCTCGAACCACAAACTGCGAGATCATGACCTGAGCTGAAGTCTGACACTTAGCCGACTGACTGAGCCACCCAGGCACCCCTCTTCCTTTTTTGATAGTGCAACCCTACTGAATGAGGAGATATATCACTGTGGTTTTTATTTGCATATCCCTAATAATTAGTGATGCTAAACATTTTTTTATACAGCTGTTGGCCATTTGTCTACCTTTGTTGGAGAGAGTATATTCAAGTCCTTTGCTATTTTTAATTGGATTATTTTTGTCATTGAGTTAGAGTATTTTATATATCCTGTATAATAATGTGTGTGTGTTTTTAATGTTTATGTATCCATTTTGAGAGAGAGCATGAGCAGCAGAGAGGCAGAGAGAGAGTGGGGGAGAGAGAATCCTAAGCAGGCTCCACACTGAGGTGAGATCTGGGATGAAATCAAGAGTTGGACGCTCAACTGATTGTGCCACCCAGGCATCCCACTAATATGATTTCCAGATGTTTTCTTCCATTGTATAAGTTGCCTTTTCACTGTGTTGTTGATTGATTTATTTTCTGTGCATAAGTTTTTAAGTTGGATGTAGTCCATTTGTCTATTCTTGCTTTTGTTATCTGTGTTTTTGGAGTCATATCCAAGACATCACTGTCAAATCCAGTATCATGAAGATTTTCTCCTATGTTTTTTTAGGAGTTTTATAGTTTCAGGTCTTATGTTTAGGTCATTAATCCATTTTGAATTAATTTTTGTAAATAGTGCAAGGGAAGAGCCCAAATTTGTTCTCTTGTTTATGGATTTCCAGTTTTCTCAACACCATTTGTTGAAAATGGCATTCTTTCCCTATTGTGTAGCCTTGGTACTCTTGTTGAAGGCATTTGACCATATACAAGAGGGTGTATTTCTGGGTTCTCTATTCTTTATGTTGGTACCATACTGTTTTAACTACTGTAACTTTGTAATATTTTTTAAAATTAGAAAGTATAAAGCATTGTTATTTTTTCAAGATTACTGGGATATTTGGGGTCCTTTGAGAATGTATATGAATTTTAGGCTGGTCTTTTCTATTTCTGCAAAATAACAATTAAAAAAAGCAATTGGAATTTTGATAGGGATTGCATTAAATTTTTGGATTATTCTGGGTAGTATGGATAATTTGACAATACTAAGTCTTCCAACCTACAAACATGGAACGTCTTACTGTTTATTTGTCTTCTTTAATTTTTTTCAGCATTTTTTTGTTGTGGTTTTTACTGTATAAGCTATTCATCTTCTTGGCTAAGTTTATTCCTAAGAATTTTATTATTTTTGAGGCAATTGTGAGCAGGACTATTTTCTTAATTTCCTTTACAGATTGTTTTTAGTGTATAGAAATGCAACTGGCTTTGTGCGTTGCAACTAGTTTTGTATCTTGCAACTTTGCCAAATTCACTTATTAAGTTCTAACAATTTTTTGAATGTTTGTTTATTTTTGAGAGAGAGGTATACAGAGAGAGAGAGAAAAAGAGAGAGAGAGGCAAAGAGAGAGGGAGACACAGAATCCAAAGCAGGCTCCAGGCTCTGAGCCATCAGCACAGGCCCCGACGTGGGCCTTGAACTCACAAACCGTAAGATCATGACCTGAGCTGAAGTCAGATGCTTAACCAACTAAGCCACCCAGGCACGTCTCTAACAATTTTTTTTGAACAAAATCCTTCCTTAAGGTTTTCTACATGTAAGAACATAGCATCCGCCAACAGAGAAAATTTTACTTCTTCCTTTTTGATTTGGATGCCTTTTATTTCTTTTTCTTATCTAATTGTTCTGTTTAGGGCTTTTAGTACTGTGTTGGATAGAAATGGTGAGAAAGGAATCCTTGCCTTCTTCCTAATCTTAGAGAGAAAGTTTGTTTTTTTACCTTTGACAATAACGATAGCTATGGACTTTCATTTATGGTTTTTATTCTGTTGAGGTAATTTCCTTATAATTTTAGTTTGCTGAGTGTTTCCATCGTGAAAGTGTGTTGAATTGTGTCAAATGCTTTTGCTCTATCAATTAAGGTAGGTAGTTACTGTCCTTTACTGTGATATATTATATTGTTTCATTTTCATATCCTGAACCGTCTTCATATTAAATGAATAAATCTCACTTGGTCTTGGTATATAACAGTTTTAATGTATTGTTGAGTTTAGTTTCCTTATATTTTGTTGAGGATTTTTGTGTCAACATTCATCAGGGATATTGGACTGTACTTTTCTTGTATTATCTTTGCCTGATTTGGTATCAGGGTAATACCAACTTCATAAAATGAGTTTGAAAGTATTCCCTCCTCTTCACTTTCTTGGAAGAGTTTAAGAATTCCTGTTAATTCTTCTTTAAAAGTTTCACAGAATTTTTCAGTGAAGTCATCTGGTTCTGGGTTTTTCTTTGTTAGGAAGTTTTGATTACTAATTTCATCTCCTTACTAGTAACAGTTCTTCTCAGATTTAAAATTCTTCATGATTTAGTCTTGGTAGGTTGTATATTTCTAGAGCTTTATCCATTTCTTGTAGGTTATCCAATTTGTTGGCATATAATTGTTATAGTAGTAGTCTCTTATCCTGTTTATTTCTGTTACACCAATTGCAATGTTTCCTCTATTGTATTTTATTTTTGTTGAATCTTCTACTTTTCTTAGTCTAGCTAAAGTTTGTCAATTTTGTTGATATTTAAAAAAAAACTGTTTCATTTTTTTTCTATTGTTTATTCTTTCTTTTATTCCTGTTTTAATCTTTATTATTTCCTTTCCTCTGCTAGCTTTCTATTTAGTGTGTTCTTTTTCTAGTTCCCTGAAATGTAAAGTTACATTGTAGATCTGAGATCTTTGCTTTTTTTTTTTTAATTTTTAAGAATTTTATTTATTTTGAGAGACAGAGAAAGCACAAGTGGGGAGGGACAGCGAGAGTGTGATAGAGAGAGAATCCCAAGCAGGCTCTGCACTGTCAGCGTGGAAACTGATGCAGGGCTTGAACCCACAAACTGTGAGATCCTGACCTGAGCCAAAGTTAGTTGCTTAACTGACTAAGCCACCCAGAAGTCACCGCCCTGACCCCACACCTTGCTTTTGTTTTTAATGTATGTGTTCACTGCTATAAATTTACCTTTTGGTGCTGCTTTTGCTGTATCTCATAAGTTTTGGTATTTTTTTTTCTTTTTTTCTTTTAGAGAGATAGTGCTGAGTGGTGGGGAGGGGCAGAGGGAGAATCTTAAGCAGGCTCCACTCTCAGCATGGAGCTCAGTGTGGGCTTCATCCCATGACCCTGGGATCATGACCTGACTTGAAATCAAGAGTCGGATGCTCAACAGACTAGCCACCCAGGTGCCCCTGTTATTATTTTTTTTCCTTAAGATATTTTCTAATTTCTTATGACTTTTTTCTTTGACCTATTGATTGTTCAAGAACGTATTTTTTTTTTTATGTTTATTTATTTTTGAGAGAGAGAGAGAGAGAGAGACAGAGTACGAGCAGGGAAAGGGCAGAGAGAGGGACACACAGAATCCAAAGCAGGCTCCAGGCTCTGAGGTGGCAGCACAGAGTCTGATATGGGGCTCGAACCCATGGATGGAGAGATCATGACCTGAGCCAAAGTCGGCTGCTTAACCAACTGAGCCACGCAGGCACCCCAAGAATGTATTTTTAAATTTTAGTAGCTTTGTAAATTTTCCATTTTCCTTTTGCTATTGACTTCTAGCTTCATTTCATTGTAATTGGAAAAGATACTTGATAGGATTTAAATCTTAAACTTGTTAAGGTTTGTTTTGTGGCCTCACAAGTGATCTATCCTGTAGAATGTTTCTTGTGTGCTTAAGAAGAATGTACATACTGCTATTATTGGGTGGAGTGCTATTTTTATGTCTATTAGGTCCAATTAGTTTATACTATTGTTCAAGTCCTCTGTTTCTTTACTGATCTTTGAATTGGTTGATCTATATATTATTGAAGAAGAAATATCAAAATCTTTAGTATTATTGTGTCAATATTTGCTTTGTATATTTGGGTGCTCTGCTGTTAGGTGCATATTTATTTATTGTTATACCTTCCTTGCGAATTGACTTTTTTTTTTATCATAATGTCCTTGTCTCTTGTGACAATTTTTGACTTGAAGTCTATTTATCTGATATATGTATGGCAACTCTTTCTCTGTTTTGATTACCATTTTCATGGAATATCTTTTTCTATCCTTTCATGTCCAGTTTTTGTACGTCTTTATGTCTAAAATGTGTCTCCTATAGATAGCATATAGTATAGCTTATTTTTTTTATCCGTTCAGCCACTCTGTCTTTGATTGAAGGAGTTTAACTTATTTACATTTAAAGTAATTACTGATAGAGTAGAATTTACTACTGTCATTTTGTTCATTGTTTTCTTCATGTCCTGTAATTATTTTGTCATTCCTCTCTTGCAGCTGTCCTTGGTGTGTTTCGCAGGTTTGTTTTTTGTTTGTTTATTTGTTTGTTTTGTAGTGGTATGCTTTGGTTGCTTTCTTACTTTCTTTTCTGCATTTTCCATAGGTATTTTCTTTGTGGTTACTACGGGAATTACAGGAAACAGATATCTTACTGTCATAATAATCTATTCAAACTAATAATATCAGTCATATAAAAAACTCTACTCCTTTACATTCTTCCTCTTCCATTTTATATTACCAATGTCACAAATTACATCTTCATATATTTTGTATTCTTATTTTTAAATTTTTATTTGTAAAATTCTATATCAGAATTAAAAGTAGTTTACATGACACCATCATAGTAGTACAGGTTTCTGTACGTATATTCACCTTTGCCAGAAAGCTCTACATTTTCATATGCTTTAGTGTTACTGTCTAGTGTCCTTTTGTTTCTTTTTCCTTTTCAACATAAAGAACTCACTTTAGCAATACTTGTAAGACAGGCATGTTTAGCAGTTGATGGACTCCCTCAGCTTTTGTTTATCCGGGAAGGTCTTTATCATTCCTTCAACTTTTCTGAATGTTTAAAATTTTCTTTAATAAAATGTTGGGATAAAACAAAAGTGAAGTTAAGAAAATTTCAAAGAAAAACTAAGAAAATTTATTATTAGCAGGTTCACACCAAAGGATGCTAAAGGATGTTAAGACCTTAACATGAATATTATTATCTGGAATTATATTTGCCTATTCCTTGAGGAAACAAATTGCAGTGAAGTGGACAAACCATAAATGTACCATCAATGAATTTTGACAAATGCCATTACTGTCATCCTGGAAGTGCCCTTGCTTTTATGTCTAAAGGATATTTTTGCTGGGTACAGAATTCTAGGATGACAGTTATTTTCATCTAGTATTACAAAAGATATGATTCCATTGTTTGGGTTTCTCCTTTTTTTCTTTTTTTCTGTTTAAAAGCTAGATTTTATTCTAATAGTCTGAGAGTAGCCTGTTTTGAAGACACTTTAACTGTTTTTAATTTCTTTGCATTTGTTTTTAGCAATTTCATCAGCATATGCCTATAGAATTCTATTTTATTCAGCTTGGGTTTCATTAAGACCTCTTGAATCTGTACCTTGGTGTGTTTCATCAACTTTGGAAAGTTCTCAGTCATTATCTTTTGAAATATTGAATCTTTCCCATTATCCCTCTCCTTTCTTTCTGACACCAGTTATATGTAGTCTAGACCACTTCGTTGTTTCTACATCTCCTAACCTCTAATGTGTGCTTTCTATCTTTGTTTTTCTACATGCTTCATTCTTAATATTTTCTTTTCACCTATTTTCCAATTCACTGAATCACTCTTTGGCTATACCTATAGATGTTTCACAAGACCCTCTCCCCTTCCCGACCTTAACCCAAACAGTCATAGCTCACCACCACTCTCTGCCATATGACCAAAACTTCGGGTCTTATTACTCTGAATCTGGGTTTAAATCTATCACCATGGAAGCCCAGGATTCTCAGACTATGCTTATTCCATAAAATTGAATCCCCATTTCTTTGGGCAGTGAGGCAACTTTCCCACCATTTTCTTTAGTTTATATATTTATTTGTCTCACTCCATAGGATCCATAGGCTATCCATAGGATAAAAGCTTCAGGAAAGAAATGATTTTTGGGTGTTCAGTTCACTATTGCATCCCTACTATATGAACAGTGCTAGGTATATAGATGTAAACACTCAATAAATATGTGTTAAACAAACGAACAGTATTCCACTTTTCTTTTATTTCTTTTAATACTTTCCCCACTTCTCTTTTATAAGAAATCAACAAAGTGAAACTTTATAAAAAACATCAGAAACTTTATTTTAAAAATAACAACAACAACAAGCCACATAGGAGAGCATAACAACTAAACACTAGGAAATAATATATAGTCAACTAGAGTTTAAAAGCAGAGAAGAAAATTGATTGGTTATTTTATATTACCTTCCCCCAAACTGATAGGTCCACCACGGATTTTGGAATGAAAAATACTCTTCCGCTGTCCAATTTGATTCTTGACTTGTCGACACAGTGGTATATTATTGCTAGTATTGAAATTCATGCATTTGGGACAGAAATGAGTCAAGTAGTTCTCTAAATTTGAGTGAATCTGATGCTTGATTACTCTGCTCCAATGACCTTCTGTAGCAATAGTGACTTACTGGTACCCAAAGCCAAAATCTCTCTGAATCTCAAGTTATGTCATTGAAGTTTATAGAATTAGGTTTTAAAGCTTCTGAAATGCCTTGTTTCCCCTTACCAAATCGTTTTCCTCCTCTTTAGCTTGAGGACAAAGATGCGGAGGTAGGAAAGATGGGGTAGGAAAGCTGTACTGAACCAAATGTTGGTGAATAAAAATCATCATTTATCTTCCTTCTTTTGTCCCTTCTGTAAGGAAATATTTTTGAGGTGGCATAGAACAGTGGCAGCATACCTCTATGGATAGGATCTTCCAGTTTATACACGTTGCTATGAGTGGTGAGAGCAAATTTTCATGCATAACAAACTCAAGAGGCCTTCCATCTGAATGCTTTCAGTCTCTTTTATACATATACTTTTCCCCGGCAATCTCTAAGTAGACTTTAGTATAGGATCAACTAGATTTCAACCCACATTGTGGGTACCATTTTCACTTGAGTTCTATGGAAAGTTTTAAAGGGCACTAATATGTCTCTTTCTACTTAGACTACTAAATAATGTTGCAGAATCACATTTAAATATTTATTTAGCACTAAAACTCACTACACCATCTCCACCCTGCCCCTTGAAGTTAATTTTCTTAATCAAATACTTAAAATGTACAAGTATATGCTCATTATAAGATGTCACCAATTACAGATATGTAAGTATTAAGCTTTTCTATTTTCTCTCTTCATGCCCCTTTCCCCCAAAGAAACCAATATTATCACTCTGGTTATTATATGCCCATCCCTATTCTCCTTATTCAAATATAAATAAATACATAAGCTCCTTGCCTCCACCAATATTTTTCAGAAAAACAGGATCAAATCCTACACATCACTCTAGATGGACTAGAAATCTGTCACGGTAATCATGATTCCCAGAATAACTTCATTTTGAAGTTAGAATTAAAATTACTCTGTAATTTGTCCTTATTTATAGTGAATTCCATAGGGGCCTAAGAGATTTTTTAAACAGAGTAGGTGTCCATAGGTATTTGTTAGAGTGAAGCAAAAAATAAAAGGAGATAGCTTAATGTTATAAAGTTTTTCAAGATATTTGATGATAGTCTGAAATAAAGCAAAATAAAGTGAAAGAGCCAAGAATGGACTATGAGACTATGGTATATTTAAAAGTTATAACTTCCACGAATGTGGGCCTTTACAATTATGTAAAATATATAATTGTCCCATGAGATTATTTCAAAAATCCAAATTAAGTACTAAGTAATAGTAGAGTCCATTAATAAAACTGGGGCTAACTTTCTGTGAACCTGTTTCTTTAAATATGCAGTGGCTTTGCCAACAATTAATTTGAAATATTATTTCCCATAAAGCTGTTTGGAAAATCTAAAACAACTATATAAGGAAGAAAAAGCTTGTAATGGTGAAAAGTAAAAGTCTTGATTCTTCTGTTAAAGGTTATGCATTTTAATATGATCTTTTGGCTGATTTATGTAAAGCTTTGTATTTTTCATTTTCTCAAGGCTGCCACTGTAGTGATGTATGGTACATTTTAGCATCAAGTTTGCCATAAGCAATAAAGCCTTGGCCCCAAAGAAATTTTAATATATTTCCCCATTTTTTAACCTGGAGCTTTCCATTATTCAGTTATTTTGTTTAAGATCCCCTGTTTAGTTGATATAAGTTTTATATTCACATAAATAACTTCACAATTTTAACTTAAAGATAAAATTTAAATAGATTAATTATTTGATAGAGAAGTTTAAGGGTCATCATATGTAAAGTGAAAATCTTAGTGATAATTTAAATTTTACACTGACAATCTGTCTAAAGGTTGTATTTTTATATTCTAGTCTGTTTGGAGCATTTTTTCTCTAACAACAAGATAAAAGAAAAATAAACAAGAAATTGACTTTCATTAAATGGTATGCAACAGGAAAAGGAAGCACATGTCTATAAAATTCTGTAAGAAGAAAAAATGAAGAAAATAACAATTATAAATTCAAAGATCTTATTCCAGAACTAATAGTTGTTACAGAGAGTATAAAGATAAAAAGGGAATAGTCCTCAAGAAATTTATGACCTAGTGTTAATAACAAGTGCTTAAACATTATAAGATATAGCTGATTATTTGTCACAAGAAAGGAAGAAACGAAGTGTTAGGACAGACAGTTCATCAGGTGGGGCCATGAATGTTTGAGCTCAAGCTCAATCTGCCAGGAATATCATGGGTAGGATATAAACAGTTAAAGAAAGTGAAGAAGAAAGGAAGACAAATAAGATAGAAAAAGCAAAGGCAAGAGAGGAGAGAAGCATAAGGCACAGTAAGAGAGTATCCACCTAATGACTCCATACTACTGGAGTAAAGGATACACGTAGGGGGTCCCGAGAGCAAGACTGAGAAAGGACGTTATGGTTAACATGTTGGACAGTCTTCAATTCGTGGCTAAATATCTTTTTTACTTAGAAAAAAATGTAGCTGTATTACACATTTTTGTGCACAGAAACAAAATCTAGGAAGAAAAAATCAAGATGGCAGTGGGACAGAATTTGGGGATAATGAAAGCAAGGAGTCCACTTAAGGAAGCTTTATGTTCTCCAAGAGTTTAGGCAAGATACTACTTTCACTAGAGAGATGGGCATGGAGATGGAATGGTGTAAAAGATAAATTAGACTAGCATGTAAAGAACTAGATAACCAACTTAATGTCATGCTAAAAGAGAGAGAGCTGTAAGAAATGATGCCAGTATTCTTTTCCTGAGTTATTAGGGGGGAAACAGTTGTGTTAAATAATAAAAATAAGGAGAAAGTACATTTGGAGAGGACAATGAGTTCAAGGTTTGTACACAATGAACTTGACAAATACTGAATAGAGTCACATCCAGCAGCCAGTCAGAAATAAGGATCTAGAGTTAAGGAGAAAGAGTAGTTATCAGCAGAAAGATCAGAAAAAGAGTGACTTGAGAATCACCTGCATAAAGCTGAAAAGTAGACTGTGGGAGAAGATGAAATCCCAGAGACAGAAAATATGAAAAAATTAAAAAAATGTAGCCATAAAAGGAACTGGGGAGTATATACTTGTTGAAGGTAAGAAACAGAGAAACTACTGAAGGAAACAGAAGAAATCTTGAGCGAGTACAAGTCAGAATGGTACAGGGACATGTAACCATTAGAGGGGAATTTTTCAAGGAGGTGGTGGCCAGTATTATCAAGGAACAGGATTAATTAAAGATTATGAAGATTGAGAAAAGACCAAGAGCACTTCATCAAAGTAACTGAGGTCAAGCTAGATTGCAAATGTTATAGAGTGAATGGAAATTAAAAGAATTTAGGGAACGGATATAGATTTTCAGAGTGGTATTCAAGGTACTACCTTCTAGATCTATTATTTGGGGTGGAGGTTTAATTAATTTACTCTGAATTTGTAATAGCAATGTGATTTTGATAAAACATGTGAGAAAGTATCTATATTTTTTCCCTCTAGCATTTATTTACCTTCCTTTTGGAAATCATACTTCGTTTTCCCTCTAGAATCCCCTTCTCTACTACTTGGGTGAGTTCAGGAGTAAAGCTGGTGACTAAAACAATGTGATAACACCACACATCTATTAGAATGGCAAAAGTCCAAAATATTGATAACACTAAATGCTGATGAGGATGCTGAGCAACAAGAATTCTCATTCATTGCTGGTGGGAATATAAAATCATGTAGCCACACTTGATGACAGTTTGGTAGTTTCTTATAAAAACTAAACACAGCCTTAAGCATATGATCCAGCAATCACACTCCTTGGTATTTACCCAAGGGAGTTGAGAACAAAAACTGGCACATAGACATTTACAGCAGATTTACTCATAATTGCCAAAATTCAGAAGCAACAAAGATGTCCTTTGGTAGGTGAATTGAATGATAAGTAAACTGTGGTACATCCAGACAACGGACTGTTACTCAGCACTTAAAAACTAATGAAAAGACATGGAGGAAGCTTAAATGCATATTCCTAGGTGAAAAAAGCCAAACTGAAAAGACTACATATTGTATGACTACAACTATGTGACATTCTGGAAAAGATAAAACTATAGAGACAGTGACAAGATTAGTAGTTACCAGGGGTTAAAGGGAAAGCAAGGATGAACAGGCAGAGCACTGAGGATTTCTGGGGCAGTGACACTATTTTGTATGATACTATAATAGTGGATACATGTCACTATACATTTGTTCGAATCCATAGAATGTACATCATTAAGAGTAAACCATAATATAAAGTATATACTTTGGGTGATAATGATGTGTCAGTGTGATTTACATTGTTACACTGACTGTAACAAATGTACCACTCTGATGCCTGATGTTGATAGTGGGAAAGGCTGCGCATGAGTGGGAACTCTGTTCCAGATATTCAATTTTGCTGTGAACCAAAAACTGTTGTAAAAAATTAAGTCTGTTCAAAGTAAACTCGTCTAATGTCAGCAAAGATAATACCAAAAAATTACGTTAGTAATTTGGCTATTATAGATAATGCTGCTATAAACCCTAGGGTGCATATATCCCTTTGAATTAGTATTTTTGTATTCTTTGGGTAAATGCCTAGTAGTGCAAGCTGGATCATAGGGTAGAGGCATAGGGTGGTGCTATCTTTAAGTTTTTAAGGAACCTCCATAGTGTTTTCCAGAGTGGCCATGCCAGTTTGCATTCCCATCAACAGTTTAAGCGGGTTCCCCTTTCTCTGCATCCTTCCCAACACCTGATGTTTCTTGTGCTAATTTTAGTCATTCTGATAAATATGAGGTGGTATCTCATTGTGGTTTTGATCTGTATTTCCCTGACGATGAGTGATGTTGAGCATTTTTTCATGTGTCTGTTGGCTATCTGTATGTCTTCTTTGGAAAAAATGTTTATTCATGTCTTCAGCCCATTTTCTACTTAGATTATTCATTTCCGGGGTGTTGAGTTTTGTAAGTTCTTTATATATTTTGGATACTAACCTTTTATCACATACGTCATCTGCAAATATCTTCTCCCATTCTGTAGTTTGTCTTTTAGTTTTGTTCGTTGTTTCCTTTGCTGTGTAGAAGCTTTTTATTTTGATGAAGTCCAGTAGTTTATTTTTGCTTTTGATTCCCTTGCCTCAGGAGATATATCTAGAAAGAAGTTGCTAGAGCCGATGTCAAAGAGGTTACTGCCTGTGCTTTCTTGTCTAGGATTTTTATGGTTTCAGGTCTCACATTTAGGTCTTTAATCTGTTTTGAATTTATTTTCGTGTATGGTGTAAGAAAGTGGTCCAGTTTAATTCCTTTGAAAGTTGCTGTCCAGTTTTCCCAACACCATTTGTTGAAGAGACTTTTTCCTTTTGGATATAAAAATTGTGTTTTTTAATGTTACAAAATAACCAGTAAGAGTTAATGATATTCTTCCTGATTGTCCAATAATGTTGATAAAATGAATACTGTATCAAAACAAAAATGACAATCATGTTGGAGACATCCAGTAGAATAAACTTGATTGGCTAAATAAAGTGATTGCCTTTTCATCCTGATTTTCAAATGCTCTGCATCATTATATAATTGGAGGAGATGAGAGCAGGGAAGAGAGAAAGGGGAAAATAAACCAGCGTGATGAAAGCAAAGAAATGTTACAGAAATGAGAGTTGAAGATGAAATAAAGGGGAAAAAGGGCACACATCAGACAGAGGTCATGGACAGGACATGGTAACAAAAGTCATAGAAAGTGAATCCTGAAGAAATTGCCAATAAGAATGAACAAGGCTTTCACATTTCCCCAACTAATCAATGTTTCTATTAGAATAAAAAAATGTAAAGAAAGAGCTGGATATAGTAATTGAGAAAATACTACGTAATTTTTTCCATAAATGGCAGTTTAGTAAGCAATGTCCAAAAATGCTTTTTAAGAATTATGTATATAATTAGATGTTCTGTAGTTGTCAGGCAATGGGGACACCTAAAAAAAAGAAGAAGGAAAACTCACCATATTTATTCATATTTATCCCACTTTAAAGAAATCACATTCTTTTTTTCAAGAGGGCAAATGGACTGTGAAAACCAATGAAATACTAAAACAACAAATGAATAAGGAGCTATTTAGGTAAAGCCGAACATACAATGAGTGATGTCTAAACAAGAATTCGGTGGTTTTTATTTTCTGTGCATTGCACGTGGCAGCAATAGTAGCAGAGAACTAGAAGGTAAGAGGTTCCTTTCATTGGATATGAAGGAGGTTTGGATAGTACGACTTCATTTTCTTGAGGATTAACAGCTTTTGGGGAAAAGATCACCAGTAATCGTCTAGCTTAATTCAGTGACTTACTTTCAATCCTGTCAACCCTAATTTTTCTGGACACTACTAATTATTTTCTCACTTTGGAAACTCATTCTAAGATTTCTGGAGTTACCATTCTTTTCCTTCCTTTGCCAATCCTCATTAAACCCTTTTGATTCTTCAGATTCCCTGTCATATATATAACTTGGGTGTGCCTCAAGACTTGGTGACAGAACATGAAACATGCAGAAAACTTTTTCTGATCCTTTACATCTCAAGGAATCGACCTTAAAAATTTTGTTTTTATGTTTACTCATTTTTGAAAGACAGAGAGAGACAGAGCACAAACAGGGGTGGGGCGGAGAGAGAGGGGGACACAGAATATGAAGCAGGTTCCAGGCTCTAAGCTGTCAGCACAGAGCCCGATGTGGGGCTCGAACTCACAAATCGCGAGATCATGACCTGAGCTGAAGTTGGACGCTCAACCAACTGAGTCACCAAGCTCCTCTCAAGGAATGGACCTTTTAGTCAAAGGATGCAAACCAGATCTTTACCTATTCCAAATACATCTTTAAATTGACATTCTGCTGTATCTTGACAATCAAGGTATTTAAAATAAAACCCTTTATCACACTTCTGCCTCACTTTCCATGTTTCACTTGTACTTCTGTTCTCGTGGATAGTTTTGGAAAATCTCTTGTTTCTTTTTTTCCTCCACTCTTTAAAAAAAAATTTTTTTTAATGTTTTATTTATTTTGAGAGAGAGAACGAGAGAGCGAGGGAGCACAAGTGGGGGAGGGGCAGAGAGAGAGGGAGACAGAATCTGAAACAGGCTCCAGGCTCTGAGTTGTCAGCACACAGCCTGACGCAGGGCTTGAACTCACTGACTGTGAGATCATGACCTGAGCCGAAGTCAGACGCTTAACCGACTGAGCCACCCAGGCACCCCCTTTTCCTCCAATCTTAAACTTCATGTAATGAAGCTCCAATTCTTCCTCAAACCTTTCCTCTCAGGCATATGTACAATAAACTAATTTTTATTTTACTAGATGATTTAATATTTGATTATATAATATCCTGTCCTCTCACTACTTCATGTATATAGGAGTCCCTTTTGAAGTGAATTATAAACTCCTCGGAAATGTAATTTATTTTGCATCATATAGAGTTCTCACAACTAAAAACATTTGCAAAGTTCTTCACTAAGGATATGAAAAAAAAACCCAATGCTTTTTTTTTAACCCTTTTGGCTATTGTTATAGAATTATATATACAGAGCCAGTGCATGTATCTCAACTTTCTATTGAAATCACTGTTGAGTCTGAATCTTAGATTTACTTGCCTTGTCCTCCAAGTGCAATTCCAAAAAGCGTAGATAAGCAACAGGTGCAAATGCATCAGCTGAATGTATGACCACTTCTGATGCATCCCTAAAACACAAAAATTTAATAATGCATTTACTTACTACATAAATTATGGCAAATTGTTCTCTGCTAGTGTCTAGAAGAGACCAAAAATCCCCCTTTTGTATTTATTTCCACTGGTAACAATATGTAGTGATTAACTACATATTAATAGTCCAATTTTTAATTGGGAAAAGGATTGGGGAAATGAAATTTCCAGGAAAAAGTAACGAAGCTTTTTGTCTTCATAACGACACACAGTTCAACTTTCAGGTTCACTCAAAGCTCTCTGAGCACTTTTGAGACTTAAAATTCCTATTCAATTTCATTTTCACAAATTTGCTTGGTAGGGGCTAACCATTAAACAATAGCGCTTTATCTTCATTATTCCTTTCATTTTCAAGAGGTAATTCATTCAGTGTTTCACACAAAATCTCAATTATCCTTCACAAAAGCAGTGCTGGTGATGGTTTTAAGCTCTAGGTGAACTCTTCACACTGCAATATCGTTGCTATTAAAATTGATTGTCTGACATAGTAATTACCACATTCAGGTAAAATGATATGAACTGCTTGCTGGCACCATATGGATACATGTAAATTAACTCAACTTTTATCAAAGATACCCTGTAAAGCACATATGAATAACTAAGATGTGTGAAGTTCTAATAACTAATTATTTTTTATTGTTGTTTATTAAGAAAGCAATAGTGTTTTGCATTTCAACCGAAATTTTAAAAATAGAAATTCCCCCATATCTCTTTAATGCCTTGGGAGCTAGTTCCATTGTTTATATTACTACATTGTTAGCATTTTAACCTTTGTAGGATAGCAAGATAAATTGTTACTTTATTTGACTTTGCCACTAATGTAAGTTATTTTTGAGTCAACTTTCGTAATGTAAAGTTATTTAATGGCAATAAAAGGAACCTCAAATACTTGGCTCCAAAATATTAAATTTTCATGGACAAAATCTGTTTACTTTCCCCTTTGAAAGATCAGAGATAGAAAAAAAAATGTTTGATGATTAAAAAAGTCAACTACCATTCATGAACTTTTAATATCAAATATGCCTCTTGTTAGTGCTTAGGAAAAATAACATTAAAAAAGGCTTCTGTGACATTACAAGGAAAGCAACTTCTAGTATAAAAGAAACAGAATTATTAAAGAGTCAGGATCTTGACAGAAAGGTATAACTGCCTTCACAGGCTACATCAACCAAAAGATGTCTCAGGTATAATGAGGAGGAGGAGCAAGACAAAGTAAAGAGGGCCTCACGATTTCTCCCACGTGCCCCTCTGGCTTGTTAGCCCTAATCCTATTTCTCCTACTTAGTCCAGAGTTGCTTGTTCTGATCCTATCTTGGCTCAGCAATCAGATTCCGATTCCAGTTCCTATGTACAGTCTCACTCTTACATTAAATTTCAATCTCCCTGTTCCTGATCTCAGCCGTGGATACAGACCCTGAGCCTTGATTATGCCTCATCTAGGCAGCTTGGTCTTGATATTCTTGACAATGGAGTACACCAAAACTCTAATTAACCCAGAACCAATGCTATGTCAGCAGAAAGGGTGTCAGCAACTCCCTTGTCATGCCAGTATTCTCCACTAGAAACAGAAGGTTGAGGGGCACCTGGGTGGCTCAGTCGGTTGGGCGTCCGACTTTGGCTCAGGTCATGATCTCACGGTTCATGGGTTCGAGCCCCGCGTCGGCCTCTGTGCTGACAGCTCAGAGCCTGGAGCCTCCTTCGAATTCTGTGTCTCCCTCTCTCTCTGCCCCTCCCCCGCTCAAGCTCTGTCTCTGCGTCTCTCAAAAGTAAATAAACATTAAAAAAATTTTTTTAAAAAGAGACAGAAGGTTGACAGCAAATAGCTCATTTAATAAATGTAATTACTGCATTCTGAATAAAGATCGTTATTCAGAGAAAACACAGATATTCTAAGCGCTAAATAAAGAAGAATATGATTTTTATGGATTCTATTAAACCCATAATCTCTAATTGACTAACATCAATTCATTCACTTATACAATAAGCCAGCCAACTGGAAGAGACTAGATCTCAAATGAACAGTGTTTAATGCTACCATTTCTCTTCTTTACCCTTTTGGAATATCCTCAGAGTTACCCAGGAAATTAAGACCAACTGTGCCACAGCAAAAATGTTTTCCAGTTGGCTACTTTCCTGTCCTTTCCCTATTAATACAAAGAGTCTGGGCACTATCTCTTATACAAGTGGGGCTTCTCTGCAGCCAAGGGGGCTAGCCCATGTTCCCTTTCACTGTGGCATTAGACTTACCCCTATTTACAACTTCCAAAGGATAGGTGAGTCAGGCCAGGCTCCCAAGGTGTGAGGTCAGGCCCTATCCCCTCACTTCAAAACAAAAAACCCTGACATTATCTCTTGAGACACAGCCATGGTCTTTGTTCCTACCCTTCTTCTAAAAAGACAACTGTAAACAGACCCTCTGTGGATTCACACTTATCCTCATAGACATGTCCAGTATCATTTCTGCAAAGCCTTCCCTAGTTTTCTCCTTTATGTGCTTTAGTAATGTGTTCACAGACTTTTCATTGCACATCTACTACATTATAATTACGTGTTTGTATGCTTGTCTTCCTTCGTAGAGAGGGAACAGATTTTGATCACCTTTGTCTGACTTACCCCCACCCGACCTCTCTTGGCTCAGTACAGAGTACATTGCCTGGTATTTATCAGACATTTGCTGAATAAATGACTGTATAGTGAAACTTTGTTAAGTATCTTCACACACACTAGTGAGCTCTCACAAACCCACACTAATTTTTCAGTTACCTATCTTCACATGAATACATACTTTTTCATATGTGCATGCTGTATGTATACGTGTGTGTATACACCAATAATGGCATATAGGATCTCTAGCATAATAAAGATAATACTTAATAGGTCTAAAAATTTAAATATAAGGAAAATAGTTCATAAATTTAAGTAAATTCCCAGATTATACAGGATAGACGTCAGAAGGTAGATAAGTGCTTGATTCATCCTTACTGCTAAATGTCACATTATGATGCTCTGTGCTGAATGATGCCTTGAGTGGGTAGAAAATAGGAGTAGGTGGGGAAAATGAGTACAAAGTATTTTAACCATGGAATTTAGTTCTCCCTCTCTCCCTCCTTCTGTCCTTCACATTCTTCCTTCCATCTGTTCACCCATCCATCCATCCATGCATGCATCCATCCCATGTGTAGCAACTTTACATTAGCAGTATAGTAATACCAATACTAATAATTCAAATGGAAAGATGGAGTTGTATCAAATCCTGACATTTACAAAATATGTTCGTTGACAGAAGAAAATCACTTCCATTAAAACAACATTAAGAGTTCAGTTTTTATGTCTGATACACACAGATATATATTTCAAAGTAAGAAGTAATAAGTAGGCTCTTTATTTGAGGATCTACAATTGTCTTGCAATTATCCTCCTTTGTTAAAGGCTAGGCTATAATTCTTTTCCTCAAGGCCTTTCCAGAAACAAACAAACAAACAAACAAACAAAACACCCACCTTTATTTTCTGAACTAAAAATCTGTATCTAGAAATGAGTAATCACATTCTAATTGACATGAAAAGTGAATTGTGAAATGTTCTAGCTAGTAAGTTTTAAAATTACTTCCAGACAAAGACTGCTATATGACTTTCCTGTAAGATTTAAAAAATGTTAATTGAGGCAAAATGTATATTATAATAAACTTCCAGAACCACCTCAATTTCTCTAAATTACTTCATTATACAAAAAGGATTCAATCTGTGTTTTTGAAAAAAAAAAATCCCTAATAATAATCAAATCATTTTGCAAGTAAAAGTTTATTTTTTCTCCCCTTAGAGGTGGTCTTCTCCTTCTCATCAAAAAAAATATATATATATAAATTGATTTAGACATTTGAAATGAGCTTCCTAATAATCAATTAGTTTTATGCCAACTGTGGCAGGCCACTATTAAATCAAATAGAACAGGATAAATTGTTAAATTTGTCCAAGGAATGAATTCGAAGTTACAAGATCCAGATTTATTTATTTATTTATTTATTTATTTATTTATTTATTTATTTATTTTTGAGAGACAGGGAAAGACAGAGCACAAGTGGGGGAGGGGCAGAGAGAGAATAAGACACAGAATCCGAAGCAGACTCCGGGCTCTGAGCTGTCAGCAGAGCCCGACATGGGGCTCGAACTCACAAACTATGAGATCACTACCTGAGTCAAAGTCGGATGCTTAACTGACTGAGCCACCCAGGTGCCCCTACAAGATCCAGTATTATTAATGGTCAATTGTTAACAAACCGTTACAAGAACTACACTTTTAATTGTATCTCTAAGTCAAATAACTTTAATTTGTCTAACCTGTTATGTTAGGACTTTGGTATGGGTGATTTTCCCACCTCTCCTGTTGCAGGAAGAACTCATCTACAGGGCAGGGCATTAGCTTGCAGAGCTCTGCTCACACAATTCATCTCAATAAACGATTATTCAATTGAACTTAACAGCTCATTTCGGCACTAGAGGGTTCTTTTTTTTTTTTTTTTTTTTAAACTAGGGGGTTCCATACCTCCCCTGACATCCCTCTCTACGATAGCATGACTAATTTCCCTCATGCTATTGTCTTGGTCAGGCTCAGGTTTCTGTGCCTACAAACGATGTCTACAAAAGATTCAGTGTTTAGGGCTAAAGCACTATAATAAACAGACCTTCTGGTTATGTAGTGTAAAGCAGTACATCTCTTAGAATTCTAAGTTGGTCATAAAGACTTCTAAGACCTCAAGTTGTCAAGTAAACGGGAAAAGTTTGCTTCTTTGGCATTTTTCTCTTACTGTGCTTTGTTTTGTTTTGTTTTTACTAATTTAGTTAGACCCATATTAATAAGCAAATATATTGCAAGTTTCCCATTATACTGTAATTCAACCTAGCATGCAAATACTCTTCTTGAAAAACCAGATAGTATAGAGTAAGACCTGATGTACACTTCATTCAGGAATCATACCCAAATGAAGAAATATCTCCTACCTATGAACTTATGACTTTTATCCTTTATCATCTTGTATCTTAATTGTGTACAGATGTATCCTCCAGCCAATCTTCAAAGGCAGGACCTATCTTTTATTTTAGTGTTTACTTACTTATTTTGAAAGAGAGAGAGAGAGAGAGGGAGAGCAAAGCATGAGCAGGGGAGGGGCAGAGAGAGGAGAGAGAATCCTAAGCAGGCTCCACACCTGGTGTGGAGCCCGACATCAGACTCCATCTTATGACAGTGAGATCATGACCTGTGCCAAATCAAGAGTTGGACACTTAACCTGCTGAGCAACCCAGGTGCCCCGCCATCTCTGAACAACAATGATGTGCAGCAGAATGCTCTAGACATAATAGGTACTTGATAAATATTTGCCAAATAAATTATTCTGTCGATGGTTATTAAAGGAAAAGAGTTAGAAGAACATGAAAGAAGAGTGGATGATTATTATATATATGATAATGAAAGTGTCCTGGCCATGTTTCACTAGATAAACGTATCTGTTTAGAAAATTCACCTAGAGTTGTCTTAATTTTCTTAGCTCACTCCTCCGCTCATTATTAATATGTACCAAAAAACCCATCCCTTAGTGGTGAACATGTTGAAGCTGTTCCTCAATACAGGATTCTAATCTTTCATCAAATGAGGCTTCTGAAATCAAGCATAATTCTGCCAATCTTTTCCAAGAATGAGAGCTTAGGAAAAGCAGATAAAGTGTTCTTTTAGCATAGGAGAAGAGTGACATAATTTAGAGTATGGATAACAATGTAACAAACTGAACAACAACAACAAAAAAAACAAAGTTCTTGTTTTTCACTGAACTAATTTTAACAATCTTATGCTCACCATAAATAGAATTCATTTAAAAAAAGTTTATATGTAAAAATAACCCCCCAAAATGAAAGAGAAATGTTTAGCATTACTATTCCAAGTTGCTAAAAGCCAAGAAAAAGGAAAAAGAGGATGGAGTTAATGGAACCCACAGGCTACTGATGTGGCAGTTTATCAAATGTAGCTGTAATGAAAGATAAATAATACAGGCAATTCACACTTCATGAAAGGATAAAAGTGTCAGTGTGTAGGTACCAGTTTTACTGCAGGGCATAATCAGCAAGTAAACGAAAGTGCAATGTCTAAAAAGTTTATAGCCTTCTATGAAGGCCTCGTCTTGTCAGGTATTGATTTAGGTATTCAGACGATTTCACTGGTATTAAACAAATTGAGTGTTTGTGAACTTGGAGGACATGTTCTATTTCTCCCAACAAAAGTTGCCTCGAGCTTAATGTTAAGTTGCTTCCATCACTTGAATTTAAGGAAAGTGAAGAAAATGCTGAAATGGTATCTTACACAATTATTTTCTTCTTAAATAGAGGGCAATCCAAAGTGAACGTTTCATACTCTCCGCCTTCTCCACAAACATGGACTCCATACTTCTTAGAAAGCTAAAAAGAGGAAAACAACAACAACAACAGAAACAACAACAAAACTTAAAATTAGATAGCAAAAATTGTCACTTAATAGCATTTTTCCCTAAAAAAAATACATGTAAGAAACTTTAATTCCAAAATACATCACAAGCTACAGGAAAATAACTTTATATTTCTACTTAAAACATATGTTTAAAGCCATCTGAAAAATGTTATCATAAAGCATAGGAATGTTAGTAATCCCCAAATCCTTGTAAAAAGATGTAAAGGACCAACATTTTATGTATAATGAGAAAACTTAGAGATCATTATAAATGTCAGGAATGACACCAGCTTTAGATTCAAAGAAGGCTAAAGAGGAAAGGTACTGAGTCATTAGATAGTAAATGAGAATATACGCAGCCAAACTGTGCTTGCTTCTTGTCCTTTGACCTATATGTGAATGGGGAAAAATAGGTCATGTTTAGGCCATTTTTCGGAGACACAGAGAAAGCAATCTAAGGCCTTTCCTGTGGCCTGTGAACAGAAAGGAGTCACAGACATGGTTATTATGCTTGAGGCTGTTTTTTGTGAAGTTCCAAGGGTACCAAGAACTAGTGACATTCCAAAGCTGTAGACAAGCCTTAGGAAGGTCTAACTCCAAGAAATGTTGGGATAGATAGCTTATCATGTTGTCTAATTAATTCTGAAGTTAAAAATCAAACAAGCAAGCAAAGAAATAAACAACCTGTGATTTGCATTAAATATAAGCTGTATTATTTAAATAATCCTGATATCAACAGTAAATTAATCTCCCATTGGGCTGATATATGACTGGAATTGATGCTGGGGAACACGCTCACTGGCTGTGTCAGAGAATCTTCCTGCTCTTGTGTAGACGCTTTATGACTGTGATTCCATCCCCTTTGTTCTGAATTTCATAGCTTTCCCTGCTTATAGCCTCCCCTAGTCCAGAGTCCTTACTGCCCAAAGGAAGAGTGACTCCATTGATGTCACTGTTACTGCCAGTGCTGGGACTATGGCCTAAGTCTTCAGTTTTATCTGAATAGTTATGTATTTATTTCTTTGGTTATTTTTGTGGTTGTGCTATAATTCTGAATCCATTACATTTCAAGTCTTGACTATGTGCCCTTAGGGATTCAAGGCATGGGTTTGTGAGAATTCTGTTCTCTCCATGGATCAGCAGTAATGTGAATGACACCGTAAAGCCAAACAGTAAGAAAAGGAGGGAAAGAAAGCTGGGTGGCATTTGCTATACGAGCTCACAAGAGCAAAGCAGAAATTTTCACCATGTTGAATCATGAACTAGAGTATCAGCAAGGCAGAATTATGGCAGTGGCCCTTTTGGGAGCAGAAAACAAAAACAGCTTACTTTACCATATTAAGTCAAATTAAATTAATATCTGCTTTGCAATAAAAATGTAGAAACAAAAATGGGATATGGGTTTCAGCAATGTCTTCTCGTTCTACCAGCTAGGGCCTGTCCTCTTTTTGGCTTATCTCCCTTTCAATGGTCTTCTCATTCCAGCACCTTTCCACCAAGTGAACCTTCAAATCTCACTTTTATGGTCAGTCTTTTTATGTGAGAGTATACATCACCAATTATTAGCTTCCTTTAATTGGAAAATGCTTTATCCAAGCTTTGCATACTTTCTATAATCTACCAGCAAAGAATAGCTGGATTTTTAAATTAAAGTTGGCATTGCTGTTATCCTACTGAAGTAGTTCTATTAGTCTCTAGTAAAAATAATGTAAGTTGCTATGTGAAACCAACATATTATCATTATAAAAAGACTGCCAGTACTAGGAAGTCTAAAATTTGGATGTATCCAGTGATATTTTCATTTCACACACAATATTTCCATAATATTCATGTAATCACTTCTTCAACTAGTATCTATTGAAAAATGATTATTAGGCAGGTCATGCTAGATGAGGAAGATCCAAAAGTAAATTAAGACAATATCCCTGGTGTTTTGAAGCTTACCAAGTATCTTACACCCTATATTTCAACACCACAAGATAATGAAACAGTGATGTTTCTTCTATTACTAAATGTACACAATCTCTTCTCCCTTTCTATTATTGATTCATCAGCATGAACACAGATTCTAAGTCAAGAAGTCTGAATAAAGAGCTCACTGGTTTTTATAGCTGATGAACCAAGAAGTAGTCTTGAATATGAATGCTTAGGATGTCTTTTGCAGCCATTCTAAACTCTACTAGTTTCAAGCTCTAATAGACATGAGTCCTCAGAGAAAAATCCAACTGTATCAGCTTACTTTTAGCCAGCTCCAAGGCCCTTTGACGTTGTGAGAGAACTTTCTTAAGAAGCAAAGCCTATGCTAGTCAACCACTCTCTGTAACGAATCTCCTGCGAAGACACAGCATTCTATTAGAAATCAATATCCTTGCAGCACCAAAGCATGATGTATGCCTGTTATAGAAAGGGTCAGTTTAGGGAAGTGGAGAATCCAGATGTGCCCATTCCAGAGACATGTTTGTGATACACAATATTCACTTTACTCTTCTAAAACCTGTTAAGTCTGTGTTACTAATATACTGTCCACAGAAAACTGCAGCTTAATAAAGTTGCAATATGTCTCTAACATGTCTCAAGTCCATGTCTGGTTTCAACTCAAAATTGCCATTATTGCATGCTAGCACTTAATCATTCCAAATACAGTTTTGCAATTCTCTTTGATAAGTTTTTCTATCAATCTTACTGTCACTGAAAATGCTAAATAGGTAGCAGTTTTTTTAAAGTTTAGTTTCTCACTAAATTATCATGATTTTTTCTGTAATTTAAGTACATAAAATAGCAATATTGAAAAATATTTTTCAATTTCAATATTTCAGCAATATTGAAAAATATATTGAAAAATAAAAAAATAAAAATTTTTTCATATTTCTTCACTAAGGGCTAATATTTATTAATGATTAAACTATATTTAACAATTTCAGTTAGTATGTAAAAAGTGGAAAACACAGTTGTTTTCACCATAACAGCAAAAATATGTCAGACAGGTTACAAAATCATGTTTTTTTGTTTTATATAGAGATAGCTAAGGAGGCAAAGAAGTCTGGATGAACTAAATTCCAGGTTGGGGTGGACCTTTCCTAGGCGAGTGAAGATGCATGGCCGCTTTCCTAATGGGAGAACGACATACTTCCACAGAGAGACTTCGATCAGCGTGTGTAGAAAACAGTCAAACACATGACCATCTGCGGACTTCTGCAATGGCTTATTAGAGTCCTGGGGAGACCCAGGAGTCAGTATAGCCTGCCAATTCTTTCCCAAAGGCTTTAACCAACTGCACATAGTGACTATGTGCTGGGGCCAGAAGACAGAGAGAGAGAGAGATTCCTTTGGGAACATCTACTTATCAAGTCTTTTCTATTGAGCTTTCACTGTACCAAAGGCTGGGGATAGAGCAGGAAAACTAAGAGATTTTTTTCCCAAGGCTTGGAAGGCCAGGAAGAAGTCAAGGAGAGGCTCAGGGCACTAAGCCTGTGAAAAGGCACGAAACACTGGTGGCAGGACAGTAAAGCAGGGGGAGAGGACAGAAGTGAGGAAGGAAGAGAAGGAGGGAGGAGAGGGGAGTGGAGGGAGGGAAGGGGAGAGAGAGAGAGAGAGAGAGAAATCTAGACTCACTGGGAGCATAGACCACAAGCCCTGATAAATGAAGAGCCCTGATCCTACTCTTGAAGCATTTGAAAAAAGTAGTAAACTGAAATAAAATGCAACTCAGATCAGACCCAGCTCAATTGGATATTAAACAGAATAAACACCCCAGACTAGCTGTCAGACAGAGGAAGGGGTGTGGTTTGGGGAGGGACGGTATTACTTTAGTCTCTACTCTTCTTTTTTATTCAGTATCTACCACAACATATGTAAAAAAAAAATTTGAGATGTCAAAAAGTGAAAACTGTGACTTACAATCAATAGAAAAACAAACAAACAAAAATGGAAACAGACCCAATATTAACCACATATTGGACTCAGTAGGCAAAGACTATAACATAACTATTGTAAATATGTTAAAGAATTTAGTGGAGAAGATAGGCAAAATTCATGACCAGAGAATAGTTTCACCAAAGATGGAAATCAAGGATAGACAGATCTAGGTTCATATACTGGCTCCAACACTTATTAGGCATAGAACATAGGATGAATTGCTTAACTTCTCTGAATTTCCATTTTCCTAGTAATAACTACTATTATAAGTGTGTTGTCACTGCTAAAACAGATAATACATACAAGAGCTCTTAAGTGCATAGTAAGCACTCTCAATATATGCTATTTTTTCTCTATTAGGTTAATTTGCCCTTCCCTTGGGCCTTCTGCTCTTTTATCTATACACTCCCTTTTTGAGGATCATGACCACTATTCTATTACTTCTATGCAAATGACTCTCAAAGCAAAAACCCTAGTCACTGATCTCTCTCCCATATATTAGGCCCCTGTGAAAATTCTTTTTTTAAATGTTTATTTATTTTTGAAAGGGAGGGAGGGAAGGAGGGAGGGAGGTAGAAAGAGAGAGAGAGAGAGAGAACACGAACAAGCGGGGGAGGGGCAGAGTGAGAGGGAGACAGAGGATCAGAGGTGGGCTAAAGTGGCGGCAGCAGAGAGCCTGATGTGGCTCTTGGACTCACAAACCTTGAGACCATGACCTGAGCCAAAGTCAGACGCTTACCTGACTGAGCCACCCAAGCACCCCTCAAAATTCTTACTGTTTTACTTGGGAGCCTTCTTGTTCTAAATTTAACATGAATAAAGCAATGTTCTTGATTTTTTCTCAAAACCTTCTCTCCCTGCTCAATTCCCTATTTCTGTAATGGTTCAATCACAATGAAAACTTGAAATATTGAAGAACTTGACTCCTTCCTTTCCTTCTGTCATTCTTTCTGCCAGAGAGCCTACATTTAAAATTTTTACATTAATTCATTTATTGAATCAACAAAGATTCACTCAGTACTTACTAAGTGCCAGATCCTAGGGTATATACTAGGGGAACGGTAGTGAACACTATCTTCCAGTCTAATATCCTTCATGATCACTTCACACTTCAACAATTACAACCATCTCTTGTCTTCCTGCTTAGTTTTCATAACTCCCAATCTACCCTACATATTATTACCATACTAACTCTCCTTAACAATATATGACCATTTGCTTAAAAGTTTTTGGGGGCTGACTGTTACCTGTTCAGTAAAAAGCAAACTCTGTAGACTGACAATCAATGCTTCATCCATTTCATCCGATCCTTTGCATGGATATAAGATTGAAACGTAATACAGTAGGTAAAATAAAATAAAAATTCAAAAGGATCTTGACTGGCTGAAGGAAAAAAACACACTAAATCTTATAAAATGAAATATAAAGTGATAAACCCCAACATCTAGTTTTCTTCTCTTCAACTTAAAAGGAATTGCCCTTTTTATTGCCTGTGGGACTATACTATGATATATTTCTGGCTTGTGATATATTTCTGCACTGCATCACTATGTACCTCTTGAATTTAAATTTTTTCATGTGTGACTTTTTCTCATGAGACTATGTTTCTAAATTCCTTAGACTCTCTCCTAGCTCCTTCCCACTGTATAGCACGTAGTACTTAGTGACCCAATTGGGTGCCCTCCTTATGGCCCAGATACCTATGCATGCTCCCAGACAAGAGCCCAAAAGACATGGACTGATAGGTCTAATTTGAACTAAAACAAAGCCACCCGTAATCAGAATTACCAAGTAAAAGGGCAGAGAAAGTTACTAACTTCTTTTTCTCTACCCTTAGAAACAGGACTTTTATCCTCTAGTTTTAGAAATCTGAAACAGTAAATAAAATTCAAACATGATAGTCAATGTTTTCCTTATCTCATTAGCCACTGAATCAGTGATGTGACATTTCCCCCACTCTTTTCAACCATTTGGGGAACGTTATGTAGAAAAAGATTTAGACCAGCTGGTTATTGGGTAAGATTAACACATGTGCTATTTTGCCGGACTTCTACCATTTGGTCCCAACCTTTGTATGAATACAAAGATATAAAGCTAATACAATAGATAAATTAAAAGTTCTAAAGGATCTTAACCAGTTGAAAAGAAATGTTGCTGTTTTCTAATGAGTTGAATTATTTTTAATAAAACAAGATCATTTCTTTACTTATTACACAATATAATTTTCATCACACAAAAGCATACTCATTGATTCATGTATATCTAAATTGTGCTATGTTCTATTTTTTTTTAAGTTTATGTACTTATTTATTTATTTATTTATTTGAGCAAGAGAGAGAGTCGGGGAGGGGCAGAGAGGAGGAGACAGAGAATCCTATGCAGGCTCTGCCCTGACAGAGCGGAGACCAATACGGGGCTTGAACTCACGAACTGTGAGATCATGACTTGAGCCAAAATCAAGTCGGATGCTTAACCAACTGGGCCACCCAGGCACCCCTATGTTCTCTTTTAGATAAAACTCTTAGGGAAAGTGAACATTGGGTTTCCATCTAACTGTTGTTAAGATAAGTTTTTTAAAAAGCAATCTGACAGATGTGGCTGACTTGGGTCATTTCATGGATTATAAAAATGCCTCAGAGTCTGAACATTTAAGAAGTGAATTTCTAGTAAATAAAAAGGAAATTACTTACATGATTCTATTTTTTTCTAGTGTACTTATATATAGATGAATATTCATAGTCATAACAATTCCATTTGAATGCTACTGATTATTGAACTGAAAAAGTTAAGGGCATCTGGCTTCCCTGTTTAATTTTTATTCCTTTAAAAGATTATAATAAATACAGTTGTGAGAATTTCTTATTAAATCAAGATTTTTCTTCTTTTAAACCAGCTTCATTTATCTGTTGGTCATCTTAAAATTGGAAAGAAAAAAAAAGTGAAATCAAATCACATTTCATCCTCTCACCACCTACAGAAAACCATGAGGTTTATAAAAACTGCTAAAACATAGAACTTACTCAAGAATTATTTATTGAGTATCTACTATAGGTTTGGCATCGTTTTAGGTGCTGCGGATAATCATGGGAGCAGACATATAAATCCTGCATAGAACAGCTTTGTATCTGGAAATACAGACAGAAAGTTAAACAAGCAATCACAATAAAAGGTAGTGGTTGCTTTTGTGGATGCATGAGATGCTGTGGGAGTATAAAGCACAATACCTAACCAGAAGGAACCCAAAACCTTCTCAAAATAAAACTTAAGGTAAAATCTGAAGGATGAGTTAACCAGGAAAGGCTAAACGGAGAGAGGCAGAGGTGGAGGGAGAGAGAGAAGGAAAGGTTGTTCCAAAGGGAACAGCATGTATTAAGTACCAGAGCACATGATGGGTCCTAGAAACTGAAGTAAGTATGGCATAGCTGGATCATAACTAGATGAATAATGCTGAGATGAGGCTGACTAGAAAGAAGACACATCTTATGGGGTTTTGTAAGTCATGCTAAGTCATTATCCAAAGTTCAGTGAGAACCTATGGTAGGTTTTAAGCAGATAACTGAACTCATCACATTTATCTTTTAGAAACATTCTGGTCACACAATGGGGAATGGTTGAGGCAAGTAAGTCAGGAAGCACAAAGAACTGAGAAGTTGCTGGAGGAATCTAGCCAGGGGGTGAGGATTTCCTGAACTGAGGAAATGGCAGTGAGGACAGAAGGGAGAGGCAAGGTATTTTGACAGATATTGTTAGGAGGCTGCATACGTGAAGGCTCCATACATTAGGAGGCTCCATAATTGAATGGAGGAGTGAGGAAAGTTAAAAAGAATTAAGGAAAATTGCCAGTTTTCTTCACTGGGAAACTGGTGGATGGTGGTTTTGTTTATTGGTATCTCAGCAGGAGAAGCATTTGCTGGGAGACTCCAGTGACCTTATCCTTTCCAAATTTTATGTGGCATGATACTATGATGTCACATATCTTTGTAATCATCTTCCTCAGGTCTCATGTTACCATGTTTCTTAAGCTATTGTTAAGCTTCTCTGACTCCTTCCTGCTCCTCCTAAATTATAAATATCCCTCATGATTCTCTGTAATATATTCTTCTCAATTTATTCCCTTGGATAGCCCATATACTTCAAGGCTTCGACCATCACCTTTATGTTATTCTGCTGCTGCTAAAACCAACACTATCACCATTCATTACAGACCATTTGTTTTATGCCTTAAAGTTAAGAAAATGATATAATTATTTAATCCTCAGAATGACTTTTAAGAATAAAAAGGAGCATGGATTCTGGAATCAGACAGACAGATTTAAGCACATATTCAACATCTGCTTTCTCCAGCTGTGTGACTATGGGAAAAATTACTCACCCTCTGAATGATCCCTCATCTGTAAATGTAAATATCAGTGGTCACAATCTCATAGATTAGTTGATCAAATAAAATAATGCATAAAAAGCGCTTAGCACAGAGTATGGCACTTAGTAAGCATTTAATAAATACACAGCTTTGCTACAAAAGTAAGTAAGGCATATATTTGTAGTCACGCGCAGCGAGAGCAGTGTTGCACAACTGGTTAAAAGCAGTAGTGCTGGAGACACATTCCTTGGTTTCAACCCTGGCTCAGTCACTTTCTAGCTGTGCAATCTTAGGTCATGCCAGCTCTCTGAGCCTCAGATGGCTGATCTGTAAAGTGGAGATGACGATGGTACCTATCTCATAGAAGAGCTGTTTTCAGAAATAAAACCAAATGAAAGGAAAGCCTAATGTTCTGTCCAGCATATAATATACACTCCATAAAATGGCTAAAAAAATTTATTTTTTCCCTTTTCTAGTGGGGAGAACTGACTTGATTTGCAAAGGTTATGGAATTTAGAACTAAATAAAACCAGAACTTGAAGCTGTATATTGACTCTAAAATATGCTGATAAATGAACTTTAGAGTTTTGCCTGAACATCTCAATTGGGCTCCAATCTCATAGTTTAAAAAATATGCCTTTGGTTTATATGTTATAATTAGAAGCTCAGTGTGTTTAAGACCAAGCTTATCATGTTCTTTCTTTTTTTTTTTTTTTTTAACGTTTTTTATTTATTTTTGAGACAGAGAGAGACAGAGCATGAACAGGGGAGGGTCAGAGAGAGGGAGACACAGAATCTGAAACAGGCTCCAGGCTCTGAGCTGTCAGCACAGAGCCCGACGCGGGGCTTGAACTCACAGACCGCGAGATCATGACCTGAGCCGAAGTCAGCCGCTTAACCGACTGAGCCGCCCAGGCGCCCCATCATGTTCTTTCTTAACCCTGTTCTCCTCTGCAGAAATACATGCTTCCAGTCTCCACAGTCATTATGTGTGGACTACTCTTTAATTCTTTCCTTTTGGCTTCTGTCAGTTTGATGCCAATTTCTTTTCCATTTCTTCCATCAGAATCTTTCTTTCAATTTTGTCCTCTCTCTTCATCCTTACTGTCAGCAGGCATCATACTCCAACCCTTCACACTGTTACCTATAACAGCGTCTTAGACTCTTTTTTTATTTCTAATTTCCTCTAATCCCAAATCCATAACTACTGTTGCCAGACTAAATTTCCTATGATATCTTTTAATAATATAAATCCCTGCTGATAAACCTTCTACATCTTGTTAGTTCTTACCCCAAATTGCCTGGCCCATCTCTCCAGGCTCTTTTTGATGAGGTCATAAATTCCCACCTCATCTGTTTCTTATGAATCTACCAACATCAGCTCTTAGTTCCATTTAAACCAAGTTCCTCATTGTTCCTGCATGGCTTTTTGCCAAGAAATCTTCATTCATATTGTCTCAATTCATTGCCACCATCCGTGTAAATATATCCATCCTTCAAACCAGTTTAAGTGCTAATACTTGAATGATATCATTTTCAGCTACTCCAGGTCATGCAACCATCTTCCATTTTTTAGCTTCCAATTACATTTATAGTAAATACCAATTTATCTGGCTTCATCTTACCCAGGTCTCTAGACTTGTTAGACTCTCTATGTCATGAAAAATACCAAATCATTTACTTATTTTGTACCCTTTAAAGCGATTAGCATAGACTGGTTGTATAAAAAGTCCTTACAAATACTAACTATTCAATTCTATTAGTACAACATGACACTGGCAATTAAGAGTTCACCTGTGAAACACATTCAGAGAAATGTGAGGAATAAGTTCAAAGTCATATATTGAAACAGCCACTAACTATGGAAGATGGCCTGCACCTCTTCTCTTTAAATACAACAATCAATGGACACTACTGCCTGGTCAAATTCCTTAAAGTACACTTTTAAGGACTTTACTGCCTTCCCCTAAAACTTTCAGTTATTTCTCATTGTTTAGATAATTAAATACTCATTTCAGGATTCAAAATCTCTTTCTGTCTGGTTTCAACCTCCTTTTTCAACTTCCTCTCCTACTGCTCAAAATATACTCTAAATAATCCAGCCAGTCAAAAATACTGTCCCTCTTGTAAGGCCAGTATGACTGTCAGTTTATCTCTGAAGTTACTCACAATACTTTCAACATTTAATTTTTTTTCTTTGAAATTCTCTGGCAAATATTTTTTACTTTCTTAGAGTAAATTTTAACACATCTTGTAGTTTTTATTGATCATAGTGGACATCTTGACCATAAAGTTTCACATATCCTTCCAACTCAATTATGTTCAAAATTCAAAATCTCTTGTCAAAGATATTCTGCCTACTTTTTACTTTCAAGGTCAGTCAACGGTGTTCTTTTCCATCAAGTTGGCACTGCAGGGAACAAGGCTTAAAATTCTGTCTCTCTTAAATCAACTTTGGTGAAATTCTTTTTCTTTTTCTTTTTCTTTTCTTTTCTTTTCTTTTTAATGTTTTATTATTTATTTTTGAGAGAGAGAAACAGAGCATGAGCAGGGGAGGGGCAGAGAGAGAGGGAGACACAGAATCTGAAGCAGGCTCCAGGCTCTGAGCTGTCAGCATAGAGCCCGACATAGGGCTTAAACTCATGAACTGTGAGATCATGACCTGAGCCGAAGTCGGATGCTTAACTGCCTGAGCCACCCAGGTGCCCCTCTTTTTCTTTTTGAAAATGTGATAGGTAGCTTGGATTGCAGACTGTACTTTTGTCAAACCCAGAAGGAAGATAAGTTAACTCCTATAGAACAGAGCTTGGAACACAGTTTTAAGCTTGAAACTTGCATTACACTTATCCTGGTGCATTACACTTATCTGCTTACCTTTGG
The DNA here is from genome assembly GCF_018350195.1 of Panthera tigris. Classification (NCBI taxonomy): domain Eukaryota; kingdom Metazoa; phylum Chordata; class Mammalia; order Carnivora; family Felidae; genus Panthera; species Panthera tigris. Next base: position 67,110,824 of record NC_056665.1, on the reverse strand, counting down.
CTCAAGGCAAGAATTCAGATTTCCCAATTCTATGTGAACAGTCCTGGAAGAAGCAACCAAACCTATGAACTCACACTTTTTCACCTGGTATGGTTCCACGCTCCCATCTAGCAGACAACTTTTATTTAGATGATCTTAAGAAATTTCTTGATTAAAGACTAATTGTTGCTGGTAAAGATGGCAGATTGAATCCCTATATCTACTCTCACTCCTTTCTAAAATCTTGCTAGAATGTATTTCTTAACAAGGAATAAACTGACAAAGATGGGGAACAGAAGAGAGGAAGTGACAAAATCAAACAATTTAGCAGAACGAAGAACACTGAGTCCTAGGTCAACAGTGGAGAGTGTAGAGGACCAACCCAATTTACACAGTAGAACAGCTCTTTCCCCTAAAACAGAGTAAGGAGTTGGCAGCACCAGGTACCTTGAGAAGTGAAGGAGAAATGAAAAGTGCCCCAAAATAAAGATTGATTGGCAGTCTGTTTAACAAGCAGTCAGATCCCTAAATTCCTTCCCTGTAGCCTGGCAACTGTCTTTCCTCCACCCTGGCAGAACCCTGGAAGTTTATTCTCTGCATACGGTGATGAAAACAGAGGAACTGGCGTAGGAGAAATGAGACACAGCTGAGGGAAGAGGAACTATAATAAAATGGAATCAGTTAATGTATGCACATAAGATTCTGAGACTGCTAGTCATTTATTCCTGCCTAACTCCCAGGAAAACAAAACAAAACAAATCAAATCAAAACAAAATAAAACAAAACAAAACAAATTGCAGCATGTCTTTACTTCAAGAAAGGAGATTGGAGAATCCTTTTCTTTGGAATCTAGATGGCTTAGATTAAATGACTTAGCCATACCTTCCTATAGTAAAGTTCGAGATCATAAAGCCCTATCCACACATTTAGTGCTTACAATAAAAAATTTAGGCCCTTACTCTTAAATATGAGGAGAACACCAAGGTTAGCAGAAACATCTCTAAAATTAAAGTTAGAGACCAACGGAAACAATGGAGAAAACAGACTATATACGGGAAAAGAAAACCAAAGGAAGAAAAATGAGAAACAAAAAAAGAGAGAACAACAATAAAAATAGGATACACTCTAATAAGGATAGAGTGCTATAATTTTAAAAAAGAGAATTCAGAGAACAAAAAATGAGCTTTTAGAAATTAAAAATAGGCCATGAAAAACTCAGTTGAAATTGTAACCAAATCCAAGTCCATCTGCCTGATGTGCAGCAAAGCCAATCACTGAGACAGAAGTCAGGTATGCTTCAAGAAAAGGGTTTGAGAAGCAGCCAAACGTGGAGACAAGACTGGAGGGCAAGCCTCAAATCTGCCTCCCTCCAAAGGGAGAGAATATGTTTTTTATAATCATAGGGGTTGAGATTACATACATATTGAGGAAAAGGGAAGGGAAAAGTTATGAGTATTCATGAGGGAAGATGGAGTCTGTACACTGAGCAAACATGTATGTAACATGTATGTAACATACATCCCATGTTCACTGGGGAGTGGAGACTGACACCACAATGAGGCACAATTCAGACCCTGAGTCAGGAGATTACCTGAGGGCAAGGAGAAGGAGCTACAGGCATGCTCTGAGGGCAGGTAGAAACTAGATGAGGTCCGGGACTCCTTATCTCTAGGAGATATCTTATACCTAGGCTGGAACCATAGCAATTGACCTTGAGTCCAGGCTTCTGCAGACATAGCTAGTGGATTTGTTGGGGGAGGGGGGTGTCTAAAAAGACACAGTATCTGATGGGGGGGGAATAGTTCTCTGAAAAACAAGCTTTAAACTTTCGGCTAGTTTCAACCTCATTGACCCTATGGGGCACAGTTTCAAAGGTTTGAAGATAAAATTGAAAATTCTAGAAATGGCAAAAATGAATCAGATAAAATAAGGAAAGAAAAGTTAGAAATTTAAGTAACATCTAAATAATAGGAATTCCAAGAGGCAAAAACAGAAAGAAGATAAACTTCAGTGAAATACTTCAAGGAAATTTCCCCAAACTGAAATTTTCAAACTAAAAATTCTACCTATCCTAGCACAACGGATAAAAACACACTCACTCAAGACATAGCAAATAAATTTTATAATTCTAGGAACAAAAGAAATATATACTCTTGGAGAGGAGATGGAGAGAGAAATGAATAAGATCACATATAGTTAGGGATCAGAATAATTTTGGGCTCTCAACAGTACTGAGATGCAAGGAAATAAGATCCAGAAGGAAAAATATTCTGAAAACAGAATTCTGTGACTAAAGAACCAATCCAAAGTGAGGAAAGAATGAAGACATTTATAGAAATACACAGTGTCTCAAATGTTTTACCTCCTGTGGACCCTTTCCTAAAAATCTTCTAGAGAATATGCTTCACAAAAGTGAGAATAAACAAAGAAAAAGGAAAATGTTGTGTCCAGGAAACAAGGGCTCCAAGACAGAGGGAGGATCAAGGGATCTCCAGGACTATGGGGAGATGCTAGGATGACAGCCTTACAACAGGCATAGGAGGAAACTGGTCCAGGCTACATGTCAGAAGGCGTTGGAGAAAACTTCTTCTGGGGAGAAAATTGACAAAATACTCAATACCCCTGAACATCTAGATAAGAGATTGATAAACCAGTAATGAGTACAGCATTGAATTAGTGGTGAGCACAATACTAAATAAATCAAAGAACAAGACAATTATTATTTCAAGGGAAAAAATAAAAAGTTGTACAGGAAAGGTTTATGACCAGAGTTTATTACCTAATTCAGCTGTGTATTGGGTTTTCACAGTTATCATAATGTCAACTAGACTTGCAAAATAACCATATGGGAAGATGGTAGAGGGAAAAAGTTCACATATGCGGTGGAGGTAAAGGGAGACAGCTAACTCTGCATATTCTGGAGTGATAAGTGAATAAATAATGCTAAAATTGAAGAGAGTCATGAAGTAGTAATACAAACATGTAATTTAGAGATGTGGAGGTAAATATCAAAATAATCAACTACAGAGGATGAAAGTAAGATGTTGAAATGGGAGAAGGGAAAGACTCAGAAGGTTGTTTCCGAACCAAAAGTTGAAGACTCATTTGACAAACACTGTAAAACATCACAAAAATAAGACTCCTCTTTAACATTTAAGGAATAGTTCTAAACCTTTAAAATTTGATGCAACTTTTGTATTAAAATTCATCTACTTTTTTGAACAATGAGAAAATAGTCCTGGGGGAAAAAACCCACGAAGGAGAAAATAATTTTAGAATCCATTTGTTCACTTATCAGATGATAATTTTAGGAACCTGCAGAAGTTTAAGAAGCAAGCTAAAATTGTTCTATAGTTAATTTAGAGTTACAAATGTACAATCCTTAAAGTTGTATTTTTTGATCTAGAAATTACATTCCTAGGAATTTATCTAAAGAAAATAATAATCAGAAAGGTACATGAAGATTCAGTAGGAAAGATAATAATCATAATATTATTTATAATAATTTTAAAATAAGTAAAATTATTTATAATAATTTAGAAATAACAAACATTTCCAACAAGAGATAACTCATTAAATTTGTCATAATACATTTGTAGGTAGGATACAAATATGATGGAATCCACACAGTCATTAATTAATGTATTTTCAAATTAGATATATTTATGTGGGAAAGTAAATATGACATAACGCTAGGAAAAAAAACCAAGACAAACTATATGTACCGTTGAACCTAATTATGTAAATAAAACATGCACAACTATTTAATTATGTGAACTTGTAAAAAAAGTGAACTCTCAGGAAAAAAAAACAAACTGTTTCAGAAGGCACCAACAATGTTAGCAGTGTGCATCACAGGGTGGAGAAACTATGCTTTTTATTTACTTCTCTGTACGTTATTATACTCAAATTTTCAGCAATATGCAAGTACCTTACATTGTTTTTTTTTTAATTGCCATTTATTTGTATAATTTATTCAAGATTTTTCCTTATCAGAGGCAAACATTTAGAAATATTTAATGGGTATCTTTTGTCTATGTCCTTGCAAATGTATTATTATTTTGTGTGCCTGTATTTTTAATTGATTTCCATGTCACTTTTATGCATTCAACACTTTGTTGCTATATGCACATTGAAGATATTTTTCTAACTGCAGACCTGTATTTCATAATGTGCACTCAACACATTTTAAGTAACTGGTTAATTTTAACTAACTGGCAATGGACATTCATACTGCTTCCAAGAACCCCAACACCATCAAAAATAAACCTGCAAAAACTATTTTCACTAACGTCCCCTTGTGGACTGATAGGATGGGGATATTTAATGTAGGAATTGCAATACTGCCTTCCAGAATGGTAGTACCAACCTATATTCCTAAGGTTCTGTAAAAACCTCACCTGTCAACAACTGGCATTATCCAGTTTTCTTATTTTTGTCAAATTGGTACAAGGTAACATCTTATTATTGCTTTAGTTTGTACTTCTCTGATTGCTAAATCTGTTTGATCATCTCTTCATATCTGTACTTGGTTTTGAGATATTCTTTTCTGTACAGCGTTTCTCCACAGCCTTTGCCAGTTTTCTGTTAGGATTGTTATCTACATGTTGATATATGTCAGTTAACAATCTCTTGAGAGTTTTAAATGTTACTCCAACTATTGTGTCTACTCAGTTTTCTGGGGTTTTTTATTGTAAAGCAGAAAAATTTCAGGATTATTCTTCAGTAATAACAAATTTTACTCATAATAGTAAACATTGCTAACATTTATTGAGCATTTAGAATGTGCCAGATACTGAGCTAAGCACCATATATATCATTCTATTGCTATTACTTCCATTTTATACGTGGGAAACTAACTAGATCAATGTTTGAAGTAAGCAGTAGAGTCAGGATTCACAGCTGAGCTCCTGGGTACAGAGTTAGCTTGCTGACTGCTGTCTGACACTGCCTTTTCCCCAGGCAATCTGAATGAACTATGAAAAGGACCCTTGCCCAAAGGTATCATCTTTTCTCCACCACCTCTGCCACCAACCTGTCTGTAATTCTCACGATTAAATAGTAATTTCTTCAAGGGAAATCATTATAATATACAAAAACTCCCTTAACTAAAAAATATTAACTCTTGGATACAATAATATATTAAAGGATTAACATATTAGCTCAATTAACTTATTACATTTTATAAGTCATGTCCACCCACGTTACACAAAAGGTACATAAAAGATGTTTCAGGAGATCTGAGGCAGGTGAACAAAATGGGTTCCTCTATTTAATCCCTTTTTCTCCCATTCCTACAAGGTCAAACATTTTTTTTTCTCTTTTTGAATATATTGAGTATTTGGGAGAGTTGTGCCAACAAGTTGAAAAATGAATACGTAGTTGATTTTTATCTCACTTAATGAGGTTAATCACATTATTCATAAAGACAGAGACATACAGACATTCCTTAAAATTTGATTTGTCTTAGGCAATGACAGAGAAGACAGAGTCCTAGAAAACGTGTCTTTAAAAAATTAAAAAAAAAAGTCATACCCTACAAATGCAGAAAGAAGATGGAGTTTGACAAACGACTCATTCTGCTTTAATATTAGAATCATTGTGCTCTGGGTACATCAGATTGAGGTCTCTTTTATGAGCATAAGTAAAAATGAAAGGAAAAATAAGAAAACCAAAAATCTGGGTTAAGATCTGGGTTGTGTCAGATAACTGTTGTGCATGAGGTGAGAAAAAAATTGATAACAAATTGGTGTAAAAATTTAGTTAGCACTTACTTCATGGAAAGCTCATGTACACACAGATTAGACTATGCAGAAGCCAGAGAAAAAGACACACTAGATTATTTTGCATAATTTTCTGTAACCATCAGGAAAAAATAATTCCTGCCGAAAATGTGCAATTAACCATTAATATTCAATCCTTCTCTTTTGAGCAATTTTTACCATTTTGAAAAGCTCCTTGTCAAAATCAGCAAAAATAATGACAGGTAAATCCTATAGTAAAATCCCTTCAAACATTGCTTCTGTTCCTTTTTCTCTCTCCTTCACTCCTGCAACTCCAGTTACGGGTATGACAAACTTCTCTCCTTTATATCTTTTATATTCTTCGCTTTACTTTCCATCCTGTTTTTCTTTGTGCTTCAGCCTGGATGTTTTATACCACCCTATCTTCCAGGTCTTTAATTATCTACACAGTTGTATCCTTAATTTCAGATATTGTATTTTTAAGTTCCAGAATTCTATTTGATTCTTCTGTATAGATTCCAAATTTCCCTTAAAATAGTTCACCTTCTCACCCAATGCCACAGTCATTTTAAAGTCTAGATCTGGGAATGTGATCATATGACTCCTCTGAGACTGTTTCTAGGGTGTGTTTTTTTCTCAGTTTCTCTGGTTTCAATTCTCTCATCAGATCTCCTGATATGCTTGGTAATTTCTGATTGCCTGCTGAAAACTGTATGTGAAATATTTTAGAGACAGTCTGAAGCTGTGAATCATGTTATCTTTCTTAAGAGGAAACAAGCAATATGAGTAGTAGCACAGGTTAATTCAGTCTAGGATTGGTATGATCAAAAGTGGGATATATGTATTTGCAAGGGCTGCTCTATTTCTGGTTTGCCTTTACCCCTAAGCTATAACCCATTCAGGAGACCGACTGAATACCTGGAGGGTTAACCAGGTCCACTCCACTTTGGTTTGCAGTGAATTCCAATTTGGGTCTCTCCAGTGCCATGAAAGCCCTACTCAGCTAGAGTTTTCTCCATAACTTCTTCCTATCCCTGTACCATTTTTTGAATTAGAAAATATCTTGAAGGGAATAGAGGCTCTGTTCTCACTGGAATCCCGTCAAATTTTCTCATTTTTTTTGTAATTCTCTAATGCCTTCCAACATTATTTCTGTTTTAATTTCATATAACTATTCTAATTTTTTTAACTGGGAGAGTCGGTCTGATGTAAGTTATTCCACCACAGCTGAAAATGGATGTCTTCAATGTCTATTACACTTAAAATCATATATACATTCTGACGCAGTATTTCCATTCCAGGACTTTATCCTACAGATAAATTTATTCATGCCACAAAATATATGTACAGTAATGTTCATTCCGGCATTATTTGAAGTAGCAAAAGACACGAAAGCATGAAAGAAATCAGTAAGGAATAAAGTTCATCAATAAACAATGGGCTCAATAGTTATCTACATAATCATGTTGTGGAAACAAATGACATGTACCTTTATGTGTTAAAATGGAAGATGGAGAAAAATGTGCACAGCATGCTCCAATTTAGGTAAAACTGAATAAACACTTGCATATGTATTTACATATGCAAAAAAAGTTTTTGAAGAGATACATTAGAACAGAGAAGACTGGTTGCTGTGGGAAGGGGTAGAAAACCTGGGGACTTGGAATCATAAGAGTTTTCATTTTTGATAGTGTTTGAATTTAGTTTTTATACATTACATGGTTTAATGTTATAATAAACAATAGAAAAAATATATAGCATGAGAAGTCTACATACTGGGAGTCAAAGAAGAAAATGGCAGCTCACAGGAGGCTTATTTAAGCATGACTGTGAAGTTTAGACTTTAAGGACAGTTTGGATTTACTTGAGTGAAGGAATATGGGGCACCTGGGTGGCTGAGTCAGTTGACCATCTGTCCTACTCTTGGTTTCGGCTCAGGTCATGATCTTATGGTTCATGGGTTCAAGCTCCATGTGGAGCACTGTGTAGGGCTCCATGCTAGCAGAGTGGGACCTGCTTGGAATTCTCTCTCTTATTTGTCTCTCTCCCTTTCTCTCTGCCCCTCCTCTGCTCGTGTGCACATGTACACTCTCTTTCTCTCAAAATAAAGTTTGAAAAAAAAGGAGAGAGAAAGCATGCAGAGAGGGGGAGTAGAAGATGGAGGAACAAGGGAGTACTCACTCTAGGGAAACCATCACTAGTAGCAAACTCATAAAGGATAGATAGGGTGGATGTAGAAGACTGCCTATTTTTACAAGCCTCAGTTTCCCCAAGGACACATTGGGCTGTGTGTAGGAGTTAAATTTTACTTTGAGGCAATGGGGAACAATGCAAAAGTTTACAAGCAAAGTGTAATATGATCAGATTTACACTTCACATGTGTGATGATGACAGTCCTGTGGACGATGGATTGACAAGGGGTAAGGTGAGGAGGAGAGACTTGAGCTAGAAGAATGCAATAACCCCAATGCACTGACAACAAGGATTAAAAGGGGCAGATAATAAGATAGAAGGTAGAATTAAAAGAAGTCAGGGCCTTATTTATGAATAATGGAGCCTATGAAATCATTTATTATGATTCACTGTTTCTTGGTCTTGGACAACTGGGTAGAAGACAGAACCTTTCATGGTCAGGACACATAAAAATGGCATGGATATGTCACCAAAGAAATGTTTAGTTCTGCACAATTGAGATTGAAGTGCTTGAGTCATATAAGAGAGAAAGGTGTCCAGGTGAATACAGATGTCTGGAGCATAAAAAGATGGCGGAGGAACAGTCTTAATTGTCATAAGAATAAAATTGGTAGCTGAAGTCATGGGGGGTATTTAGTATCACCACAGGAGGAAGGCTATGGATGGGACCACCACTTATAAGGGGTGGGACATATATGGTAAGCCTCAAAAGGAAGCTAAGAAAATATTCAGAAAGCCTTCAAGACTTAAGTAGTAGAAGCCAATGGATGACAAGTTTCAAGAAGGCTTACACTCTTTCAGAGAAATCTAGAAATATAGGGCTTGAAGTGTGTTGTTGGTATTGAAGAACTACAAGATGATATATATGATCACTGTGTTAGAAGTACTTAGTGCTTGTTTAAAGATCAGATTCCTGGTCCTTCTGAACTCAGATTTCTTATGGTGGGAAACGAGTACATACATTTTAACAAGGTCCCCAGTAAACTTCACTCTCAGGTCTGAAAGTAACGGTGGCAGACTGTCCACTCCGTAAGAACAAGAATTTTTTTGTTTAATTCATCGTGTATACTTAGTGCTCACCACAGCATCTGCCACATAGCAGGTCCTCAATAAATGCTAAGTAACTTAAGGATGAGAGCAATGAATGGACGCACAGACAGATGAACACACAACTGCAGGAAAGAACTAAAGAACTAGTATCTTTGCCAAAAACCTTGGTAAGATTACTGGAACTTACGTTCTAGTGGGATGGGTGAGGGCACAACAGATAATACACAGGTAAACAGATAAACATGGTAATTTGTAGAGATCTATGTAAACTGGGGTAGTCTGGGAAAGCTTTTCTGAGGAGGCAGCATTTGAGCTGTCGCTTAAATTATGAGAAAGCAGTCGCCATGTGAAGGTCTGAGGTAAAAAACATTTCGGGCAGAGCAGAGTTCTAAGAAAAAGGGCAAACAAGTGTGTTTAAGTAATGAGGAGGCATCTGTGGCTCTGGCCCAGTGAGTGAGATGGAGACTGGCAGAAAACGAACCCAAGAAGATTGAGTGGATGCAGATCATACATGGTTTTGTCGGCTGTGGTCTCATAGGAATTTGATGTTATTCTAATTGCAATGAGAAACTGTTTAAATTAAACAAAGCACTGAAATGATTTGATTTACACTTTTAAAAAATTACTTTGGCATCTGTATGAATAATGGATTGTAGCAGGGCAGTGGTGGAAGTAAGTAGACCACTTAAGGGTTGATGAAGTACTCCGGACAAGAGAGGATTATGGTGGTAGCAACAGAGATGGTGAGAAGTGCTTGGGTGTAGAAGATATTCCGGAGACGGAACAGACAAGATCATGCTAACGGGTTGGCAAGAGTAAGTAACGGAAAGGGGAGTCTAAAGAACTTGGATTTTAGCCAGTGAGCAATGGGGACTTAAAGTTTTGAAGTGAGTAACACAATTACAGTAGAATATATTAGAACAGTTATCTTCAGGCAGTGAGCAAAATGCATTCTTTGGGAAATGAAACGGAAGGTAGAGGCAAATTTGGGGTTGTCAATAATACTGTAGGCCTGACGTGTGACAGGCACTGAACTAAGGTGAAGACAAAATGAATGGCAAAAAGTGAGGTATAGCTATAAAGACCGCCATCAAGTTTGTGGAGATTTAATTTGCAGTGCCTCCGGGCACCAGAGCTTTGCAGAGAAATTTGGCCAAGCAAGATTTGGGAATCATCAGAATATAGCTAGTTATTAAAGCCATGTGAGTGACTGATTAAACCCAGAAAAAGGTGATAGAGTAAAAATGGAGTCTAGACCAGGAACTGACAAAAGAGACTAAGAGTAACCAGAACAAAAGGAGAAAAACTAGGAGAATGTGGCATCACGGACGCTGATGGGGGCATTTTAAGAAGTGTTTATAGCTGTCAGATAAGGGCTAAGAAGCATTGGTTGGGTTTGGTAAAACAGAGATTGTGGGCGATCTTGGTCAGAGCTGTATCCATTTGGAGGTGTTGAGAGAAGCCAGACTCCAGGTATGTGAGGCGTCTGGGACAGGAAGAAGCACTGACCACGAATATAAAGAACACTTCTGAAATTTCTGGTTTGGAAGCAAAAAAGAGAAGCAGCTAAAGCAATAAACAGAGTGGAGGAGGGGTGGAATCTGGCATGGGAGAGACGGTGGTATGTGTTACTATGATGTGAAGGACACAATAAAGAGAAAGAGGAGGAAGATACAGGAGGGGATGAGTGTTTGCAAGGTCTGCAATCCCAAAGCCTTAGTTGCCTGTGCTACAAAGACTCTACATGCTTGAAACCTGAACTTGTAACTTTAGATTTATGGAGCAGCTTGCAAAAAGCTTTTTTGCCAAAGCCCCAGTCTCTCATTTCTGAAGTTCTCTTTCTTTCGCCCCCATAAACTTAATTTCGTTATTTATCTACATTGCTTTTTTCAGAGGCAACATTTAGTCTGATGGTAGGGAATAGATGTGAACATAGGTATCAGGTTGTGAGAAGCTGTAGCCGCTGTGAGAAGAGTCCCATCAGAGCAGTATAAAAAGCAACCATGTTCATTTAGCTCAACTTAAGTGACAACAAATAATCTAGAAATCAAATGTAATTTGTGGCAAATATATGCTCACTTCATTTTTATTTTGATCTTTATTTACTATTTGCCTCGCACATATTAGATGCTTACTAACGCTTGATGAAAAAAGGAATTAATGTTTCAGAGATTTCTAAGCATTTGGTACATATTGGTAAACCATAAAATAAATGCAAATAACTGAAAGAAAATATGAAATCCACAAAGTTAGTAAAGAAGGTAACTGCTAACATATCATGGCAATAGTATTAACAATGTCTAGAAATAATGTTGATAAATTAAGAGCAGTGGAGGATAAAATGCTAACTTATTAGAGGAGTTCCATTCTTTCATAGAAGTAGGGTAATTTTCTTTTTTTCCATCATAATTGTGACATAAAATATTCTTACAATTATATCTTTTAGTTATCATTGCCATACTAATAACATTTGCTCCCAAACTCTCATAAAATATAATACACAGTTAATAGAAAAGAATCAAAATAACTAAATCTTTCTTTAATGTTTAGAACACATTTAGGATTTGACAACGATATGGGTTTAACAGTTGTTACTTGAAACCTTAAAATAATTTTTTTGCTACTCTGCAGGTTAATTTCCTAATTGGTAAAAGAGAAGAGGTTAGATTAGATAATATCTGAAGGAAGTTCCTACTCACATTTCTGATTGAAAAGCATATGATCACAGAGACCATCAGCTACTTTAGGAATATAGTACTTTTTATATAGCATACAATGTCCATTTTAATAAAAGAAACCTTCTTACAGGACAGTTTCCTTTTGGTATAACTTACTGTTTTATTCAGACCCAAAAGCTGGTAATGATTTTCATAATTAATTTTAGACATTTTTATATCCATTAGAAGTTTAATTTTTTCACAAAACTATATCATGAATGTTATCTGAGTTTTTCCAAAATAAAATTAATTTTGTAATCATCATATGACGGCCTCACTTTTTCTTCCTTTAGAGGCCTATATTTTGAGAAATAGTATAAATTCTTACCTCTAAGAGATAAGGTTCCATTTGATCCAGGGTTTTTCCAAGATGCTTATCTGGATCTAAACCTGCCAAGAAAGGTTACATTTTTTTTTAAGATAACTATTGGAGTATGGAACCCAATTTGACAATAAGTTATATTTAATATAAAAAAATAAAGATAATTATTGGATTGGATGTTTAAAGACGCATTCCCCTACCCTCTGCCCCTCCTTGCCTAGGAAACCAGTACATGTATATTTCAAATTGCTTTGATCCTAAAGTAAAATATATTTTCCTATTCCCCTTGGATAACTGGTTTTCTTGCTCTTGAAAGGTTTTATACCAAATCATTTGATTGCACTGTATCAGCTTCCAGATACATTGTTTCAATTCATTTTGAGCAACTGTAATTAGGATGGAAAACAGGTTTCATTTCAAAGGTCATTTATGTCCTCGGTATTTTAATTATTGTCATTATTTTACTGATGGACAACAGTGAGAATTTTCTTATGTGTCCCTATTCTATCTAAGCTTTAAAATTCTTACTTTGAGAGTAAGAGTAGAAAATAGGAGAGTGGTAGACCATTATGCTTTTATAATTAATTCACCTCAAAGGAGGGTACGAACAAGGACAAAAATAGTTACATTATCAAATTAAATGACATTTCATTTCAATGACCACTTGTGCAATAATGTATTTCCTAAGCAAAGACAGAGACAGCTCTGAAAAAATTGTTATTGTACCAACAGCATGTGCATAATCTTAGATAGAGATGTTCAACTGATATAGTAGAGTTTATGTAGGTGACAAGGTATAGGCAGATACGTATGGACAATAAACTCTTCCCACATAACAAAACTCACTTGCCAGTGAAGAAAAAGTCACATGCCAAATGGCTGCTATAGAATGAAATAATTCATTTTAGATATTACATTCATAATACAATTAGATATTTACATCCATAACATATGTATTGGCCTAGCCTCATTTAAATAAGTTATTTTTATTTCTTAGGGGATTAAACTATTTAGCTTATTAATTACACAAACTGATTAATAATTTTCTGCTCCTAGTTGGATGCCTTTTTTGGTAACATGATATTTCTTATAATCACACATCAGAAGAAGGGAAGTCAGGCAAAGACTGAGGATTCTTCTGCCACTGAGTATTTTTAGGTGAAACTCAAAGCAAAAAAAACTCAGACCAGTAGCACTATGGAGACTTTCTGAGTCAACTCCCTTCACAAAAATCTTATTCTGATGGTCTATTCACTAAAATTAAAATTGCAAGGAGATGGGTGAACGCATAAATGAACCAATCACTGACTTTGTCTGGTTCCTCCACGTCTACCACCACTTAGCAATTCAGTATTTAGAATGAACAAGTAAATGAAATGCTTTGACAGAAACACCTGTATAATCACCACCCACATTTAACAAGCATTAACATCATGTCATATTTCCTCCACAACATTTTTTTTTAAGAAATAAACACCACCAACACAATAGAATGTCCCAGTATATTTACTCTTAATCTATATCCCCTATTCCTTCTATAATGTAACCACTCTTCTAAAATTACATTTTTATAATTTTACTGTAAATGTATGTATCCAAACAATATTTATTATTGTTCATGTATATTAAATTTTTACATAAGTGATGTCATCTTTAACTTGATTTTTTTGTTTCACACTGTGAAAGAGATTTACTTATATTGATTACTATGGCTCTTGTCCATTCATTTTTACTATTGTATTCTATTCCATTATATGGGTATACCAGAATTTAATTATACACCTCTGATAGATGGGTACTTGGGCAAAGGCTGTTTCTAATTTCTGTTTTGCCACAAGTACTTTTTATGCTGCAGTGAACATGCTTTTATGTGAAATTACTATGACAGAGGAGAATATATACATATAATTATATACATTATTGTATATATGCGTGTGTGTGTGTGTGTGTGTATGTGTGTAATCTTCAAGTCTATTAGATATTGCCAAATTACTCTCTAAAGAAGTATTACCATTTTACTTCCACTTTCAGGGACATAGAATTCATATTTCACATAATGTGAAAATAATTTAGTGGTGTCAGAATTTTAAATCTTTGTTAATCTGATATACATACATATACACATATATGTAATATACATGTATACATTGAAATATATAAAATACACACATAATTGTTTTAGATATTTTAGTTTTAATTTTCTGATTACTGTTAAAAGTAAGCACCATATCAGGTCCAGATGGTTTCCCAGGTGAATTCTACCAAATAAGTAAGGAAGAGTTAAAACCTACTCTTCTCAAACTATTCCAAAAAAAAAAAAAAAAAAAGAAAACTACAGGCCAATATCTCCGATGAACACAGACAAAAATCCACAGCAAAATATTAGCAAACTGAATCCAACAATACATTAGAAAACCATTCATCATGATCAAGTGGGATTTATTCCAAGGATGCAAGGGTGGTTCAATATTTTCAAATCAATCAACATGATACATCAAATTAACAAGACAAACAGTAACAGCTATATGATCATCTCAAAAGATGCAGAAAAAGCACTTGACAAAGTATAAGATTCATTTATGATAAAAACTCTCAACAAAGTATGTTTAGAGGGAACATAACAAATAAAAGTCACGTATGAAAACCCCACAGCTAACATTATTCTCAATGGTAAGAAACAGAGCTTTTCCTCTAATATTAAGACAAGACAAGAAAGTTTACTCTCCTCCCTTTTATTCAACATAGTACTACAAGTCCTAGACACAGCAATCAGGTAAGAAAAAGAAATAAAAGACATCCAGACTGGTAAAGAAGAAGTAAAACTTACACTATTTGCAGATGACATGATGCTATATATAGAAAACTCTGCAGACTCCACCAAGAACCTGCTAAAACTGATAAATGGATTTAGTAAAGGATACAAAATTCATGCACAAATAATCTGCTGCATTCCTATATACCAATAATTCTGTAGCAGAAAGAGAAATTTAAAAAAATAATCCCATTTACAATAGTACCAAAAGGAAAAAACTATCTGGGAATAAGCCTAACAAAAGGCAGTGAAAGACCTATATTCCAAAAAAATATAAATCAATGATGAAAGAAATTGAACATGACAAAAAAAAAAATGGAAAGATATTCCACGATCATGGATTGGAAGAAACAATACTATTAAAAGGTACACACTACCTGAAGCAATTTATAGATTTAATACAATCCCTATCAAAATACCAATAACATTCTTCACAGAACTAGAATAGATAATCCTAAAATTTGTATGGAACCACAAAAGACCCCTTAATAGCCAAAGCAGTCTCAAGAAAGAAGAACAAAGCTGGAGGTGTAACAATCCCAGATTTTAAGACATACTACAAAGCTTTAATGGTCAAAAGAGTTTAGTACTGGTACAAAAACAGATACATAGATCAATGAACAGAATGGAGAGCCCAGAAATAAACTGACACATTCAAGGTCAATTAATCTATGACAAAGGGGGCAAGCATATACAATGGGAGAAAAGACAGTCCAACAAATGGTGCCCGGAAAACTGGACAGCTACATGTAAAAGAATGAAACCGGACCATTTTCTTAAAAATAAAATGGATTAAAGACCTATTTGTGAGACCCAAAATCATAAAATTCCTAGAAGAAAACAGGTAGCAATTTCTTTGACATCAGCCATAGAAACACATTTCTAGATATGTCTCCTCTGGCAAGGAAAACAAAAGCAAAATCAAACTACTGGGACTATGCCAAAATAAAAAGCTTTTGCACACTGAAGGAAACCATCAACAAAACAAAAAGGCAACCTACTGAATGGGAAAAGATGCTTGCAAATAATATAACTAGTAAGGGGTTATACAAAATATATAAAGAACTTACACAACATTAAAACTCTCCCCAAATCATCTGATTTAAAAATAGGTGACAACCTGGGATGCCTGGGTGGCTTAGTTGGTTTAACATCTGACTTTTGATTTCAGTTCAGGTCCTGATCTTACGATTCATGAGATCAAGCCCCACATCAGGCTCTGCAATTTGAAGAGCCTGCTTGGGATTCTCTCTCTATCCCTTTCTCTCTGCCCCTCCCCTGCTCATATGCCTGCATATGTTCACTCTCTCTAAAAATAAACAAATATTTTTTTAAAATGAGCGGCTAGCTGAATAGACATTTTTTTCAAAGAAGACGTACAGATGGCCAACAGACACATGAAAAGATGCTCAACAT
Organism: Panthera tigris; assembly: GCF_018350195.1. Classification (NCBI taxonomy): domain Eukaryota; kingdom Metazoa; phylum Chordata; class Mammalia; order Carnivora; family Felidae; genus Panthera; species Panthera tigris. Next base: position 67,094,591 of record NC_056665.1, on the reverse strand, counting down.
CACTCGTCATCATGGAAATGAAAATCAAAACCACAATAAGGTATTAATTTACACCTGTTGGAATGGCTAAAATCAAAAACATAAGAGATAAGTGTTTGTGAGCACGTGGAGAAAAAGAAACCCTTGTGCACTGTTGGTGGGAATGCAAATTGGTGGAACTACTATGGAACACTATGGAGGTTTCTCAAAAAATTATGCTTTATGTATTTGAGAGTTATGTTGTTATGTGCATACACATTCATAATCTCTAAAACTTCTTGATAAGATTATTTCTTTATCCATTAGTAACAACCTATTCATCTCCATATGTCTCCGTATGTGGTTTTTATCTTATATCTTATTTACCAATGTTACGACACCAGCTTTATTTTGTTAATATTTTACTGGCATATATTTTTCCATCATTTATTCTCAAATTTTCTATGTGCTTTTGTTTTAGATGTCATTTATAAGCTACATATAATTGGATTTTTAAAAATTTTATCCTATCTTATAAATACAACTCTAAAGAATGGAGTTTAAAAATCTTACTGTAGATTTCCTGTTAAGCTTTATACAAATTTGTTCCTTTGCTCTTTTCTGCTTCATGCTATAATGAAAGGATTTTTGTCTGTTTGTTTTCTCTACTGATTAGGAAGCTATAGACTGAATTTCTACTCTTTTAGTAAATACTTGTAATTTTTAACATTCAAAACCATATTTTTAAAGTCTAAATGTATTATCTAAACTGGGACGCACCTGGGTGGCTCAGTTGGTTAAGTGTCCGACTTTGGCTCAGGTCATGATCTCATGGTTCATGAATTCAAGCCCTGCATTGGGCTCCGTGCCGGCAGTTCAGAGCCTGGAGCCTGCTTCGGATTCTGTCTCTCCCTCTCTCTGCCCCTCCCCACTCCAATCTCTCTCTCTCAAAAATAAATAAACATTAAAAAAAATAAATGTATTATCTAAGAAGTATGAATCTTAGAATATGAATCTAACTATTTGTTTAGCATCCTTTTGACTAAGAGAAATTAGCATGTTTTCACTGGTACTAAATAAGCCCTACCATTTCAGTTGTTATTATTGTGTTAATTCTTATTTCCACCAGTTCTGGCAAGAAAAATTAAGCCTGCCAACATATTCTACCATGTCTATGTTCACAATTGTTTCTCATTAACTTCTCCTGGAATTCAATCTATTTCTAACTGAAATCCATTCTTTATTACTAATTTTTTTTTTTTTTTTTTTTTTTTTTACTGAAGATCTGTGAGTGGTAAAACCTCTTAGGTTTTAGATGTCTGATAATATCCTATTTAACTTTCATCATTACATAATAGATTAGTTATAATATATTCCTTCTTCAGAAATTAGTTGTTCCTAATAAGATTTATGCTGTCAGCTTAATAGTGCTTCCCATATAATATTTATTTTTTCTGTGCTAAACTGTACAGTTTTCAACGTACTTGTGACATACTATAATGTTAACATAATGTGTGTAAATGTATGTTTGTTTATTTTTATTTATTTTGAGAGAGAGAAGGTGCAAGTGGGGAGGGAAGAGGGTTAGAATCCCAACCAGGCTCTGGGCTGTCAGAGTGGAGCCTGATGTGGGGCTCAAACTCAGGAGCCGTGAGATTATGACCTCAGCCGAAGTTAGAATCTTAACTGACTGAGCCACCTAGGTGCCCCAGTTTATTTTTATTTATACCCTATAGCACCTAATGTACACTTTCAATTCTAAAATTTACATTTTTATTCCAGTCTAGGAAATTTTCAGTCATTATGTCTGTAAATACTGTTTTTCTGCCTTCTATTTTTTTTCTGAAACATCTATTACACAAACATTGCCCTTTACCAATCTATCTTAGTATTTTTAAATTGCTCTTTCAATTTGTTTTTCTCCCTCTATGTTGTCTTTTGGGTTATTTTTCCTGCTTCATTCATTCTCTTTGACTTGACTCACCTAGAGTTTATTCTATCCACTGAGTTTTTTTGATTTTTTTAAGTGACTGTATGCTTCATTTCCAATATTTCTTTTCTTTTTTAATGTTTATTTATTTATTTTGAGAGAGAGATAGAGGGAGAGAGAGAGAGACAGAGAGAGAGAGAGAGAGAGAGACAGAGAGAGAGAGAGAGAGACTGAATGGGGGAGGGGCAGAGAGAGAGGGAGAGAGAGAATCCCAAGAAGGTTCTGAGCCACCCAGATGCCCCTCCAATATTTGTAATTGGTTACTTTTCATATCAGTCTCTTGCTATTCCAATGTGATTTGTTTTTCTAATTGATTGCTTTTTCTTTAATGGATGTTTTATTTTTCTTCATCTCTCTGAGGTTCTCCTTCATACAGGACACTTTCAGTCTCTGTTTCCCCCCAAGATTATGATCTCCTAAGTGCTTTTGCCTGCTTCCTAACCTTTTGTATTACAGCCCCACAGTTCAGTCTTGTTTACCATTTTGTATGTGTACTCATTTCTACTTCACAGAGATGTTTATGTTTTCCAGCCCAGCTATGTCTTTCATACTTTTCCTTCATATCTTTATCTATTACTGTGGGCTTGAAATGGGAATGTGGAAATTTTAAAGCATGAATGTACAAGGCCAGGATGACTGGAAGTCACTTCTTAGCTTTCCTTCCAAACCCTTGATTCTTACATATTGGTCTTACAACATAACCTATCTCACTCAGCACTTGGGCACTAGGCTACACATCATTAAAATCATTTTAAAAGTCTCTCATGATTGAATCTAATAATTGACATTTTGCTTCTCTGTAAGGATCTGGGAATAAATAAATGCCTGTCTAAAAGTCATGAAGGGAATTTAAGAGGACATGGTTTTACATAGGTAGGCACTGGAAGATCAAACTGATAATCTTCCCATTTTTCTTCCAGTCGTTTAATTCATTATAGAATCACCAGGCCTCAGCTCTAAACTGTTAACCTATAAAAATAGCTGTTACATCTCATTTCAGAGATTGTTGCATTCCATGATGGATAAAGTAATTTGGCTTGTCTTTAGATAATAGTCAGTAAAATCTGTAAACATAAGCCACACTAGGCATAATTTTTCCACATGAATCTGTGATCATCACACAGTATATTTTATCAAAAATTAGTTGGTTATTTAAAGTTTTTCCTTATTCATTGAAATATTTTCAATTTATTTAGTCCTGGAGTATGGCACTAAAAATATCAAAATAAATCAAAATTTAAAACCTTAAATAAGATTTTCAAATATTTTCCTGAAGCACATTATAGACCTTTTCACTACAGTAGAAAATTACTATAAAGCTATAAAATAGCTAAAATAAAAGAGCTACATTTCTTTTCTCTTAGAGTTAATAATGAAATAAGCTGCATGTATAAGTCTTTATAGTATGGTAATGGGGTTTGTGTTATGTTTAGTGAGCATGATAGGTTCTATGATTCACAGTCTGATGCTTTAGACATTTCACACAGGGAAAACAACCAATCAGTAACATTTCACATACACAAAGCAATAGATGATTTCACTGGACATATAAAAGCAAGAGAATGGCAGGACCTGAGAAATAAATAGCTTAGACACATTGTAAATTTATCGGAGGTTTTGTCTGGGGATTTTGGTAGGCTTCTTTGGCATGAACAATGATTTAAAGGTTCTTATCTCATGATCCGATGTTATTTAAATAGACTAGAATTCTTTTCCAAAAAATGTCTAAATTCTATAATGAAACTCTTTGTCTAGGTTCAATACAATAGTCTACATATTCTCTTGAATGGATCTTACTACTTTAAATCAACACTGTATATCATGCACACTTGGGTCAGGCCAACCCATTCCACTGTACTTGATTATGACTACTTCAGTCCTTTTCTCCTGATGCTTTGCTGGGTACTCTGTCCAAGTGCAATCTGTCTTTTCTTCCATTTTTCTGTTCATTAGAAAGTGACAAATCATTGGGGATCTCATGATCACTACTCATATGACATGCCCATATGAAATTTCAGATTGTTTTTATAAAATGTTTTCTTGGATAAGATCCAGAGATTACTAGCAATTCAAGCTACTCTCTTTAAGAAATTAATGGCCTGGAACCACCATGGTCTCAGAGATCTCTTCTAAATCAGCTGAGCCTATTGCACGTGGGATGATATTAGTCAGGGATGTGGTAGGACGATTATTCATCCTATGCCAGAATATATTCAGATATAGAACTCTTCTCAAAAAATCTTTACTTCCTAGAACACTGATGATTCCATAAATATTAAACTACATGCAAATGAAAACTCGTTGTAACTTATTTTTATAAATATAATGAAAGTTTGAATATTTAATTTTCTTACACTTCCACATATTTTTTCACAAGTTTCCTCATTTAGAAACATTGTAGCATTGTATGTACAGTCGTTATGATATTTAATTCTTCTTAAATGGAACAAGATTATTACTAAAATAATTTTAAAACAAGGATTTGGAGAAACAAATCACTTTAACATGAAAAAACTGTTAGCGTATCTATAATTATGAAGCTCATGGATGTCAGTCTTTTATCTCGTGTATTTTTGGCTTGGGTATTTTCTAACTCAGTGATATGCATGGAAAATTCTGACATTCTTGAATATCTTTCATAATTGAGTCCTTCATAATTGAGAATGGAAGGTCAGGGTCAGATTAGCATCAAAAAATATATTTATCATTGGACATACTTTTTAACTTTTAAGCTTTAAATGGTTTAGAGAGAAACAGTTTAAATAATGAAGTCAATATTTGAGTAAAAATTTAACACAATGGTTAGACAACATTAATACCTTCTCTGTTTAATTTACTTGTTTTACCAATAAGAATCCACCCATATTTCTAAGTACAACTAAAGATACTAATGTACCAATATATTTGTATTATATAATATATATTTGTATTATATAATATTACATCTTCTATTACACAGAATCATTTTATCTATTCCTTCTTTCCTCTCTCTCCCTCTCTCTGTCTCTCTCTCTCCCCCCCCCCTTTCTTTCTTGTAATCTCCACATCCAACATGGGGCTTGAATTCATGACTCTGAGATCAAGAGTCACATGCTCTACCGATCGAGCTAGCAAGGTGCCCCATACATAAAGTCATTTTAAGGCATAAGAATAGATAACAATACATCAGTAATTTTTAAAGCCATCTTATACACGCATTCATTCCATTTTCAATTTTTCAGCAGTAGCCATTTAACTGGTATATGCAGCCAGTCCAAAAGGCATAATCTTCTCTTTCTTTAAATAAACCCAAGAATCTAGACCCAGTACAGTTTCAGTATAATTTGAAAATCTCTCTCCTAATCTTTGTAATGTCATTGTTCCCATTTTATTTTATATAAAACTGTATTATGTTAAAACTCTTTGAGGGACTATGAAAAGCCTATGAAAAAGCCACAATGGCTCACGGGCTTTTTCAAAGAAATTCAACTTTATCTAAAAGTTTCAACTTATCCCAGTCCTTGAAAAAGATGTTTCTTTTTTAGATTCACTCAATTTAGGTGTTTTTTTCTAGTGAAACCTGGGTCATGAATGGACATAAACTGCACTTCCCCCAAACCTTAATAGTCTGTTCAATTTACCTCCTGAATCAGTGAGTGGTAGAATGAAAGTCTCAATATATCTATCTACCATATGAAAACATTTTTATTGATTGAGATGTTTACATTTATTAATGTTAATATATATATATCAATATCAAGAAACATCAATAGTAATAAAGAAGATAATTACATTCCATAGAACCCAGGATGCTGTTATATTTAGAGTAAATTTGAACTCAAATACGTAAGTTACTTACAGTTACTAACACATTTTTCTCCAAAGTGCAGAAAAAATTTACTAAAAATCCTGACCCCTAACCATTTAATCATGTCTTATAGACATTCCTTGATGGAAGCTGGGTGGATGAATAAACCCACAACAAGACCTAGGCACTGGATAACTCCATGCAGAATTAAGAAATTAATTAGGAGGAAGAACCGTAATTTGCAGAGCTGACATCTATTTTACTTTACTTTCATGTATCAATGGGAAGCAATTACAATTCAATTAAAATATTCAATTTTATTACTTTACTGACTGACCTTGAAGTTAATGCCTGTTTTATTTAATTGCATCATCTATGAATAAATGTTAACCCTACACTGTTATGCCCCATTATTTTCAATGCATTTTTCAAATTCTCAACTGAATTATATCAGTCAATTTATTATCTGCTGTCATGAAAGCAAGTGGAGGTTTATTTCTTCACGACAGCCCAATATACGATATGAAAGAAACATCACAAAATGTTTGATAATGCTATTTTTAAAAGAGTCAAGTAAAATGAATTGTGTTCTCATATCAACTTTTGTAGCCTAGACTTTTACTGTAAAATCAGTAGGTGATATTAGAAGAGGTATAATCCTTCTGAGAAGCAATTTCTAGTCTGCCTATAATTTTTGATAAATTCAGTGCAGACAGGAATGGAGCATCCCATGTATCTTCAAAAGCTAAACACACACACACACACACACACACACACACACACACACACTTAATAATCTTTTCCTATTTCTACCAGATTCACCAGCCACCAGAACAAGTAGATCTCATTTAAAAAGCTCTACAGTTTTGTTGGTAAATGCAACTTTTTCCTTTTCTTTTTTTTTTTATTCCTAGACTCCACTTGAGCACACCATAATAATTGAGCATTTTAGAAATAAAATGATTAAACCTGTGTAAAAATGAACAGGTAAGAAAGACTAATTATGTGATCTTCAAAGTAAAGATAAACTCACATATTGTGAAAGTTGACTATTTGGGGAAGGATGTTATTTCACTTTCTAGATTTTCCATTTCTACTATTAGACCACTAAATCCTTACCTTAGAGGTTGTATTAGAACTCATCTCAACATAACTTCTTTCTGAAATCTATTAATTGGTATTTTACTTCAGTGTAAGTAACATAAAGGAAACTCAGATACTTTATGGATTCACTTTTAAGATCCATGACATCCATAAAATTAATGACCAATAAATCATATTAAGTATAATTCTGCAGTTAATGATAATCAATACTTGCTGGTGATAGCTGAAATGGTCCTTTTTTTTTTTTACCTTTAAAAAGATTATACAGTTTTAGCATGTAAAAAATGAATCAAAAGTAAAAGATACGGGTTTCAAACAGAGGGATTTTTTTTAAGGGAGCAATTTGAAATATTTCATTTAGAAATATCTTCCTAAACTTTCATAGTATTATTTAACATAGTAAGTACTGGAAACTGAAAGCTTGATATGAGTAGGGAGTATTTGAAGGAGTAAAAGTTGAGGTTAAAAAAGTAGACAAAAGCCAGATCCTATAGGGCCTCGAGTTTCATCTTAAAGAACTTACACCTGAATGTAAGGTCACAGAGAAGACAGAGAAATGATAAGCAGAGGAATGACAGGATCTAATTTGACTTGCAGAAAGATCACTCTAGCTTCAGTATAATTCCTTGGCAGGAAATAAGACTGAAGGTAAGAAGGCACATAAAGGGGCTGCTGCAGTAGTAAGAGTATGTAACTGACAAGGCAGTAGGTACAAAAGGAAAAGAACAGATTTGAGAGCAACATAAAATAGGTAAGATATATAGTACTTGCTAATGAACTATAGGATGATTCTCAGGTTTCTGACTCTGGACAATGCTAAAAATGGTGGCACCATTTACTTCAGATACAGGACAGTAACAGAAGAATGTTTGGGAAGGTAAATAAAGGTAGAATCAATTCGGAAATGTATTTGAGGTTCCAGTGAATCATCCAAGAAGGGATATCTAATTGGCAATTAATTATAAAAGGTTAAAGTTTAGTAGAGAGGTCTGGGCTAGAAATACTAATATAGAAATAGATGCTATGAGATGAAATGACTCAAGGAGAATATGCAAAGTGACAAGAGAAAACACAGGAAAGAGCTTTGAGGAATATCAAACTTTAATTGACACTGTAGTCAGCTGTCCAAAGTCCAAATCGGATCTGGTCATTTTCACTTCAAAATCTTTCAAACATATTCTGGGCAAGATGAGCACTAGCTTCTAATTTTTCCATTTTTTTCCTGCAATGGTTAATTTTATGTGTCAGCTTGACTGGGTCATGAGGTCCCCAGATTAAGCATTGTTTCTGGGTGTATCTGTGAGGGTGTTTTCTGGATGAGGTCAGTGTTCGAACGGTGGTCTCAGTAAAGTAGCTTGCCCTCCCCCATGTGGGTGAGCATCAACCAACCCCTAAGGGCCTGGGCAGAACAAGGCACAGAGGAAGGAAGACATTACTCCTCCCCTTTTCCTGCCTCAGTATTTGAACTGGGACATCTCACATCTCCTGCCTTTGGGTTTGGATTTACATCACTGGCTCCCTTGGTTCTCAGGCCTTCCAACTTGGATTAAATTATACCTGTAGTTTTCTTGGGTCTTCAACTTGCAGGCAGCAGATTGTGGGACTTCTCAGCTTCCATAATCATGTAAGTCAGTTCTTCATAATACATCACCTTCTACATCCTATTGGCTCTGCTTCTCTGAAGAACCCTGACCAATACATTTCCTAATACATTTCTCCATTCCAAACTCCACTAACAAAAAAATCTCTGAATAATCAGGAAGAAAACATCAGGACTGAAACTACCCAGAACTTGAACTAAATTTTGCTTGACAGAAGATGGAATCAAATTCAGAAGAAAATATGTCCTAAGACTTTTCTGGTGAAAGAATAACTTGTTAAGAAAAGTAAGTAAAGGGGACTCGGGAGAATCATAATAGCCGGTACCTCAGCTCCCATATCTTGAGATGTGATACCTCATGTGGTTCTTATATAAGTTTATACTGACTGTGACCTATATACATTTGTTCAAATTTGAGACATCAACCAATACAATAGTATCTACCTGAAAGAGAAGTCATCAGAGGACAAGCCCTACAACCTTTATAACATATTCTTGCTCCACGCAATTTTAATTGATAAATGTTGGGTGCTCAGCTACAGTAGGATAATCTCACTTTCCAACCATGGCAAATACAGAATCATACTGGTATTAAGGCACGAAACACAAATATCTGCTTGGACAATATAATTATTAAATAGTCATATAACTAAATAGACAAATAGAAAAAGATTTGTGGACTTACTTTCCAGGAGTTTTCAGTTAACTGTTACGTATTACCATGAAAGTTGTTTTAGCATAAGCTGTCTGACACAGATATAAATGTTAGAGGGCTCACTTTTATAACAACTGCATTAAATAAGATCTTATTTATTTGTAAATATTGCATTCTGTGTATTTTTGATTTTTGTAGAATAGAGGGAATTGGAGCTACTCGTTGAGATGAAGATAGAAAGATAGGTTTTGGAATTATAATATAGTACATATTTCTTGTAAGGCAATATATTACATATATTAACACACACACCATGGCTTTGGGATGGAAAGGACCTCAATCTATTAAAAAATTCAAAGAACATATGCATACCAGCACCAAAGAGTTATGGATGTAACTTAGTGTTAGAACAGCCTGCCCCACCTAGAGAAAAAAAATGTGTTAGCAATAAAATGAACAAAACCAGCATTTATGTCCTCTGCTGTTATAATCTGTTACTCCCCTTTAGAGACTGACCAAAAGGCATTTTACTCAGAGATTATGAACCTTGGGATTGGCAGTATTTGTATTTGAGTCTTAAGGAAGGATTCTACCACACATACTCAGAATTTGATATTTAAATCTTTGTTTATTTCCCTCTCAATTTAAAATAGTAGGTGATTTACAATACATTTGGGAAATGTCAGAAGTCTCAACTTTTGATGTTTCAATACTTAAGTTATAAGTTTAAAAATTTTGCACTAAATTATTTTGTATAAAGATAGAAATATATTTCTAATAGCAATTAAACTACACTCGAATGCACATTAAGTAACTCTTTTTAAACAAAATAATTATTTGAACAAAGTTCAGGTAAAAAATGATATGTTAACCACAGAATATGAAAGAATAATGCAAATTGCTTCTAACCTTTACTGTTCACCATTATTTCCTAGGAAGACTATTGCAATGAATGGTTTTAATTATGTCCATTATTATCCAAATGAATGACAGAAGAGCACAATGCGTAGAAGCAATAATTAATATGCCTTATCTTGGCTTATTTGGGCAGTTACAAAAGAGGAAATAGATTAATATGACATACAGGAATTACCACAGGTGAGTATGCGTAGGAGTGGAACTCAGCAATTGGGAGGGTTGCACAATTAAAGCTCGTGTTCTAATTAGTATGGGCATCTCTGAATGTTAACCCAAAGGGGTAAACTATAAGAAGTATATGTTAAAAATCTAAGAGAAAAAAAAAAAAGGTGGGCAGCCCTCTAAGAGAGAGGCAAGTAAAGAGTTTAAAAACTATCCAGGCTGCTTGGAAGACAGATAAGGATGCCGGCAATGACAGGTGTATGTACCGTGTCATTATCTGAAAGGTCAAAAGAGAAATTTGTGGATGGGTAAAACAAACAAGCAAAAAACTAGAACTAAGTCCATACAGACATTTACGAACACACTGGAAGTATTTAGAACATTGTTTAATGCAACTTTTTTTTCTGAATTAAATGCCAAAAATATATTGTCAAAGAAAGGGAGAATATGGAAAATAAAAATACAAAAGGTAACATGCAGGCTAGACAGCCAACATGAATGGTTGGACTAAGTGCTGACTTTCTCTCCACTGACGAGGACTTGCTACAAAGACAGCAAGTAAGAGGACAAGAAGCAGCAGAGAAGTTTAATTCAGTTTTATTTGGCATTGACCTTGTCTGTACAGGATACGAGGGAAACGACTATTCCAAGGGCACTTTCTGAGAAAATCAGTGGGGCAGTAACAGAGAGCAATCTCCTAGGAGAAAATAATAGAGCAACTTGAGAAATTCCACAGCAATAAATCACCATGACCAGATGGTATTCAACTGAGAGTTTCTGAAGTAAATAAAGTGTGAAATGGCTGAGCTACAGATGAGGATATGCAATGTATCTGGAAAACCAGCAACTGTTTTCAAATATTGCGACTTTGCTAATATGGTCGCTTTTCTGTAGGAAAGAAAAAAACAATCAAATTAAGATTTATAGAATTACAGACCAGTGGCTCTCTTGGTGATAATGGAGAAACTGATAGAGTCTAATTAAGAATAGCTTCCTTCAACATCAGGATAAGGTTAACCTGCTAAGGTCAAATCACCCACTGAGTCTATAAAGAGAACACTGTTTCTCTCCATCCTATTAAACTTATCTGGAAATGTCAATAAAATACTAGATAGAAGCAAACCAGTAAATGTAATTTATTTGGGAATTACATGAAGCTTTAACAAGGTCACATGAGACTATTGGGGAAAATAAATAAGCACAGTCTTTGGGAGGAGAGGCCACAAGAGAAACTTCTGTCATTAATTGTAAAACTTGCTAAGTATTGAAAACAAAGTTTCAGGGACAATTTCTCTTTTCTTCCCTAACACTAAGTTACCTCTTCCAAAAGTATAGATCACATTCAAATTAAAAAAAGAAAAAAAAAATTTCACCATGGACAAGACACACAGTTAACAGAGTAGGGAAGAAAGATGTGCTCCCAAATCAAGAAGGAAATAAGAGACCAAAAGACAACAGCAAGATAAGCAAGTAACAAAATTTTTACCTATCCAATGGAATCTGAAAGCCATAACTGAGTTTAAGTTTCTCATTACTGTGCTCTGTGCCAAAATCAGATTTTAATAAAAACTAACAAGTAGTAGAGTAATGAGACTGACTTTTACGTATGCAAATGAAGGCTGCCACCTTCAAGGTGGTCATCTTGGCACACTATATGCTTATTCCAACAGTACGATATATTTATCCTCAAATGATTTCTAAAATTTTTTCTATAGATAAACTGCCTTCAGAGCCAGTGGCATACTGTTCTGAAATCATCCAGTGGTGGCAAAGCTTCATCCTTCAATAGTGCAGCCAGAAGCCATTGGGGAGGGGTAGCATTCCCTCCCGAAAGCAACCTTTGCTAGTCCAATTCTATAACCTCTGATTACCATTTTGTTACACACAGTACAAAGAAGCCATATTATTTGGGAAAAGGCAAGGGCCATGCAATAGAGTCTTGAAGAAATCACACAAGGGCCTGGGGCAACCTCCTGGGCCATTATTTGAGAGCTCTCCAAATGTTAGAAAGTTCTCATAACTAAACCAAGACATGTTTCACCATATAGCTTCTACTTGCTCTTAGAATTATCCTCTGAATCCACAGAAAGTACCCGCAGCCTTTCAAATATTGTGAGTTGCTACAAAAATCCCTGTTCTCCTTGGCCCAGTAACCTGCTGCCTTCACTTCAGGCTAAATATATAGCTCCTTTATATAGTCCTCCTGTGGCACCATTGTGTGTCCTTTCATTGTTCTGGTCACTTTCCACTCAGTATAGCTGTTTCTGTGTCCCATTTTAATGCGATCTTTCCCCCTGCTTAAAAAACCAATTTCTGCTCATTGTAGGAAATAAAAAAATTAGCAAAACTTAAAAATTTTTCATGTTAACACTTTCCAGTAATATCTTCTGCTAATCCACTGTCATTTTATTTGTTTTTTTTTCCCCACAAATACCTTTTGCATACATTTGAGATCCAATTACTTATCCTGCTTTTTTCTTAAATTACTATAGCGGTAACCTTCGTAAATTAAGGTGCATAATGAGACAAAATATTCTACCTTAACTGTTAATGCAACCCCTCAGATCTGTTTAGCTGTTTTGGTAGCTACAAGGTACCACTGACACATATGTAATGTCATAAAAGCTCAAAGATTTTTCTCTCAACTGCTAGCGTTAAGGAGTATCTTACCTATCCTGTATCGTGGAGTTGGCTTTAGGAATTAACATTCAGAACTCTTTATGTTTACTTTTTCTACATTTTACCTGGTCAGATTTAGTCCCTACTCCCAGCCAATTAATATGAATCAGTATTCTGAATGTATCATTCAAAGTATTAATGATCCTAAGAACCTCTGTGTCATCTATATATTTAATCAGCATGCCATTCAAGGGTTCATTCAAATAACTGTTTAAAGGAATAAAAGGGTAGGATAAAAAAGAGTGATACAGGTCTTCCAACATGTGATACTGACTTACTATAAATTTAGTATTAGTTTTATTTAACTAAATATGAATTAACTATTAAGTCATTTGTTTTATCTTACACGACTTACATACACACATTGTATATACAAAATCTGGTGTCTTTGAAAAACTCTAAGTAAATTAAATCAAATTTTAAATATCAACAGAATTCAATATTGAAAGGATTTGTGTAATGAAAAAAAATCTATCCCTAATATGAGTAATATTTTAGTAATGCTGTTTTATTTTAACTGTATATTGGTGTGTAGTTTTTATGAGTTAGGAGTGGTAAAAAGCAAAACAGCGATTAAATAGGAGCTAGATCCTAGGAGGCTATGGACATAAGAGCTAAAACTAGTCTGTGAGCAAAAAGAGGGGGGATTAATTTGTTAATGTGGATCTGTGTCTTAGAACAAAGTTAACCACATTAATATGTAAAGATTGAATTAAAAAATAAATCATCAAAATATGATATCTACTTGTTCAAATATATGTCTAAGTAAACCTTGAACTTTTTAAGTGAATGTACATAGAAAAAAGGGAACAAAGATGAAAGTAGTTTGAAGTCATGCTACTGCTAATGAATTAGGGACTTACATATATAATAATTGCATACTATCGGCTGCATTTGCTTCTCCTCACTGGAGTCTATTATTTGGTAATGCATTCATTACTGCTTGGTTTATAAAGTACTACAGTTATTTACCTAAAAGATAAATAGATAACCTGTACTTTAACTTTTTTGCTACTTGATATGTTAAACAACCTTCATACTTAAAAAAAAATGCAATTATCGAAGCACAGCTGAATGGCCCCAGAGCACACAGGCTCCATTAAATTTGCTTACATCTAATTACTCCTGCCTGAGGCAGGTGAGAAATTTACTCTTATAAGATCCTTCTTTATCTGGTAGCCAAAAAATAAAAAATAAAATGAAATAAAATCAGTGATTTTCAATCTAATTACTATCTAAAACTATTTGTAGCACTTGCTCTTTCAGACCCTATAAAGCTGGGCTTTGTGCAATAACCATTATAATTATGTTTTTAACTGCTTAATACAAACATTTCCTCCTAGAAAAATTAGTGTAAATCATCATCAATGTCAACTATGAATTCATTTCCTGTATCTTTCAAATTAAACATTTTAGGGTCATTCAAAAACATTGTTATTTATAAATTGTGATACTGTTCCATTTTCCCAAAACATATAACTTTTAAGTGATCTTAAAAATCTTTTGAAAAGCAAATAAAAATGTGAGATTAACAAGTACAGCATAAGAAGCCAAAAAGCTACAAAATTTAATCTTAGTTCAGACACTGACTTTTCTGAACCTGTTAAAAAAAAAATACATCTCCTAGCTCCATTTCCATTGAAAACCACCAGCTTTAATTTTCTTGTCTAAATTCCACCTTTTGCATGGGAAACTTCCAATGAGTTTTATAGGGGCAAAGAGAGAGAGTGGTGTATTGGATTTATGTTGCATTACAGTTATACAACACCCAAGCTTCTTTTTTTTTCCAAATGGAAAAATGAAAGAGCAAATGAAATATATGAGAAAAGCTTACCCACTATGTGTACTTGTTAAAATACATCATTGCATATCAAAAGTCACTCATAATTATCCCTATACCAGTCTAGAAGTAATACTAATGTGTGTAACATGTTAAGCTGTTCAAAACTTTCATAGAGTCCTACTTTAGAAATGTTTAGTAGGACAGATGATAAAATATTTGTTTTACTGATAAGAAAATAGGAGCTGTGAAAATGAAGGTTCTGGGGCTAAGTGAATTCTCTAGATTGCAAGGCTAACACATGATAAAATCAGGCATTGAAATGACATATTTTGATTCTGAGTCCAGTACTCTTTCCTAAAGATCAAGTTAAACCATAATAAAATAAAAAAGGTGCTCCTTAAACTCCAGTACACAGGCAGCAGTGTGCCACAGGCTATATCGGCCCATATTAACATGACATACCTTCTTGGAACAATTTTGTTAAGAGAATTAGGGACATAAATATCCCAAACAATGAAATATAATGAGGATGAGCATTTTGATATTAGGCATACACTGAAAAGCCTAAGAGGTGGCACAATAAATTATTATAAAATTTTTTTTAACGTTTATTTATTTTTGAGACAGAGAGAGACAGAGCATGAATGGGGGAGGGTCAGAGAGAGGGAGACACAGAATCTGAAACAGGCTCCAGGCTCTGAGCTGTCAGCACAGAGCCGACGTGGGGCTTGAACTCACGGATCGCAAGACCATGACCTGAGCCAAAGTCGGACGCTCAACAGACTGAGCCACCCAGGCGCCCCACAATAGATTATTATAATAGGCAGAGAGTAATCTTCAATCTTGGCTGCCCCTTCGTATCAATCACTTGGCAAACTTTTAACAAATACCAATACCTATGCCTCACCCCAGAACTACCAAATTAGAGCGGGGCCTATGTAGAAGTACTTTTTTCAATATCTCCCCAGAGGATTCTAATGTGTAGCCATGGTTGAGGACCACTGATAATAATATTACACATGTGGGTGAACAAAATACAAGGAAAGCAGTATATGAAACTTGGAAGAATATAAGAGAAGGGAAAAAACCCTACATGTTTGAAATGGGTAAGAATGGGAAATATCTTATAGAAGAGTATATTGCTAATTTATATTCCTGAAAGAGGTACTATCTTCCAGGTATAATGTTTGCTGCAGTTGAGTTTCCTATCATCATTTACTATTCTCTTCGGTGGTTTTTCAGACTCACATTTATAACAGACCTCTCAGACTATGCACAAGTCCTACCAGAAATTAGCCCAACTAGAAAGAGAGAAAAAGGGCCTGATCATAGGCGAAAGCATTCATTCCTGTATCTCAGGGAAGGAGGGAATAGGCACATCAATAAAAGTGTTGAATTATTGCCAAGCAATCTTGAAAAAGAAGTACAAAGCTGGAGGTATCACAATTCTAGATTTCCAGATATACTACAAAGCTGTAGGAATCAAAACAGTATATTATACTGGCACAAAAATAGATACATAGACCAGTGGCACAGAATAGAAAGTCCAGAAATAAACCCACACTTTTATGGTCAATTAATCTATGACAAAGGAGGCAAGAATATATAATGGGGAAAAGATAATTGCTTCAACAAATGGTACTGGGAAACCTGGACGGCCATATGCAAAAGAATGAAACTAGACCACTTTCTTACACCATATACAAAAATAAACTCAAAGTGGATTAAAAGACCTAAATGTGAGACCTGCAATCATAAAACTTCTAGAAGAAAACATAGACAGTAATTTCTTTGACATGAGCTATAGAAAAACATTTTTCTAGATGTCTCCTCTGTCAAGGGAGACAAAAACAAAATCAAACTACTGGGACTACACCACAGTAAAAAGTTTTTGCACAGTGAAGGAAACCATCAACAAAACAAAAAGCCAACCTACTGAATGGGAGAAGATATTTGCAAATGATAGGGGTTGATAGGATAGATATTTGCAACCCCAATAGGGGTTTATATACAAAATATATAAAAAAACTAACAGCTCAACACGAAAAAAACCCAAATAGTCTAATTAACAAATGGGCAGAGGACCTGAATAGACATACAGATGGCCAACAGACACATGAAAAGATGTTCAACATCACTCATCACCAGGGAAATGCAAATCGAAACCACAATGACATATCACCTTAGACCTGTAAGAACGGCTAAAATTAAAAACACAAGCATTAAATTTCAATTAAATTAAAAATAAGGCATTTTAAAAATACAAGAAATAACAAGTATTGGTGAGGATGTAAAAAAAAAAAGAGAAAAAAAAAAAAAAACCAAACCCTTGTGCCCTGTTGGTGGGAATGCAAATTGGTAGAGCCCCTGTGGAAAACAGTATAGAGGTTCTCCAAAAAATTAAAAATAGAATTACTGTATGATCCCATAATTTCACTGCTAGGTGTTTATCCAAAGAAAATGAAAACACTAATTCAAAAAGATATATGCACCTCTCTGTTTATTGCCACATTATTAGTAATAGTCAGATATGAAAGCAACCCAAGTCCATCAATAGACAAATGTAAAAGATGACATCACTACTGATCCTACAGATGACAGGACAATGAGAAGTCATTAGGGATTACTTTATACCTATAATTTTCACAACATAGAAGAAACAGAAAAAATTCTGGGAAAAACACAATTTATCAAACTGAAATTAAAAGTAGAAAATCTAAACACTCTAACACAGAAATTGAATTTTGAATTGAAAACTTTCCCTGAAGATATCTCCATGGCCAGAGGGCTTAAACAATAAGTACTTCAAGACACTGAAGAAAAGATTAATACCAATCTTACAGAAAAACTTTTAGGTAATATTAAAAGAAGAAACACTACAAAGCTTTATGAGGCCACGGTAACTTTATTACCCACATCTGTAATTACTAGGAAAAAAAATTATAGATCAGTCCCTCTTATGAACATGCAAAATTCCTAAACAGAGTAATAGCAAACTGAAGCAATAACTATAAAAGAAAATTTATCACAAAATATTATATGGCAATAAATATTAATCTATGATATAAAATAGATGAATCTTGAAAACATTGTTTCAATGAAAGAAGTGAGTCCAAAAGATCACATATTGTAAAATTCCATTCATATGAAATATGCAAATGTATAAATACATAGAATAGGCAAATCTATAAAGACATAAAGATGCAAAGTGGCTTCAAGAGGCTTAGTAGTGGAGATGCGGGGGGAAAGTTGGGGAAAAATGGGGAATTATTGCTAAGGCATACAAGTTTCTTTTAGGGGGTACAAAAATGTTCTAAAATCTGATTATGGTGATGACTGCACAACCATGTGAATATACCAGAAAACATTGAGTTGTACACTTTACATTTGTGAATTACAGATGTTAATTGTATCTCCAATAACTGTTAAAAAGAGTGTACAGTATATAATAGCTTTATGCTTGGACCAAATAGAGAACTCAAAAAATAGGTAGGGAACATTCAGAAAAACATGTAAAAAATTCTTTTTTGCGATTCTCAACGATAATACTGGTGGTAGTAGTAGCAGCATTGTTATTCTCAGACTGTTTCATATATTGCTAAAATTTTAATATCTATATTTATTAATATGCTGAATGCTAATATGAGTTTCCTGGAGCAGAACAGATGATTATTACTACTTACATATAATAAGTAGATAATACCATTCTGGCTCTTCTCTGCCCCAGCTCTTCTCACAGGAGCCAGGTGATGAGAATGAGATGTAATCTTTCAAGTAATTGAAACTTGAAGGTAAGGAATCTCCCCAAAAACAAATCTGCATGTTTACTTAGGAAAAAGAAGACAGTTGTTCCCCTCTCCCCTTCTGAGAGTTTTTCCTTGAAAAAGTGAAGGGAATGACTTGTGTCTTCATACTTTAGAATGTGAAAAAAAAAAAAAATCTCTGGGGGGAATAAACTAGTGTCTTCAGTTTTACAACCCAGATGTCTCCAAGATCCTGGTCTCATCCCCCGACCCTTGAAATATAAACATATACTTCCAGAGAAGTAAATCTCACTGTTCAGTCATAAATTAAATTTTAATGCTTGTCTTTTAGCCTAGGTCCCAAGTTTCTAACAAATTTGCTCAGAAAGCCCTAACCATGCAGATACTTTTAAAGAATAGAAGTAATGAAAAAGTACAGCAAATCAGGAGGCATTCCAGGACCATGAGAAGAGCTTTCCAGGTCCTTGCTTGTTACAGTAGATATACTGTGGCCCAGGTTAACATAGGAGGTCAATTAGAATTATAGTAACATTCTCCATTTCTTCCCCAACAAAAACAACTCTTTTCATACACATTCACAGTGACTAGGGTAATGACCAGAAATTATCATTCAATAAATTCTTGATTCCATCTGGTTTGAGAACATAACTATATCCCAGATATCACAGTATGGGCTTTAACAGTCATTAGATTCCAGATGTCATTATGCAAGATGCTCTTTTCAGGACAACACAGTGTTGTTCCTTTATCTGTCCAATCCCAACCAATGTATCATGAGAAAGATAAAACCCCTATAAATCTGTGGTACCTAGGCCATTGGAAAACATACATAAAGGTCACACTGTACAGTAATGTCCTATCATAATTTAGGTTGACCATAGTATTCCCATAGTTGGCATCCTTTGCTTGCCTTCCGTTACTCCTGGTCATTGATCTTTAAAAACATCAACTTCCATAATGATTAGAATATTAAATAGTCTTTCCTGGGTAAGGATACAAGTCCTCTTCCTTCACTGTTAGCTGATAATGATGCTCCATTAAAGTAAATACTCTATTAGTCCAGTCATTTAAAGCTTTGTTGTCCCTCCAGGGCCATTTCTAGATAGAGCCAGTCTCCTGGAGGAGAGCTCCCTCTAGTGTCTCTATTCGGACTAGCAAGTCCTTTTCTTCATGATGAGCTTTCAGGAACATTATTTTGGTCTGATGTAGTTCCCCAAGCCCAGTACCCAAAATCCTGACAGAACATCTGGCACAGAGGAGACAACAGCAGTCAAACGACGAAATAAGTTATTACCAGAGTATATTAGTATATCTGTACGATTTAGGAAAATGGTTTGCACACAAAAATAAGTCCAATGACGTTGTCAATTGGTATATTATACCCAAATATGGCTCTGTGTGGGTGTCATGGATATTCCATAAAAGTATTTTGCATAACTTCACAAAGGAGTTATCAGTAATATTGATTCATTATATTTCCTCCAAATCTATCTCCCTCGAGGGTGGTGTTTCCTTAAATAAATTCCATTTTCACTGACATATTCTGTATTCAAAGGACTAGACCAAGCTATAGCAGGCAGCAGAAATCTGTTTTCCATTATACATATGTCTTAGCAACATATTGTTTTGATTTATGCCCATAAAGAGAGCAAAAGCTCTACTGTTCAGAGTCTTACACCTATATAATTCTTTAGTAATTATCAAGTCATCAGAAATATGATCAGAATGGTAAAGGCTATTGCCTTTACACTAATAACTGAGTGCTAACTGTAAGAAACTAGCCCTTTACTGAGTCATCAAATAGCACTGTGTCATTTAGTTGCTCCAAATTATACAGATGGAATCTTTAGGTAGAGCTCATACATCAGCAATTTCCCTTCCCTGCAAAAACAGGTTCAGACTTTTCTCTTGACAACAGTTAAGTACTCAGCATCAGATCTGAGAGAGATGCCTAAGAATCTCCACCTGAGAGGCCCTGGCACAGAGGTCACATGATTGCACCCCTCCATAGAATTGTAATCTGCTTATAGGTACATTTCTATTTCCTATGATTCCTTTCATTTCCATTTATTACCTGTTTGACCCATAACCTATCCCCTGTGATTGGTCTCTCTGGCTCAGCAGATGTATTATAAATCCACAAGGCCAGTAAAAACAATAGCTTTGTTAACACATCTCCTTGGACTCACTCCCAGGCTGATATAGAATTTGAAAGATAAAGAATCATAGGACACATGGCCCTATGTTTACAGACAGGCCTTAACTTGCCTACATGGATGAGGCTATGACATACCCCTAAGAGTCTTTAAGAATGGTCTAAATGGGTGATGGGCATTAAAGAGGGCACTTGTTGGGATGAGTACTGGGTGTAAGTGATGAATCACTGGGTTCTACTCCTGAAACCAATACTACACTGTATGTTAACTGGCTTGAATTTAAATAAATAATAATAAAAAATAATATGCATGTCAAACTTAGTGGTATCAATATTTGTTTAGTGCATTGATAATACTTCCCTATGGTAACTTTAAACTTAGGCCTGGAACTACCAGATCAAGTAAGACAAAAGAAAAATTTTGTGAAGTAGGAAAAATATATAGTTGTGTACTTATAGTGTCCTATCACCTCATTCCTATCTCCCAATTCTAGAAATCTTCCCTGTAGAGTCTTGGCATTACTTTCTTTTATCTAGTTAAGCTACAAAATCATTTAACTGGTTAAGCTAACCCTTAAATCAATCTATCTACCTATCTTTCTTTCTTTCTTTCTTTCTTTCTTTCTTTCTTTCTTTCTTCTTTCCTTCCCTTCCCCTTTCTTTTTCTTTCTTTCTTTCTTTCTTTCTTTCTTTCTTTCTTTCTTTCTTTCTTTCTTTCTTTCTTTCTCTTTCTTTCTTTCCTTCCTTCCTTCCTTCCTTCCCTTTCTTCTTTCTTTCTTTCTTTCTTTCTTTCTTTCTTTCTTTCCTTTCCTCTTTCTTTCTTTCTTTCTTTCTTTCTTTCTTTCTTTCTTTCTCTCTCTCTCTCTCTCTTTCAAGAGAGAGCAAGAGCAGAGGGAGGGGCAGAGGGAGAGGGAGAATCTTAAGCAGGCTCCACACTCAGCATGGAGCCTGACACAGGGCTCAGTCCCATGAATGTGACATCATGACCTGAGTAGAAATCAAAAGTCAGATGCTCAACTCACTGAGTCACCCAGGTGCCCCCTTTTTTCTTTCTTTTAAGTAGCCATTTTAATTAGCTAGTGTATCAATTGCCCATTCTATTTTCAGTGACACTACTGCTCTGAGACTGTTAATAAATATAGTATGTCTATGAAATATTTTTTGTCCATTTCTGTGCATTTGTAGCAGTAAATATGTTTCTCTAATTTAATTCTTCTGTGGTCAGAGAACATACTTTGCCTGATTTCAGTATATTACACATACTGAAATTTCTTTTATGATCCACAATATGGTCTATCTTAATGAATGGCCATGTGCATTTGGAAAAAATATGTAATTTGCTGTTAATGGATGGAGTATTTTATAAGTGCTAACTAGGTCAAACTGGTTGGTAGTGTTGTTCAAATTTCCTACATCCCTAATGATTTTCTGTCTACTTGTTTTAGCTATTACTGAAGAGAGACATTGAAAGCTCCATGTACAATTGTGGATTTGTCCAATACACCTTGCAGCAGTTTTGTGTTGTAATATCTTAAAGCCCTGTTATTGTTATATAAACCTTTAAACTGTTATGCTTTCTTGATAAATTGACTCCATTATCATGATGAAATGTCCCTCTTTATCCCTAATAATACTCATTGTTCTAAGGACTACTTTGTCTGATGCAAATATAGCCACTTCAGCTTTCTTTTATTAGTGTTACAACATCTCTTTCCATCCTTTCAGTTTTAGCCTATGTTTCTATAATTAAAGCACATTTTTTATACAGAGCATATAGTTGGGCCTTGGTTTTTTGTTTTTGTTTTTTTTCAAATCTGAAAATCCCTCCCTTTTGTTTTGAGGGAGTAAGATCATTTATATTTAATGTAATTATTAAAATTATAAAGTCTGCATCTACCATCTTATTTTTGTTTTCTATTTGTCTCATCTGTTCTTCTTTTTTTTTTTTTTACCCTTTCTTGCTTTCTTTTGGATTATCTTATAATTTTTTATTTACTTTCCATTATTGGACTATTACCTATACTGCTTTATTTTTTAATAGTTGTATTATTGTAGGGATACTTGGGTGGCTCAGTCAATTAAGCGTTCGACTTTGGCTCAGGTCATGATCTCACGGCTCCTGAGTTCGAGTTTCGCATGGGGCTCTGTGCTGACAGCTCAGAGCTTGGAGTCTGCTTCGGATTCTGTGTCTCCCTCTCTCTCTGCCCTTCCCCCACTCACGCTCTGTCTTTCTCAAAAATAAATAAACATTAAAAACAATTTAAAAAATAGCTGCATTATTGTTTATATCTTTAAGCTATCACAGTCTACGTTCAAATAATATTATACAACATCATGTATTATTTAGAAATTTTACACACTATACTTTCATTTCACTATATTTCCCCCTTCTGTTATTTGTGGCACTGTATATATTTTACTTCTCATTTGCTGTCAACCCCACAACATACTATTATTTTTGCTTTAAATAATCTAATACATCTTTTAAAGAGATTCAAAAAGTAAAATAGATTTAGAATTTATTTACTTTAAAATAATTATTTACTCTGCTCTTTATCTTTTTGTAACACTGAATGTCATAAATTTTTTCCTTTTGTCCAAAGAACTTTTTAAAATATTACTTGTAATGCAGATCTGCAGGTGATGAATTCTCTCAACTTTTGTACTATCTGAAAATGTCCTTATCTGACCTTCATTTTGAAATCTATTTTACTAGGTATAAAATTCTTGGTGACATTTAGTGATTTTCAATACTTTAAAGATGTCTTTTCATCATCTTCCATAGTTTGCATAGTTTCTAAAGCAAAGTCTGTTAACACTTTTATCTTTGTTTTCTGTATAAAATTAATCTTTTCACACTGGCTGCGTTTAAGATTCTCTCTTTACCACTGGTTTTCAGCAATTTGATTATAATGTGTTGTGTTTTTCCTCTTTGGATCTGTAGTCTTATAGTTTTTATCAAATCAGGAAAATCTTTTGGCCATTATTTCTTCAAATAGTCTCCCATTCCCTTTTCTGGGACTCTACACTCAAGTTAGGCTGCTTGATATAGTCTCATAGCTCGCCAATGTTGTGTTAATTATTTTCAGTCCCTTTTTTGCCCTCTATGTTTCATTTTTGACACTTTCTATTTGTCTTCAAGTTTATTCAGCTCTTTTGCAATGTCTAATTGCTGTGCATTGTTCATTTCAGATAATGCATTTCTGAAGTTGTATTTGGGCCTTTTTATATCTTTTATCTTCCTTGTCACAATCCTGTATTTTTCTACTTTTTTTGAACATACTGAGCATATTTATAAGGGCTGTTTTAACTTCCTTGCCTGCTAATTCCAAATCTGGGTCTATTCTGATTGATTGCTCAGTATCAAATGTTCTTGCTTCTTTGCATGCTGGGTAATTTAGATGCAAGGCACAGTGAATTTTAATTAGTGTGTACTGGATTTTATAGTATTCCTTTAAATAGTTTAGGATTTTGTAGAATCACCATCTGATCTAGTAACTGTACTGCTGGGTCTTTATGCAAAGAATATGAAAACATTCATCTGAAAAGATATATGCACCCCTATGCTTACTGCAGCATTATTTACAATAGCCAAATCATGGAAGCAAACCAAGTGTCCCTCCATAGATGAATGGATAAAGACGTTATGGCACACACACACACACACACACACACACACACATACACACATACACACGACTACACACACACACACAGGAACATAACTCAGCCAGAAAAAAGGAATGGAATCTTTCATTTGCAACAACATGGATGGACCTAAAGGGTATAATTCTAGGCAAACTAAGTCAGAGAAAGACAAATACCATATGATCTCACTCATATGTAGAAATCAAGAGATAAAACAAATAAACAACAAAAAAAGAGACAAACAAACAAAAGACTCAATTATAGAGAACAAATCAATGGTTACCAGAGGGGAAATGGGGTGTGTGTAAAATAGGTGAAGGGAATTAAGAATACACTTATCTTGATCAGCACTAAGTAATGTATAGAATAGTTGACTATATTGTCCACCTGAAACTACTATAACACTGTATGTTAACTGTACTGGAATTGAAAAAAAGAAAAGAAAAAAAAGAAAAAAATAGTTAAGGATTTTGTTTTGGCATGAGTTAAGTCATTTGTTAGATCAGGTTCATAGCAGCCCTTAGTCTAAGGCTCATGACTACCAAGGTGATACCTGTTTACCTCAAGTAGTTGACATAGATATATATTTACTGACATGGAAAAAAATCCCTAAGACACATTGTTGAGTAAAAAAGTCAAGTTGCCAATCAATACACAGATTATAATACCATTCATGTAATATATTAAGAACCCCATAAAACAATCATAGGATTTCGACTCATACATAATACATATACAAAAGAAGTGACATAGACAGATGATCAGTTATTACTCTGGTATATACCTCGGGAAAGGGAGTGCCTGGAGGAAGAGAAGATAACAGAAAACACATGGAAACTTTATATACAAAAATTTAATATTATGTGGCTAGAATGTTTTCATGTACTACTCACATAATTAAAAATAAGTATTTCTAAAAGGCAAGATTCTTCTTAAATACAATGTACACATCGTTCTTCAAGTAAGTCTAAAACTCAGAAACTTCTTAAAACACCAAGTTGTTAATGTTAGATTTCACGAATTCACTGATGGTTACAAGACACCAAGGTTATGTGACACAGTTATCAGAAATACATTTTTATTCACCTATGTAGAACCCTTTTCTAAGACCACTCTATAATCTAATAGGCCACAAAACTTTGCTGAACCCCTCTCCCTATAAAGATCCTTTTGTCCCACTTTTTGATTGAAACCCTTTCTGAAAACTAAATGGGCAGGGTGGTGGTAAAAGACTTTGGAAACCTATATCGCACCATTTACACATTTTTGTGTCCTTAGAAAAAATGTTCCACTCAAGAAACCTTTCTTAATACTGTTCTCAAGAATAACTTTTATCTTTGTATACCTTTAGGTAATCAATAGAAACTATGTGCTATAAATGTTAAAATCAGATCTATACTTTTGTCATTGGAATGATAAAGACAAATTAGCTCAGTGTTACACTTTATCCAAAAGTTTAATACAGTGAAACACCATCTCTAACCCTTACTTAGAGGTGCACGCACATCCACACAGACCAGTGAAAAGACACACAATATCAGTTACACTATAATAGAGGTGTCAGTAAGGTTATATCCTATGACTCTGTCTTGCTAATGAGGTAGGTTCTCTCTGGGTTGTAATCCATCCTATTCTCCAACAGTAAAAGTGACAGAATATGTACTGTCCAGTGAAGTGTCACATGAACTTCATTACAGAACTAGGCAATCTTAGCAAATCCAAAAGAGAGAGCAAGAGACAAAGAGAAAGCAAGAGAGCATAATCTGTATAGATTTACATAGAAACTCAAAGGACAAATATATCTATACTGAGAATTTCAGTCATGGGTTGCTGAGCCATCTTTTCTCAAATATGAGAACACTCACCTTGATCTTTCTCTTTTTAAAAGCTGAGAAGATCAACTTCAGGTTCTTTTTATAGGACCTTCCATGAAAGACAACATTTTAACTTCAACAAGGAGAGAGTAGATTGGTGTTTACCAAGGAGAAATATTATGAGATCTTTCTTTTAATGTTGTTTAAAATGTGAATTTGTCTTTAAAATCCTCCACAGCTTGAGACCTCGTTATTTCAGAGATCAGCAATGTAAACTCACAAATGAGGTACATGATTTAGTCTTTGAGAAACCTGAGGCTCCAGGGCATTTACTGTAATAGGTTTGTGAAATAAATGCATTGAGCTAAACCCATTGAAAATGAATATTATTATAAAAATTCAAAACAACAAATGAAGTGTGTTCGTATGTAATATCCATATTTGAATCACATTACCACCTGCCCGTTGTGTCTATGCTAACTGATCAAATGACAGTCTCTCAATTATAATCTTCTTACCATCCCCAACAAAAACCTACTACTCTGCTTATTTTGGACACTACAAAGCCAATCATTCTATTTTAACATATTCAAAATATGTTTAAAAAAATAAGAAAAATATCACATGTTGTGACAAATATAGATTTTAAGAAGCTTAAAAAGAAAAAGAAAGAAAGAAAGAAAGAAAGAAAGAAAGAAAGAAAGAAAGAAAGAAGGTTTTTTCCTGTTTCCTGTGAACCTGGGTTCCCAATAGTATAAAAAGACCTTAAATCAAAGGTCCGTAATGCTATAACAATTTTAGAGGCAGTTACACATTTAAAAAAGAATATGATGAGGCTCATTTGTAATCACTTTGGTAAATGGTCAAAAACCCATCTTAAACTTCCCTCTACTTCAGTTGTGATTCCACACTTTTACATTTTAAATTATTCCTCCTTTTCTGTTGTAACTGCTTATTAGTGAATACAGATTATCTGTGTGGTAACAGACAGCTCCCTTGAAAGTCTGGCTACATACCCAAAGCTGCTACTTTGATGATGATTGCTTGAATGTTAGATGATATCATCTCTCGGAGCAAATCTTCCTGGTTTCTCTGCCAAAGGTAAGCTAAAGGCTGGAGATTAAGCCTTTTACACCTATAAAATAAAAAGAAAAAAATCAGATGATATCTTAATGTTCTATACTTGGATCCATAGCAATTACTTTGATTTTAAACATAATGCTTCTCTCAAGGATTTTAGCATTTAAAATGCTTTAAAAAAACATGTTTTGCATAATGAAGTTTATATATACAACATAAACATATTTAATTTCCACAGGCTATGCATAAACAGATAAAAATGAAATCTCCAGGCAGATTAGAAATATTAATTTTAGTAAGGCTCTAAGTTTAGAAATCTATGCTAAAAAGCTTCCAAATGCCAACGGATGCTTATTCTTGTTTTTAGAACTTCCTTGGGTATCAAAACTGTGAAGCATATGCAAAATAGGCAAATCAACTTATCCTAATAAAATAATCATATATTGATTAACTTTACAATACCTATGGTTACATGAACTATTCTTATCTACCAACTTTGACATTTTTAAAAAGAATTTGACTCTGAGTGGAAAAAAAAAGAACAAAAAGTACAATATATTGAGCACCAAATATGCTGTAGGCATTGTGTTACATATTTTACATTATGGTGCAGCAGAAAGAATAGAAGTTCGAGTCAAGACAAATGTGGATTTGAAACCTATCCCTACACTAACTAGCAACATGACTTTGACAAGTCAATGAAACTCTAGGTCTTTAGTTTCCTATTTCATAAATAGGAACAAAAATATTTCCTTTCAAAGTTCTTGAGAAGATTAAGAAATTAAAAATTGAAGTCATCCTTTATTCCTTTTGTTTTGTTTTGTTTTTCCTTCATATTTGTCATCCAATCTACCCCAATACAGGACAGAATCATTCCTCACCAATACCACTGCGAACACCCTGGGCTGAGCCACCGTTATCTTTTGGGTCAATATCTCCCTAAATTCTTTCCCTGCTTCTACCCTTACCCTTTTAAAATCAGTTTTCAATGCAGCAGCCAGTGTGATCCTTTTAAAACATAAAACAGATTATGGGACTCCTCTGCTCAAATCTCGACATCACTCCTTGTAAAAGTCCTTGCAATAGACCTGCATGGATCTCACTCTGGTTGGTTCTCATACCTCACCTCCTACTACTTTCCCTTCGCTCCAACTACCACCATTGGACTGCCCACTCTTGTCTAATATACTAGACATGCTTCCTACCTTTTTCACTTA